>NC_024319.1:12089758-12116956 GCF_000523025.1 Cynoglossus semilaevis | reverse complement strand
TCTAACACTTTCCAATATAATGTTCATCTATCTCAGCACATCTGAACAATCATTCTTGTCACACTTAGTCTGATGAAACTGCTTTCCTGTTGATCCTTAGCTGTTCCTTGGATCAACTACTTTCTAATCCACTCCATCCATGTCATTCCCAAAGAAAATAAGGAGCTCCAAGTCAGCCTACACTGTCCTCCAAACACACACTGTATCAGAGCAGATCGCACTACCTTCTCAAAGTGCTTCAGTCTCAGTCTTACTGCTATCCTTAGCTTTCCCCTAACACTTGTCTCCACCCAGTCCACTCTCTGCATCCTCTTCTTATCTTCATGGACTGTCCATTCTTTTAGATGGTTGAGTATTTTCATTTCTTTAACTGATTAAGGATGAAGTGAGTGTCAACTGCTGTGTCACCGAAAGACCAACAAGCTATTCTTAGATGACGACATTGCTTTGAGTTTGCACGGTTCCTCTTCTTGGTGGATTTTTACAGAAAAAAAGTGATATTATTTAATGTTATCTAGGACAGGATCCAGCTCCCTGTGATTCTTTACTGTACGAAGTGATTGGAGATTATGAAGTAGTTTAAGAGAACAAAGAGGCAGAGCCATTTGAAAGACAACAGGCAGCCCAAGGACAGATGGTGTCTCATTTGAAGAGGTCAGGCAGTCATTTGCTGTCAGATGCTCCGTGTCGAAAAGTGAAGACAGAAAAGATTTGATTTTAGTTTTTTTTTACTCTTGGACTTTGGAGAATTTATTCAAACGGGTAAAATGGATTTCACATAAGCCATGACAACCACTGAACGATAACTGACAGTGGCATTTCACTGCCGCTGTGGCTGAGACAAGAGGAGCCACTGTCTCCACCATCCCGTGGTCAAATGTCACCCTGTCCCTTTAGCTTCATAACACACTCTGCTTAGTTAATAATCTCAATTATAGATGTTGGAGCATTTCTTACACCAGGAGAACATCATTAGATGAGCACCGACGCTCCATGAAGAACCTGCAGTACTGCATATTACTCTTCATTTAGTTAATTTGACTCTCCTGCCAAGATCTCTCTTTCTCTCTCTCTCTCTCTCTCTCTCTCTCTCTCTCTCACACACACACACACACATATCTGGCTTGAAGGGACTGGAACCTTGGTGTTACACCCCAGAGCAAGGGTTCTTACACTAGTTCTGCAGCGAAAAGCTTCTGTAGATATGACTATTACCAATCCCCCCTCCCACTAGTGAATGTTTTTAATATAAATATATAAATATATAATTATCTACAAACCTACTCTCATTTAGAAATGACAAATTATCATTATCATTTCTCCAGTGTGGCACAATTGTCTCCCCACTACAATAGCACTGGGAGATCTGTCCCACCCTAATACTACTGTAAAGAGTGCAAATCTATAAACATTTTTTGCAAAGCAACACTGCAAGAAGATCCGGAAATAACGGGAGAAAGAATTTCGACAAATTCCAACAGGGCCTCACTTCTGCTGCTTTGATTTGTCTTTTGTCAGTTCCCAGGCCCTTATCTGGGATTCGTGTAAAGATCTCAGGATTAGTTTTCAAACAACACCTTCCCTTATGAATCAGTAAACTGATACCTGCATTATTCAGTTGGAGCTTTTGTTTTCTCATGCACACAGAGAAAATTATTCCAAACCTCAGTGCAGCTGAATTTGCCAATTTTCATGATGTAATTTTTATGACTACTGGGGTCGTGTAACTGGCATCCACTTAAAAATGAAGCTTTCTATCACATGAACAGAGACAGTGAATAAATCTGTAGACATGTTGGTGGAATGCTTTAATTTAATGTGGTGCTGTGGAACTCAGTGTATATTTATTAGGATTTGTGAAGACTAAACCACATAAACTTCATGCTTTGTGATGATCACATGAGGAAATGTAAGTGTCTCAATAATACAGGACACAACGACAGACTAATACAAAGGTGGATGGATGTAGAGACTGACAAAACTAATTATAATACCAGAGCCAAAAGCAGTACAACAGCCCTTTATAGTCTCTTTATTAATTTAAAACTCCCTCAGGAAAAAAAGTACTTTATATGAGAAACACAACTTTTCTGGGCAACTTTGAAGTTATTTGGTATTTCCATGTCCTGCTTACAATAAACCTCCCTCCATTTTTGACAACTACATGACAGGTGGGCTATTCACGTATTGAAGGTCAGCATCAGACCAGAAGAGAGGGCACCGATAAATGAACCGGTGACAGGGAGGCTTCCGTTCCGTTGCCTAGCAGAGGATGAAGGCGAGTCCGTCCACAGAGCAATTTCAGCAGTGCCTTTGTGTAGCACAGGCGATGTGCTGACTGTGAGGGAAAAAAGTGGTGGCCCTGCAGCGTACGAGCAAAGTGCTCTTTACTGTATTTTCTATTATGTCTAATAAATACAGTTTACACAGGATAATTCAGGCAATAAAAAAAATCATAACAGCATTCACACCGACCACCCAGCTGCTAATGTTATGGTTTGAGGAAAGGCTTAGAAATGCATGATGAGAAAGTGCACTGGGTTCCGAGGAAATGTTGCACTCTGCTGAAGACACGAAGACTAAATCTGTAACAGAACTTGTCATTTTTCCAGAATCTTCAGAAGACCCTGAAACCTCAGGGCCTGAGGTTAAAGATACACCGCACATGTCGCTGATGGGAAATATCTCTCTCATGTTGACTTAGGAAGCTGTTTATACTGTCTGTGTCAGTTGTGAGTGTGTGAATGACCCACATTCAGTACATGTTAAAGTAAACTAACCATTATTCAGAAAACTCCATAACTGAACATAGACTGAACACAGATCAAACATCAGAGATGAGAGCAGTGTTCTTCTTTCTTACATACACAAACTGTATACAGAATGACAGCATATTTGAAACCCAAACAGGAGTGGCAGTAGTGAGGCAGCAGCAGATGTGTACAACAGTACAATAGTAGAGTGGCATGGACACATGCAGTGTGTCTCTGGCCTGACTCCCTCCATAGGGTCTTCTAAAGAGTTTCTGTTTCACTGAAGCGAGTTGAGCTGGAAATACCATCTCAACAAGCAGCATGTGTTTGTGGAGACTTCACCTGGAGCTGAAACGTCCTGCTTGCGTCAGGCCAGCATCACAGAGAGCAGGGCAGTAAATAAGACGATGGCTGACAGGCTGACAGATAGAATTGTCAAAGAGATTTCAGAGAACTGTAGACTGATGTATGTTGTTGCGGGCAACAGCTACACTGAAGTTTAGAAGCGAGTCGTGGTGTATGCTACAAGCCACCTTTAAAGAATGCATTAAAAAGTGCCTTAAGATGAGCAGAAAGCTCAGTGAAAACAATGGCAGGTGTGAAACACATATATATGTATAGATACTGTGTATGTATAAATCTCTATAAATTCTCATATCTTCTTATATAAGAACACTGTATAACCCTAATAAAATGTTAGATAGTCAGTGTCCATATATACAGTATTATTTATGTATTTATTTACGTGTATCATGTTCTAGGGTATTATATGGTAGCATTAGGAGGACCGAGTTTCTACAGTAGGATTTAGCAGTGGGAAGCAACCAAGTGTAGCGATTATGACTTTGACCGTAAAATCACGTCACAGGGACTTTTATCACGCAGCTTCAGCTTTATAAATCATTGGTAAATGATGCAAACTTGGAAAAACCACAGTCCAGACACTCTGTGCTTAGGAACAAGAAAAGGACAAAATGTTACTGTAACTTTGGTCGTAATAAACTAAATCATTCGTTCCTTACCAAGTTTATGATCCTCCTGAGTTTGGGACCAAACAAGAGAGAAGTCTTAGCAGAGAGAAATCAAATGTCTGGGTATAGGATTTCAGGGAACGCTATAAGTCACAACATGGCACCTTCATTTAAAATAGATTGGAACCAGATAACACGTGTCCCTACAACGTTGCCGTAGTCCAAGGAAAAGGTTCATTAATAGTTAACATTAGTCAAATAGGAGCAACAGCAAAAGGCAGGGACACTTTGGGTCATTTATCACAGGAGAGAGTATAGCTGCCTCCGCACTCCCCGGTTCATGAATTATGTGGCATTCAAGTGCCATTACAAGAAGCCAGTATAGTAAACAACTGGGATACAATGCCGAGTCTGCTGTGCTTGTAAATCCTTTCAGCAAAAATAACCCACCAAACCCGAGGAGATCTGAACTCCCAGGATGCAGCTGGGCCACTGTGTTTCTGTTGCCTTTGACCCTGTCTGTCGGAGGTGATGCTTCGAAACGGCACGTCACACTTCCCAGCATCTCAATCATCATTGTTGGTACCGTTCTGCCGACTGTGGATTAGACATGTCCAGTGACTTACGCAAAAAAAAAAAAAAAAAAAAAAAAAAAAGAAAAGTACTGGCGTAACACAGTGGTCTTTGAATTTCCAAGAAAGTGGAAATACAGGTATAATGGCTGGAACATGACAGACTATGATTTTCCCCAGCATGTTACCTAATGGATTACTTAAACCGCCCCCTCTGAGGAGGAGGTTCAAGTTCCACTATAGCTTCATCAAGTGCAGAACACTGTGATTATTCCTCAGAGAATGAATGTGTTCACTCATGATCTCAGACAGCTTCGTATGTGTCTGAGGCACACTTCCTTCCCACCCCTCCTGTTAGTTTTTTCTGCTGAACACAGTTACACTTCATGCAGAGCACGCATGGCAACAAATCCAAAATGTCAACATTCCAGTGATTTATAATAAAGTCTTCAGCCGAGAGGTGGTATATCATCAGCAAAACAATTCAATGACAAGATTAAATGTCACACATTAATTCAGGGCTCATAACTGCAGCTTTCCTTTCCCCTTAACACATCTTTCAAAATCATTCTCTATCTAAATATTCTGATCAGATTGCAGCGCTGCGTTGCTGTGTGAAGCCTAATTTCCTCTGGTCAAAAAAACCCAATTAGACAGGGTCTAAGTGGGTTAACAATCAGCAGATATTGAAATAATTAGCATCCAAGCTCAGGTTTTTAATGGAATCATTGACACAAAACCTAAAGGTGCATTTCTTTCTTTTTACACACCGTCTTTGACAGTGACTATGCAACACGTCAACACACTTTTCCCCACTGCCTTTAAGATCTAAATCACCTTCAGGATGGCTTAGTGATTGGCTGTAACCCATGGGGCCTTCATAAACCACAGTTTTATCAATACAAAAGGGTGAAAAGTATTGATATTGGTTGAGGATGAATGTAGTGAGCAAGAGGTAAACCAATACTCTGCTGGGATCAGATATTTCTTTTGTCAAGATAAATAGGAGTAGAAAAAGTACTCAGAGTATTTCAGTATCTAAAACATATGACTATAATGTACAGCTTTAGTCTGATGTAACAATTCCTGGCTGTTTTGTTTGATGGTCTCTGCTTCGTACTTTTGTGATTTTCACTTCTAATATAATTCCATCCTTTGTTGTTCACATGGAGAACAAAAAGCTTTAACTGTTGTTACTTCGTTTTAAAATAGACAGAAGGTCCAAAGGCAAAGCACCGTCACTCAGCTCTGTGCTTCAGCACTGATGACATCACACAAAATCAGGACCCAGAAACAGGGAGATTGTACTTAACAGAAGTGAATAGTTCCACTCAGACGCCTACTCTGTTTTTGGTTGCTATGCACAAATTTAGAATGTCAAGCAATGTATGGTTCAAACTTCCAATAAGGGATCAAACCTTTTTTCTGTTGTTTTTTATGCATTTCCTTCAATAATCCAACTGGTTTTCATCGTGTCGTGGATGATGCCGATATGAGTTTGTGTGTTTCTGCAGCAGCCTTGACAAAATACACGTTGAAAGAGAGCAGGAAAGGCAAAGAAGCAATTCTTTAATAAACCATTCTCTGTTCTGTTTTGACGATGAAGTCCAATTACTGGCTCACAAACAGAAGTGATCAAAAACAAGCCTCTGTCATGGTTTTTCTTTTCTGTGGATTTTCCCAGGGTGCTTTTATTGAAGGGTGCAGTATTATTTTGTTCCACAATTGTCTGTGAATGAGGTTTTTCGAGAGCTGATGAAATTACAATCATGTCCTGACTGCTTTTAAAATGGCAGTCATGTCCTCCACAATACGGCAGCCGTACAAAGGACATGATTTCTTCATAAAGCAGCTCCACACAGAGGAGCACATTACTGTCGCTGGTTTGATGTGTTAAGAATTTGCCTTGTGGGAGAAGTGAATTTCTGTGGTGAAGCTTGCGCCCATGTGACAGATGTGATTGGCTGCTCAAAAGCATCTCTCTCGAAGAACTGGGAAAAGGAAAAATCTGTTGTGCGCAGCTGCTTTTTTCACATCACACTGAATCTGCTTCCTTCAGGAGCACGTCACAAGGCATTAGGAGGTAATTTAGAAAATTTCCACAATTAATTGCCAGAGACGGAGGGGGCAATTAAGCTGGACACCCTGTGAGCAATTAGATTGGAGTTGGCGTGTGCAGAGAACAGGTTTCACACTGGGCTGGTACAGTATCAAGGTCATGTGGATGTGGCTCAAGGCTGTCTTTTGTGATTTGTCTCCCAAAGTGTCTTTTGGCCTAAAGAGAAGGTGAAGAGCTTTGAACAGGTGCCGTTTATCCCGATAACAAATCGACTGTTTTCACCTTGAGCTCTATATTTTTTCCACACCATTACAACCTGTTCATGTCTTTATCTTTGAGTTTTCCACCTCTTGAAGGGTAAATATATACGTAAATAACATTATAACTATCTCGTCTCTATTTTCCCATTTCACAACTACTGCGATAGGAGAGGGATCACTATATATGCATATACATATATATACATATATACATATATACATATATTATATATGTAGGTATACATATGTAGGTATACATATATTATATATTATAATATATATTTGTATATAGATATATATATGAATACATATACAGGCAATGTCTTCAGAAAATCTTTCATTAACAGCTGATTTTGACTGCGCAGTAGTACAGTTGATTATTTTTGGTTTTCAGTTATTGGAAATGTAGATAAAATAATCACTGTCTTATAATCTCTACTTCCACTGTGTTTTTGTCTCCGGTCTTCAGCTTAAGTTCAAAATCACATTACTCCATAGACTAAAATTAGCCCCAGCGAGGTCGCCAAGCTAAGTCCAAAACCACTGCTCAGTGACAATTACAACATCGAATCAAAGTTCAGTTTTCGTGTCAAACTCCTGGTAGCCACAGTATCCAAGCAACTTCACAATAAAAGCCCACACAAAAGTGAAGTGAAAGAATTACTGTAATCTTTCTCACAGCAAGAAAGATAATAAGGTTAATTCACCAAAAATGCCATGCTACATCTTTTTGAGTTTTTTTCAAACCAATGGAAAAGAAATGCAACAATGCAAAGTACCATGCTGGGTTAGGAACAGAAGTCAAAGAAGGAAGGAAGAATGGTTTGAAAAGCCTGTGTTTTTATCACTGGTTACTGAGAACTCTGTGGCTTCAACTGATTTGATTGAACTTTCCGTTTTGACATTCAGGCCAAACTGTGATACATGAACTATCATTTTAGAAAAATTTACAAATCTCAGTTAAAAGTACCAAAACTCCTGATTCATTACTTTGCTGCAGCCTCTTTTGGCAGCATTTACAGTTTGGAGGATTTCTAGGTTAAGTCTTTGCAAGCTTTCCACACAAGGATTTGGGCAGTTTATCCTTTTCTCACAGGAAGAACCTTTTAAGTTCTGTCATATTGATTTGGAAACGTCTTTGAACTGACATTTTAAGCACTTTCATCCGACATTGAGGGTTTATTGGGGGAACATGTCCCTGTCTGTGGCTGTATGCTGTCCACACTGTATTCAGTCTGTCTGTCCCTGTTTCTGCTGAAATTCCACAACTATAAGAACATTTTACACATTATAATGATTTTCTTTTTCTTAGGCTTCCATTGTGTGGGAATGTAATCCCAGGTAGCGCTGCGTCAGGAAGGGCATCTGGTGTAAAATCTCTGTCAAATTACCATGTGAACTGCTGCTGTGGCGACCTCTGATAAAAGGGAAACTGAAAGTGATTCTCCTTCTATTTCGTGGCTAGGTAGAGTCTGCACACTTCTAAGGATTAGTTTGAGATGTGTGTGTAAAGTCACATCGTCATCAGTTTAATGATTTTTCTGCCTATTAGACTGGCGTGATGTAAATGCATTTTCCCAGTTCTTAAATGGGTTAAATGGTTTGTTCAGACTGAAAAATGTAATTAAACACCACTAAAGGACGGACCTGGGAACATTTTAAAGGGTGTACTGTTTTATTACAATAAAGTGTTATTAAAATGATGTTGGTTTTGGCTCAAATGTGAGTTACAGAGACAGATTTCATAGGTTCCACGATTAGCAAGTGCTATTAATAGCAGTAAATATTAGCCACTGATGTACAGTACTGTAAAATACAATGCAGATTACAGCTGTGAGACCAGCTCCTCAGACTGCAGTGGACCAAATGTAGCCTGACTGTATTGACTGACACATCAGACCAATATTACTATATATGCAGATGAATTTGTGATATGAGATGAGATAGAAAAGAGCTTAAACCTCAGGTTAAACCAACTGTACACACCACACTAAATTCCTAGTTTTGTCGGTGGTACAACTGATTAAACAAAACAATAACTTATCAACACCTTTCTTCCACTACGACTACAATACCTACAACAATTCTTAAAACTTGAAACGCTTTACCACTGCCATCATTTAGATGTTTCCACAGCTCTGTGTGTATTCATTTATATGTGATGGAAATGTCTTGTTTTTTGGTGATATTATTTTTCACACACACAAAAAAATCTTACTACAAACCCAGATACATTCTGAAGTGTCCTTGGGCAAGAGACTTAACCCTTTCAAGTGTCCTTTTATTCCCTAGTTACGACACACTCTCCCTCGGTTAATGAAGGTGCAGAGCAGCGATGTAAATGTGGGTAAAATCTGTCCCTCAATCTCAGCTGCACACTGATGTCTGAGTTGCTGCTGTGACATTTATCACTCACCTTACTGTAACTCCAATCAAGCCCAAGTCCTTGATCCTCTCTGGGCTATTTCCCACAGCTAAAGTCATTAAATATGAGTTAAAAAGATGCATTTTGCTGAAACGGTTGTGGAGCCTTTTTATATTTTTCATCCGATTGAGGATCAAAACTCTTTGAGGTCATCCTACGTGCAACCAGAAAATATTAAATCCCTGCTGATTTTCCAAGACGTATCTTTTCAATTTTTAGTTTTGTTAGGAGTGAAACTGAATATTTGTGGTGCATAAATAGTTATTTGAAAACTAAGATAAAATACCCAGCAGATCATTAACTGATTTGGAAGGGTTTTCTGAAAATTTTGGTAAAAGAAAAAACATCTTCTTTTGACAAGTTTTAGACAATTAAACTAAAACTAGAGATTTTGTTACCTGGATTTAAATGCCTTTAAGTAGCATTTCCCTGGGGTTTCCTTTCTCAGCAGCTCCCCATCTGCATCAACCACAGCCCTCCTCCCTGAGGACGTGGCCAATGACACTGAGTGGTTGAGAATGGCTCATTAGCGAAAGACAAAAACATGCGGGACAAAAAGCTAGTTAGTCAGCTGACGATGCAGCACATTAGAGCAAAAACGGCCGTGAAAACAAACACCAGCCATTACGCTTTGGCACGCACAATGGAGGAAAACCAACAACTTAACCGAGCCGCCTGTCTCCTGTCTCCTCATTATGGCATGCAGTATGGGGAGGGGAAAAAAGTTGAGACTCTTTCAGCTGCGCTCAGTCAGATCAATAATGGTTCTCGTGTTTCTCGTTCTGTGAAGAAAACTTTGGTCATGTCCAAACCTGCGGACTCCTCCATCCATCAGGCGGTATGTCAATATCGCTGGATGCTGCTGTTGTGGGTTGCGATTTCACGCTACACATCCAGTCTCTTGATGAAAGTGGAAGAATGCCACGGGGTATCTAAAGACCAGAGGAAAACCAGGAACATCCATTCACTGTACCCACACATGGACCTCTACAAATTGATTTTCTCCAGCAGGAACATGCCCACACCACCAGACCACAAATGTCTCTGTGATCTTAGCAGGGAAATCAGCTTACTGCGCTAACCTGCTCAGTCACCAGAGCTAAACAGAGCATTTGTTAGACCGACAAGAGACACGCTGCTGCAGGAGTCAGGCGCCCAAACACCAGAGAGCGTCCTCAGGGGAATCTCCCACACTGGAACAAGAGCTCTAATGAAGCCAGTCTGCTCCGAAGGCAAACTAGAGGTCAAGTCAGTGTTGACAGAATGTTACTGTTAGCTCTGCAATGAGCCTATTACAGCCACATTCAACAAACAAAGCCATGAGCCTACTGTATGTAGCAGCTAAACTCACACCATCAGCGTGTGTAAAATCTGCTGGTACATGCTGTGAGGAAACAATGGCAAATCCTCCTGACACGTGTGTAATCCGTGCACAAATCCCAGGCTTAGACTTTAAAGCATACATTTAACCTGAGTCTGACATCACAGTACGATCTCTGAATGTTTACAACTCACAGGTCTTTGTACCCAGTGTGAAGTGATCGCTGTTACATCATTTCACACATGATTTCATTCCGCAGTGATGTGATTATTAGAATTATGGTACGCTGCCACGATGCCACGTGTGATTATTAGAATTATGGTACGCTGCTTCATTCCTCCTCCGTAAACAAACATGTCCATGGTCGACGAATTCTGTTCTTGTTTCGTCTGACCATCTTCCTTTGGGTTGTGTTTTTGGATGTAATTCTTTTTGGTCTATATCCCCACAGCCTTTATTTCTGTGCGATGCTGCAACAAATTGACACCTCGGTCCAGGCTCTGTGGACACATCTACGATCGTTTAAATACTAAAGAATCATTTTATTATTTGTACATTGATTTATTTTTGTATTAGAGGTCAAAGCTCACCTGTTGCTAGTTTGATTCTCCATTTTGCAGTTAGAACCGTTGCACGTATGGGTGTGCTCTGGTTTTTCACACACTTCAACAACAAGCCAAAAATAAATAAATAAACCATAACATTACTTACATCACTTTACTGTGGTTTCAGTTCATTGTGAAATAACTGTCCTGTTCCTGTTGCTGCAGTTTTGTTGTGCCTTGTGCTCACTGTTATTGTGACTTTCAGAGAAAAAATAAAGTGCAATCTCATCTCATCTCATCTACTTTCCAGGAATTTGTGTCTTGTTACACAATCAAACCTTTTGAATAGAGTACATATAAAGGAAAATATAAAAAGGCCTTTTACTTAATTAAAACATTTTTCCTCATCATTATCAGTAAGAAAAAGAAATCAGATATGAAGAGAATGCTAAAGAGACTCAGCTCGCAGCTCATTTCACTTCTTTCACTGCTCCTCCATACTGTAGTGTCTGAATAATTCAAACACTGACACCATATTGCCTCCTTGAAAACGATTGAAACAGTTCGTAATGGATATTGCACCATTCAACTCTCTTCCCTCTTTTTAAATTTCAAAGATTTCATCATTCACTCATTCATTCATTCTATTAATCTCACCTCGAGAAAATCACAGGCTCATGTCAAAATTGAGGAAAAATGGTTCAGTTCCACAGGTGCTTCAGTTTCACCATCACGACAAAAACATTGGCCTGTTTTTAGACTCTAAACCGGGAGTGGGAAAACCTACGGCTCACAGGGTAAATGTGAAAACCTGAAAACCCTTTTGGACGAAGCAAAAAAACAAACAAACAAAAAAAACAAAAACCCGAAACCAAACTAGAAGCCCTTTTCAAAACACACCACGGCAGAAGAACTTTATAATACTAAAAAAAAAAGAATAAAATAAGACATACAGTACACGTTCATGGTTTCATATTTTTATATATAAATTAAGGATTTATACATTGCTGATAAAGAAAGAAAATACAAAACATTTCTGATCTTACATGACATTTACATGTGGGATTTTACACAACATATTTCAATAACTTACAAATGCCTCATTTGCATAAAAAATATATCTCTTTACAAAAGTTCTGACGTATGTACATATTCATATACAGAGGACCCTGAATGGGATATAATTAAGTGGTACATTTGAAAGCATTCTAATCTACTCTGAAAGTGGGACATGAGACTGATTTTCCACATCATTTTGTTGGTTTATTTTTGTTTCGTTTCTTTTTTTCAGCAGATGCGTTTCTTTTCTCCCCAAAAAAGAAATGTGAACTTGCAAAATATATTACATATTGATAACACAAGACATCTTACCAAGGAATGCCATCAAGTATCAAAACTGTATAAATGTACAAAATGTAACGGCAATAACGGGAATCCACCTAGTGGTACAAAGAAGTATAGCAGCTGTTTACTTACATGCACAGATATGAAACTATGAGCTGCTTCTTTCTTTCTTTCTTTCTTTCTTTCTTTCTTTTTTAAACACACACCCTTCCTCTGATATTGAACCACCAAACTTCCAAACTGTGCAAATGACTCACACTGGTGTCCAGGTACCATTGATGCAGTTGATGTAGATGTCCTCCTCCAACATATGCCCCTACAGTATCCAAGGCACTGCAATGATGTACAAATGCGATGAACAGAAAACTTTTTTTTTTGTCTCGATCATAAGGATGGATGTATATAACATGACTGTGGCTCATGTGTAAGTGTGCAAACTCCTCTCCACGTGTTCTGTACATTTGTTGGCAGAAGCTGACGTTTTCAGTAAGACACTGAAAAAAACAAAACATTCTTATCTCAGTCAGTGTCAACAAAACAGGCCAAGGTGTGCAGTTGTCAAGTGTCTCAGAGTAGGAGGATATGGATTAGTTTTTTATTTCAACAAAAGACTCAGTTTCCCAAAAATAAATATACTGCTCAGTTTAGAAGAACTGGAGATGATGCAGAGGATGTTCAATCCTGGAGTTACTCTAAAGTAAGTCCAACATCCAGGCTCAAATAAACCTGGGAGGGAACCTGGCCAGCTGTACTGTAGTTACTGTGCGCTGGTTCTAATCTCAACCTTGTCTGTCAATAAAAGTGAAGCTCCTACGGTGCTGGACACCCACAGCCTGGAGGCAGGGTTTACTCTCCTTACACTGCCCTCAGTTGCTTTGGAACACAGACTGAAATAAAAATGAAAACATCTAAAGTGAAACCAATTTGTACAACTTTTTCTTTAAGTAGATGAAGCCCACAACATGCTGGATAGTAAAGTTTTGCCTTGACTCCACTCACAGGCTAGTCTGTAATTTAAAAGAGACGTCGCTGCACAGAGGCTTATAATTAAGTCTCATGTTGACTGTAGCGCTTCAGAATAAAACACTGTCGTCGTCTGAGATCCTGCACCGGAACAATTAAAGCCGGAGCCTTTAGAATTTAGTTTGAGCAACAATATCCCCGGCCGCACATTTCATCAGCAGAATGTAACATCCAATTAACAGGTATAATTGACCAAGTAACCTTGAAAGGGAAACTGCACCGAGACTCATCAAAGAAACAATATCTTGTATGTTTTTTATGTTTTTGTTTTTTTTTGTAGCAAAACCGTCTGCTCGAAAAACAGACTGACGGAGAATCACATTGATCAACTCACAGTTGAGCGTCTCCTCACCTCCATGAGAGAAAACACAGAAACACTCATTAGAATGGAAGTGAGATTAAGACAAAAAATAAATAAACAAAACACAACACCAAACCAAAAAAACCAGCAAAGATCGAAGTGATTTTCTGGAGGGGGAAACAAAAGAAAGGAGAAGTCTAAATTTTTCATTTGGCATTGTGAAGTAATCCCTCTCTATTTATACAACAGAGCATAAAATACTCCATTTATCTCTATGCCAGAGGCTCTTTTTAATTCATGAAGCCAACACTCACAGAGTGTAAAGAATCTCCTTCTCTTCACCCAACGAGGAGAAGCTGTGGAGAGGTGTGGAACCCCCTCCTCCTCCGGGTCAACATCGCCCCTCTGTTCATGATTGGTCGCAACTGTAGGAGTTGCCACAGATGTGCTTCTTGTTTTTTTTTCCATCCATTTCAGTGTTCTCTCTGTACGTTATCAGATATTGGCAAAATATAAATATGTCATAATATATATTGATTCCTATATTGAAATATATAACTATCCACTCTGTAGACATCAAACCATGGTGCAGATGGTGTTGAGATTAGGGTCGAAGCGGACGACTTTCCCCTCAGCAGCTTTCGTGTTCGTATTGTACATGGGGTTCTCAAATGTGGCCTGACCGTTGTTGTTCTCGTGGACCGAACATCCCGTGTACTGGGCTTTATCTGTTTTCCTGCAGGAGAAAGGGCAGGTTGCAGATTAGCAGAAAGAAAGTGTCCCGATTACCATCCAATCAATGTTTTCATTTGGTTGACGCGGGCAGCTGCAGTAGGTAAACGAGGCTGAATGATAATAACTGTAAAAAAAAAAGTCCCAAAATCCCTCTGCCTGTTCCAGTGGTAACGCTCATAATGAGTGCAAAATTTGCATGCGACACAGTCTCTAAATGGATGAACTGCTGTGAGAGATAATCCATCTAAATCAAGACAGAATTAATCCGTCTGTACGCACATTTATTCTCCACCGTACGCTTGTATGTGGAAATGCAGAGCTCACCGTATTATATCAGCGGCTCCAGTCATGATGTGTCAACGATACCGCTGTGTAATGTGCACTGGATGATAATGTGTTGACTCATGTTGCATCATGCTTTGAAGTTTCGCACATGTAAGCTGTTCCAGGCACTGAAGGCAGAGCAGCCCGGCTGTAGAAGTGGGGCACTCTGTACTATCTACTTCATCTTGATCTGTATCTCATGCAGGGAATTCATGAAATTATGCCGCTTTCTTTTTTCGTATGAGAGATCCGAACCTGCAGAGAGCAACCCGTGTGTGTGTGTGTGTGTCTTAGTCTCACACCGGGACACAACACATACCTCTGTCTGTAGAGATAAAAACCCAGGCCTGCAAAGATGAGGGCAAAGAAAGGCACGAGGATAGCAACAGCAACAGAACTGCTGTTGGTGGAGCCGTTAGGTTCAGGGTCGGGGAGGGTAACATTTTCCCTAACGCTCAAACCTGGAAAACCAATTACACACAGGTAAATCATACGGTCGACTCAGAATACAGTGTATGAAAAGGTAAAGTATGCAAACATTAGCTGACAAGAAAACCATAAAACATCACTCAACAGTAACTTCAGCTCATTTTTATGGCACTAAATCGTGGTTTATATATGAAGTTAGGACGCCCTCTGCTTTCATTTTCTTTTTCTTGGTGCAAAGCTGTTGACTAGTGGATGGTTAACCAGTTAGTAGTGTGTATGGTTGGTTAGCGATTAGATTAGTTAAAACCTTAGTTATTACAATAAAATATAATGCAGGGGAGAAAGAAAAACATCTTAAATGTTTTTACAAAAAAATAAATCTTATATCTTAAGTATCAACGAACGTTTACGGTGAAAGAGAAAACTGGGAAAATAAAAATATGAGCACTTACCGGTGATAATATGATGACAATGATGACAGTGGCCATTATATTGATGACAAAGACGATGACGATGATGATGATGATGATGATGATGATGATGATGATGATGATGATGATGATGATGATGATGATGATGATGACGATGGTTCAGTGAAAATGATGAAAACTGAAATAATGATCGCGATCGTTGTTGATATGGAACTGATTGGAAATAAAAACTCTCCTGATCTTTATAATGATATAGTGGTAGATGATGAATTGGAAAAAAAACCCAAACATCTTCTACCACTTTTTTTAGGGTTGTGGAAAAGCTGTAAGTAGTCATGAATCACCGGGCGAGGGCGGAATTGTTTACCAGGCGATGTGATTTTGATAAATTAGAAATTAGAAAAGTCCAAGAGTCCGAGCCAACAAACCGTTGCGTTTGATTGTTTTTTAGTCCATTTCAGGACCAAATATTGAGACAGATAATGATTTACACCCACATTCAAACAACCTCTGCTCGACTTGTGTTTCAAAATAACCTGATCTGAATGTTTTTGGCTTTGCATGGAAAACCAGAGTACAGTACACGGACCATTACTGCAGGTATCAAACCAATGATCGTCTTAGTGTGAGGCAGTGATTCATACACTTTTTTTAAGCATCCTTATTTTAGGTTTGTTTTTGAACCATCAACACATTCACAGCTGTTGCTTCAACCCAAAACTGTCATTCTCATAGAATAAAGAAAATAAAATTACAAATCCAATTTTGAAAAAATGATTGAAAATTTGCCTGCCTTACAAATCCAATTTTGAAAAAATGATTTAAAAAAATTTGCCTGCCTTTGTTGTGTTCCCTCCTAGCACTCCACATGACAATCAAATCAGTGACTTGTATTAAATCATTAACTTGTAACTATTATTTATTACCTTGGGACCAACAAGCATGAAACTAACAAAAAACAAAACAAAAAAACCCAGTCTGAGGGTTAATTCCTTTGGTATGAAGGCCTAAAGACGACGTATGACAATGGAACTGGTTGTAATAGTGAAAGTGAAGACACGTACCAAGTCTCTGTAGTCCAAACTGTCCGTAGTCTTTACCCTGTATAAATCCTTGGAATACATAGCTGCCACCTTCAGGCTCAGCTGAGACCTGGCAAAAACGACAACAAACAATCAGAAAAACAACAACAACACCACGTCAGGAAACCCCACGTTTTGCTCCAAATGCAAACGAAAATAATGCATCTCTTTCCCCCCGTTGATGTTTAGTATGACAGTCCACACAGCCTGTCAGGCTACATTCAATAATAATAGGTTTAAACAGCGAACACAGGAAGCCGTATGCTATCAATAGCTCAGCGGCGCTCAGTTACCTGTCACAGGCTGTTATTAGGGGATGTGAGAGAAAAATGAAAACAACGTTGGTTTCAGTGACAAAAAAATGTCCTGATACCAGATTTCTCTCAGATCAGGGATGTGTGTCTGAACAGGATGTCACTGTGTGTAAACTGAAAGTGTTCAAATAGAGCGCCTGGTGTTTTGATCTACCACCATTATCAACATATGTTAAAAAAAACAAGGGAATCAAAATGATTCTTCTTCTTATTGACACTCTGGAATAATGAGCAGGAGAAAGGAGAGTTATTTTTAGCTCTTGTCGTGTCCCTCCTTCTCTGTTGGACTTGGCTATAAAAATCTTATCTAAAACAAGAGCAGCAAGGACATTTACAACTCTTTTTTTTTTTTTTTTTTTTTTAGTGATTGTTCACCGTCTGCTCTCAGTTCCTACATATACTCACAAATCCATCCATTGTCCAGGTCTCAGCTGTGATCCTGCTCAGGGAGCTGTGGGCTAGTGCTCTCATATGGTACAGCAGGAGTGTTAACTGTGCCTCTTGGCGCTTGTACACTCCTACAAGGTGGACGACAAGAAGTGAGAAGAGAAATGAAGCAAAGGAAAAAAAGAGGACGAAAAGAGAGAATTGTTGCAACGAGGGGGCGATTGTTGACTGATGAGTGGACATTAGGACGGGGAACCTTTTCCGGGAAGACGATTACAACAATTTCTAATAGGAATAGTTCAAATCCACTCTCATGCATGATTGCCACCTTATAAATAAATGGCAGTGACACAGTGAAGCTTGTGTGAAGAGGAGAGGAGAAGGAAGTAAAAAGACAGATGATTAATAGATGTCTCACCAGAGAGCTGAAACTCCACGCTACTGTCGCTTAAAGTTACATTGATTTTTCCCGTTGTAACATTAAAGCTTGTGACCGTCAATGTCATCGGCTGTTTCTGGCCTTTGTAATGATAGGAACCCTTCCAGATGAAATCAGGGGCAAAGACATTGTCAGGAACTGGAGGGGAGAGAAACACAAGAAAACTCATTAAACGCAGCGGCAGAACACAGACACCAGTGGGTTGAGTGGTTTTGACGAGTCAAAATGACCAAGTCATTAAAACCTGTACGTGTCTTGATGGTTTGAAAGGTTACATAAAACTAACAGTAATCTTTATTTTTCATTGTGGAGGAAAATGCTAACAAGCTTTTTCTGTGAATATATTTTTCTGTGCGTGGGGACAGGGTGATGATCATTAGCTGCGTAACCTTGTATAGTATGACACTGTGAGCACAGTGCTTTGTTAGCATGCTATTAAGTGAGCACAGTGCTTTGTTAGCATGCTAATATGCCCATAATTATAATGCTAATATTAGGCGTACAGTCATCACACATATTAGTATTAACTACATCTTGGGCTAATACAAAGATCATTAGCTTGTCACGCATACAATATAAACGCTATTTTTCTGTTGTATATTTTATGCTAATGTTAATATTAGGTTCTTTAATTATATTAGCATAATTACTACAGACCCCATGCCTACAAAATTACCTTTGTTTTTTAATGGTCCTATAGAGTAATTACTCTGCAGGTATTTCACACCTATTACATTACAGGTCATATTTTCTAAAGACATTTAACTTTCCTTTAAAGCAATTATTCTCTTCACTATTCAGACAAAGGGCAGGTAACAAAACAAATTACAGCTGTGACGCAAACACACACTGGAGCCTGTGCCGGTGAATTCTAATTAATTGCTTGCATTATCCGGCAGAGTAGTTAAGAAATGATAAATTTATGGCAGCGTCTCGATACAGTAAGGTTTAACATGACTATAACTTTAATGAAGACGGATTTAACCACTGTAGAAGAGAGAATAGACTGAGTGAAGAGAGCAGAGCTGCACTTCTGTCCCTGTACACAGTACAAGTAACGAGATACACAATTAATGCCATCCAAAAAAAAAAAAAAAAAAAAAATCCTATTGATATTTGTGCAGTGGAACTGACAGATGCCGGGGCACGGTTTCTACAGCTAACAGCTTGGGCAATTCAAAAACTCACCAGTTATTTTTGGGCTTGGCGTCCCTGGTACTGGCTTGACAGTTTTCTCATGCGATTTGGAACCGACTGCAAAAAAAAAAAAAAAGACCATAAATATGTATCACACAAATATGTAGGGACACGCACGTGGCAGAGCGTAGCAGCTGGAGGACGTTGGCCAACAAGTAACATGACAAATATCACTGCTATCTGTCGATGGGTAAACATCTATGGAATTTTGTTGTGCAGTACAGATGCTGAAATGTCACAACAACGTGACACACTGGCTTCACAGATATCACAGAAATTGATATGATGGTTGGATGATTGATATTATGGCTGACATTTGCATGCCTGCACGTCAAAAGCCTTTCTTGTGATCATGTGAACTTTACTGCCTCCTTCTCTTTACATCATCTTTATCATCTGCTTCCCCCACCCGCAGACCTCTGGCATCTTCCTACCTCTGCAGACAGGCACCTTGCCAGTCCAGCTGCCGTCGGAGCGGCAGACACGGTGCTCCGAGCCCCCGGAGAGGAAATAACCTGGCTGACAGGTGTACACCAGAGTGTAGCCGTAGGAGGGCAGGTCTAGACCCAGGACGTCAGCGTTGGCTGGGCTCCGCGGCTGCTTGCAGGAGTGAGCTGGAGAGCAAAGACAGGGCAGACATGTTAGCATAAACACTCACATCTACACCTGCACACGCACATACACACGGCAACGGATAGACAGGTAGATAATTAAGCTCTCAGTGTGGGATGAAAAGGTGAGGAAGGGTCAGTCGGGAAAAAAAGTGAAGAAAATTACAAATGTTTTAGGTTAAATTGACTCCGGGCGGCTGGAGGACACCTTAGTGATAATATTATGGTCTGTCTAGTTTCCTTTTGAATACGTAATTACAGACACCTACACTAATTTAAATTCAATGGAAGAGTTTTTTAATGAAAGGAGAAACATAACCAGAGCAACATTATATCACACAATATATCAATTTAAAAACAAATAAACCTGGCTCTTTTCGTTTGGGTTTTCTGAATAAATCCAAACATTATAAGACCAAGTTTACTGTAAAACCATAATGGACCATACAGTATCTGGCTTATTTAAATAGCAGCATTTGGGCCACACGAAGTCCAGTGAAGTAGAGAGAAACTGAAGACATCAAAAATAGAACTCACCCTGAATACGACACTCTCCACGGCTTAGCAACACGCAACACTTCTACAACATATCACTTCTGTGAAGAGATGTTAGCACTTTATTATTAGCAACATTCAATTCTAATAAAAACCACCAGTTTACTCCAGCATGGACTGAGAATTATTTGCAGCAAACTCCAAGCTCTGTGATGATGGGTTTAGTAATGAGTGTGTTGGTTTAAGAAAAACATTTATCAACACCTTCATTTGTTTTGGTCCTAGTTTATAATTGAATAGTGCTTGATAACAATATATAAAGAAAATATATATTTAATAAACATGTCAAACTAAAATAAGAAGAGCAGCTTACGTGGTTGATATGCATTAACAGAGTAACTACACTGTACTGAAGAATCAGGAGTCTCCGCTGCATCACCACTAATCTTAAGTCTTTGGTCATGAGATCTCTAAGTAGTTGCAAAAATTGCAAGATATTTCTTCATCTTTTTAACTTGTTTACTTTTTGGCAGTGTTTGAACGTTCCCTCTGTGACTGACTGAAAGAAAAGTCTCTCAACTTAGAACCCTTTTTCTGCTCTGGCCTCCACAGACTTTGACTAGTCCAAGGGAAGGTCGGTTCCTACGGCTCCAGAGCTGCACTCTCTCTTCTCAGTGGCAGCCTCCATCACAGACATTCACTGTGGGGCGGCGGGTTGATACGATGTTAGGTGGAGCTGTGATTGACACATGTACTTTGACAAACATCAGTCACAGCCCTGAGATGAGAGGCTGTCCTACTTTCACCACAGCCACTGAATACAGGTGACGTCACAGAAAGTGTCTGAACTGACTGGGAATGTGGGCCGATTTGAAGCAAGACCAAAAAAATAAGATAGACCCCTACAAAGTGGGACATTCCTGTCACCTGGAATGGCAGATCGAAAGGTTACAGACTTGTAGGATTTAGAAAATGAAAAACTCGGAATTGGAATTTTATTAATCGTAGTAAGTTTTAATATATTTCACGGATGAGTTCATGGACCAACTAAGCTAAACTTTCATGGACTGACGGAAAATAAAACATTAAATAACTTAAGTATAACTTAGACAATTAATAGGTAAACTTAATATAGCTGAAAACGGGGTAAAAGTTACAAAAATAAATAAAAATAATAGTAAACTAGTGCTATTTGACGTGTCTCTTTATTTTGCTGTTTTCTGTCTAATATGCTGCTGATTTAAGAAATAACAAAAACAACAATAAATACATACAGTTTCACTTGTTATTTTTATACCCAAATATTAATTAAATATTAATATAATTTAAGATATTTTTGGTAACAAAATGACAGGCAATAAACAGCCGATTTCCAAATGAGACTCAATCACTCCAATCCATTTAAGGGTTGTGGGCGGAGCTCAAGCAAATCAGTTGGGGGCGGGGTTTACCTGGACAGTTTGGCCTTTTTAGAGACAAACGACCAGTCATACTGACATTCATATCTGTGGTGAATTTAGAGAGAACAAAGAACTAATCCCAAAGATGCATTTTTTGGACTGAACCCCCCCCCCCAAAAAAAACTACAGTACCCACGCACACATACAAATTCCATATAAAAAGACTGGGGATCAAACCAGCGATTTTCTTGCTTTTCAGCACCAACCGCTTTTCTACTGTCAAATCACAATAATTCTTTATGATTCTTTATGAGCGGTTTTACTGTTCTTTTTCCAAATAAAAAAAATCTCTCTCGGCACGTCACCTGGCAGCACCAAAACCGTGAGGAGCTGAACACCGAGTCTCAGAGGCATCAGGGAAATGTGTGAAGTAAGTTTACAGCCTGTGAGTGAAAGAATACACTGCCAGCTGTCAAATGGGAGACAGCAGCGAGTGAGTCACACAGCCAACTCCGTCCGTCAAGGCATCCTAATGATATTATTGGCAGTAGGATGTGGAGGAGAGGCCGGAGTGAAACCCAGTTTCTTGCCTTAATGAGAGATGAGCTGACTGCAGGAAATCCCCCCTGGTGGATATCACTGGATATTAGATGTCACCACATGTATGTGTGCATTCATGACTAATGACATAAATTTGCCCAATAAAGAACTGTACGTGGACCAAGAGCAGGTTTGGTTCATTGACTTGAAAGAATTCGGTGAGGATCCTCGGCCGCTCGTGGACTTTAACAATTAGCTGTATGGTACATTGGAAACAACATGATGGAGAAAGCTGAAGGACGAGGTCTGTGGTAAATGATGTACTCCTCTGTTTTGTGCGAGTCCATAAATCCAGTGAACATAGAATCTATTTACACTGTGAGAGGGAAAGAAGAAAAACTACCCCGTATTGTGAGGCTGTTAGTCTGAAGGCCTGGGAAATAAATAAATAACTGAATAAACTCTCTTCTCTCCGCCTGAGCACGAGTCTGTGGACCTCATTTAAATGACAAACTGCCAGCACATGTCCAGGTCGTGGAGGCTTTTTTGGACCATGAATATAGAAGACACTGTACAAGGCCATGAGTTGTTGTGTGTCACACCCTTCATCAGGCTCTGCTGACAGTGCTGTGTTTACTTACAGTACACTTCAAACCAACACCGCCGGCTTCACTTTTGAGATTACAGGAGTCCACAAAAGACATTTTCACATTTCTGTGAAAGGCCCTCCATGTTGGAATCTCTGACAGACAGATTGCATTAGTGAGGGGAGGAAAGAGAACATAAAGCTCCTCTGTTTGAATCATTACAGTTGGACTGCTCCAGACTGCAATATTGTCAAAATTCCTTTCGTCAGTGGAGACCAGTGAGATTCATGCTGAGCAGGCTCACCTTTTCTTCCAGATCCAAACTTTGAACCAGTGTCAGCTCATCCATACCAGTGTCACTGAGGTAACAAATGTAGCCTGGCAAAAACATTGAGTTCAAACTAAGTCTGAACATTTTTTTACATTAGTGAGCCTGTCAACTTGGTGTATAATAGTTGTTAAGGTGGAATCACTGCTGTCATTTACAACGTGAAGGTGACTTTTATTTTGAAATACAAAACCTGATGTTTAATGTAATTTGGATAGTGCCTCAACGTCAGGAGAAAGTTGGGAACCATAAACCATGCAGGTGGACTATAAGCTCTATGTTGTCATGATCAGACCTTAGCTACGGAACTGTGGTTCTCTGTCACAGCTGTGAACACAGGTTAGTTCATCCAGAACACCAAGGACCAGGGCTGAACTACAGCCTGTGCCGAGTCCACGCTCACCTGCAGCACAAACACAATGTGAAGTGTAGTTGCACTATAATAAAGTATCATTTCAAATAATGACAGTTGTTGAGCTGCTCTAAGGACCAACTAACGGTGTAGTCGTTTACCTAGCAGTAAGAAGATTGTGCTGGTTATCAAAAGGTTACAGGGTCATATACCGCCCTGGCTGTGAAGTGTTAAGGGGGAAAAAAAATTACAGGCTGCTGAGAGCCAAGCATGGGTTGAAAACAGATGACAGATTTCACAGTGTGTGTGTGGAATGACCGATGAAGCTGATTCTCCTCTCCCCTTTATTGTCCACTATTGATATGTAATTAGTCACCTGTATGTGCAGCAAAACATGTTCTACATCCTGGGTGAGTATGAGCTAAAGACTGAGTCATTGCTAATAACAGAACTCCAGTAATCTGATGACTCAACAGCAAGTGTGTTTTTTTTTATGTTATTGTCCAAAGGTTTGACTGTTCCTGGTTTTTAGAGCAGGTCTTATGAAGCTCTGTTACAGTTGTTGGTCATTGTTTGTATATTGGCAGAAAGACAAAGAGCGTCTTATCAAGTCGAGATGTTTTAGAGTCAACAGGCAAAAAACATGGCCTTAAATCACCTTGCCATTAAACATTACATACTGTATGCAGTTCAGTATGTAGATCTGGACTCATCCAGGTTTAGTTTGTCTCCTGTGCCTCTGTTAACTGAATGGGTTTTTAAATGCTACAACCTGGCTGACATATTAACATGTTGTTGTCTGTCACCTCAAAACTATTCTTTGTTAGAATTTAAAGTGAGCTGAAGGCACTTCCTTGGAAAGAAACCTAACCTAATAGAAAGATAATGTGATTACTATCCAGTGATATTAAACTCTGACTTGGGCAAACTGCATCTATTACATTTATGGCCAAGATAATCCCTCCACGCTTTTGCCGGTGTCAGCAGTGTGAGATTGGTGGGCTTCTTTTTGAAAGCCATTCAAGCGGCTTCACAGTAGCAGAAGACCATTTCATCATAGAGAGAGGTATTTTAGTGGATTTATGGACCGGAGGGTGAAGAAGACCCTTCAGTCTTAATACTTGCTGGATTTAGAGGCCCATGTTGAAGAATGTTCGAGAACTGTGTACTAGTCAATGAATGATGACTGAAATACTAAAAAAAATGAACAATTTATTTTACATTTAAACAATACTAATGTAAAATAGTGTTTGTGCGTTATAAATACTGTTTTACACAACCATAGCAATCTTCATGATATTAAATAATTAAATAAAAAAAATATAATATAATATAATATAATATAATATAATATAATATAATATAATATAATAAAAGTTCTATTAAAATTCTATCAGGGGAAACAGTGGTAGAGTGTTTAGGGCTCTTGCCTTACAGCAAGAAAAACATGAATCCCAGTGGTAACTAATGGTCTTCCTTGAAGAGTGGAATTTGCATGTTTCCTTGGTGTTTGCGCAGGTGTTTTTCCAAGACCTTGAGTTTCTCAGTCCAGAAACCTTCAACGTGAGGTTATTTTTTCACTATAATTTAACAAGTAATACATTGAAGGAATGAGTGCGGGGGTAAATGGTTATTGGTCTCTGTATGTGGCAGTTCTGGACTGGTGAGGTTCAGATTAGCGTCCCTGAAATGTTGGAACGGATTTGGAGATGAATGAGAATGGAGGTTTTTTTTTTATAGTATACACAATATATATTATTTGTAATAGTAGTAGTAAAAATAGTGGTTGTTGTTGCCATATATGTAGAAGTAGTAGTTGTAGCAGCAGTAGCAGCATTAGTGTTAGCATTACTTATTGTATGTGGTTAAAATCTGCTCATCATCAGACCTAATATTCTCGGCTTTAATTCCAGCTCAGCTGTAATGAGAGGCCGAAGAAAAAAAAGAGAGAGAAAATCAATAGAGTTCTCGGTCCCTGCAGATCAAAAGCAGAGCAAAAAAGCAGCACATGAAACTCTGCAACCTGAGCACACACACACACACACACACAGAGACAAATAATTATAATAAAAAGGAACCCAGTGAACCCGACAAGTCAGGAGAGTTAAAGCCTGGAGGCATCAACCCTCTGAATGAAACAGGTGCTCAGACTGAGGGTCAACATCATGCTAACACAAGTTATTGTGTGTTCACCACTGCAGTGGTGACCGCAGCTGCTGCTTTGATCTTGAGAGAAAAACCTGTTAGAAGGAAAACTGAATATGTGAATGTGATACTACTTTCTACACGTTTACTCATTTCGCAGAAAAATTTAGCTAAACGTTGAATGGACGTCCGTGCAGAAAGTTGTCCCTCCCTGCCAACAGGAGTACTGGACCTTACAACTGTTTATGGATTTACTCAGCCATGCACAGCTACACAAACATGTCCAGAAAATTCACAT
Organism: Cynoglossus semilaevis; assembly: GCF_000523025.1. Classification (NCBI taxonomy): domain Eukaryota; kingdom Metazoa; phylum Chordata; class Actinopteri; order Pleuronectiformes; family Cynoglossidae; genus Cynoglossus; species Cynoglossus semilaevis. The sequence continues at coordinate 12,091,288 of NC_024319.1, read as the reverse complement.
TCAGGTTAAATCTTAAATCCATCATGAATGTAATAATTCATATAGTTTGAATCCCTGCACGTGCTAATGTTTACTTTTTCCTCGTCAAATTAAATTCACACCATTGGAAAAAATCTCAGTCGGGAACATTTTTCATTAAAACTGCAGCAGCTCAAAAGGATTTCCAGGGAGACACGGGATTATCACATCTAAGAAGAAAATAAATAAATAAAGAAGAGGAAGAACCCGGCTCTGCAAATCAACATGGCTGAAGCTGCACAAACCTAGTTTAGAGTTGGTCGACAGCTCAGGTCATTCAAACAGAATGACAGTAATCACAGTCAGCACCTCACTTTCAGAATGACCGGTGTGGCAGATTGATTGAGGTGAGGCTGCAATCAACTGGGAGGTCAAAGGCTACGGCAGGATTGAGCGAAGTTGGTACAGGAAGGAGTGATGGGAGAAGGAGGTGGAGGGTGAGTAAAAAGAGACAGAGGCTTGCAGATAAACGCTGACAGGACGCCAGGAGGGTTAGTGTAAGACAGGGACAGCCGGTTATAAGGACTGAGAGGGAGAGAGAACGAGGTGGATGCACTCACGGATGCAGGTTGGCTGCGTTCCGGTCCAGGTGAGATCAGGCAAACACAGGCGGGTGGTGGAGCCCTGCAGCAGGTGTCCCTGTTGGCACTGGAAGTCTACCCTGCTGCCCACCTGGCCACAGAGAGACGTCATATAAAAGAGAGAGCGAGAGTTAGTGAGAGTGAACGAGAGAGAAAGGGAGTCAATGCACTGATGCAAATGTCTATAATCTCCAATCATCAAATCTAAAGAGCTGGAGGGAAATGCTGCACTGTAAACCCATTTGTGCAGTGTGGAGGCAGATGGAGGCTATTCCTACAGGCAACATTTTGTTATCAAGTAGTGCTAAGACATAAAAAAAAAGTTTTCTGTGTAGTAAGATATACAGAGCGACTCATCTTCTGCTGTTTTTTGACTTCTAAACCCTGCTACTATCTCAGTCAAAGGTTTGAAGACAGCTGAGGCGTGACTCCAAGAATCAACACCGTGAAGATGTGGGTGAAGCAATGCAGAATGAATGCATGTCCACAGTGTGACTGTGATCCAAAAAATAAACAGCATCTGGACTCACCAGGGTTCAGATATTCTAACCAAAAAGGCAAGAGAAACAGTGTGTACTTTCCAGAGTACACATTTTACTTCTGTATACACTAATACGTGTGCTGTATGTGCACAGACTACAATCACTGCAGTTAAACTGTATATATTGATTTAAACGTCTTGACGTCTGTCAAAGACAGCTGAAGTGTGAGAGAAGACGTACATCCATTATCTCCGGGGAGAAGTGTTATTCAACTACAAAGTACTATATTTATTGTAATAGAGTAGAACCATGATTTAACATGGTAGTGTGAATGGGCTTAAAGACAATCTGTATGTATGGAAAAGGCAAAAAGAATCTGCATATAATCAATATAAACGTCAAGCCACATATGCCCTAATAATGGAGCACTACTGTTTTTTTTAAGTTTC
>NC_024319.1:12014832-12089725 GCF_000523025.1 Cynoglossus semilaevis | reverse complement strand
ATATAGACATATAGACATATATATATAGTATGTATAGTATACAGTATGTATATACTGTACATACATATAAACTTCTCTAGGTCCATTTTGCTCGTCACACACCATTGGCTTAACTGCATCAAATGTTTTTTGGACAAGAAAATGAATGAAGTCCAGAAACATGAAAGTTTACAAATATTTTGAAATACCACCACAATGTTACGTTTCCTGAGCAGCCACTTAGGCAGAGTAATGACTGAGAATGGCCAAGATTAGTCACGTTGACAGGCATAAAAGAGTTATTTTGCATGCACAAAGTGTTTACAGAGATGCCAGGAGCCGAGCACTTGAAATAACTCTCGGTGTACAAAACGTCTTAAAGCACTAGAAATATTACTTTTAGAAATTTTAGGACAGGATCTAGGAAATGTGTCCTTCATTGGTGTAAAAGGACAGGACAGGTTGTCATCTGGTATAGATCTGTATAGATCTGTTCAACAGTTGGATAAACAACTAAATGTCAAATAAATGTCCAGCCTTAACACAGTCAGAACAATTTAATCATTTGTTTATTTTAACATTTTGATTCCAATGTAAATTTTTGGCTGTGTTGTGGCATATAATACATATAATACAGCATCACTGCATCGGCTCCTGAGGTCATAATAACTCAGGATGTACTCCCGGTCAGCTTTTCTTTAGAAGAGGCAAAAAACAAGTATTATTTATAAAGAGTACTGAAATGCCGTATATTTTATACAGCTGCTCTGAAGGAAGCATCCATTTCAGGTCTGTGCTTTTTCTTACCTTAAAACCTGTTGTATAATTCATGAAGCCGTGCTCCGGTGTTCCAGGATTTTCACACGTAGTTCTCGTTGGCTCTGGAACAAGAAATCACTTATGATGAGCAAAGAAATTGCACCAGAGTAAAAGGGAGTGAGTGCGTGACAGAAGGGCAATCATTGATAATGACGGAGCAATTTCCCTCTGGTGTACCATGTGTGCCACAGGACAATTAGTGAAGTGGCATGGTTACATGAGTGGAATTTTTCCTGCCATCTCAGAGGTTCATTTACCACTAATTCCTCTCCTTTTGAGTCGTTTTTAGTACTACCAGCTCCATTAAAAAAGCAAAATACATGAATATATATTTGTCATTACTTAGAGTAAAACACATGAAACTCAAATATTTCTGGTAGCCCTTTTTCTGTTTCTTTATTTAGGAACTAAGAGATTAACATCTAAGGTCACTCTCTTTGTTAAATGTAAACTAATAACTAGCTTGTTGCCTTCTACATTATTAACAGAAATGTAATCTGTCCAAATGACAGGTTTCTGTCTGTGTCAGTCTGTGTATTGACTGTGGTTTGTTTTCCCAGGTACTATGTCACTTACTTCACTATCATTAGTCAGTTTTAGTCTTTACCTATACATCGTGGTTGAGAGCCACTCCAAGCGCCAACCTCCTGGCACATACGTGTGGCTGATCCCACCAGAACGTAGGGGGCGCTGCAGCTGAAAGTCACCTCTGACTTGAAGATGAAACTGCGACCTTCCCTCCGTCCCTTGGCTGGCAGACCAGGGTCTCCACAGAATGTGGCTACAGGGAAAGCAGTTCAAAACTGACATGATTATCGAAAGGCAAAAAAAAAAGTCAAGAGGTAATTTCTCAAAATCCCATTAAACGCTCTCCTGTGCTCATACAGGATCAGACCGTGATGAAAAGAGACTTTTGGCCTTTTAACTGCAAAGTTTCTATAGTGCTTGATTTATTTCAGCTCACAACCTTAAAAGCTTTCAGTGTCATTTAACAAATCTTTGTGCAGTGAAGGTAAACTGGAGGCGACATCACGTCTGTCGCACCAGAATCCTGGGTCATTTTTATTGCATGTGGGCAGATGCAGTGACACTCTCAGGATGATTTTCTCTGTCAGAGCTTTTTTTAACATTTATTATTTCTCAACACTCACTCTTACGGGTGGATAGTTTAAAGTAGGTGTACATATATTCATCTTGGCAGGAGAGAGGCAGCAGAGGAGGTCATGGCATTCAATTTCACATCAAAAGAAATTAACAAATGAAAAATGTATTTTTCAGACACAGCCCTAAGGTTAACACAACTGCAGCCATCTGCTGCTGCTGCTGCTGCTCACCATGCCACTCATACGATATTGCCTATTTGATGGCACTCTAGCCACCGCCTCGGCAGATGAAAACTTGGATTAGCACCGCTTCCCATTCAATTTATTGCTTATAGACATCTCGTCAAGTTGCCTGGAATAATTTAGGCTGAGTGGGCTTGATGGGGGAAAGAAGACATCCACTTCCTCCTCCTCTGCCAATGTATATTTCAAATTATTTTCTAGTGCATATGCAGTGTATATACACATAGGCATTAACCAATGATAACTGTACGGTCCAGTTAAAGTGACGTGTTGGTGAAGGGAGGTTGAGAAAGTCTCAGTGTGTGAGGGAGCAGATGTGAGGACGAGAGTCACAGCATTCAGTCACACAGCCAGAGCACTGCAGGATCAAGCCAGTAATAAGGCAGGCTGCTTCTCCAGACTTGACATGTGCTGCTGTCAGGAGGTCTGGAGACAGAGATAAGTTCTTGCTTGCTTTCTTCCAAGAAGACAGCAACCAACGGGGGCTTCCCAGAGCACAGCCCTGATATAACAGATATGAGGTAAAAGAGGAGATTCAAATCCCACCCATGCAGGAATGGATAAAAAATAAATAAATAAAAAATTCCAACACCGTTATCTCTGATAAAAATCTATGTATTTGAGATAGATCTTTTCTAGGAATGATGATGTTGTAGCTTCCATCAGAGAACGACGCCCTGAGTTTTCCACTGCACAACACCAAACAGATGGACTGTATCTGATCACAAGGGGCAGTGGTTGATTGTTGTCACTTCTCAGACGACACTGGGGGACTTTGCTTTCAGATGACGTCCACCCCCCCACCTAGACCCCCCTCCCCTACCTTGACCCCCCTATGTTGATAACATACACCAAAACAGATGACATGCACATTAGTCATGAAACTTCAAGCCACTGGGAAATAATACACCCTTTGATAGCCATATAAGGGAAACGGCCCCAGGCCAAACCCAGCTCAGCAAGTTCCATATGTCTGTAGCCGCTGTGTGTATGTTGATTAACAAGAAACAGTGCGAGAAAGAGGGAGAGACGACGGTCCAACTTTTCACACTTGCTAGCAAAGACTCGCTCTTCGTTTGTGATGAATTATAAATACTGGGAAGTAATCAGTATGCAGAGGTCTGATTCAAATTTGAAACCACTGTTTCATCCCTGCAGACACATGAACTCGCTTTGTGAGAAACTGAAATACGCTGCTTCTCTCCCTCTCTTCCCCCATTTGTTTTCTGGGAAATAATGAAAATGCATGTTAATCCAGCTGGGCTGCACATTTTCAAACATGCACTTGCATGTGTTAGTCTCTGATGTGTGGTGTGGTGTGTGGCCATGTAAGCCGTTTTAAGAGCTGCACTTGAAGAATAACATACCTTGAAACAACATTGATTTTCAAATGAGAAGCTGATTTTCAATGCACGTCATCAACATATATGAATATCATGAATCTGTATCATATCTAAGTCCATTTTTATTTTCCTAACGCAAAATTAGAATGTACAGCTCAATATTCATAGCGACAGGTCACATTAGAATGCTAAAAGAATATCGGCTGCAGATGTACGTGACAAGACATGAATGTCATCACATCTACACTATTGAACTGTGAATACATTAGAAGAATTGACGGTTCATCTTTTTGATGGCATCGACTGACACCTAAGAATAATCTGGATTATGGCGCCTGCTGACACAACATCCTTTGCGTTTTTCACACTGAATATTTTACATGTACTAGCATTTAAACTAGCATCTTAGGTTAGGTAACTATTAAAATGTTAAATCTTAAACTGTTTTCCACTGACAAACAATTAACACATTCTGGAACACAAAGGTCAGAAAGGTCATTAGTGTGGCTGTGGTGTTTGTAGGATGGTACTGACCGCCATAACTGCACAAGAGAGCAGGTTTATGGTGAAGAAACTTGCTGGTTTTATGAGCAGATGATCACAGTGACTCAGGACCAGAACCCAGACACACCTGTGCACCTCCATAAAAAGTACACCTTTGTTCTTTTAAGACGTGGTCAAATGGGCAGGATATAAATATTGGAGACAAACAGGAAGTGCAGTAAGAGTGAAGCAGAGTGAAGTATCCCTTTATAAGAAGAATAGGTTGAAAAAGCATCACGCTGGACAAAGTGAACATCCTAATGTGGATTTGTTGGCAGGAGGAAAATGGTGGCAATACACCGATTTTGTAATTGGCGTCACACACATTAATCTGATGTGGCCAAATATGTGCTCCCTGATCTGAACTTTGTTTCAATATCTTCTTCTCATACTGAACTTTCTACATGTGGCTGACAAACTTCTTCTACTGCAGTATACATATGGTACTTCTAGTTATATTTAAGAAGGTTGATTTATCCTGATTAATCACGATTAATTACAGTTAAGTTTTATCAGTATTAACAGTTGTAAACCATCAGTTACCCTGTCTTTAACCAAATCATTATTATTACATTACCACTGCATTCTAAGAAGGCACCATGTGGTTGATTGACAGCTGGATAGTAACTAGCAGTCAGTCATGTACTGCTGCTGTTCATAGTTGAACTTCCAGTCTTTTTTTAGGGAATTCCTCAGGGCTACACTGTAAGTGACTGAGTCAATTTCTTATATACAGAGAATCCTTTCAGCACAGGTAACGTCAATACTGTTTTTGTTAATGTTTTTAACTATTTATCTTAAAAATAAGTATTTGCTCAGAATCCAGAGCTGATATTACCGACGAGTGTAAACTTGACACGTTCTTGATACAGTTTCTGTGACTGACAGCTGTGGTGCTCTGCTCATACCTACATATTTGTATCATACTCCAGGTATAACTCAATGTATCAGATATATATGGTGTGGGTCTTCCTCCACCAACACCATCATTTCTCTCCTACAGCACGTGTGAAAACAGTGCCCAGGACACATCTCCAGGGTGAAAATTGTTCAGTTACAGAATCCACTTAAGTTGTGTTATGTAGCGTGTTGTGTAGGCGTCTAACAGCTCAGTAAGAAACAGCGTATAGTTAAAGACGTGACCCCCATGACACCTGTTTTGCTTCTTTGCGTTACTGTCCTGATCTACTGTATACATTTCACACTCTAATTCAGTTTCTTTCCACCTGGAAACCGATGACTTATTCATGAAGATCTTTAATTTGATTAACGTCAAATAACCTCTGAAGGTGCAGGTAAGTGTATGCATGCATGTATAAATTATTCATATGTACAAGTTGACAAGTTGTTAAATGCCTGTGCATCCGTTTTAAAACTTTATGAAGTAACCTGTTCTGTCATGGCTCTAATAAAATCACTTCTTTATCACTGATGCACTGATGTTGGCCAAGTGTTTTTTTTTTCCATATGATTTTTGAATGGTTAAAATGAGACTCCTCCCCGGAGAAGGATTACATTAAAAATCTTGGCTCATTTACACAGTTTGATCGGCTGTTTCACTTTGGAAGTTTGAGTTTTGGAATCTTCAGTATTGTGATAAGTAAATACACACCAGGAGAGATTTTTTTAAAAAAAACACTGGCCTGTGCATAAGTGAGGATGAATTTTCATCCTTCCAAGCTAATTTGTCACAAATCACCTGCAGCGATCAACAGACACCAGCGATGAAAAATGACAAAAGCTCCACAGAGTCAGACTCATTTCTCCTCCTGTAAATGACTCACGCAAGCACTGAGGCAAGTCTCCACTCCACGTTCCATTCCCGGTGCAGGTCAGGATGGCAGGGAAGGACAACTCGTAGCCCGGCAGGCAGCTGTAGCTGACGCTGGTGCCCCACTCCAGGACGGAGCCCTCCAGCAGACCGTTAGGTATGGGTGGTGGGGTAGGACACGTCACCACTGAGGGCAGAGTGAGGACACAGTTAGAACAAGACTATCATAGAACAACTCTTTGGTAAAGTTCACACTGAGACAATAAATAAAACAAAGTTAACATTAAAGCAAAATAGATCTTACTCCGAGTCCTGTGAATAATAGAGTAGAGGAAACCCAGCCTGAGCAGGAGTCGTCATACATTATAAAATGGAACACATCCATTATTGAAGGACACGCAGGGAGTTTGTCTAATGTCACATCAACCAGTGTTGTGGAAGTTAGTCTTCCTGCACAAACATGAGAATTTAGGATCACAGAGATTTTTACTACCTCTGCACTACTATAAAGATTTAGATCTTTTGGTTATACATGTATATATTGATTTATTTATTTAGACCGAGGGTTCGGAGCTAACAAGCTACGCTGCTTTTCACTCCTTTTCAAATATGTCATTTATTTTGTTTTTGTCCTGCGTTTCAATATTATGGCTCTTCAATTTCATTTCTATCTTATGTCGTGCCAGGAATTAGTTCAGTACTGCAGTAATCAGAAAGCCTTGTACTGTTTGCATATACGGAATAAACAGCACAAACAAATAGACCGTTATATAAAATAGGCACAAACAAATAGACCGTTATATAAAATAAAATGAAATGAAATGAAATTGTAGGACAACAGACACAACAAGGTTTGGAGGTAATTACTGTAATTACTTTGTACTGTAATTACATAGTTTTACTATTGTCTCTGAATTTTCAACTGTGGTATACTTAAAAATGTGCCATTTGAAAATGTCAATAATTTGAATTTTTTTTACAGAGAATGTTTTACACTTCATTTTAATAGAACCGCAGCAACTTTTTCTTTGCTCCCTACACCAACATTTAAAGACATGGTCATTTATTATTTATTTATTGTTAGATATAGATTAGACATTTCAAGGTGTACGCAGTAATTTATTTGGTACACTGTACATCCATTAACATCCAACCTGAGTGTTATTTTTACTGAAGCACCTCAAGTTTCAAATTCCGTCTTGATGAATCCACGGCTTCTATGTGATTTCAGATAAAAAGATATCATCAACGGACAACTATATTTTGTCAGATTTATCGTTCATTCACTGACATTGTTTTTATCTCTCTATTTCTTAAGTTCTGCTGTTGATGTTCCGTGCTTCGACTGGAAACAAACTCATGTTTGTTGTGATTATTGAATAACATCCGTAGAAAACTAGAGAACTCTCTAATGGGTGTAAAAGCCATAAAGTTTCTGCTCAACAAATATCATAAATTTATGTAGAACGCAGCTTGGAGTTTGTTCGGGCACATTCGGAGATGAACTCGTGGGGGCGCAGATGGGAGATGGGTTTTTAGGGATATGAATAAATCAGCAGTTGTTTTTTTTTTTTACACCACTGCTACCTGGCATCAACCTGCCTTTCTGGCCCCAGTGTCTCGTTCCTCCACATAAACTCACACAGTCTGTTTCAAATAGGAGCTGTCAAACAACTGTTAAGGAATAGTAGCTCTGTAGGCCACATGTTAAAGTTGATCCCCTCTGTGCTGCAAGTCGATTGGACTTAAAAACAAAAACAACCTAAAACATGATGAAGATATAACAATTCAACTGATTTAGTTTTCCCACTGTGTATAGTTTCAGACACTGAACTTGTTACTTCTGGATTCTAACCAGATTAGTTTCCATTCACTCGAGACTATCGCCTTCTTTTCCCCAACTGTTCAGTTTGCTTTAATCCAGCTCTAACCTTTTCTTCTGCTAAGACCTGATATACTATGCTGTCTGGCATTCTGCAAAACAGAACTCCTGACATTCTAATGCTCACAAGTGATTTCACCTTCATTAGTTTGTTATTAGTTCCTGGAGGCACATTAACACATCTGATCTTATCTCTGCCTGAATCTAAACTTAGCCTCAAATAAAAAGCTGAATAAACATAATATCTTTTAATTGGATACAGTTTATATCTGGGAACTCAAACTCAAACAGCCAAACTTCATGTCTGCATAAAGAGGCAAAATACTTAGTACTTTAACCCTTTCTAACATATCATCTTTTTAAGACAGATAATGGTTTGCCAACATAAGTTTTATTCTTTCATTCTATTCCCCTCATTCTGGAGACACAGTCTGGTACAAGATGACAATTTGTTCACTACTCCAACAGTATACATGAAGACATGATGTTTAAGACGACGGTGATTTGATTTGTTAATTAATATAACTTGTGTCTTTTGTGACAATTTACTGGAGATTTTTCTTCTTACATCAGTTTCAACAGTATTGGACCTCACGCCTCTGAAACCCCTTAATAAGAGAATTTAAAAATAACAGTACTGACGCCCAGAAATAAATGGAAAAGATAGTGTCCTCACTTTTATAAGTCACGTTAAGCAGCGTGAGTACCGCTCAGCTGAATTTGCCAAACCCAGGATTGAAACTCAATCCTTGCTGGGCAGGATTAGGATGTGTAATCATTCAGCAGCAGCACACTCAAACGCTGCTGCAAATGCTGATGCACCGGCATTAAGTACAAATTTATGCACTGTCGGCATGTGTTCTCCCTTTAAAGAAAAAAATCACTCACTTCATCTCCCTGTCTTCACTCTTCCCTGCCTGGAATATCATCTCATATAATCTGGTGGTATATCGTCAAAACCAATGACAGGATGACAGATGCCCACCATGGTGACATTTTCAAAAGAGCTCACACTCTCTGAACTGTGGCACCTTCGACCTAAACCCAATTTTGTTAAAAAAAGAAGAAAAAAAAAAGGGGGGGTGGGGGGGGCCCCACAAAAATGGCAGTCTTGTTTAAAGCCTCATATGCAAGAAAAGGAAACGGACTTTTTTCCACAGTTCTTTTCAAAGACCTCTGACTGTGTAGCTTGTCAGTGAGAGACATGACATGATATAAAACTGACTAGCAGCATCCTGCCAGGCTTCTCTGACACTGATCCCTGATCTTCAGATACAGCAATGAATCACGACGAGGAAAAAGAATACTATAAAATATACACATGGCTAAAAAAAAGTAACACATCTACAAAAGGTAACAGAGTCAATTCCAATATAAGACTATAATAAATGTCACTTTTTTGTTCTGCTTTTCAAAGATCTAATCTGTGGTTTAATTCATAAACAAAATCTGTTTAATAATAATTTGTACTTTATCGATCTAACACACACATTCTTGCGTAAACAGCAGATCTGCTGCAACAGGCTGCCCCCTGCTGTGTGGTCCCTCTGGGAGAGAAACCCAGGTGATCTCTGCTTGCGAGGCAGCCATACTAACAGCAGCACAGAGCATGAAGGTCATGCACATTCAGCAGTGGTTTCCTCTCAGATTTCAACTTGTGCCTCATGTGAGAGGCTTAAAAAACAAAACAAAGTTATAATCTTTTGTTGCATTTCCAGAGAAGTTGGCCTTGTACAGATTCACTTTTCACTAATAAAAAAGTGCAATTGGGAATTTAAATCTACTCAATATATTTAACCAGCTGCATGAAGACATCTCATTTGCGTCCAGTGTTGCCATCAATCATTTTCAATTGTCTCGTATCATCAGAAAACAGTTTGTTAAATGCACTGCGTCAATGGAGCCTGTGAAGATTAAAACACTGAAATTGTAAACTTAAGTTATCCATCTGCTAACATTTAACATGTTGCACTTCTCCCCACGTTGCACAGATGTTCTTATTGCCCTGCGGACAGTTTTGCAGAGAGAGTGGCAGAGAGTGACAGGACGGACCCTGTGGATCAGCGACGGCTGCGTACAGGTCAGCACCAGCTGACAGTAAACAGGCGGCAGAGGCAGCCAGTGTGTACATCGCTGTGTGTATACACACGGGGAGAGTTGTGTAATTGAATGGCTCCATGTGAGTGTATGCATGCATACTGGAGTGAGATGAGGAGGGTTAAGCTCGGGGGGCTTTGCTCCTCTCCACACCATCCCCATCAAGAGTTGCGGCGCTGCAGCTGAAGTGCCTGAGTTGCCGCCATATCTGTCAAGGGATACTGCCGGGAGATTAGGAGCTCCGCAGACAAATGTGCACAAACACACACACACACTCTTGTCTTCCATTAAGACCACCACGAGTGACAGATGTGCGACCGTTGATTTGTCCAGCACCAAAACACCCCATGGAGCGGGACATGTTAATAATGAAACAAACCCATGAAATATTGCAAATCAGTGTCAGTTTGTGTGATGTAAACCTCCAGACAAGGAGCCTGAGGCGGAGGAGGGGGGAAATACTACAGGGGTTAAGGCTTAAAACTGCAGTTTCTTTAAGGCGATGAGAAGGTAAACGGCAATTCCCTACGAGCGGAGGAGAGAAAATGGTTCAGACTAATTCTGAGTTCATGAGAGCGACTATGCACCGAGGATAACGGCAACCCAAACATCCACTGTATGAGAAGGAAAGCAATCCCATGTTCAAACTGGTGTGTGTTACATTTTTGTGTTACAGTTTTGTTAACAATTCTAACTCCAGCGTGTTTATCGGCCTTATTGTTAGTCACTCACACCAATCTGCTTTTCCTCGTTTCTCAGGAGTCACACCCAAATGACAACCGCTACATTGTAACTACGACTACGAGTGGGAACAGTTTCTTAGCAACAATGAGGTACAATTTGCCTTGTGGGCTTTTTTCTTTTTCTGGTGTACTTTTCAACTGTTCGCTGCACAAGTTAATCTTCCCTGCAGTGCTCATTTTCGGGTGTTGACGGGAGACGTGCTAATCCTTTGCCTTTACTCGAGCGTTGTAAATCACTGGGCGTTGTGCGGCTGACGGCTGTACACAGCTACAGTAGGTTCTCTTGGTGGACGTTTTAAACTTTGATGCTGATCAAACCCAGGAAGTGCCGTGAAGACAATTTTAGAGAAAGCCGGGCTGTAACTGTAGGAGCACAATCAGAGGTGTCCTTGTTGTGAGGAGGAGAAGGAGCAGCAAGCTATTCATCACCAGGCGTCAGAGGAACTTTGAGTCTTGGCTCTGTGCCACCGCAGGTGCACCTCTGGCTGCAGACACGGGTGATGATGGATCTCCTAAAATATTACTTTAACAATGATGGAAAATCCTGAATGTGAACATTAAAACATGAGCTGTTTTTTTGTAAGTGCTTGGATGTAAATATATACATCAGTGACACAGAGTGAAGACCTCGTCAACTATGGGTTTTAGGATGCTGTGAAATACTGCCTTAAATCTTCACAAACTGCTTAGAAAATGTCTGCAGGTCTGAATTCAGTTACATTTTTATGGCTCTCTAGAAGTACAGCTACAAGTGCAGTACCACCGCTGGCCAATAGTGGATGTTTTCCACAGATGCCTATGAAAAAAATGTTTCTTTCACTCAATTATAATTTTAAGTAGAGTTTATGTCTTGAATTTATTTATTTAGCTCTAAATGATTTCACTATTCTGTTGGTTTCATTAAAATAAATGCCACAAAGGGTCCACCTAGTGATTCAGCAGAGTTGCTACACCGGATGCCCTTTGTGATGCAACTCAATTTAGGATTTGGGATGGTTGAGAACTGAGAGCCATCTGGTGGCAGGGAGGAAACCTACACCTTGACCTCTCAAGGCCTGATGAAATATCTGTCTACTACCCTTTCGTCATATTCTTTGTTGTGATGCAGTGATGTTCACTGCTACCTCCAAAAATTACAGCATTTTCATCATTGGTATGACAACTACATGTGGTTTATAACTGGATCACTGCATGCATATGTTACGTGTTGACAGTGCCATATATCAAGTGTAACTTTTTCTATCCGCAAATTTAAATAACTCCTACGACACTATCTGACCACCAGGGATGCACTGTGCCACCTGACTCACTAATATCATTATATCTCAGGGTCGAAAGCATGTATTCTGTATTGTATGTGACAATGTGCTAGCATGCCAAGGTTATTACCGCACTGATGGTTATCAGAGCTGACTCTGCAGCCTGTGAGCCATGCACTGTGTGTTTGTTCAGATCGGTGGCACAAACCATGTGTATGTGTGTGTGTATGTGTGTGTGTGTTTGACGGAGATTGTTGGGATTCATTTTCACTAAAAATTTACCTTGGCACGTTGGCATGGTGCCACTCCAGGTGCCGTTGTTGGTACAGGTCCTTGAGACGGTGCTGTCTCCTTCTATCATCACATATCCTGGCTGGCACTGGAATGTCATGTTCTGGCCCACTGTGAAGTCTTCGCCAAATCTAAGACCACTCGCTGGAATCCCAGGGTCGCCACAGGTAATCACTGGAATTCAGGTCAGACAGAGAAACAGATTCATGTGAATCTAATAAAATCACATAAACGGTAACCAGAGATAACTGCCCCCTCTGAAGCAGAGCTGTCATCGTGGTCCAGCTGCCAGTTTGCTGATGCTTGGGCATAATGTTTTAAATCAAGATAAGCACAATGGATCATCAGGCATAATAGGTCCGCTCTTCTGAGTGGCATTAAACATGCAGGGCATGGCACCGAGTTGAACCCAAAATAAGAAATATCCACTGAAGTTAAAAATACAGCTGTTAGCATATTAGAGTTTAACTGAGTACTTGGATCATTATCCCACAGCAGCTGTTGTACAAGATGAGACAGTGTCCCTATTGTCATGATAATAAAATACTAATGATTGTGTTTGTTCAAATTTTCTTTGTCCAGATTTCCAAATCGTGCAGTTTTAAACCATGAGAGTTGGCACAGAACGACATCAGGTGTCATTTATCCAGTGGAGGTTGATGAAAATGTTCTACCCCTCATTATATCGTGCAGTTCTAATACGCAGTACTTATTATAAAGTCTTTCCTGACTTGTTCACCTTCATGTAAGGAGCCAGTTTGATGCATAGAAGTGTCCCCTGCAAACGCCCCCTCTCTTAAATTAATTTCTGTTTGTTTATTTCCAAGTTGCCGCCAAGGACTTCAAAACTCGGAGACATTCATCATGACCAGGCAAAATTTACTCCGTATCCTGACAGGATACATATGAGAACTGCTAACACGCTGCACAGACAAGAGGCCGGGTCTTCGGGCACTATGTTGTGACTTGCTCCAATAATAAATCCAAACTTCCCAGACGCATCTATTCTCAGGATTAACACGAGATGCAACTCTCGTGTTACGGGCGAGAACAGAGAGTGCAGAGAGAATGTGCGGACTGGGGTCCACTGTATAACCTCGATGTGGGACAGATAGATCATGCCACATGTTTGGTTTTTGTTCAGGGAGTTTTTCTAAAGTTGCAGAGGTTTGCCCTTTGCTTCCTTCTCAGAGATTCCCGTTCCTGTATATTTGTCAGAAGAACAAATTGTGCAGGAGTTGAAACTGATGTTGGGTATAGAACAGGTCACCAAGTTAACTCTATCAAGTATTATAATTTTATGATAGTTTTCTTTTCTACTTACAAAGTGAATGTTCAAGCAGCTTAGGGATTCTAAACATTTTTAAACTACTGAAGCTGTGGTATTGAAAATTTGCACCACCAAAAAGACGAATGAAAATGTTAGTATTCACATCGGCCAAAAACAGAATGCGGTGCAGTTGCTGTTTATCTGCAGAAGGGAAAGAACCCATTCAGTCGGCACAGCACAGAATGCTGCAGGGCTTGGAGTCCAGCATTTTAATTCTTACAAGCAATGCTGCCTTTTATTTTACTACGTTTACCAACTGGCAATAAAGCAGGTTAGAAAAAGAAATTAGTGAAGGCAGGAAATCAGATAGGGAGTTTAAAGAAACACTGCAATAACCTGCTCCCAGTAAGAACTGTATTTAAATGGAGTTCAGCTGGTAAACTGGTGGCTTCACATCCATCAACATCTTTACATAGTCTGGTGTGTGACTATATGTGAATGGAACTTTGATTACCAACACAGGTTACTGCAGAACAGTAACTGTGATCTAGTTGGTCATAAATCTGTTGATTGACTGATTTTCTCAGAGTTTTGTTCTTTTTTGTTCTTTTTTCAATCGTTTCACCTCGTTACCTGTCTTCCAGCAGAAGAATCCAATCACAGTGTGTGAGTGTGGGCATTTAAACTAGTAGTAAAAGGAGCGGAGAATGTCATAAACAGGAGATAAACATCAGTGGGATCATGATGCGTCTCCCCCAATAATCACTGTGTACAGTTTAGTTTATTTAGTGCTGTATGGTTTGAGCTCACACCTCACTGAGCAGGTCTCCTCACTAATACACAAACTTCAGCTGACGCCAGGGTCCTTCACTCCCCCTCTGTAAATCTCATTTATGAACCATCTTTTTACCGAGCGTGTTTGAGAAATAAAAATGGAAGGACTCCAACTTCTCCTCCCCTCCAGTGACGTGACTCTGATCCGGTGAACCTACATCACTGATTACCAAATGAAACGTGGAAATGATTGTCTCCATATAATGAAGGCAACACAGGGACCATTTTTGCATCGTGTCCATGAACTGACCATGAGAATATAACTCGGAGCGATAGCCTACAGGAAAATAACAGTATTACGTTTGGTGATAAGTGAGTTTTAAAGTAGGGGAGAAGGGGCATGGAAGCCATTACTCCTTTCTGCTTGTTTGGTCATTATTATTCCCTCCTTCGCCCTCTCTGTGTATATCTCCACAGAGACTCATTTCTTTCCAAAATTGAAAATTATGCCCACGCCATTTATCTTTCCTTGTGATTCAATAACAAGTATAAAGAATGAGGAAGGCAGAATATGGTGATTCTCAGAGGGAAGAACAGTGTGTAATTTTGTTTGATAGTCTTCCTGCTGTAATGTGAATATAGATTGGCATACTTCTTGATTATTGTGAGGCCCATTTCTCAAAAAGTATCTCCGAGTATTGAACACTTGTGGGAGAGGGGTTGGCTCCATGAGATTTATGTGCTTCTCCACATCGTGTGCCTTAATTTAGCAACGGCTTTAATCAATCAGTTCACGTCATTATCGGAGAACTATGAAGCAAAACTATGGTCTTAATTTCTGACAATCATAAATCCCATCTGTGGTGTTTATCTGTGCTTCAGAATGTTGTTTATGCGAGTTTCTGCGAGTATTTATTTTTCTCACAGAACACACACCATATTCATTACCAACTTACTGTTCTAACACATTCAGATTAAACGTAGCTCATATGCCACAGAAGTGTCCGCTCTTTTCTACCGGTAGCTCTCAAACTATGGTATGGGTACTGCTGGTGGTACTTAGGGTCCCTCTAGTGGTACGCAGACAAATGTATTTTCTTTGTTCTTTGGTTATTCTCAATCAGGCATGGACAAACTACAGCCTGTGGGCCAGATGTGGGCCAGATGTGGTCCACTGCGAATCCTAATCCGGTCAGCAAAAATCTGGGAAAAGTATGGTGAAGACTGATGTCAGGATCTGTGCATAAAAAGCTTACATGTGCAGTTTGGAGCCATGCCCGACCATGTGCCGTTTGCCAGACACTGTCTTGTAGGAGAGCCAGTGAGGTAATAGCCTTCCATGCAAGAATATACAATAGAGTGGGAGAAGGTTGTTCCATCCACCCGGGAAACACGGCCGTGAGTAGGGGTCCCGGGATTAGCACACTGTACCGCTGGAAAAAGGGAGAGAGAGAAGAAAAAAGAGGAGCTGAAGGTCAGAGGTATGAAAAACAGAATGCAATTTTCTAATTATCATATCAGTGATTTACAAAGCTGAGGGTTGAGACTCCCTCTGGGGGCAGCGCGATGATTTTCAAAGGTTCCATGCATGGGTGTCAAAGTCACAATAATCTTTAGGCCAGATTTATACAAAGCAGGAAGGGGCAGGCGGTGTGGGGGGGATTGTTTTTCATATAAATACCCTACATATACTCAATGAAATTGACTGCATATAAAAGATTACATTAAAGTCTGATAGGAATTAATTTAATTGAACAAACATGTTTAATTAAATGCAAATATTTATAACATGAATGAAAAATGTAAATATATATTATATACTTTTGTAAAATATAAAAATTTAAAAGAACACAAAATACATACATTTACATTTGTGTTCATAATCAAGTTAAAATATAGACATGTAAACTTATTTTACACTGTATAATTGTAAATATATTTTATTATAAACGCTGCATTTCAGAATCTATTGGCCAAGACACGCTCTCCCGCGGGCCACATCTTTGACACCAATGATCCAAATGGAATGCGTTTCTAGCTTTCAGCCAAATAAACACTTTCCAGATAAGATCTATTATCACTCGCATGTTTCGATTTCAATGACACTGTAAGGCAGATTTATGCAGCATTAGAGTTTATCTCAAACAAGCAAATAAGCAAAACCGGTGCCGTCCCACAACAAACCCATATCTAATTACAAATCAGCTACAGGTAACCACTGTGACGTTTGTAAACTGTGGAGTGTCGCAGCAAACGAATCGTACCAATCTTTATGTCAGTACACGTTACTGTGAATATGTATATAATAACATATAATCATATTACATCAACTCTCACCAGTGAGTTCAACATGAGGTAAACACACTGTAGTAACTTTGAAGGTCAAACCATCTCAGATTTGGAGCCGTCTAAAGCACAACCTGACCTCCGGTGTTACATTAGGTGTGAAATCCTTGTGGCTGGCGGTCTCTGTGGAATACTAAAGTGTTAGTCATTTATAACAGAAAGCTCAGGTTATGGCCTTTTCCCCTTAGACGACAGGCAAACTTTGTCCTTGTCGGGAGTAAAGAGTTCAAAGTTTTTAATGTGGTTTTCTGTTTCAACAAATCACGTGTCATGATTTGATCTTTAAGTGAAGTCAAGCCTAATGTGCTGGAAAAACGGAAGAAATAGACACATTGGTGAAGCAGTTGGTTTCAATTACCATACTACAACAGCCATGCACATACACGCAGCTCAAACAAACTGCTTATATTCAAAATTGATGTAAATACACACAAGGTCGTGTACACGTGAGAACAAACTGACGAATGATAGACTTGAAGGCTTCCTGTCCTAATTAGTCAAGACAGGCGAGAGAAATGCAAACTAGACCTTGATGGCATATTGTGAGATGGATATTAGGCTGAATATCCACATCGACTGTTCTCCAGAGACTGTTAAAAGGTTGTGTATAACGGATGGATGGGCTTTAACGTTAGACAGGGCTTTAGATCAGAGAAAGGCAGCGTTCAGGCTTCAGTGGATTCCTACTCCACCCTCCCAAGATGGAAAAATGGGAGGGTGGGATAAAACAATCTTTAAATCAGAGGTTCACTAGAGAGGCTGTGAGATAAATAATAATAATAATAAAAAAACAAAGTTGGTGAAGGGTTGGCAGCTTGGACAGAGAAAGGCCACCACACAACAAGACCGACTCTTTCCTTACAGAAGGCGAGTCACGCAGGAAGCCAGGGGAAAAAGTCCAACATCAATGGAAATGAAGGATAAAAGAGCAGGGAAATATGCACAAAACATGAGAGGTGGAATAAAAGTCAGATACACAGAGAATAGTTCAGAGGGCCTTGCATTTCTCTGTCCTACTAAAAAAACCGACATTGGTACTCAGCCAAGCTACAACAGGCAGTAGGTAGAGGAGAGGATGAGCGCTGCAACATTTGCCTCAATATCGAGTTGACCCTTGAGGGTAATTTATGCGAGATTTAGAGGCGGTGCTCTGTGAACCAATATCTTCAAAATCCACAATGATTCATTTATCAGCAACCAAAGAGAGCTTGGCTTTAGGTGTCTGGAATTAATGCATTTTTTTAACAATATATGGAAGCCAGGCACAGTAGCCCGAGCTGGCAGGAAATACACGACTGCAGCAGAGAGATACTTATCCATCTGGTGCAATACTGAGTGGGCCTCTGTGTGTGTGTAGGTGTGAATTCACACCAGCGCTGATCTGTGAATCCAAGTTGTTGCTTTGTTGTTGATGATTGTAGCAAAGTTTGTAGAGATACAAGGGTTCAGGGTGAGATTTGTCACCACACAGTGTCTTCACACAAACAAGAAGACTTTTTTTTCTCTCTTTTTCTATTTATTTCCTCCAGGCACAGAATGATCCAGATTATTATGAACACAAGCTCACCTGATGATTTCTGTTATTTTCTGATATTGTGTTTTATAAAGAATGATTATTACATTCATTGATGGCCATTATTTATTTTAAACAGTGTGCTTTTGCTGTAAAAGTGATGCACACTCCCACATGGCTGCAACCTTAATTTGTTATCCAGCAAGATCCAAAGAGTTTAGGAGTTTGGGAGAAAATATTTAATAAAAAGTTTATTGAAATCAGAGATGCAGTGTTAGTGTGGGGGAGAGAGTCAGAAGCAAATACAAATAGAAATAATAATAATAGAAATTTGGTAAAGGTTAAGCCACTAGAGCAAAAGGGTTTTGGAAAATAAAATTATTAAAAAGAACAGACTAGTGTTTCTATTTGTATATGGGATAATATATATATATTAACTGTTTAGTTAGTTTCATGCACAAACCCACAGTTTTAAAACAAACTTATGGTTTGGTAAATTAAACTGGTGTAAAAAAAACCCACATTTATTCATGATAATTCATTTGTGAAACTAAACAGATTACAGCTTCTAGGGAAGAATGATACGTAGCGTTCATCCAACCGTCCATCCACGTTGCTTCAATATACAGTCAACAAACATTAATGTTAATGTAAATAACTTACACACACCGAATGAAAGAGTTCTTGTTTCACCAAAGCATCTAGAGCATTAAATACCATCTCAACATTGAGCATGTACTTGTGGTTGCTTCAACTTCTGGTCTGATCCCTGCCATCAGACCAGTCCGACTGAGAGCATGGTCAAAATGATGCTGTCGCTCTCAATGAATTTTATTTATTAGTAAAACGATTAGATATGGCTGTGTTTGTGCTGCAGGCTGCAGACCGCTGCCCAAGAAGTAAAATTTCTGCTACTTTTACAGAAAGTGTGTGAAAGTCTCAGGCTGCAGACCGCTGCCCAAGAAGTAGAATTTCTGCTACTTTTACAGAAAGTGGGTGAATACTACAATACAATGTTAAGATATACATTTTTAAACAGCTTCAGATCAAATCACTGCTAAAACTACATAATAAAGAAGGACCTGGCCTGAAAATACAGGCTTTTGTTACTGAAGGAAAAATGCTTCTGAAAATTGTTCTATTATCCAAGAGGAACCACATATTTCTTTGTTTATACAGTGACTCACTGAGCTTACGTATGAGCAGCAGTGTGTGTACGTGTGTGTGTGAGATCTTCCTGCATGAATCATCTCTTGTTTCATAAATAACAAAGGCATTTTTGAAAAAAATTCCTTACGTTTGCAGAACGGCTGTCGGCCTGACCAGGTCCCGTTGGGAAAGCAAATCCTCTCTGCTGAGCCGTACAGTGTGTGTCCCACTGCGCAGGTGAAACGCACCTTGCTGCGCACTTTGAAGTTCCCCGCCTCCCTGCTAGCATGAGCAGGTGTTCCAGGATCTCCACAGGTGCCGCCTGAGTCGCCTGCAATAGAAAGGATGAATGAGGATCAACTGGAGAAGGATCAATGGAAGGAAGTGGAGATGGCTTCCAGTGGAACTTGTGTAGGTGCTTGTTCCGGAGTTTGCAGGAAATTACATTGTTATATTGTTTGAGGCCTATCAAGCCGTGGGACCTCTGGGGAGTTCTTACGCTATAACAGTAAATCCTTGGAATCTTCTGGGAAGCCACAATAAAACAAATCACATAATGTAATGATGAGCAGCTGTGAGCAGACCAATGAAGACCTTTAGCTGCTTGACACCGAGAGCCTTCTGTCCATAAAAGACAATAAAAGGCAACCAGCTGTGATGATGACACATCATGGACACAGATTGACATTTGAAGCTTCTGTGTTTTTCATCTCTCATGTCTTTTGTCAAGGATCATACAGTGCTCTCTCTCAGTGTGGTGCGCCACCTACTGTAGGCTGAACCATCATGAATACATTCAAGAAGGACGTCATAGTCTGTTGTTAATGCTCTGTTCATGGCCCTCTGCAGAATGGCCTTAAAATGGGACATGTCTGAGTCATGGATGTCAAGCAGTGATGGAACAGAGGCAGGATGGTGTTAATGCAAAGCCATGAGAACTGCGAGTTCCATGTTGTGATGAAAAATAAACTCACCTAAGTGATGTGCAGCCTAATGAGGTTTTGTGAGTTGGGGCGGAGGGTCTACTTTTACATTCATTATGGTAGTTTTAGGAGGATAGAAAAACAAATTACACTTTAACTGAGGCCCGTCTCATTCACTGAGAGAAATAAAAGCAGTCCAGAAGAGAGAAACACTACTGCAGTAGGCTTCACTTGAACTCAGACAGACACTTTCACTTCACAAGGTAAAACATTTTTACAATGGATTCTGGGATGTGACTTGTTGCTGGCCACTACACACTGGTACTGAAAAGCAAACAGCCTTGAGTTTCTAAAATGTACACGCTCTGCTTTCAGGAATTTCAATGAGGCCCTGTCCAGCTTGGTTGTTTGGCTGTTCTTGCTTGCACAAAGGTTACAACGTTGGAGTTTTATGAAATTATTATTTCTTATTTTCTCAGAGGGAAGCTCCCCAAGGCTTAAATGAAACTCAGCCAATCCTGTTAATCCTTACATTGTTTGACTACTAATTTGATTTTAACCACAGCTCTGCCCCTTTTACTGCCACCTACTGGGTGTATTTTACATTGGTATCAGTTTCCCTGATCACTCGCAAAAGAAAGACACAAACATACAAATCACAATATAACAAGTTTCTGAGACTAAAGAAAAAAAAATCTGTAGTTTGTTGTTTTACAAATCCCCCACTGTACCTTTAAGGCCATGGTAAAATTGGTACATACGTAGTAATATAATGAGATGCATGAAATATGTAATATACACAAACAGACAGTCACTGCCTGTGTGCCATACACTGCCGTACATCTACACAGAGCAGCAAACCACAGCCGTATTACAGGGCGTGTTGACTAAGCCTTGCTGCACAAACACTAAGCTCATAGCTTCCACACACATTCTCCTGCTCACAAGTGCACATTCTGAATGAACCAGGTCAAAGGCGATTGGCTGTGGTTAGCAAATATACATGTGTAACGTGGCTTCCGTGGCATGTACGCGACATGAGGAAGACCCCGGTGTCTCTCACTGCGTGTTTATGCATACGCTGCTCTTTGTGAGTGTCTGACAGGGAAGCTGTGCTCAGTTGTTGCTCTGCTGACTACATTCACTCGTATTTGTGTGCACTGCGTCGTTGGAGTGTGTGTACAGTACATCCCGCTGCATCTGTAAGTGCTTCGTTAGTTTCCTTTAGTTAGACCAGGCAGCTCATCTTGGCTCAGGATGCTCCGTGACAGCTATAATCTCACTAATTGGGATGGCTGTGGATTTGGTTTGAATCTGAGTTAATGTCCGTCCACCAGGCGGCCTTTGTGAAGAAATAATAAGGCCTTCAACTCAGCCATGCAACAGATGAGGACAAAAGGGGAATGGCTTGGCGAGCAGTTTTAAGCCCTCTCTAGCTAATTAACAAGGGAGGACGGATGAGAGGAAGGGTAGATGCATGAATGAGAGCTGTAGCTAATGCTCGGCTTCTTTTTCTCTGGCCTACGTTTGTTGACAGGAGAAAGTATAATGAAGCTTTTTTAATAAGCTGTATCTTCATATTTTACCCATTGAAAGAAACCAAAGAGAATCTTAGAAACCCGCTGAAATAAGTTGTTATGGCTGGCAATTTAATTTTTACCCAGGGTGAACCTGCCTGAGAAAACTCATAACACCCATCAAATCCAAAGCACTTTGTCGAAAACATAAAAAAAAAAAACCAAAAAAACTTTTGAAGTCAAATTCATTCTTATTTTCTCCATTAAAACCTAAACGCCAATCTGACATTTATTTGATTATTTTTTTTAACATCATCAGAAAGAAATACTTTCACCTTCTGGCACGAAACAAATAGTGTGCAGAATATTAATATTTAATTAGAAGTTGTTTATTTAATGTCAATTATAATCAGTGAAGTGTTTCAATTTAGTTTGACAGTTAGGAGATATTTATTTTCTAAGCGCCTTCTATCTAAAACTAACACCTACATTCATTTAATTATTAGCTTAAACTTCACTGTATCATCAAAAAGTTTGTATTAATTAATACTTCTTGTACTTTATAGTTGTGTCAGTTTGAAGTTTATGTTGATTTTTGAACTACGTAGTTTAGTTTTAATAGCATTTTTACTAGTCTACCGACTCTTCTGGAAATAGATTCTAGAGCAGCTGTTCGATGGAGCTACTGTTACAGTCCAAAGTAATTCAATTTGCTTTTTTGTGGTACAAACGCAGGACATGTAATCAAGATCCATTTTATCTACTAAAGCCTGACACAGCGCAGCCTTTTGTCTTCGGCTTGGTGAGTCACAGCATCATTTATTACGGTTAAATCCCCCGATCACTGACCCGGTGCTCGTTTTCTGCTGCACAAATTCCTCCACAGGGGTTTATTCTCTAAACAGCCATTGCAGTTTGACAGTTTAAATACTTGGGAACATTTCCATGTTGGCTTCACATATCTCAGTTCTCAAGTGATAAGTTGAGTGTGATTAGGTTTTGGACAAGTTAAATCAAATGCACTTAATGTAATTTGGTATTATATATTTCCTCCAGAATAAAAGCAGAGTGGGAGTGCGTCAGATTCCTTCAGACAAAGCCGAAGCAGTGGAGCTCAGTGTCAGGGACACAAAACTTGGAGTGAGAGATAAAATTAAATATCATCCAAAATTACAAATCATTACTTTGAAAGAGGCCCGTTTATCAAAACAGCGGGGTGCACATGGAATCATCTCAATAATAGATGCAAAATTGCTTCAACACTAGGTGCTCCAAAAAGGGGAAGAAAAAAAGAAGCAGCTCCAAAAACAGTTGTAATGATCAAGCCAAGAAACTATTACGTTGATCACAGCGGGTAATTATTTTGGCTGGAACAAAGACGAGTTCGTGCTACTACATCTCAGTGTTACTCCTTCTATTGTCACAACTCTAAACCACTACGGAGAGGGAAAAATAGATTCAAGTCTGTGGAATCTCACATTCTCTTCCAACTGTCTGTTGAAGCCCACTATTCCCTCTGCGCTACAAACCTTTCCAAGTACATAAAAAAAGAACATTAAAGGTGAACAGACAGTTCATGCACCGGTTTGAAGGAAACTCTGTTATACAGGTCCGATTATTTCAGGTCAAAGAGTTGAACAAATCAAGTGAAGGTTCCGTAGAGAGAGGGAATCCACTTTGAATGGTCAAGAATGTTTAAGCGCGATGGGAGGAAAGTGAGCAGTGGGGATTAGGCAGTTTTCAGAAATTCACTCTGAACTCACACCTGTCTTTTAGGAATGTCAGACACAGGTGCTACAACTGAATGTAATGAAAACAAATTCAGTCACAATCCTCACATCTGAACATTTGCTTCTGCCCATTCTTCAGTGGAGACATGAAGTCAAGTTACGGACCGTGAAGAGTGACGGGGAAAAGGTTTGGTTTATTCGGCACTGGCTCGATGTTCATTACAGCAATGAAGACGCAAATCACACGAGAGCCTGGTCTTCAAGTGAAATAGTAAAACTGTTGAGTGGGGGGAATTGGAGGATAATGGTGGCAGAAATATAATGCAAGTCCGCTATGCAAATAAATCATGCAGGAGTTACACGGAGTCTGAGATCTGACCACACTGTGCAGCATTTTGTGAATGTCACAAAGGCACTGAGAAAATATTTCATTAATGCCAGGACTCCCTGGACCAGCAGTGCTGTGTGTACGTATGATAATGGGCTTCAACTTTCAACATTTTGCCAACATCTGTTCCTTAATTACAACGTTATCTGGCACATTATATATCTGCACAGGAGTCCATTCTCCTGCGTTTTTTTTTTAAAGCATTCACGAAATTTATACAACTCAGCAGCAACTTGCCTCCACAAAAAGGATGTCGTGATTAGTCTGTGTAATATGCACACGCTGCTGTGAACAGTTCCACTTCTTACTGCTACAGAATAGTTCTCACGGAAACTGCTGACTGTGAATATGTGGGAAACCAAAACTTTTTTTCTGAAATAAAACATTTGGCTGGTGATTTTATTTTATGTTCTGAAGACGACAAATGGAATTCCATTATTTTACTGAAATAATACCAAGAATATACTGGAAATGTTGACTTTAAAAACTTTAAAAATCTATTAAATGACCATGAAATGATGATTAATATACAATACATTTAACAACAGACGTTCTGTTACCTGAGCAGTGGGGCAGTGGACCACTCCAGTGACCGTTCAGCTGACAGGTGAGTGATGAATCTCCCATTAACTGATGTTCTCCAGAGCAGGAGTAACGCACTGTGGAGCCAAAGGTAAACTTCTCTCCACTCATCACTCCGTGGGGAGGAACACCTGGGTGACCGCAGTCCACCTCTACATGAGAGAGTGGAGAGAAGAAGTTAGTTTAGACATGGAGCTGTCTCAACCAACCATCATTGACCAAACTGAGACCAACGTCCGACCAGCTTCACATGTTGCAGGATAATGAGTGTACGATGAAGTGACTGACACAATGGTCAAATAGACTGTGAGGGATTTATAATAGTGAGGACAAGGACCAAATACATCTACCTGCTGTTATTTGTCTTCAGGACCCCCCCCCCAAAAAAAAGTTTTTTGTTGTTGTTGTTAATAGGAATGTTACTTCATCTTGATTGGTCACAATTAATTGTAATTAATCCACAGCTGCCGTGTTTTTATTTACATTAATTATTAGTCATATTTCAGACACAAACTGATTAGAGAATTAAAACTTTAATATTAAACTAGTCTAAACTCATCACAAAATAAAACATGTCTTCACTATGAATTATGTTTTTCACTAGATTTGGCACAAATAAGGAAGCAACGAGCCACCCTGAACGGTTGAAACTCAGAGTTAACCTGCTGATTCAGATGTGCTAATTCTTTGACCTTTTCAATCCCACTTATATTTTGCCTCAGCCTTTTTCAGCGTTTTTTTTTCTTATTTTCTAACAAAAGCTGAGATCAATTTTAAACTAAAGCTTTTAGTTTTGACCTTAGTTTCATTTGACCACCACAGAAAATAAGACGTGTTCACCGACTATAAACTGCGTCAGCTTTTAGAACCAGTCACATCTTCACAGCACATCAGTCCACACTGCCTTGATGTATAAGCAAATTACCACCTTGTCTAAAAGGTGAAACAGGAACAGACCGCTGTGCTTTAATTGTTCAGACAGAAATCCGTGTGCCTGCCAGACTCAGCTGCTGAGCAGAGACTGCATGTACTATTGGATGTTCAATTAAATTAATAGGTAAATTCCTGAGCAAGGGCTACAATCTAATTTGGCACAACACCCTGTCTGTAATACTTTATAATTTTCTGACCTTAATAAATGATTGTAGGGCCTGTCAGATGCGATTAGTCCCATAATGCAAAGTAAGCTTCTGAAATGTTATGGAGTTATTTTCTCGGCAGAGACACTTATGCTCACAGCCGTGAACAAACGTCCTTAATTGCTTTGTTTGACAAAGCGAAAGTTGAGACTGAACAAAAAAATGGAAGTTTACCGCTGATGATTCCTGTAGATATAGAGTATGCCATTGGCAGTTTAGGTTAGATGGATGGATGGATGGATGGATGGATGGATGGATGGATGGATGGATGGATGGATGGGTGGATATATAGAAACAGTCTTATGACATTTTCTCTCATTTCTCAATCAGACAATGTGCAGCGTAGCCATGAGCTACAGAGGCGGTGACATTACACAGATGCTCCCAACGCAGCATACGGAAACTTGTACCATTAGAACTACAGAAGCAGGCGAAGGACAAGAGAAAGACGATGATCAATGAAAAGTAAAAGTTCTTTCTTAATGTGACTTTTATTAAAAGTCTATTAATTGAGGAGGAGTCGGATAATGGACACGCTTCTGTACAGATTCTGGACAGATTGACGATAAACAAATGAACAGCATTCATCAGAATTAGCCTGATTCTGATTCATCAATTTAAAATAATGGGCAGATGAGGAGGTTCAGTACCGATGCATTCAGGTAGAGGTTTGTCCCAGTGTCCCTCTGGCTGGCAGGTGAGCACCGACGAGCCGAACAGGTAATATCCAGGGTTGCAGTCGTAGAAGACCACGCTGCCAAATGTGAAGTTGCCGTGCTCGATCTTACTCTCCCGTATGGAGTTGGCAGGGATACCAGGATCAGTGCAGTTTACAACTGTGTGGAAAGGGACAGGAGACGAGGAGAAAAATGAATTCTTCTCAATATATTCAGCCAGTTAAACATAATGAGAGGGAAATATAGGCAGCCGTTCCATTCATTTTAATAGGTGGAAAATCAGGTGTTTTTCAGTGTGATTTTCAACAAATTGCCCGTTAGAAAAACAGTGACAATAATTCTTGTCCCCAGTATTCCTCTTACAGATAGATCTATGTTTACAGATTCAGCACCACATAAACACGGACACACTCTTCATCATATAACAACTGTTATCGATGGATGGAGGGATGAAAGACACAAAGTTGGATGGAGAGAGAACAGATCAATACAGAGGAAAAAACAGCCAGAGCATGACATAAGGAGAGATGGAGTTAGAGAATTAACACAAAGAGACAGCACACTGACTGATGTACATCTGTTACTGCATTAAATACTGGCCAGGAGCTGGCATCCAGCAGTGTTGTGTTGTGTTACTGTCAACACATATGGAACAATGAGCACTGATGATAATCGAATCGTGGTGGAACAGAACAGCACTTTAATTGTTTATTTCTTTGGAGAAGAAACTAGTGTTGACACTAATGTGTATGCATTGCAAACCTAACTTTTTTTTCCTCTGAGCTCCGGCTTCTTAATTGTCACTGAAATGATCATTTCGATTGCAAAGTGTAGAAAACTCTGGTCTCTATGCAGAACTTCAAATGTGTTTTGGAAACAACTGTCACTGTGTACTCCGTGTACTTTGTGAGTGCCAACTTTTGCTCTGTGTAATGAGCGCGAACAGTGGTAGCGCAAGACTCTGCATCCCAGCCGTCTTACTGACGGATTACTGATGCCAATCTGGTTTAGGTTTTACCTGTGTTCTCGTCTGAAAGGCACCGAGACATGCAGTGGAGTGACGACAGGTTTTGGCTGCAATGTCTGCATTATCTTTCACAAAAATATATTAAGTGATTTTTTTTATTGCGTTACCTACACGAATGTTACCTAAATTAAAATATGAATGTCTGTAATTAAACACAATATAAACCTTTAGATCATTCTATACAAAGCAGCAAAGATGAGCCAAGACAGAATAGTTGACAAAATAAATCAATGTTGTCTATGTCCCGACACTGGGCTCTTATTGGACAATCCAGTTGTCAGTCAAAAGCAGTATCAGTTATTTCCTGTTATGAATCAATCTTCTATTATTCTCTAAATTAGTTTGGAAACAGTTTTGACACAGGGAACAGAACTGTTTTGGGTTCTTGAAGAAATCTCACCTCTCATCCAAGAGGCTTCTTCACTTCCAACCGACTGTTCTGGTACTTAACCTGAATGGAGAGTCATTATAGTAAAACAAAGCCGCTGACTGCACCCCGACCCAGGGGAAGGATGTTGTATTCACCTGGGTCGGGCTGTTAAAGAGGGGTTGAGTGAGTCACACAGTCAATACATTTAGAAAAACCTCTGCTTTGTTTTACCCCAACGACTCTCTATGTGGGTATTCAGCCTCTGTGAGGATAAGTACCAGCATTTTCCAGCAGTCAGTCAGAAGTGAAGAGGTCTCCTGGGTGAGCGATGAAACATCTTCAAGAAACCAAAACAATCAAGTTGCATTTGTCTTAGCAGCTTCCAGAATAATAAAAGATTGATTCATAACAGGAAATGACTGAATCTACATATGACTGACAGCTGGATTGTCCAATAGGAGCCCAGTGATGTCATGACATCGATAAAATTG
The DNA here is from genome assembly GCF_000523025.1 of Cynoglossus semilaevis. NCBI lineage: Eukaryota > Metazoa > Chordata > Actinopteri > Pleuronectiformes > Cynoglossidae > Cynoglossus > Cynoglossus semilaevis. Next base: position 12,061,756 of record NC_024319.1, on the reverse strand, counting down.
ACTTATTTGGTCAACGTGAACAATTATTCCCTTTTGGGACTTTGTTCTTTGTCATCCTCTCACCCTCAGAATTAGCTGGAAGTTTGCAAGGTGACCTAGAACTGCTGTTTGAGGGGATAAACTAATAAAACATTCAATGCCGTTATAAAATGAGTGGTGTGTTGTCTCCTGTTTCATGGACCTAGACAAGAAATATCCAGAGTTACAGCTCTGTCCATTCATTTATATACAGTCTGTGATTATGTCAATAGCGATTTGTTTCTAATTTACCTGACATGAAATGAAAACAAGGTAATATACAATTTGCCTGACACTTTGCCTCATTAACTGCATCCAATATCATCAACAGGGAGGTGACTTCTCTTCCCTGGGAGCCATGCTGCTTTTGGTCTTTGCTGGGTCTCGTTTATATAAATGAAAGTTGTCAGCACGTTCACCTGTTAAGTTAATAATAGCAGGAGTGACATTCCACGGTTGACTTTTCGGTTCCTTTTTTAAACAGAGTGCCATGTGAGTTCAGGTTAAATCGGGACATTGTCTATGTTATGGTAGCGTATGCTGCATAGTGATAAGGAAATACAGTAAAAGTGTCAGACATGTTTACCACGTTCATCCTGCAGTAAAACGTTTTCAAAACATCCACGCTGCTGATAAGGTGACCGAGCTCTGAGAGCAGATGAAGGTGGAGTTAAGAAAAAAAAAAAGTTTAATGTTAATATACCGTCAACAGAGACATTTTGCAAAAGGAGAGTCATGACAGTTTAATACTCTTAATCTTTTATCGGCTCTGTCTCTGAGGTCCCATTTATACTGATGGTAATTTCATCATCTCACATCTGACGGCCAACAAAACTTCTGCCAAGAGACGACGTATTAATAATGGGCTAAGTTGGCAAAAGTAGCTTTTGGTTGACAGAATCTAATTGGGATCCAATTAATGTCTCTATCAAGTTCATTCTTTACGTTGCTAACAGCTGACTGCTTTCCCGCACGTCACGGAATCATTACATCAGCGAGGAACTACTGTGGTGTGAGATTCTGCAAATGAGCCTTAACAAGTCAAAATATCTAATTAAAACTTTTACCCTAATTAAACAGATGTACATGTTTTGTAGTTTAAAATACAAAAGTAAATAAGGCAAGCTTTTTTTACATTTTAATATAGGGTGAACAATAAGCAGATCGGGATCGACTAGTTGTCATTGAACAATAACCACAGCAGGTCTTGTCCAATGATAATAAAACATTTCTATTCTATTCTATTTGACTCAAAAGGAGTGCTTAAATTATATCGTACCACAGAGCTGTAATGTTTATATAAAGTGCGTTCAGTTTAGGTGGAAATCTTAGTGATGGCTCGATACAACTTTTTTATGTTTGATAACGATACTACCACAACTTGGAGAATCTGCCCATACAGATATGAATCTGACACCTTCTCTTCGCCTATCATGCCAGCGTCTGTCACTGCCAGGCAATCGTGTTCCTTTTTCCATTCATGTTGTGCAAATTTAACTGGAGCATTTGATCTTAGGTATCGGATTTAACGGGTCTATAGTTGTTTTCATCGACGTTCCACCCTGAAATTCTTACCAATATCAGACCGAATAGTTCCCGAGTATCGGATCAAGCCATCTCTAATAAATATATAATACATTTTTTCAATGTAGGTCAGTCACTTTAAATAGTAGCTTCCAAAAAAGTGTGGGCACCACTGTTTTACTGTCACGAATGTCTTTTAGGAAACATTTCAAGTATGTTCAGAGAGAAGATGTTGTTGGTTATAAACACACACCACTAATGAGCCAAACCTGTGCCAACTCAAATTGCAGTCTGTCACCATGTGATGGGAAAACCTACTGGGAAGCTGTCTCGCCTTTTCTTTCACCCTGCAAAAATAGCTTCTCTACCATTTTCTGGAGACTCTTCCTGAACCCATTCATTGCCAGTTATTTCCTTTACTCTGAGACCAGTTGCTTTTCATGTTTTAATATGGATGCCCACTGTAGCAGCCAGACAACTGGAAGAGTGTGTGGATACAGTGTCAATGTTTACGTTTCCATCATTGGTGATGTGAGCAGCAGCTCCATCAAATCTGTTTGTACAGTGGCCTGTGTCTGTGAACGCTGGCAGTCACTGGCTGCTGACTTCTAAATGATCTCTGTACATCTGCTAGGCTGCTGCAGTTTTTGGTCATTCTAACATCGGATTCCTGAAGTGACACAAAGCGACTGCAGAGCCTGTTTTATTCTCTCCACCACTTTGACTGGACCGGGGTTCTGCTTGCTGGCTGCCAACTGCCACACTGATGGTTAACCTGATTTACAGAAGCAGAATAAGACAGAGTTGGCCCCAGAAAAGTTGAAGTGTGGCGTGACAAACAGGTTCAGCTGTCATACACATCAGTGACATCTCTCTTCAGACAAAGATCAGATGAAGATGGTTAATGACGTTCCCGAGAAACACAATGCGATTTGAGCGTTGGCCAAATATGCTTGCAGAAACAAAGATTTTATTTTTCAACTTAAAGACACATCTGCAGGTTCCCCCATACATAAGGTCAGTCAAACCAGCCGTCAATTACCTGTTCTGGAATAGCTCTTCAGGTGAACCTTACCTCTGCATGTGGGTGGCTGCTGGCTCCACTGACGGCTGGTCTGACACTGAGCTGTGGAAGGTCCTTCTAAGGTGTAGCCTTTGTTGCAGGAGAAACGCACAACGTCATTGTAGTTGAAGCCATCACCGATGGTGCGGCCGTAGATGGGGCTGCCGGGGTGGCCGCACGTCACAGCTGGAGGTGAGAAGAAAAAGTGATAATGAAAGATGAAGGAGAGAAATTTAATTATGGAAAAAAATGTAAGAAGGAGAAAGACAGTGGATGGAGAAAAAAATGGATGTGTGTGTGAGAGAGATGATAGGGTCAGCAGAGATAATTCAATAAAAATGATCAATAGGTGATGTCATGTGACACCTATCATAGAAATATCATTATCATATAATTAACCTCGCAGAACGCTGGATGAATACGGAATCAGGACGTGATGCAGATTGGAAAAGGCTTAACGTCAGAGTCAGAGCATCAATAAGTGAACAGGAGATTAAAAATCACATTATGAGGATTTTTTATCGATCGCTGACTTCAGTGCAGCACAGACTAAAGTAGTAACAAGCCTTGGTTTCTGCATGATGTTCGGGTTTGTTAAATAAAAACAAAAACTAACCAATACCTGCTTCTCATAAAAAACATTGGTTGTTTCATTTATTATTTTTGTAGCAATTGAAAAACGAATTAAAAAACAATTTCAAAGACTTATTAATGGGTCAAACCCCCAAAATTATAGCATTGATCATCCTTAATTACGAAAATCACTGCTTACTCATAAATAAATATATAAAAATAAGTGGTCCTCCTTTGTTACACAAACAGAAAAATATCCTGCTGACTACAATTTGGTCAAATTAAATCTAGGTCGACCTTGCATGAAAAAACAAAACAGACAATCAAAAAAAAAAGTTTTAAACAGTAAAAGACAGAAATATGTGTTAGTGAACACAGACACCACTACCCCTGCAGGGGGTGCTATAAACAACTTGCATGACCTAGTCCTGGAGGTAACACAAGTAACTTTGAATACTTTTTTATGGAATAAACAATCCTAAAAATATGGCACAGAAGATATTTTCATATGTTTTTAATTATTATAACAAAATGTAATTTTTTTTAAAACTATCGACTTCTGCCAGGCCAACCTGCTGATTGCCTGTTAGCAGCTCAGGATTTATTTCACAATATTACTGAATACTCTACCTACAAACATGACATGTTCCTACGGATACTTACGGATACAAACTGGGAGCTGTCCAGACCAGCTGTGGTCCTGCTGACAGATCCGTACTGAAGATCCGATCAGCCTGAATCCAGGGTTGCACTGATAAACCACTGTGTCCCTGTAACCAAAGTTCTCCCCAATCACCTGTCCATTAACAAATGGCTCTGGGACACCACAGTGTCCGGCTGTAAGGACCGTGGAGACAAACACAGAACACGCATTAGCAAAACACAAATAATAAAGAGTGAAACATCTCAGGCACATGCTCATAGTGTACCACACTCGGGTTAGACTTTCCAACATTTAATAACAGCAGCCCGCAGTGATGCACACTGAGCTGACGGAGGACATTTCTGTGGACATTTTTATGTTGTTCCCACACAAAGTAATTTTGTGTTTTGACATTTGTGTTGTAAAATGAAATGATAATTTTAAAGGTCCCTGGAATACAATGTGGGAAAACAAATGAGTGTATTCATTGGAACATAATGGCTTTAAAAATAAATGTTTCGTTCAACTCATTATCCCTGAAATATTGTTGATAGATTTACAATGTCTTCAGCATTATTCATTATGACAACACACCATAAGAGACAGACATTGGTGATGTAATTCGGCACAGGAATTTATTCCAATTCCTGTCCCATTGTTGATTTCATTTATCGATTCCACCCCTTATTGATTCTCCTATTGATTCCCATTTGGCTAGGAAACAGAATACAGTTGGAACAGGGTTGTACGCACTAAATTTTAATGGAAATATTTAGCATTTCATTGGACAGAAATGGAAACTGCATATAAAAATATCCTATAGACATTTTTTTAACTAACAAACCTGTGGAACAGGAAGCTGAGGCAGCCTCTTGGTGACATTAGATGAATTAGTCAGTGTCAGAAAGAGACTGTATTAAAGCTCAAACAGCTGTTCAATTTGGCTGACACTAGGAGAAGAGGGGTTTTTAATGTTGTTTTTGAAAGCAGCCCATCTTCATAATCTTGCTGACACTCATCTTGTACCAATAATTTAAAACCATAAACGATCGGAAATAATCTTCATCTAAGTGTAATTATAGGAGATGGACATTATTCCTACACTAAGTGAAGGCAGGTTGACACACGATTGGCTCCATCATTAACACAGAACGCGACCTGGATACGTTCAGTGTTACTGGGGACATTGAGACTGATAAGACTGTGTTGAAGGCTCTGCCCCAGAAGTCAACCAAGAGTCATCACCATCATAACTACCACTAAAAGAACTGATTCTCCACTACTATATCTAGATATAATTGTGCTTATAATTGACAGGACTTTCGCCAAAATTTCCACTGCCACTCAAAACATGAATATATTCCTGTGCGTCTCAGTTGCCCTAATTTCCCCCTCCACCCTCAGACTCAGCTGAGCCTTGAATTACCACGCTCCAGCGGAGAGAGGCCCGATTCTATGAGGATGAGCTGCAGCGGTTGACAGAGCTTGGAGGTCATCCCAGCAGTCACATCCAAAAACAAAAGTGAGGTGCTCTTTCAAATGAAGGCGACCGGTCTTGTACTGGGCCTGAACTGTAGTTGCTGGTGTGAGGTTGATAAATGGACTCAGAGTTCTGCCAGAGAAGCTGTCCTATTCTGCTGCTGCATGGGCTTCAATGCGGCTCAAGTAATTACACGTGTCTCATTGTTTTCTACAGTACAGAGCTGTGACGGATTGTGAGAAGTCAAGCTGTAGTGTATGTTTATGGACGATGTTCTAACAACAGCTCCAATTGTGCCGTTTTAGCGTGAAAGATGTCTGTACTATTCAGATAACCAGTAGCTACGGACTCCCATTCAACAGAAGGACAAAAATAGCCCCAACAAATTAGCGTTAGCTGCACAGATTGCTACACCTGAGGCGAGATGCATGTGCCCAGACATTTACATTTAAAAAAAATCTGACGTAATGACAACAGGCTGGTCAGAACAAAACAAAAAAACTGATCTGATATTTGTAATTTTCAAGAGTCTTTGGTTTTAGAAAGTCTGTAACACAAACAGGTAAAGCCATTTCCAGATCAACTTTGTATTAGGGTTAGACGTTTGTCAGTTCATAACATTTGATTATCAGAATTCTGAATCTTTAGACCTTCAGAGGTTTAGCATTCTCTCAAAATGTTTTATTATCTTGTTTGTTTTGAAAAAGTGTTAGTATTAGTATTTATATAAAAAGGAGAGTATTACACATTTGAACATCTGTGCTCACTATGATTTGGCTTTCTAACACTTTTAATTTCTGTACTTCAAACCAAATGTGGTTTAACCATAAACATCATATTTGACAACCTCAATCAAAGAAAAATCCAGACATTTGCTTACCCAGGCAGTGAGTCTCCATTCCACTCCACAGACCCGACAGCAGACACTCTCTGACGGTGGAGCCAGTTAAAACATAACCAGTGTTACAGCTGAAGATGGCAGACGCTCCAAAGGTAGTCTGCGTTCCTATTTTGTTCCCATTAGGAGGAATGGGCAGATTGCCACAGGAAATGACTGCAATAACATGTAAAAGATAATAGAGAAGAAAAGAAGACGAAGGTGAGAAGACAGCAGAGGTGAGAGCAGGAAACCAGAGAAATGAGATTCATCTGCTCACATCTGTACAATCAATAGGAGAACACAGTCAATTACAGCCTTTTTGGAAGAATTAATACAAACAAAACATTGACCTAAAGGTATTTAGGTTTGGATCCTTCATCCTGGCCACTCAGTACTTCTTATTTGTAAGAAATGATGTAATTCACAGTGCAGTTAAATGTCTTTCAATAGTTTTTTGAGGTCTTAACAATATCTACCGTAGGCAGTGGTGGTTATAGGTCCAGAGTGTGAAAGTGAATCCAGCAGCTGCAGATGAGGTGAGCAGTGAATATGCCATTCATTCAAGTCCTATAGTGTAGTCTATGGTGCTGTTGACCCCACTGTGGGACATACTGTAGACGTTTCACTCTGGCTGTATGACATTGTCCAATTTCTTTCAATTTCAACCTTTCACTGAAACTAATGAAATACACACCCACAGTGTATTCTTTGTGCTGAGACTAAATGCTCCATCTGTGACTGTAAACGAGGTTTGATTTCTACAGACCAAACATCTCCAGAATGTTTGCTAGAATTAAGTAACTTTTTTTGGTTCTTTCTGACAACATTTGTCACACATTTTTAATCAATTTACACGTTCTAGAAGTCACTCACTTCTACATCGAGGTCTCTCGTTCCTCCAACTCCAAACACCATTGGACAAGCACTGGATGTGGGCGGGGCCAACACGGTAGAATCCAGGATTGCAGGTGAAAATGATTTTTGTGCCGTACTCGTAGTGTGAGCCGTTAACCACCCTCCATTTCCCGTGGTCCAGAGAGAAGGAGCTGAGACTGGGACAGCTCATGACTGAGGCAGGAGGAAAACAAAAGCTGATTCAGTGACTTTTGTTTTTCAACAGAATTACTTGTGGTTCAGTTTTCCTTTAGTCCCTCGCGTGCACACTGCCGAGACAAAAGCCGTAAAGACGACGTGCAACGTCCCAGAAGTCAAGTAGACGAGAAAGAGTTGCGAAATTAAAATTTAACAAGAACAAACTCAAAGGAAAATTAAGGAATGCATTAAATGTTTAATGCAACACTTCTGCAGTTTCTGTACAACAGCAATGTCCCTAAATTGGCACTAAAAACAGAGGGGTTTTAAACAAGCCGTTTCCTCAGCAGTTAGACACATTTACAGTAAAAAAAAAGAAAATAAATTTGTAGTTAATGCTGTCAGTGACTCTTGACAAAAGCAAGTGTCACAGAATATCTCAGGATATACAGTATATATATATATATATATATATATATATATATATATATATATATATATATATATATATATATATATATATATCCTGATATTATGTTGTTACTAATAAACCTGCAGTTTGAATGAGCAATCTTTTTCAGCAGGCATGCATTTTCTACAGGAAACTGTATAGAGGAAAAACCAAAAATAATCTCCAAGTTCTGACACAGCCTTTGAGAGCTGCAGCTCCACACAACTCACCGATGCATCGAGGTATCTTGTTGTGGTTGCTCCAGGTACCGTCTGGCTGACAGACCGTGGTCGTCAGTTCTTTGGAGGAGAGCCTGTAGCCACCGTTGCAGAAGTAGGTCACCCGAGTGCCGACGGAGTAATCGGCAGCGAGGACACCTCCGTTCACCGGCGCACTGGGCACACCGCACGACACAGCTGCAAATGAGGAGGGGATGATTGTTGACATGTTTATGCATATGCAGTATAAGATGGAGTAAATTTTGCAGGGAGTAAACACAGTCAAATTTAAATGGAACAGACTCAAGTTTTTAAGCCCGTAAAGTTTTTTTTTAAAATAGCAATTCGCCTAAAAGATCTGTATGGGAAACATAATCCTGAGTAATATTTGTTTTTCATTTGTTATGCAATCAAGTTCAATAATTCCTCAATTGCTCATCTGAACGGCCGTGGATAGTTCTGACTCCGGTTTCTAAACCCTCACTATGTCTCATCCAATTATCTTTGCAGTTATTGTCTTCTCTTTCCATCCCTGTGCTCAGACCTCTATCCAGTCTCTTCGAGGAACCAAGGCAGGCCATTATATCAATTACAAGAACCTTATCCTAATTCAAACAGAGCAATGGCACCAGGCAATCAGCCAGACCTAATACAGATGTGTGATTTAATACACACAGGTTATCACTGTATTATTAAATACCAACCTGTTTTAAAGTTCCAACCTTGTGACTGTAAATCTGATGGTAAATGATGTAGAATGTAAGACGATGTGTGTCCACAGTCCATATCAGTCAATTTAAAAAATATATTTTCTTATATTTCCAAATGGTAAAACTGTGTAACCTAATACTACAGTGTTAAAAAACAAAGAAAGAAACAGGAGATTCTCCACATCACGGTGTGTTCCAGCATCTACATCACCTTAATCTTTACGTGGTTTCACTGCCTTAGCAGACACACTAAAGTCAAACTGGAACGGTTTAAAGGTGTTTATTATCGTCTGGGGACCTGGAGGAGGCCAGGAGTGAAACGACGAGGGGAACAAACATCTGTGGGGTCACAGCGGTGACATTTTTACAAACACATCATAAAACAAAGAAGCAATTGTAGCTGCAGATTCAAAGGAGGAAGGGGGGGGGCACACTCACATCTAACAGAAGCTAATTAGGGGTGGGGGAAATGTTTCCGTACTGCATATGAAAAATTGTGACTTTACAAAGACCGAACCTTTAACACAAGGCTGTGTCAAGGCTGAGAAGGTCACTTGCTGTGAAAAACTGTTTAAGGTCACTGCCATTTTTCCAACGGGCAGAAGTGAGGAATGAATATACTGCATAATTTGAATCAGATTCTCAGTCATACACTATGGACTGGAGAGAGTGGAGGAGTGAAGGTGCTGTGGTGAAACCTCCGTCATCCATCCGATAACAGATGGAGAGCATCTGCCTGTTATGTCACTTCATTTGCAGCCACTCTGGTTTGGATGCTTTGAAAAAGCTGCACGCAATTAACAACCTGACAGAGTCAATTACAGGTGCAGTGTTTTTAAAATGTTCTTTAAAATACAACAACATACAGTAGATATAAATACATGTCAATTTCATGACAGCACGATAAAATAATATTCAGAACACCATCTGCTGCTGCTTATCGCAGCCTGTCTTCCTTTGCACCAAAATACCCAGATATTTCATGTGTGCATCAAAGAAGCCAATTACTTGAGTGAGACCCAACAGGAGCCGACGCTGCATGCTAATAGCAAGTTAGCCAAAGTAATTTCAAGAAGTGGAAATTGACAGAAGTAGGAGAAATTGATTTCTGTTTCTTTTCCACCTGACAGGGCTCAGGCTCTCCATCAGCCTCCACTCAGTTCTGCTGCTAACTACATGGGAATGTTTGAGGGCGAGAGGCTCACGGATGCCTTTATGCGCTTGCCTGTGTGCTGCTGAGAATAAAGGTTCTGGAGCAGTGACCAGAAGATCGGGGGGGGCTGGCTGAAAGTTGAAAATTAAAAGCTGCCAGAGCCGGTGAGCTCACCTTGACACGCGGGAACTGGAGCATCCCAGGCAAAGTAGTCATATGTGGTCTTTTTGCACACAGCTGTGCCTTTTCCAATCAGCTTGTATCCCCTGTCGCAGGCCCAGCGTACCACACTGTTCAGATGGCCCCCGGTCTGGCTCACGACAAACCCATGTTGTGGGGAGTCAGGTGTACTGCAGTACATGGCTGCAAAGTTGGAGTGATTTAGGAAGAGGGGGCATGATGGGAAGATGGAAAAGTCAAGACACACGAGACAAGGTGAGAATGAACCAGAGGCAGTAAACGGGAAAACACAGGCAGGTAAGAAGAGCAAGAACAGACAAAGACCAAAACAAAGACAGCATTAGCTAAAGTTATATATATATATATATATATATATATAAAGAAACAGGAAAAAAGAGTTTCATCTTCATCTGTCATAACTACTTAGCTTCAATATATTTATTTACCAAGAGTTACTTTTTTAAACGTAGCTTTGATCAAGCAGGAAGAACACAACAATGCTAACAAGGTCACATATTGGAACTAAAATTAAAAATCAGCAGTGAAGCTGAATCAAAATAAAGGTTGTAAATGAACATTTATTTAGCTGCTTTAAGGTTTTTGAAACTGATTCAATCAATACAACTTTTTTTTATCATTTAATGCTTTAATATCCGATTTAAGTTTTAAAACATTGAGGCCATAGGCTGTGTTACACTGCATGTTACAGAAACAGCCCTGCTGATATAGAGATGACTTCCTGTGTAGATAGTTTGACTGTGTTTTAATAAGGATGACTCAGTGCTAGCACCTTTACTCCTACTTTAAGTATCTGCAGACACCAATACCTATCCAGTACCTTCATTTCTCCTTTCTGAAGTTCTTAAGAATTCTGACTCAGCAGCTCTATTCATACAATCAAATGAGAATTTTCATGCAAAAGTTTAAACCAGATTAAACCAGGTTATAACCAATAAAATGGGGCTTTAATTTCACACCTGATGTGGCCCGCACTTCACTGACGTAGACAAAAGTTAAAGATAATATCAACAGCATTTGCAGGAATTATTTAGAATTTACAACGCAACAGAGTAGTTTAGCCATGCCATTGGATTTCTCTCTCATTTAAATGAATGCTAATTCCATAGGGCTGTCATGATAACAGCACTAGGCTAACTGACTGCCAGTCAAGTTGCTTATATGACATACTGTATGTTGTGGTGCTAGCATCTCTCTAATCTTGTGCAGAGTTAAGTGTTAATACGATAGTGTGGTCTTAATGTCTCGTTGGATCCGATCCACGAGTGGATGTTGATTTCTGGCCAACATCTTGTCGCTCCGCTGCCAAGTTATTAACACACACAGTCTTACACTGTCTAACTATTTACTCATGTAAACCATCTTTACTACATCCTTACAGATGAGCATGAATTACCTTATATGTTTAGATAAGTAACCTCAAAGAGCTTGTGTGCCTTTTTTCATCACTATTGAAGCATTCACTGCAAATGGAAGGTGAATCACCAGCACTACTTTGGCTTATCAGTCACTGTTCTATCAGATCATTTGTTAAGAATTGAAATTCCTGTATTAATTAGGAAGCATAGATGTGGAGTAGCGCAGTGGATCGTTATCTGCCTTTTCATACACACAGACCTCTAAGGTCAGTTTCTATCCCTGACAGGAGCTGGTTAGGAAGAAAAAAAAAACTACACAAAAACCCAACAAAAAGTATTTCTGCAAAAATTCACTCATTAAAAAAGTACAGTGAATATCATCAGGCATTATCATCACACTGGGGTAAAAATCATGGGGTCATTTCATTTGCATAATAACATCAAATGTTTGCAGCGGTAATGGTTTATTTAACATTTTCCGATGCCTGCTGATTAAACGGCTCTCACTAACAACTGTTAACCCATGACTTTTATCACCTTTTTGCAGTGTGAAGTCACAAGTAAATATTCAAGCAAAAAAAGAGTATGATTATAAGCTGGATACATACTTTGATACTCACCCACGTATCTGATATGGAAACCACGTCTGTTGGTGCCGTGATCAGAGGACCAGCGCAGCAGGAGCTGATGACCGGTGGTGGTCAGGCTGAAGGGTGTTTCAATGTCACCACTGAGTGAGGCCAGGTTTTGGCTGTAGATGTTGGGCCCTGAACACAGTAGTAAAAAAACACAGGTTTTTTTCTTTTTTCTTTCAAATTTAGTTCTGTATGTGAATGTAAACTGGACTGTAGTCAATCTAGTTTCTTGAGCAACAGAGATTAGCAGAATAGTAGAGAATAGTTTGGTAGATTTCAGTTTTACATCCGTCAGCTTTGCAGCTTCTTTAGCCGAAACTGAAGCCTTGTCTTAGTGTTGGTTGATTCAAACATAGATCGGTGGATCTTTGGACTGACTCATATTTAAAGTTAAGAAATGCATTAAATATCTCAGAAGAACCCACCATCAAAGATTTCCAAAATGTCAAACTCCTTTTCCGTCTGGAAAAGTTCAAAGTGCAGAGTGATGTTGTAGCCCTTCTCCACGTTAATGAGCCAGGAACACATCTGGAGATTGGGGTAATTGTCAGGGAAGCCTGGACTCAAGATGACACCCGTGGAATCGAAGCGAACCTCATGGGCTGGACATTGTACTGAGGAGAAGAAGAAAACACAGAGGGAGTGAAAGAGAAGAGCCAAGCCTGGTCTGAGGAAAACCAAAGTTGTGGAGGAGAAACACTGGCAAAAAAGACAAATAAATCAGGAGGACGGCAGACTAGAGCAGGGCCCAGAAGAGGGAGCAAAGTTAAGATGAGGTGAGGGAAGCAGAGGTGGGGAAATGCTCTACAGTGACAGCAAAAATTACGCCAGAAAAATAACTAGTCCTGAAACAATTATTTCAGAGAGAGGGCTTTTAGAGCAGAGGGTGAAGCTGGAGACTCTACTGTTGTCACTAGACTCCCCTGACATCAATCCATCAAATAATTATACTCAGTGGGTGAGACAGCACATTTTTTGGGGTGGGAGGGTGGGGGTGGTATGTGTGTGTGTACACGTGCGTGCGTGTGTGTGTGTGTGAGTGCTCAGAGCTCTCTTCTCTTCCTGTAGGCTGACGTGTCTGAAATAATGACAGTTCTGTTCTTTTCCTTTTCCTTTCTGCTGGTCACAGACCATTCTCTCTCAGGCCACTGTTGAAGGAACATGACTCCGATAAAAGGTTAACGTGAACAACTGTTTGAGGTAAAAAGGTCACAGGAAACAATGGGTCATATTTCACGACAAAAAAAAAGAGAGAGACAGAGAGGGAGAGTGAGAAAGAGAGAGAGAGGAAACAGAGCAACATCAAACAGTGTGAATATTTCCACCGGCCAGTCACTGCAAAAAGTGTCAAGGGCTGGAACTAAAAATATATTGTGGCTCTAAGGCAGAGAAAAACAAAAGATTCACGAAGTCAAAGTCAGCAGTTTTCTTGGCAGAAAAAAAAAAAACAAAATTAAAAAAAACAAAACAAAACACTGGTGAATCAGTATTTAAAGAGGCAGAGTCTCGGAGGAAAACATATTTGAATACAATATCAATGTAGAAAAGAAATTAATGGAACAACTTGGTCATTATCAAAGATCCACATTTGCTTCCAAACTAAAATTCATTTCAAATGTATTTATATTCTCTAGATTTGTGAAAACAGCTTTTTTCAGCTAAGACATTTAGGAAGAGAGAGTATCTGTTGAGTGAAGACTTGATTTTGCAGTTGGAGATAAGTCTGCCACGTTTGATTTTTGCAGGAGTTACGGCTGTGTGATGGTGTTTGGAGTTCAGGATGGGATGTTCAGTCGTCAAAATGGCAGCAGTTAAAATCCTCTCTGCTGCACATCTCATGCATCTCATTCACAGATCCTCCGTTTATTATAGCGTTGTGGAACATGTTCATGTCGAATCCTGACGGAGCCTGCACCCCTCCATTTGAACAGAAATAGTCACTGTTGTGCCTTAATGGAGCCGTTTCAGAAAACGGTCTGCACTTTTGATCATTTCGATTCCTGATCTTTGCATTTCCTTCACTAAAGGACAGCAGGGCATGACAAGTTGGACATTTTAGGTCAGAAAATACAGCTGAAAAGTTGTGTTATGTAGTTTTGGTTATTTCTTATTAAATAATTCTCAGTTCATGTTTAATAACCCAGTGCTGCCAGGCAACAAATACAGGTCTGTCTTTTAGAAATAGCAAAACTGTTTTGCCTCAAACGTTGATGCATTATTAAAAAAAACAAAAAACAAACACTAATAATGAGAAATCTAAAATTGTTTCCATCGCCCTTTTATTGCTGCCGTATGAGTTTTGAGGCAACCATTAAAGGGATAAGACATCGCTCTGAGCGGAATATAGCATTGCATTATACTGGCTACAATTGAATTCTTCTAAACTTGAATGTGTTAGAAATGAATCATGTCATTTGCATTTCCCACAATCCCCTGTAATCCATTCTCAAACCACTTGTTATTTGTTCCAGTACTGTATCTTAGATGTTGTTGACAAAGAACGGAGATGTGTTTTGATTGTTCACTTTTCCTTGAGGAAGTTCGCTGAAGAACCTTGATTCATAAAGGAAGCGCTCTGAGAAATTTCCAAGGGTATTTAGGGGTGGGATTTCGCGCCACGCAAGGACATATTAACGTTGCCTTACAAGTGTAAAGCGACAATTACCAGAAGAGTTGACGGCAAACAAAAGCGAAAGAATTCTCTTTCCTGCCCCATCAGCCAGCCGTCAACAGGAAACAGTGGTGTTTGACACTTATCCTCGCAGGCTCCGGTATGTGAATAACAGGTCAACTCAAATGAAGTTCAACTCTGCATGTCCCAAGGAGAGCAATTAGTTCCTTGCTACAGGTGGTGCACAAGGACAGAGCTGGGAGACAGAAAATACAATAAATTCTTCACTCCAATAATGAGGTGATCTGAGACAATGTCAAACCATTTATTTCCCTTTCAAATGTCCTAAAATAGTCGGGACTATTTTTGGAAACGTTAAGGCCAGGAGGGGGTTTTATAAAGAGACATCATTTAGCTGGTAAAGATGTTTACACCACCACGTCAGAATGTTGTTTCCTAAGGTAAATCAATAAATTAAAAGATGGAAATTATGAACTGTTTCTAAGTGAAACTTCTGATGGGGTTACAAATCTGTTTGACAAATGATCTGTTCTGTGTTTGAATGGGAAAAATTGGAATTCAAATGTATTTAAAAACATCTCTGTGTTGTTTGACGTTCACTGTGAATGTACAGTGTTTACTTTTTACTTCCGCTGATTTTACTTTGCCAAGAAATGAGGCTTTTCTCAGAGCAGACATCTTGACAGGTTGGAAAACCACAAGTGTAAGTAACCGCATGAATGACGGCTTGGTTCCATTACGTTGCCTTAATTTCAGGGTGCATGCTGACTCACTGTCACAGTGTTCTGGCGATGCTTAGTGAACAGAACCGATGATAATGTTATTAACGACACACATGTTTTTGTTTGTCCAAACGCACGCCGTGAAAAAAAAAAAAGTCTTGCAAAATACAATCAACTGAAACACAGAGTGTTCTGCCAAAATAGTCCCAGCATACCCTGCCCATCTGGATTTGGCAGGTTAATTAGTTCACTCACATTAAAGTCGGAAATGATTCCAAGTACAGTATGTGAGATTCAGCTCACAGGAGCTCACTGGTCTTGGCAGAGTTATGTGCAAAATGATAACACAAACACAAGAAGGCAGACACACTAACAAGAGGGTTTGAATCACAGGATCTCTCACACTTGTTGGAATTCAGTCTAAATATTCAGTTTAATTTAAATTTTAATACTTTGGTATCTTAGCTAGATCTATATCCTTAGCAGGAAGAGAGATAACGTGAACAGCTTCCTATTGAATGTGATCAATTTTGTTGAGTAAATACATAGAATTACAAATAGTTTCTCCATCTTCATTATGTCTTCATTGCACTGTTTGGAACAATGCAAATAAATAGAGTTCAACTGTATTTGACTACGTATCACTAAAATATCCAAGTATACCGTTCCAAGTCACGTTCTGAAGTGTCAAACTTGTATTTATTAAATAAAGCAGTGAAAAGCAGTCAAAACAAGAAAACCTTTGACTGTTGAATGAGTTTTGCTGCTTCACATCATATTGACCACTGTGACCAACTGAAGAATTAGTCTGGCATGAACCACATAATCCTCTTTCTGCACCGGCATCAACAGGATTTACGCAGTTGTAAAGAATTTATCACTCACAACAGAAGCTGCAACTTCGGTGCTTTTTTTTTTGTGGTTGTTTCTATCATTTACTTTCTCTGTGGAGGACGAGGGAGTGGTGGGGGAGAAGGGGACTTATAAAGTGGTGTGATTGACGCGTGTGTTGTTTGATGGACAGGATCAGTTGCTCCCCTCAGAGGACAGTGTCCCTTACCTCCCTGACAGCCACTAGTCATCAGTTACAGTCACAGGAAGTTTCCCTGCAGCTTTTGAAAATTCCAACCTATCCTATTAATTTCCTGGATTATTCCAGTGCAGACAGTGATGTAAGAATTCACACCTCTCATCACTGAAAACCCCTCAGGTAACAACCAAAAAGGCATTCTTTACTTCAAGTTTTTAAATTGACTTAAAATCATATTTTTGTCAATTTAAAAATGCAACACAGTTCACATCGGAGGCTCCAAACCTCGACCTTTGTCGCTGGATGCTTTCTCACGTCAGACGTGCTGAGCGTCTGCCACGCCTTGATCATCAGTTTGACTTTGATGGCTCATGGTTACCAGAAATAATTGGACAGGAAGACCGGGAACAAAATTACTTTGGAGAAAATCAAAAGATGCTTTTTTTCCATGGCTTTTATAGATCACTGTTTTCAGAGTTGGCACCACAAGTTGGCGTTTGGCATTTCCTGTTTTTATTTTTCTTCTCCATATATTCTCTGAAGCAAACAACAGATATTTCTTGTGTTTGTTTCCCTGTTTAGAAAATCATCTATTGAAACAAGCTGGACAGATAAAACCCTTGGAGCCATTTAGACAGGATTAAGGGGTAAAAAAAAACAAGCTTCTGGCTATTGTTGGAAACACACTTGCCTACGAAGGAAAAGACAGCTACGCCCGCCCACCCTTGATGCACTTAAAAAAGCCATTTGTCTGTGAAACATGCTGATGTGTAATTTGTTTCACACTGATCTATCACAATCTAGCGTTGCCTCTTAGGGCGCTCAGGTCTGTGATCTGGGGTCAGTGGTGTTCTGTCTCTGTGAGTCTTGATAAATTAGAACAGAGATGCTGTTTGCCATCAGGAACTCGCTGGGAGGGACCCTGCTGGCAGTCTGTTAAGTGATGCATCAACAGTAGATGCTGCTGACTGCAAGCAACCTTGGCAGAGCAGCGTTAAACACACAAACACACGGGTAAATCCGTGAACACACACACACATACACAAACGACTGTATGCATACAAATACAATCAGCCTGTGCAGGTGAATGTGGACATTAGCTACAAGTGAAGCCAGTCTTAGAGGAACACGTGAAGATTTATAAACCAACCTTGACAGACTGGTGGGGGTCCATCCATCTGTAGTCTCTCTCCAAGCCGACAGGTCAGAATCTCACTGCCCATCAAGGTAAAGCCTGGCAGGCAGGAGTAGCGGATAATGTCCCCTGTGAGGTCATTTTCACCCACACACACACAGATATAATATAAACAGTAACACAAACAAACAGAGAGAGAGAGAGAGAAAGAGTATTTCACACCAAATTTTCTAATGAAGATTGACGTGCCCCACAAACATGGAACTGAAATTTCAGAGAATTAGAAAATGTGTTAATAGGTAATCTCTAAATAACTTCTTTGGTGTGACAGGACGCAATGTTTATCTGACAAATTAGATTATTTAGTTTAGTAAGTTCTGTTGGAGGAGTACAGTTTCACAGGTTATCAGGTGCTCACGACCCAACAGTAAATCAGCCAAGAAATCCATTCAACAACCATTAAACCTGTTACGGCCCAGTTACACTGCTGTTACACATTTAACTCTGTGTTTTACTTTTCCCTCTGGTTTCAAAGGTTTAACTACAACTTCAATCTGTTTGCAACAGTAGCCTACTGTTAATAAAGGTTCCCAACTGTGTTTACAGCACCCCCTAATGTGCTACAGAACACACACAAAAACGTACGCAACACCTTTAGGTGACATACTTGTTACAATCGAACCTCAATTTAATCCTAAAACCGAGGGTGCACAACACAATTAATTCCATTGTCCCAAAACACTTTTCTCAAATAACTGCGCTCGATTACATCACTATGTACATGTCCTTGAAAATAATCTCGTCCGTCTCCAACCAAATAAATAGACACAGTTCAGTGAATATTAATGGTTACATCATGACCTCAATCTTGTCCTCGTCTGCATATCGTAAACGCCGCTCCTAGCATATGAATTCTCAGCTGTTGTACATAATTCTAAATGATCGTTTGTCAGGAGGAAAGATAAAAATAAAGTTTTGCCACTGCTCTAACGCTTCAAAGTATTTCCAGATAAAATGTGCTTCATAGTAAGGTTGAAGTATGAGAAGAAATTCAATGATAAAAACTTAAGAGTTAAAAAACATGAAGTGAATTATTTAACAGCATAAATATAAATATAAATAATATAACTGTGTTTTAAGTCTTTTTGTCTCACTCTGTCCAGTTGTTGACAAGAAACGTTACCTCAGGTCTGCTGAAAAATTGATTTTATCCGCGTTCGTTCCTGACCAGTAAACAAGGAAAATAAAATAAGACAAACCTATTTCAAACTCGTCATCTTCACTTAGCGTGGTGGCGTTGGCCACGACAGGAGGCGGCTGACAGGTCCTCAGCTGGTACGCTGTTGGTGAGGGGAGAGATACTGAGATCAGCACAGAGGTAACCCCCCCCACAAAAAAACCCACAAAAATTCAAATGTGTGTGTGTGTTGTCATTTTAACTGCATTACATTTTCTAATTTTGCGTCCCACCGAAACATGATTTAATCATAAACATTCTCCCTTCACTGCTTGTAATCATCAAAAACCAATCAATAATTTATCTGAGATGGGAACATTTAATATGAAATCACCGTCTTTCACATGGGCGTTGTGATAGCGTGACTGAAATATAATCATAAGGCAGTATTTATCATGTGTAGTTACACAGCAGAGGCCATACAGTGAAATAAGACGGGCCAAAATGAGGCCGTGGTTTTTACAGCGGGCTAATAGAAACACGGGGAACAATCTCTCCCTGTTCATTACTGCTGCAGGCTCCCTGCTTTGTTGTGAGCTGATGATCAGATGAATAAGGGTCATTACTGCAGTACAGGGCCAGGTCTTTACACGGCTGAAATCAAAGGGGAGGATACCGTAGTACAGCAGCACGAAGAAGCCGCTGGTGCTGAAGTCGCTGTGGAACTTGATGAGGATCTGATTGGCGGTGGTGTACACGCCTTCCTGGATGGAGCTGCCGCTGAACTGACCAATTTGAGGAGAGGTCTGGTCCGGTCCATCCCTGATACAGAGAGTGACGAGAAATAAACAAGGTTATAGAAGGGCAAAAGACGGGGTGGGAGGTGGAGTGATCAACGAATAAATAGTGTTCCGACCTGGAAGGATAAAAGATCAGGTCAAATTATCATTCTGTTGTTATCTAGCCTTTAACAGTTACTCAAAACTTTTGTTTTACTCTGTCATACCAGAGCAGAGGTTCATAATTTCAAAGTACTGAAACCATTGAAAGAACATCTTGTGTTAATGGGAAGTTAAGTTCAAACTAAAGTGGTAAAAACTTGTTAAAATTCTTGGCTTTTTTAAAGACTGCTACGAGAAATCTGGTTAAATTTTAGTCAAACAGAATAAAGTGGAAAGAAGAAGAAAATATTGTAACAATTACACTGACAATCCGACTTAGAAGAAGAAAAGATTGTAACAATTACACTGACAATCCGTTAAACAAAATCTTTTAAAACTGATGCTTCTGGAAGGTTCAAAGTTTGAGTCGTAACAATGTGTCGACAAAACCTGGGCTCTGACTAAGAGACAGTGAAGGGATTTTTTTAGCCAGTCACGTCTAACATTAATATTTTGTTAATATTCAGAGATAAATCTCTGTTAAAAGGCCAAATGTTTAATTCACCGGAGGCTTGTGTTAACATTTTTGAGAGGCATTAGTTCACGAAAGGTGGTATTTCACAGAGGAGCTGAGAGCACATTCGTGTCCAAATGAAAATCTGGGAGATCAGACAATGACTGCTGTAAAACAAAGATGATTTTATATTCAGTATTTATGTATTTTTTGATTTTCTGATTTAAAATTTAAACTCTAATTGCATATTAAAAAAATACAAAAACTATTTGATTTTAGTCCTCATTTAATTTTAATTCAATCGTATTTTTATGCATGCACAAAGCAAGAGATGCTGTTCAGTCTATTTAATATTCCAGCATTTAGCATTTGTTTATTATGGCTTTGAGGCCAGGTGAGATCATTGGCTTTCTTACGACCAGTTTCACCGAGCGCATGGTAGTAGGTAAGACTACTCCTGACCAGATGACTGACATCATTTGGGTTAGTCACAAATAAACCACATACATCTACCTGCTGTTTTAGTCATTCTGTTCCAGAGATACACAGAATATAAATAATCTAGGAATGATTACTGATTAATCCTGATTAACCGAGATTAATCCAGATTAATCCACAGCTGCCCTGGGATTTGCATTAATAATATTAACATATATTTACAGTAGGCGACGATTTCCAGCAGATCTTAAACTCCTGTGGACTCTGTTGACAAGGATAAAAACAGTGTCCTTAGAAATTTGATTAATGGTTATTTTAAAATCCTGCAGCAGTGAATACCACCGAGCGTCAGTAACTGTAGCCCCAGGTAGCAAACTGTAATTGAATCATGGTGACCTTTTCTAATTTTCACCCATAATGAAGGTGGGTGGGAGCCTATTATACGTGACGGATGGGTGGGCTCATAAAAATACGAATCTAAATGTGTGACAGTATCAATGCTGATCATTTACCCTTTCAGTGTATCTGAAGGATTTTGTATTAAAAACATATTTTTAAAAAAAAGGTAGCTTTGAAATTCCAATTTGAACATTTGAAGAAAGAGGTTTGAGTGACAATGATAGATATTGGTCTAATGCCAGTGATGAGTGAAGCTCCTCCCTTGGCCCTCGATGGCAGCCTGTCATCTTAGACACATCTCTTAGACAATTTCAGGCTAATTTGAAGGACGGCTGTGACTGGGAGGAGATGCCAGGAGCAGACCGCAAAACATATATATTTAAGGTGGACTGGCTGGACTTGGAGATCCTGTCAGTGACGAGTCCAGTCAGAACTGTGGTGATGTGAGGAAATGTATGTGTTCTGTATGGGTAAAAAAGAATCTTTGAAGAACACTATCAGTAGCTCTGTTTATTGATTCAAACTGCAATGTGTTTCACTTAAGGAGAGAAAGTCCTGGTATATGATTCAATCTTCCTCTTTTATTTTTATCATGAGGTTTAACTATTTCCATTATTCCATTATTATCATGTCTGTTGTACATTTATCTGTGAAAAAGCCTGGGAAAATAATAATAATTTCAAGCCAGGAAACTGGTTTTAAATTCAGATGATGTAGCCAGCGTTGGAGGTGTAATTTAGACACTGTTGACCTGGATGATCTGCACACTAAATGTTTTGGGGTTTTTTTGTATGTGTGTTCATGCTGCATGCAGGGGAGTGAAAAAAAATGTTATTTTAAACTGATCAGCAGAATAGGGAATGGCAGTCAGGCAGGGAAATGAATTGTTGCCACCAGGGGACAGATTGTTTATGCACTATTTCATTTGAAAACACCAGTGCCAGTGGCTCCCTCCTCCTGCCATACTCTCAAATGTAACCCCAGATGCTGGAAGGCAATTCCCTCCCGTCTCACCCATGAGGGCAGCTCCATTAGACCCTGAGGCTCACTATAGTATTATGGTAAGAGGCTGCAGAGAGGTAGAAGGAGGTGGACACACCAGCAGCCAGACACACCAGCAGCCAGACACATATGGGTCAGTCAGTCAGACAGTCAGTCGGACAGTCAGTCAGACAGTCAGCCAGACAGTCAGACAGTCAGACAGGCAGACAGTCAGTCAGTCAGCCAGTCAGTCAGTCAGCCAGTCAGTCAGACAGACAGACAGTCAGTCAGTCAGTCAGACGGTCAGTCAGTCAGTCAGACAGTCAGTCACTCAGTCAGTCAGACAGTCAGTCGGACAGTCAGTCAGTCAGTCAGACGGTCAGTCAGTCAGTCAGACGGTCAGTCAGTCAGTCAGTCAGACGGTCAGTCAGTCAGTCAGACGGTCAGTCAGTCAGTCAGACGGTCAGTCAGTCAGTCAGACAGACAGTCAGACAGACAGTCAGTCAGACAGGCAGACAGTCAGTCAGACAGGCAGACAGTCAGACAGTCAGGTACGTTTTCAGGCATAATGGCAGCGTTTGGAGTGATGAAAAACCTTCTCCATGAAAAGCTCGTTTGTTTTGTTTCCACATAAATACAAATAGAGTTGTCATCGGGGCACGTTTTAAACTTGTCACCGAATGGTCATTTAATTACTGGAGTTAAATATCTACCGTGAGGACATGCTGACTCTGCCTTCTTTTGGTTAAGTTTCATCATGCAGCACAATTCATTTTGTTTTAAGAGGAGGCCTTGAGGAAATAAGTTGTTAGAGTGAAAAAAAGAAATCTATAAAGGTTTATACCAGTTGACCCGGTCGGGAGGGGAATAATAATTGAAGGCCAGGGTAAGTCAATGGTACATAAAAAACAGAAATGCATATTGCAGTGCAAGCAAAGTTTGGATACGCTGTTGTAAATAAAGTGGCTTATGAATCCACCCTCTATTGTTTACTTTGTTTTCCTAGTAATGCACTTTATTTACACTGACATGCAATTAAACACAAGGACAAACAAAGTTTATGGTAAGTCAGATACTGGTGTGTGATCTCTTAACAACACAAACACAAACACAAACAGAGTGAGCGTTTTCTACCAAAATGTGTCCACCTGGCCTTTGTCAACATTTATAAATGTCAACGTTGTCATATTTTAAGATTGATTGAGCGACCTTTAACAGAGATATCCAAGCAGAAGCTCAAAGTTTTCTTCACCGAACAAATTTTGATCATATCATCAACATTACATATTTATATATATGAATTAATTCTTACGGTCCCCTTTTAAGGACTTTTGGTAAATTGATTAGTGATCCACGGTGTGTTCCATTTAGATAATACATAACTCAACCAAGAAGCTGTCGAAAGTCTTTATTTCGCAGCTGGTAGTTGCACTAAGCTGCTCAGCACTCTCGTAACATTGCACTCTG
The DNA here is from genome assembly GCF_000523025.1 of Cynoglossus semilaevis. Lineage (NCBI taxonomy): Eukaryota > Metazoa > Chordata > Actinopteri > Pleuronectiformes > Cynoglossidae > Cynoglossus > Cynoglossus semilaevis. The sequence goes on along the minus strand of NC_024319.1, from coordinate 12,038,444 downwards.
GTTAAATCATGTCCTTTTTTAGCTTTTGGCTTAGATAGGCTTTATTGCTAATGCACTGCTTTGTTGATGTTTTTTTTACTTCAATCAAAGGCCAGCTCATTGTAAACAGTCACAAGGAACACTCCTTAAGGTGGAGCTGTCCTTGGTGCTGATTTGACTTCTGCTGCTTCTGTCATCATTTTGAAGTATTTTGTGAATTTGCTAATGGGTTTTCAGCAGATGAGGAACTGTTATTAGCAGAGGTCTTGGACACTTGTCACACACACGGTGGCTTGTTTGGAATCCAATCCACACACATGCTCTGGTTGGAGGTTAAATACAAGCTGACAAAAAAAGTCAGGCCTTACCACACAGTGATGTAATCGTAGATTGGCTCTGTATTTATGACAGAGAAGTTGATGTAGATGCCATAGCCAGGAGGTACTCTGACAGTCCACATACAGTCCTGGAAGTGTGGGTACTCTGCTGGGTGTCCGGGTGAGTAAATTGTGCCATTCATTGATGTAATATTTCCACCACAGAGAGCTGAAAGGAAGAAGAAATAAGTCAAGGCAGGAATAAAAATGCAATCTTTGATTGAGTATAAATAAAAAATGTGACTAGCTATTAACAAAAACAGGGAAAAGCCTCCCAGAGGGCATTTTTAGTGATTTACATATTCTGAAAGTGTAGTATCTTAACCTTCAAATAATGTCTAACACATGGAAATATAAGACATGAAAATATTTGAAACTGTAGTCATTTCAGAGTTGAATGTTGACTCAAGGTAATTCTGTTAGCAGTTCAGACATGGAGGTTCCTAAAGACAATCACCAACCTGGAAGAACCCATTCTTAGTGACTTCAGAAGAGGATAAATGGAAGAAATAAATAAATTCAACCCCTCTACAGGAAATGTGGTAAGCTTTGACTTTGAACTATAGGGCAAAAACTTACAAAACTTTCCTCTTAATCAAATGAACAGCAAGTAAGGGGGCAATACAGTGGCCGCAGAGCAAAACAAAAAGTTTAAATCCCACTCTTTATAGCTGTCTTGAAACATAGATCACTGCGTACTGATTAGGGAAAAGATGTCATTCATCATACCTAAGAAACAGCTGAGATGTCTCCTTGAAATTTACAACACAGACAGGCCTAATCAGCTTTGTAATAAAGTCCTGCAAATGCTCCATATTTCATTATAATGGGTCTGTATCAGTTTATAGTTCTGTGAAGCTGAGCTACATTGGTGGTAAAAGTGAGTCATATGCTTCAATTTGCAGAAATAAAGAGTCTTCACACAGGCTGTATTATATACCCCTACATTTAAATGAACTTCAAAGTTTTCATTAAGGGTTGGCTGAGATGTACAGTAAAGGCAACTTCCTCCTGGCTGAAGTCACCGAGCCTGAATGTAGAACAAAGAACTTTCTAAATGTGACGGCTGGTTGTTTTTACCTCATTGGTTTTGGAAACAAGCACAGAGCAATTCATGGAATTTGCTGATAGTGTAAGTTTAGGTCGTTTGCCTCTGTTGAAATGACATTTTGTTATTCTAAAACATTAGCCAGTCACCTTCACAGCGAGGAACCGGGTGATTCCAGTGCCTGCTGGCTCCATGCAGGCACGTGAGTGAAGGCTCTCCGAGCAGGGTGTAGCCCGGCAGGCACTCAAAAGAAATAGTCATTCCCACGCTGTATTCTTGACCGATCACCACGCCGTTACGGAATGGTCTCGGATCTGGACACCTCTGTAGCTCATACGCTGGGAATTAAAATGAAACAGAACCAACCAAAAAGTACAAAATTAGTTTGCATATTAAGTTAGACACTGAATAGTATTTGTATAGGTGATCTCAGTTTGAATGTGAACCAACATGATACCCATCATGAAAACCCAGGTGAAAACAAAAAGGTTTCTTTTGCTCCTCAATCTGCTGAGCTTTAGTTCTGCCCCCTGCCACTGAAAATCCTTACAATGTTCTAATGTCTGAACTGTCAAAGAAGAAATCCTTCCACTGCTCCTGCCTCAGTAGATTAAAGAAATACTCTGCTGATATTTCCAGCATTATTACTATTCAAAGATCTGCACTTCAGCCTTTCAACAGAGGTCAATATTGATTTCATTATCTACCTGTATGTAATCTGACCGCCTCAGTAAATGTCTCTGCCGGACTAATACCAGCCCCAGATCTCCCCTGTCCCTGAGAGATGGTTTAGTAGGGATTGTATTAAAAACTGATATTTTTATATGCACCAGTTTTGACTTCCTTATGAAAAACGGCCTCACCCTGGTACACAACATGGAAGCCAGGCTTGTTCTGCGAGTAGTCACTGTGGAAGAACAGAGTGGTTTCGTGGGTGGTGCTGAAGAGGGAGTTGGGCACCATGGGGCCGCTAAAGCGATCAATCACACTTCCTGTCTCCAGGCTCCCACTGCGCACCTCCAGGTAGTCATGAACAGGCTCTGTGGAGAAGTTCAGAAACTGCAGATGGATCCCTGAAAAAACAGATGGAACGGGTCATTGTTGGAAACATATTTACTGAATATGTGTGATAATATTACAGTAATGTTTGAACACACAGAGGAGAGGAGAGGAGAGGAGGGGGAGGGGATGGATGAGAGGAGAGGAGAGGAGAGGAGTACAGACCAAATCCTATAGGGAGCTGAACTCTCCAGGTGCAGTCCAGGCTACTTTGGTAATTCCCTGGAAAGGCTGGACTGAGAATCACACCAGTGAAGTCTGTCAAAGAGCCTCCACACTGAGCTGAAGGAGACAGAACAAGGAGAGGTGTCTTGACCACACCACGACTCAGTAGAGAAAAAAAAATCAAATAAATCACTATAATGAAGCGATAAAGGTTAAAGGACTTTTCTTTTTGTTGAAGATACAGCAGCTGTGGATTTCTGTGTAGCCATATGCTAGCTGCTAACATCCAGAATGTTGTCCACTACTTTACAAATACACACTGCACCCCCTTCCCTGTAGATTGTGGTATGGTTGCAAATTTACCTCATTTATAGTGTTTGGCTTTTTGCAATCACCGGTTCTCTACTTTACTGGCTTTTTAATTTTCTACGCTTCAAAGTCACTGAAAATAATGAGAAGAAAGTCTTTTTTGTGGCCATTGATCTTATATACTGCTGTGAATCAGCAAGTTTTTAGAAGAAAAGAAAACACAGAAAGACTCGTATATTAGAAAAGGAAATTACATTTATTTTATATACGTTAACTGTGTCATGTCTTTTTATATTAATATAGGAATACTGTATACACAACCCATGGCCCTCATCTTTTACCGTTCACATTTATTTCCATGTAGGACAATCAGGATAAAAAAAGGTGAATGTTTCTGCCACTTACAGTAAAGATGTCACTTTTAATATTCCCCCACAGCGCTCTGCTGGTGCTTTCTCCAATCCCAGGTAAAAACCAAGGACTGACAACTCAACCATCTCCATTTTTACCACACAGGCAGAACTTGTGGCATGACCTGAGCTTTTCATTACTCTGTACAGTTGAGGTGATTCCACAGTTCTGTGTTAGACCTTCTGTTGTTCACAACAGATCATTTGATTCAAAAACACGTTTTCTTTTTCTTTTTCCTTTTTATTTCCACTACTGTTCATCTTGATTCTATCGGTCACAACACAAAGACCTTGGAAAGGTCGCCGTGGTTGGTCTACACCTTCATGTGTCTGTGTTTGAGCACATCGGTGACTCTTGCTTGCACATCTCTGCTTGACTGTGAGGATTATGGCCCATGAAGGTATTTGTGAAAAGGATAACAGACTAAGGTGCACCTCCAGTTTGACGGTGCACTAAATGAAAATAAATGTGCCGATCCGTATTCAGGAAAGTACCCTTATGCTCAGCAGGTAGTGATTACTTCACACTCCCTGCTGCCTCACCCACATGTCTGTCTTTAAATTTGTGTTGGAAAACACCTCAGCTTTCACTGATTATACGTAACTCCTCGTTCACCCCCTCTGGTGCGTGTCCTAATCGTTTGTCTGAACCCAGGCGTAACGCAGTTATAGCTGCTGGAGGCTCATTTATAGGAACAAAATATGATATTTATGAATGTGCTTTTAGAATTTGATTGAAGGTTCTATATTATATAATTGGGCAAAGTTATGTTTTTTAGTTTATTCACTTTCATCATGTACTTTCATGAGGGGATTTGCCACAGTGGTCGATGCTGGAATCCCAGCCAACCTTGTGGTGATAGGTGGGAGTCCTATCAAGCACCATCCACCATTTCAATGTAACACTTTTGTGAGTATAATGTAAATTCAGTCAAAAGAATTTCCATGAAGAACAGAGACACCGTGCATTTCAGTGCATCTGTGCACATGTCCATCTGGGTTTATAGGAGGGATTTATTTGCATGGACATGTGAGTGTAGTTGTGCAAGTACATGTTTAATTGGGAGGAAAGGGAAGTTTGAAAACTGAATGTTAAGAGTTTGCTTTGTCTACTGTGCACTCTGTCAATTTATGACTGCAGCGATCAACCACAGAAGGACAGAACAATAGGCTCCAAACTAAGAGGGAGACAACTTTAATTGTTTTTCTTACATCACCCAGAGAACCAACGTCAAACAGCATGAAATGCTAACTTACCTAAACACAGAGGTACTGGATAATTCCATCTCCTGACAGGTCCAGGCATGCAGGTAATGTATGCATTACCCTGTTCAGGAAAGCAGAAAGTAAAGTCAGGACTGGCAACATGTTTGTGCTTAGATCAGATTTTCAAGTTACCGTTTTTTTTTTTTTTTTTTTTGGAATTTGCCCAAATCTACTTTTCAAGGTCTTGTGTGTAAATATTTGATAGAAAGGAGAGCAGAAGAGAAACCTCTTGCTGCCTGCTGCTGAAGGAATGACTGCAGTTTGACTAAAGATAGATGAGCTACAGACTGTGAGAGCGAGAGAAAAAGAAACATCCTGTCATCGACCTGCTCTCAATTATTTCTGTCAGCATAAAGAACAACCTTTACATGTAACTTTAGAAAAATAAATTTATACAACGGGGTTAACTATATACACACATACTGTATATATATACATATAGTATATATAAAACGCAGTACATGCAAGTGCACACACACAGATACACACGAATTGGCTGAGCAACAAAAACAGTAAAAAAAAAAAAAAAAACAAAAAGAAAATGTTTGTACTTATGCTTTGTAACCACAATGGCTTGAAGTCTATTTCTGCCGTGTGGATGTATGTAAGAAGTTACTGGTTGGTCTAAAAAGGTGAAGCGAAAAAAAAAAAAAAAAATCTGTGTGGGATTAAGTGAAGCAACTTTTAACACTATCCATCGCCTGTGGCCTTAAAACTTTCTCCAAGCTCCACACAGTAGGAGAACAACAGCAGGCACTCAGAGTGAAGTCAGGTGGATGAGTGCACAGAACAACGGCTGAGGCTTTATGAATACAGACATTAGCATTGACAGTATCAACACAATAAATACATTTATATTCATCCATGGACAACAGAAATATTTAATTAATGGAGAATTGCAATGGTTCTATGATTGTTATTTATGATTTTTAATGTTTGGATTTCTAAAAAAATACTATATATATAAATATATACACAGTTTTATTAACCATTATTTGTTTAAACTCGCTCATAAGCTCTGTGTAAATATTAAAATTGAACTTCTATAATTGTAAAAGAACGCAAAGTTGTCACTGGGTGAGCGTAAACATCTGAGTTTCCAACTACCTGTAGTGAAAAGCCCTGGTCACACTGGAACGACACCATGTCACCCACAGTGTAGCGGTCACCCACTCTCTGGCCGTTACTGGGCGGCAGCGGCTCAGGGCACGAATCCAAACCTATTGCTTAGGACAGAGTCACAACACACAAGTGTGGACAGCAATCATTCTTCTGCACATCAAGAGTACGATCAACATCAGAAGCTTTTCAAACACTTACATGTCACGTCGATGTTAAATATCTGCTGCATATTTAATGCAGAGAATTAAATTATAACCTAATGTTTTAACGTGCAATTACACAGTGTTTTATTACTTTGCAATTGCACATTAATTTAGTGAGTTTTTTTCCCTCTTTGTTACAGGGTTTAGAAACTGGGACGAGACACAGACCTACCCCACTGGCTGTGGATGCACAAACCTTCCGACTGTGATCTGAAGCAATCACTGTGAAATTACAATGCCATCCCTGAAGAACTTCTCAACAGAGGCATGGGGCTCCATTCAAACAGTATGATTCAAGGATAGTTGCCAGGTATTAAAATGCCTGATGTTTTTTCTTAAATACACTAATGCAATTTTCTCAGTATTATTAACAGTAATACTAAAGATACATTTAAACAGCATTAAAATGACAGAGAAGTGATGTCTTAATGTCACAAAATACAATTGTAATTTTTTATATATTTCAAAATATATACAGTAGCTAAGGAAAATAAATACTTTCTATATTTTATCAGCGACAAATTCATATGTCAATAGGTGTCTCTGATGCACAAAGCATTTTAAAACAGGCTCCTGCTCAGCCCTAGCAATAACAAAAAAACATATAATAGACAGTGGACCTTTGGAGATTGAGAGTGATAGCACAGACACATCCACTCTGAGTATTTCTCGTGACATATCATTAGTAAACAAGCTGCATGATGAGTCACAATGGAGGGAAATACAGGGCAGAGGAACTGTTACTTATTTTTCGCAGGCTTGTACAGTTGTACAACCCACATCCACACAAATGTAAAGAGCCCCAACTTGGTAATGGGTGGATATATTTAAAACATAGCAGCGGGAACGGTCGCACATGGTTCAGAACATTCAGAACAAATTAATAGGCACGTCTACCGAGAGCTGAATAACAGGAGTGGTCGCGCCACTCAGCAATTAGGAAGCTGGAGAAGATACACGAGTGGGAGGAGATGGAAACCCTTTGCTGATCAGAGGAGCCACAAATACATGAGCTGAAGAGCCAGTCTGACAGAAAAAAAAACGCTGAGGGTCTTTAACATAAAGAGTCAGAAACATGTGAACACACTGGAACAACTGGAAAAGGTTTCGTAATGAAAGCCCTTTGTACAAATGTCTTCTTCTGTGTCAGGTGGTATGAGGTTTCCTTCATACACACACACACGCGTGTACACACACAGTGGTTTTTGTTTCGTGAGTATTTCGCGTGGCCATGATGAAACTAAATCCTAAAGCTCAAAACAACACCGCACTCACTGTGGACCTGCAACATGTCCGCACGCGACAAAGTGCCCAACAACAATAGTTGTTTTCAAAACACTGTCCCCGCAACTATAGCTATACATCAGGAACAAACACGCACACACGCATACACAAACACATAAAAATGAAATGCATCCTTGCATTAAAACAGCCTCATTAAAATATGATGTGTCCCAATTGTAGAGATGAATCTGTCCCATCCCTGTAGATCTCTGTGAGAAAAGATAAGTGTTACATAAAAAACATTACACCAGTAAAAGAATTGAAATAATAATGATTGTTTCAAAAAACTAAAATAATCATATTTGAGGACTGGGTGTCAGTGGGTGGGGGTCGGGGGGGTCAATACAGAGAGGACATTGTACGTGTTTGGTAAAATGGAATTTGTGGTATTTAAAGATTTGATAAATTATCCAGAATTGGGTTGGAGCACGAGGCAGTTTGGTCTATGACTCCGTGCTGTTCATGAGGCATTCAGACTCCGCCATCTGTGGCTGCAGCAGAAAGTTATTCAGATGTCCACTTCAGACTGTATGACCAAGTCCAAACCTTCTCATTGCCCACCTGCCACCATTTCTGAGCTAAGATTTAGCCACAATGGATTCATTTTTGGAGCCAGACATTGGCGCCACCAGCTGTTTCTAAAAAAAAAAAAAAAAACCCACTCAACAGCAGCTGGTTTAGGCTGTTGACTAGAAGATTGATTTCTTAAGGCCCTGAAGAAAACACATCATATTTGACTTTAGCATTGGTGGCCAGTCCATCCATTATACAGTCTGTTCTGAATAAGGCTTGGGTTTGTAGTTTTCCAAATTTCTGTGGTAATTACTAGTTGGCATAGCTAGAGTATGTGTGTGACTTCATTACTGTTAAGGGGAATGACAAAGTAAACTCTCTCTCCATAGCTTCAGCTTTTAAAATACTTCTGATGACTTTTGCTTTTGAAATTCTAATTCAGTTATTCATTAGAATTAAATCTCAAATTTCTTGTCTATAAAAGCCTCCTTCAATAACACCCAGTTTGATAAATATCATTTAAAACAACATTTACACTTCCCAATGAGTGAAAACCATCAGTAACATAAATGTGAAATATTTCTACTTAAATCTCACACGGGAGAACGGTAAGTGACGGTGCATATAATATGCAGGCATGATTTCCACCCAGTGAGATGGTGATATATGATATTTTATTTAAGAAGTGCTTCAATGAGATTAGTCTATCAAACCAGGATGAATTCATCATCAAATTGTTTTAAATCAATTCATATTGCAGCCACAATCTCTCAGCATAATTCATGTGGAAATAATATATGTCTCTGGGGGCTGCAGTGATTGAAGCCCAGAGGGGTGGGCTGTATTTCAGACGCAATCCCTCACATTACCTGTGCAGTAGAAAAAGAAAAATCAAGACAACCGAAGTCTGGCTTTACAAAGCATCAGTGAAAGGGCAGCCGTGGCAAAGTGTGAAGCAGTCATGAAGGAGGAAGCAGACTGTGAGACATGGCACTGGAGTGATTCTCAGCAGTTGGTGCTGATGGTGGGGGGAAGAAGGAGCCCACTGAGAAACATGGCAACCGAGTGGTTCACAGTAAGAGGGGTGTGTGATGGGGAGGAAGCACTGACTGTGAGGAACATGACTAAAATTGCTCAGTCATGTCTCAGTCATTCCCAGACATGACTGAACAATTGCTCACTGATATGATACTGCCCCCCCCCACCGCTGACAGACAGGACAGATTTAGAAACAGCAATTGTGGGATTTTTTTTCTTTGTTACTTGTTTGACAAAAACTGTTTTACTCAAACCTTTTCTGTGGTGTTGGACGTGTTTGTAGCCTAGTGGCTGGATGTGACTTTAACCATGGGTGAATGACTGCTCCCAAAAATCTTAGTGTATGGTGTGTATCAGTGAGGGCTATGAACCATACAAACGTAGCGTGATGATAATGATGATAATACTGAAATACACTCATCATTGAAAGACAAAAATCAAACTGGAGAAAAAAAAAAATACTCAGACATTAAACAAGACAAAGTGAAGGTGCCAAAGACGTTTTAAATAGCTGTAAAATTGGCCTCCAAGGATAGTATTATTTAATAAGAACTAATCGCTCAATGCATCAGCATCACCACATTTATTTACACAGTTTTTAAACGGGAAGACTTTGTAAATCAGCAGTTCCACTGGGGCCACTAACGTGTCTTAAATTTTGTCGGTTTAAGGTTTAGTGTGCTTTAGTAAATGTTTCCCTGGGTGATAACCCTGCTCAGAGATAAGCCAAATTAATCAGAGAATGGAAATGAATGAGGGTCAAGGAGGACTGTGAAGATGTGGGAATTTTAACGCAACAACACGAAATACCATGAAAACACCAGAGAAACAGCTGAAGAAATAAATGGAAATTTGTCGACAAAAGAAAACCCAACTAACCTCTCATACCAACTGTCGGAGTAGAAATTAATGAAAGACTAAGGTAGAAACAGACAAAGAAGCACATAAGCCGTCTCTCCTCATACCTGTGTACTCCAAGTGGAATCCGGTGGCAGACACACTGATGTCAGACTGGAAGGTCAGGTACAGATTGTTGGACGTGCTGTTCAGCAGCTGAGGAATCGTCGTTCCTGCAGATTAAAAATGACATATTTCATGTGGAAACATTTACACATCAAACAGTTTAAGCAGTAATTTGGCTTCTTCTTTCTTTTTATTGTCTCCAAACTCTGTTAACATTAATGAAAACAAGTGTCTGTGATGGCTTCAGCAACAACCGGTTCACCTGCCTAACCTTGGTTAATGAGACTTGAGAGTACATGAGGAAGTGGAGACCAAATTATGGTGCAAAGGCAAACTACCAGGACCTTTATGTAACACAATGAATTAAAGACCGTTACACCGAGAGGATAATAGATCCAGAATATAATCACACAGTCCTTTGAGTAGAGGAGGAATCGTTAATGCCTAAAGGTGTTATTATTAAAAATTATAACAATTTACCAATGTGAGTGCAATTTGAAAGAATTAAAAATCCACATTGTTTTGTATGTGTGGCAACATCTACATTTTCTAGATTCCAGTCACGTCTGGTCCAATTTGCATAGAGAGCTGTATATATTTATAATCGTTTTCACCTTTATTACTTTAGCTGACAATAAAATTGATTTCCAGCTATTCATCCTGCGTCACCTTTTACCACTGTTGCCCTGCCCTGCACAGAAAACCTGTTAGAGAACGAGAATGAGTTTGTTTAAAATTAGATACTTGTGACATGTGGTCACTGCATATAAAGACAGGAGTCCATCAATAGCTCCTTTTGTACTAAGGAGTACAATTACATGTAGGTTTCTTTTCTCATCATTTACCCAGTGTGCTGCAGGGTAAAACTACATTAACAACATTGCAGACTGACATTGTTTCCCCTTTGATTTCTCCCATACAGCATTCCCGGAGAAATGCTAAATGTAATCAGATCCATCAACATGTCAGTCTGCAGCTGGGGCTCTGAGACAACCGACAGAAATTCAAGGGGGAGCTGGCAATGAAAATTCAGTTGTATCAGATATACCTGAGTAACTACCGAGCCTTGGAGCATTGCCGTCAACCCCGTCAAAAAAATCAAGCGAGTCCCAGTTGTGTTCTGTAGTGAAGGTCACAACTTGAATCTGAAAAAGAAAGACATCTTAAGAGAAACCTTGAGGAAAGGACACAAATATAGAGAAAATGCTTTATAAATAATTGATTAAAATATAGGAAAATCCCTGCACTACCTCTGAAAATTTTTTTTTTATAAAACACACTGTGTTTAGGGTTGCACAATGATGTAAAAAAAACCATAAGCCTAACATGTAAAAAAAATGATAGCTTTTATCAAAGAGGATTGAAGATTTGACACTTGATCTCACTTGAATGCCAGCTCCTTCAGGAACTGTAATTTTCCAGGCGCAGTTCAAATAGTTGGCATATGGTTCTGGATATCCAGGAGAGAGGATGGTGCCCCGTCGGCCAATCAACACTCCACCACAGGGAACTAACACGAGGCGGGGCAGAGGGAGAGAAAGCAGAGTTCATTATGACATGTTTTAAAATGTCTGCCGTGGTCGCCGTGACAACACAGCACAATTTCAGGTATTAAAAAGCCTCATTTCAGATGCTGTAAATGACTGTTAAATATTTAATGACTATCAGTAAAATCATGTCATGTGTGAACATTTTTTATGCAAGTTCCACGTTAAAACCCCTAAGTGAGTAATAAAATGTCCTGCATAGAGTACTAAAATATTTGATTAAAATCTGCATCAGCGTCTGCGTCATGCTTCCATGGAATAACAACAAAACGGCTCCGTCTGTTGGACACAATCAGGAAAACTGTTTAACCCTCAGGGGTAAATTTAGTTGAGTTGGAATAAAAAATTATCACTAAGAAAAAAAAAGTACATAAAGCTTAAGATTAAGTCCATAATGTAAAAAATGTAAAATTAATAACAAAATAAAGATAAAAAACATATACTTATACTACTACTACTGGTAGTAATGGTAGTAGTAGTGATATGTAGTAGTGTCAATGGTTGTAAGGTAGTAATCATCACAGTACTAATACATGGGTTATTGAAAGCTTTTACTACTATTACTAAAACACGAGAAAAGCACAGGTTCTATAAGTAGTATTAGTAGTATCACAGGTAGATGTGGCTGTTAGTAGTAGTAGTAAAATATGTACTAGAAGATGTAGCAAAAGTAGCAGTAGTAGCACTACCCATACAACTGTTACCAGTACTTAAAGCAAGAGTAGTGGATGAGTAGGAGTAATACTACTAGTACTACTTACTAGCAGTATTAGTACCATCATCTTAAGTAGCAGTAACAGTAGTAAAAGCCGGAGCAGAAGACTGAAAAGTAATAGTAAATAATTATAGCGAAAATTTACTAACAGCAAGACTAGTACTTCACCAGTACTGATGTAAACAAATTAGTACTACTACTGACAGCAATAACTGCTGAATATGTGAGATTAGTAGCAAATGCAGTTCCATAAGTAGGAGATACTGTCGCTTCTAGCGTCAGTAATAATAGCTCAGGCAGTCATAATGGTGCAGTAACTGTGCAGTAATAGAATTGTAGTAACAGTAACAGGAATAAATAACTGAATATTGATCCTCCTTCTGTTCAGATTTAAGGCCTTCTGGGGGATTTTTTTTTTCATGGTAACTGTTCCTCTCTTAGCATTCTCTCTCTCTCGCCTCCTCTTTTGACACAGTAACTATTTATCATAGCGTTGAGCTCTCAGGTCTATGCTGTAGTGGAGTCACTGGCCTGCTTCTGCTGACACTGTCAGACACTGATGCATTTGGGAACGGGTTTAAAGCTACAGCTACAATTTCTTAATTGCTTTTCTGGTTGGTGCCAACTGGTATACAGTAGTATGCAGCCAACTGTGTTTTACTCTCACACCCACCAAAACACAACTGAAGGCTTTCCCCTGACCTCAGCTGTCCGCCCTCAGGCCTGCTGGACCCAGCCCTCAAGGAACTGAGTTGTAAGTGTGAGGATTTGTCCACTGTCATTATATCTGTCCTGTGTGGGTGGGTGTTTTTTCTACCATTACATTTCACTGGGTTTAAAATAACTTCAAATTCCATAAAACAGTACTAATGGATATCTGTATGTCTGAATGGAGTACATTATTGTACAGCTCCCAACCACATTCTACTGAAATAACTGAAACCTTACATGGCCCAATGCTGTCTCTGCTTTCAGTCATAGCTGGAATGTACTGCTGTTTACCCAAGTACCCACTCAAACCACTCCTTTATCTATCACACGCAAAGAAGTTTTCAGATTTTCTATACGGCACAAGTGCAGGATAGAGCAGCAGCAGCAGAACATTTCCGTTTGTTTGTTTGTTTTCATCCATTCCACTTCCTGCTGCCATCCTCTACCCTGGTATTCTTATGGAACTGCTTCTCTAGTGAGCGGGCACATGATGACGGCCCATCAACACAGTCATGCAACGTGTTCTGAAAATGGGGACTCAGATGCTATTTGTCAAGGACAAGGCTTTAGCCTGTATAGGTCAATGGGAATCAGTGTTTTTGATTTTCATCAGCCAGTGGAGGGTTTGATGGGAAAGACATACGACATGGAAAACAAGGAAAAATAAAATATTCTATCACGGCAGGGACTATGAAAAAATATGACCTTTCAGCTTGTCATGAAATGAAACCTATCAATATTTTAGCGGTAATATCTCGCAGCTCAACATGCTCAGGAGAATATTGTTCGAGTCCCTTCCTTTTTACCTTTTACTGCCGAGTGGAACATTAGAGAGAATGACTCCTGCCTTACAGCAATGACACAGCAGAGCAATCACACTGCCGTACAACGGCTGCAAAGGTAATGTCGGTATTCAGCTAACTGTGTCCTGTGTACAATACTCAGTATTCACAATTGGAATGGATTATTTTAAGCACCACAGCTGAAGGAGAACATGTTGTGTGGCTGCGCTCAACACCAATCTGAAAGTGAAATAAGCAGAGCTGTAAAATTCACTGACCTGCAGAAAGTAGCTAAGGACTCCTCTAAGGTACAACGGTCCTATAGCCGTAATACAGCGAGTTGGAACTGAATCCTGTTGCATTGCTTTAAATCCATTCATGTGGTTTTAAGAAACCACATGAGTTTGTTTTATTTAAAATAATAAAAAACACATATTTTGTTCGTAGAGTCTGTTGAACTCTAGCAAGGAGTGTGTTGTTTCCAAGGAGAATTTCTTCTTTGTAGACTCTTGGTGGTTGTCCTTTAAACAAGTTAATTTATTTATTTTTTTTTTTCAGATTTTGGAAAAGAAAACAATGATAAACTAGATAAAAACCTTCTGCAAATTTCAGTCCTTTTTAGCAGTTTTCCAAGTTTAGTTAAAAGTTAGATGTTTGTTCTGATTCTAAACACAAGGTTCAACCTTAACCTGTGACTAAAATATAAAGATAAAACAACGTCATAGTTGCATGAGACCCATGACAAACCTGGCAGGATTGAATCAGTGAAATCACCTTTTTCACAAGTTTTCACATCTGTCTCTTTTTGAGTTTTTGTTCTAGGCTTCAAATATTCCACCAATTCTTACCTGTATAAACATCTGCGAAATAAATGACATTATTAACAACGGGCAGCAGACCCTTTCCAGGCAAAGAGCCCTTCATTTGGTATAATTTAACGGCTCCTTCCACTACCGCCCAGCTGTCAGTTAATGTAATTGATGGAGCAAGATTAGAAATCATGACACTCATAAAACGCTCTCCGCCCTTTTCAATCTGTGACAGGCTCATATGTCAGTTAGCACAGGTAGATAAGCCTTGGGACCACACACACACGCACACACATACACAGGAAGACCATTTTCTTCTATCTGATTATTAGCGGAGTTCAATTTAAAATAAATAGAATACATTTGTCACAGCCGGACAAGCTGTGTTATCATTGTGTTATCAAGTGTTGAATAACAGTTACTTTAATACCTTATACATTTTACATTTTATCAACAATATATAAAATGTGTTATTCATTTCTGGTGCAAGTGAAGTGCACTTCATGACAGGCTGCGACTAATTTTTAGACTAAATACTGATTCAGTTTTGGTACATTCAGTATGAGAATACTTAACAATGTCAAGGTCAAATAGTCAGGCAACTAAACCTGATTTTGATCTTTCCAAAATAAAAGTGTGAAAATCACACATCTGTTTTAATACTGATGGAAGATAATACTTTGAATGAACGGCTTTTGTATTTACTATTGAGTTGAAAGAATTAAAAACAACAAAGTAAGCAAATTAACACAAACTATTTGAAATGCGTCAAGCAAAGTAAGCAAATTAACACAAACTATTGTCTCAAATGCGTCAATTGTCTTTTATATGCACCGTGGTCAGCATTCTACTCTGTGCTAACAATTTGTTGTGCTCACTTGATTAGGAGAAAGTATTAAATACAGGGTAAAAGCTATTAACCTCCAGTTTCATCAAAGAAAACAAAGCAAATCCCAGCAGAAGTATGACCTCCAGTGTAGCTCATCAGTGTCCAGGCTGGGACGCTTTAATCGCTCTTAAAAGATTCTTTCCCAAACAGAATTTACTGTTAGTAAACAGGCTTGGCACAACACCTATTAGTCTTTAACACATTTGGGACCGTGCTGGAGCCAACAGTGAATTCCACAGTATGGGCCCACTGTGTATGAATCACTGTCAGCCTGTTAGTTTATGTAACACAGGGTAGGCATGGTTTTATGCACTCCACAGACTTATAAAAAGGTTATTTTGGACCTGTATAAAAGAATGTTACAATAAAGAATAGTGGTCGAAAGGAAAGCGCCATGAGACGTAGAGATCTGATATGATCTACTGTATGGTTTCAGACACATTGTTTTTCAACCCCGTGTCGGGCCGTCATTGTGTGTCATTGTGTGTGAATACATGGAGTCGTCTGGAACGTATAATTGGTTTTCAAAAAATACTGATAGAATTGTTTTTTAACTAATTATTATTCTTTTTAAAATTATGACCATATACATTAAACCACTGAGTTCACTAACTTTCATGAATATAAATCAAGCTCAAGTAAAATATAGGAAGTAAAAATATCTGAGTTGCCGGATCTTGATTTGCTACGATCACAAGAAATGAAATTTAAAGAATTTCTCAGGGATCGCCAGAAATCTGTGATGTCAAAATGAGGTCACAAACCAAAAAAGCCTGGGAACCACTGGTTTATAGACAGTGGAGATGGCACGGTGATGCAGTGATCTTCACTGGGAGTGGCCAGGACGGAGCAGATCAGAGGGACAGTAAAGGAGGAGCAGTTTGGAGATGAAGATAGAGAGTTGAGGTTGACATGGTTTGGTTGGCAGTACGTATAGAAGAGACAAAGGATGTTGGAGATGGAGTTACCAGGGGAAGAGGAAAAGAGGAAGAGCGAAGAGAAGAATATGGATGTAGTAAAAGGAGACATGGAGATGATTGGTGAAAAAAAGAGCAGAAGGGAGGAGACAGAGTGAGATGGAGGTGACCCCTGAAAGGAATGGGTGAAATAAGAACAAGAAGAGTATGTTTTATGGTCTGTGTCCACTTAAAATAAATCCCTTCCTAATACAGGGATAATAAAAATGTATCAAATGTATCACTTTAACTTTAAAAATACCACCAAGGACCAACGTCTATTTATTAAAATTACCTATAAAATAAACCAAAATAAAGAGAGCCACCTATGTTTATTCTTGTTACCAAGCCATGATCCAGCAGGTCAGTGTTGAACACCAAAGCTGATGCACAATGAGCTGAAGTCAATGGACGAGCAGCTGTGCATGTGTGAAACACAGGTAGCTGACAGGAGAACAGCTTCTGATTCAGTCATATCTCATGAAGAGCACTGGAGTAATTTAACATAGTGTTTTAGTTGAAGCCTCCATACAAACTCCAATATATCCATTATTCTGGGTGAGTACACTGCTGCTGGGGGAGATGCTGCAGCCAGATCCAATCTTCAGATAAGAATGGCTGTGTTTAAAATGGACCAGCACGTGGCACCGCTGTTCCCTCACCACTTGGCAGTAAACTCGGGTGAACTCTGCCTTGAAATCTCCTGCACTCACCGGCTGGAACTATTTGCTGGTTGGCACAAGGCCTGACTCTAATAGAATTCAGCACCAACATCATCTGTGGTTCTTCATCCTCACAAGGTGGTCTTTTCTGAACGTCTGGAGAACCGGGTGAATGTCCTTCAATGTTTTATGTAGGGTGTATGTTTGGTGAATGTGTGAGCAGCCGAGGCATGTGAATCTGTTCATGTGTGAAATGATGTGGGATGTGTAGAAGTGCGTCTCTGCATTCTCTATTTATTTTATATGTGAAGATGCTTCTGTTTATACTGACCACAAATAAGCCAAGAGACACAGAGGGTCCACACCTGGCACAGGCCATTAAATGTGGCTGTACATCTTATCCTGCTGCTGCTGCTGCATAACAACCTATTCCTTTTTTTGGCCATGTCAAAATAAATGGAATGCCTGGATTCTTTCCTCTCACCATTTTGGAATATAAATAATATATCATTATTATGGAATTAAATGTCAGATTGTGTTGAAAAGTTCCTGCCTTTAACTACCAAAAAGTTTCATGTGGATGTTGAGGCAATGAGGGCAATTGTTATAAATATATATATTTAATATGATTGCTTCATGCTGTAGTAGATTACTATTAACATGAACCAAAATGAGTATTACATGATACTACTGCATTATTATATGCTGTGGTATGGTGTTCCTTATGCTTTTATGCCTCCATTTAGTGCTCAGTATGTAAATGGATTGGTTTCTATGTGTATTTTAAACACTGTCAGCCATATCTGCAGTGCAGGGTGACAGTTTTAAATGCACATTCTATCGCAGGACTGTTGCATTTAATTGTGGTCATAAAATCGTGTTGACTAAGGGTATAACGGGTTTAAAATGTGGGCAATAAAGACCAGACTATGGCGAGATTTTACTGGAGAAAAAAAAAAGTTCCTTAACATACGCATTTTATTATTTATTTTCCCGTGGATCTCTAAAGACGCACAACCTGAAGACCTGTCTGTGTGTGTGCCCGTGTGCGTCTTGGAGTTAAATTTATGTGACACTTCAGTTGTTTATGGTCGTCCTTGACTTCCCTCTTCCTGTGTGAACTATTAAGTGCAGAGACAAGTGGATGTTTGACAACTTTCTCAATCTTTAAATATATTTATCTGTCCGGGAAGGCTCCTGTGGGTTTGGGAGATGGAGAGTGTGTGAGGATGATTAGGATGAGGGTGCTCACCGACACATGTGGGCACAGTGCCGTTCCACTGGGCGAGGGCACTGGGCACGGCTTCGCACTTGATGGCGTTGGAGCCGTGCAGTGTATAACCTGGGTTGCACTCAAACAACACCGCCATTCCAATGGCAAAGTCGTTCCCGATCCTCTTCCCGAAACGGGGCTCAGGGACGGAGCTGCACTGACTGGCACTTGTCCTGGGGACAGCTAGGAGGAGGACAGAGTAGAAACAGTCACGCCCAGCTACGTACACACAACATCAAAACCAGCTGTGAGAAGTGTTTTTGTCCCTATAGTTTTCCCAACAAAACGAAACAATAAAAGGCAAGAAATCAGTTTCCACTTCACAGTTTTGGTAAATGTCAGAACGGAACAGTCATACCTTGGTAAACAAAATGAAATCCTTTCGCCGTTTCGGTTCCATTTGTTGTAAATTTGAGTGTAATCTTGTTTCCTGAGCTTAGAGGAAGTGTCTCGCCTGGAAATACACAATCAGACAAAGAATCAACACTGCTGGGTAAAAAGAGTATGAAAAAAAAATAAAAATAGGAAATTGGTTGGAGACCAAGAGCTTGCTAATGGACCTTCTGATTGTAGTTAACGTGTTCTCCCTGTGAGCCTGTGTTTTTTTTCTTCTAGATAGTCTGGTTAGCTATTAGAAAAATAAATAATTACTACAAATGACTTTTAAGTGCACAAAACACAATTCTGTGCACTTCTCCCAGACCCTCAGGCCGACTAATGGTTCCACTGGTTGCTGCTGATTAAATTATTAAATGCACTTGTTTCATTGAAGTTATATTAGTTTTGTTCATGTTTAAAAGCCTTTAAAAATGTGATTATTTATACAAAGAATTTAGAGTGACCAAATTTAAGATTTTCTAAATTTCCCACAAACCAAGACCTCGATGATTCTGTCTTTCCCGTGACTTGACCAATTCCAGTGAGTGTAAAGAGCGGTGTGTGCAAACAAAACAAAAATAAGCTGTGGAGCAAACATGGAGTCATTAAGTTGGTGAACAGGTAGAAGGGAGGGATTTTCACTTCAGCCGCCAGAACTGTTTGGGAGGTTTGATGAGATCTGTCCCAGTTAAAATGTCACCATAAGTCTGTCCAATCAGATTTTGACCTTATCTGTGTGTGCATGTTCTCGTAGGGTCATTCTGATGAGGCAAATGCCAATCCAAACAAACCAATAGGCCGCACAGTATTTTAGAGCAAAAAAAAAAAAAAAAAACAAAGCCAAGGGAGCTGCAGCCTGTGGTAAAACTCTTTAATCAGTGTTTTAAATTATATTGACAGATTTTAATTATTTTAAGAAAAATTCGATTTTTTTGCTTTTGATGTTTTTCCAAAAAGAAGAACAGTTAAATGTATGACGCTCCATGGTGACACATGGTTTATTTTCATAGCTTTATTAAAGCTATTTATTTATAAAAAAATTTGGCTCATTTATTGTTTTGAATCATTTTGTCTCAATTAACTCGAGACCAAAACAAATCATTTTTCTGGTCAGGTTTTTCCTACCAGTTAATTAAGCCTGATATGAGGTTTTCTTTGTTTTACCTGAATGTGGTCCATATATGGAGGAGAGCAGCGGTGATTCTGTGGACGAGCCGTCGTAGATCTCCACCACATCACTGATCAACGTCTGGAAAACCACAAACTGCCCAAAAAGCACTGGGGGGGAAAAGCAGGGAGAACAAGGTCAATCTGTGTGTCAGAGTGACAAAGATTTAATTATGTTGGATTTGGTGGTAATCTAAATTTTAATTTTTTTGCTCTAAGCCTATTAAAGGGGATTTGTTTTTATTGTTTTCAGAAGGCAATTACCAGGAAAGCTGCAGATAATTAATGATTACACGATCTTTCATCTTTCAATCCATGCGACTTGAACCAATACCACACAGATTAGCATTGTTTCAACGAGAACATTCTCGTAAAAGGTCACGTGTTCCATCTAATTTGCATGTTTAGGAAGGACACCTGGAATTAAACGTCAAATTAGCCTCTTTGTTGGAGAAATTTGGCGTGGGCCAATCCGATACGTGCGTTGTACTTGTGGACTTGCATACACTCGCTGACTACTTCATGAGGTAAACGTTTTAACCACTGCACATCGCAAATATATAAAATTAGCCAAAACCTGGAAGCAATGTAGTTTATTTAAAGATTATGAAATTGTGAGAAACTCTCTGGAGACAGGCTGGGGCAGCAGTAAACAAAAAACAACAGTCGTTTTATAACAAACACAGAGGTGATGTTTCTGGTCCTTCTTGGTATTAATTAGTAAAGGCTTTGTGATAATAAAAAAAGTTTTTTCCTCAATTAATAAATGCTTGAATACTCTGCCTTGCTCTCATTTTAAAAATGTGATTCCTGATATGGGAACACACAACACAAATATGTGTTTGTCGATTGGCTGGTGAGTGTAAAGTGTGATGATGAACTCATCTCCTATAATGGCTTCTACTGTATGTAGAGTGTACAACATCTTTCATTAGCCACACGTTCTGCTCATTACATTCCTCAGCCTTTACAAATACTCACCCCCGCCCCCCACCGCCCCACCCCCGTTACCCCATCACAGACATCAGCACATACGTATATAAAACCTTTTCTAAACACCAAACATGTATTCTCTTTGTTCAACACAGCACATGAGTTTTAACACTGAACCAAGCGGTGGTACATCAACATTTAGGTTGAGAGACAGGCAGGTAACATGAACCCAAATGGTCCAGTTTCATTCTCGACTGAGAATTTACCTCCAAACTGGTCACTCCGTTCACAGGTAGAATGTTTCTCCTAAATTTATCAGACTCAAATTGAAGTAAATGTTTTTTTGTTTTTCAGCGTGAATTCACTGTGTGTGGAGTTTAAAACGACCCACGCTGTGATCTGTGTACCACATTTTATCTGACCATTTTATTTGAAGTTTCACTTCAACGTGTAGAAACATAAACAAATGATCCTTTGTTGCATTTCAGTGGGTTAAACGGAGGCAAAAGGCTGACAAGCCAACAAACAACGGAACAGAACAGGAGCCATAACATTTTATGAGTTGCTGTAACTGAGCCAAGTGTGTTTTCATGTTAATGATGGATGTGCTGGGATTATTATCAGGCATGTGTGTTCATGCATGAACGTATGTACGTAGAACGCGTGTGCATGCAAAGGCCTTAGAGAGTCAGGGTATGAGGAGAAGTTAATTTATTTTTCTAATCTTGGTGAAAAGATGTTAAATATTGTATTTATATAAGCCGGGCGTTTTCCTGCGTGAAGATAATGAGTAACAGAGAGGCACAGCAGGGGCCTGGCAGTGTTCTGTGTTTATTTAGATTTTTATATTATTTCACTCCCCAGTTTAAACGCTCATTTGTGGTAAACATCTTAAAGCAACAGAACATATTCTACATCAGAAAAATCTCACAGGGCATCACAGCCATATGTTACACAAAGTATATGAAAATCAATCAAATCAATCAATCAAAGTGATTTTCTTGTTTCAATTTACTCACAATTCACTTAGTATGGAATTTAGGTATCTCACAGGAATTGAAGAAAGACAACAGATCTGAGTTGCGTTTTGTGTTTGTGTTTAGACCCTCTGCTGGAATCAAATCAATCAATCAAAGTGATTTGTGTTTGTGTTTAGACCCTCTGCTCCTAGTGGAAGATTATTCAATTGTAACAGTCATTGCAATAATGACTGCTGATGCAGTACATTCTCATTTTTCTGTCTTGGATTTTTATAGGTCATTATTTTGTCAAGTAAAGAACTCCATGCCAACCTATTGCAAACCTTTCAATGACATTTTCTTAACAACCATTAATGAAGAATTCCTTCTCCTCCTGTACTGCAACATGGCATTTCACATGTGGAAAGCAACCTTTACACAGCACCGTGTTTGATACTCAGGGTCGGAATAAAATCATACTTCTCTTTTTGGGGTTTTGCTTTGAAATAATTGTTGTACCTCACCATAAGGGGGACAGAAAAAAGTCTTCGGGAAACTATCGGATTTTTCTCAGATGCAAGTGGAGTGAATGTGCGTTCGATTGGCAGCAGCTGCTGGGGAAGCAAGTAAACAATTTCATGCTGTAGGTTACAAGGGCACACTGCAAGCAGTGGTAATGAAGAGTAAGGAGGACACCAGCATCTGAGCAGAGCAAAGTGACATTTGAAGGTATGATTATAAGCGGTTTAATGTGCTGCAGCTGACCAGATAATTAGCCATCTAGCCAGCAAAGTGACATTATCAGCGTTCTTGCCCTCAGTGAAGGATTTCCGGGTCGCTTGTTTAACTGAGTCCGATTTCTGGCCAGAACCCAATACATGATGTTAAGATTAAGAATGAGACGGTAGCATGGAAGCTGATCTCAGTGAAAGTTTCCACCTCCCTTTGATGGAAGCGTCTCATTAGGCCGTAGAACAGAACACATCATAAACTGAACAGACAAACTGCGCAGACGGCACAAGACAAAAAAGGCATTCTTGGAATTCATTTTTAGATATGAGTCATACAGCTATTCACTAACGATCCTGTACTGCCACAGCTCCATGTTACTGCTGCTACAAGGAACGAACAATTCACAAATGAGAACACATTTCTAAATAAGGAGTTGTATATTTGGGTCGTGTCACATTTTATCAACTTAATTTGTATAATTTATGAATAAATCAAGTACTGATGAGGCGTTGAGGCCATTTTGTTAAATGCATTTTTAAAAGTTACACAATTAAATATTATAAATATAAAACCATAGTTTCCTATAAAGTTATTTTTATATAGGTCATTTACATGGATTAAATGAAACAAGTAATTTAAAACCCTGCTAAATTAAAGCTAAATTTGGTGTGATCTCATTGACCTATCATGAGATTATTAATGTTTTCCTAAATACCACAATTACAACTTAAAAACCCCGGGTGATGTTTGGGAAAACATACGACAATGAACAATGAATGAATTTAATGTGTGGTGAAAAACTTTTTCCAATTAAGTGTTCCTGATTAGATCAATATGTACACGCCCTTGAAAAAATAATCTGATCCGTCTCCAACCAAATAAACAGACATGGTTCACTGAATAATAATGGTTACATTATGACCTCAGGCTTGTCCTCCAGTGCATATTCATATTGTAAGTGATCCGAGAAGATGATTCCTCAGCTGTCTCTGACAATTTTTATGATTGAGTTTGTCAGGAAGCCAGTAAAAAAAAGAAGAAGAAACTATGCTACTGGCACAGGGGCGGTACAGAGACAATGAATAATGGTAATTTATCATAATGTAGGTCATATTGCTGTATGACAAATGTCTTCTATTCTTCTTTCAATTCAACCATCCGTCCTTAAATACGCACTCAACATATATACAAACAACTCACATCGACACCTGGGCCGCAGAGTTCACGACCTTCATATCGAGCTGGGAATAATTTACAGCAATGAACGAGATGCCGTCGAGAACATAAATGTCAGGGAACGTGTACCTTACTTCTGACATTGTGTGATCTAAGTGACGTTGTTAGTAACAGTGTAATTACTCCT
>NC_024319.1:12014244-12014606 GCF_000523025.1 Cynoglossus semilaevis | reverse complement strand
TACTCCTCGTTGTGAAGAACAGACTTCGAACAGACTTTACTCCTTGTTGTGAAGAACAGACTTCAAATAGTCCAAAATGCAGAAGGAGGAGCATCAACCAGCTGTTTGCACCCCTGAAATACCTTCACTAATGAGTTTTGCTCAGTGCACTTGGCCTAAGGCGAAATGCACACAAGAGTAAGCTGGGTGTCAGAAAGACAAAAAAAAAAAAAAAATCTGAGGGGAAAAAAGACTTTACAAATGGCAGCATATGTTATTTTTACTAAATATGAATTATAGAGCAGCTTTCCATCATCACTTCTTTGTATCAGTGCTTTGGTAAAGGGCCTAGGAAAACAACCGAGAACTGTTACAGTACATTC
>NC_024319.1:11960507-12014214 GCF_000523025.1 Cynoglossus semilaevis | reverse complement strand
TGTTGGAAAAAAAACAAAAGCACAAGACACAAAGTCACTGCAGAGTGGTTCCCTGAAGGATGGTCAAATGAAGTGAGTAAAGATGTGAGTTAAGAGGTGAGTGTGACAACTGAAGATAGATGCCACACCATCTGCGGAGCCATTGTTGGGGTTCCTCACTTCTTCTTTGTGATATAAAGGAGATTAAACACACACACATATGCACACAAACATCAGGTATGAAAGATGGCAGCCCCAAAAAATCTGACAAAGCAGAAAGAAATGACAAATTCAGATGTGGACACACACACACACACAGACGGGCACAGCAGCATAGACGGACTTGTTTCTTTATCAGTTGAGTAGTAAGAACGCCTATGGCTGAACCAGAGCCTGAATAAAAGATGATTTTGGCCTTAGGGACAGCTCACTGCTGTGGTATTAGCATACCGACGCTGTGCTATGTGCAGTTGGCCACACTTTTCCTTTGTACACAGACACACACACACACACACACACACAGAAGCACAGGCTCATTCTCACAAGTACGGCGTCGCTCATTTCTACCTCTAATCCAAAGGCAGCCATGCATGACTCCAATCTGCCCCTTTGCTGTAATCACATCCAGATATTAAGTCAATAAATCACTGTAAACTTGTTACCCTAATTTATGCAGTACTCTGATGAATCTTTTGTCCTCTGGGCCTAGTCACGCTGCTTTACAATTGGACAACGGACCGCACTTTTGCACATCTTCACTTTTGAACAATGTCGAAGCAGTTAAGTTGCTTCACTCCTACATGCTGTTTAGTATTAGATCGGGATTTTAGAACCTTCTCAGTATGGCTACATTCACACTGGATGAAAAAGGTGTTCTGGATCCAACATTTTGCCAATATGTGATCAATATTAGATGTTTATGACACTGTGAACAGCACCAATTCAATTTCTGTTTCAAAACCAACCCAGGATATTTTAACAAGTGGTCTTATATCCAACTGATGTCCAATGATTTCTGAATGACCTCAGTCTGAGCAGTTGCATCTCTTTGGACTTGAATTGAAACAAAACAGATGTCAAAATTATTATCTAGAGCAGGAGGTAAACAGATAAGAAAACATTAATAATAAGAAAACAACAACATTAAACTCCTGAAAGTTTGGATTTAGGGAGAGAAAAGCCGGAGAGGGAGAGGGGAGGCTCTCTGATTGATAGCAAAGCAAACAAATTGACTGACATTAGTTTTCACAACAACTTTCAAATTGATACGCACAACCACATGAAATCGGATGTCAGCAAAAAATGTGGAAATGAGCAACATAGCCTTGGCCGATTGGGCGGAGGTAATATGGAGTTACAAATTAATTTTACAGAGATAAGATGAAAATCTAACTCTTTCGGACTTTAAAAAGTTGTCATTTTGAAAGATGAGTCAAGAGGCTGTGATGTTCTCCACTAACCTTGATGCTTTCTGCCAGATATGATCAGAGCCAAAGGAATGTGATAATTAATCATGTGATTAAAGTAATCTAGCCTGAGTGGTCATATATTACAGCCATTTTAGGAAATGAATGGATTGTAGGAAGAGGAAGCAGTGGGTAATACGCAGTTAACACTAATTAACTTCAGAAGATATACTGTGAAAACATGTTTAAAAATGGGGACAAGCTTTAAAACAGCCAAGAATATTCAATAAATACTTCTTGGCACTTCATGATTTATCCCCACTCAATACACTCCCAATATTTACTAGTACATTCACAGAGCAAAAACCTATTGCCATCACCGCTCAAAGGCACTACATGGGGCAGGGACCTGTGGAGGGTGCAGGGTAGTCGAGTAAATTAAAATCACTGTCATGTTCCCTGGAACCATTTTAGGATGACAAGTGCTTTGTGACAAGACACTGTCGCCTCCTGCAGGTATCTCTTTGAAAAAAGAAAAGAAATAAAGAGTAGAATAAAGGAATGGATTGATGCACCGTGTCTGTCACATTGTCTAAATACGCTGCACTGTCTGGATGGAGCTCAGGTGGCAGAGAAATATGTCAACATCTTCTAACCATTACACTGCAACAAACAACCTGCGCTGGGTGAACCTGGCAGATGAGGCTCAATTTCACAGAGTTCAACCCAGTTACATTATCTGGTCTGTGGACCCTCTGCTGCTCCCACCTCCTGAATATGTGGAATTATGAAGCAGGCTTACAATCCATTTAGTATGTACATAAATACAATGGACATATATTTTACACCATCATTACATCACAACATACCATCAATTGTTTGTTTTAATTCAGTACAGCGCTCCCATGAGCTCACACTGAAGCTGAGCCACAACCAACAAATATCTCGAGAGGACAGTGTTGATGCCCAAGGTTTTAAATGTCAGTCTTTAAAACAGTGACTTTGAGTTTTTAGCTCCAATGTTGTCACTGCTAATAGAGTGTAATGCCAAGGCAAGAGCATCGTCACCTTGACTTGTGGTAATTGACCAACAGCTAAGTCATAAATGTTCTTCACTGCATATCAACATGACATGAAAAATACAGTTATCCGCCACACGGTGTAATATTATTTCTTATACAGAGAAAAAAGATGGCATTACTTGGAGAACACTAAGGACTAATAAGTATGACGACGAAGGGGTTGTATGGACTAATCCAACAGTCGACTGGTCAACTTTACTGCCCCTCAGTGATGTTGAAGGCTTGACCCACCTGCCCAGCATCTGTGACCACCACCTGTCACATGAAAGGGTTTCAGATGGTGTCAGGTTAGTGACAAACAACAGGGCACTACTAGAATAGTTGAGTAAGAAACTCAGTTAGAAAAACCTTTTCACCTTTTCTTCTATTTTTTTTCTTTCCTCACCTATTCATATTTCGTTGAGTCATTTTATGACATCAACAAATATGATGAACCTCCGGCAGAATGCGTCAGAGCACCTAGGAGAATCGGTTCTGGAACTGAATGAGAATTTTACTAAATGAGATTTTTTTTTTTTTTTATGAGCCACAAAACATCAGAGAACTTGTTAAAGAGCAAAGCACCGAGCAGTGCATGAAAGCAGCAGAGGGGCTGGAAAATAGACAATATATGGGCTTGGATTAGGACTTCAGCCGCTCTGAATTCGGGCTGTTCTCCTCTGTTTTCATGGCTCGGTGTGATAGAGCTCTTTACCTGTCAGAAGCAGGGGCATATACTGCAAATAGAGTCATTACAATACAAAAGAGAAATGTCGTAATCTTGGAAAACACTTGGGGTCTTCATCTCAGCTAACTCTCCTATGGATCTTCCAGGACGTATGAACCCAGTCGTCCAGTTCACCGGTCCTTCATGCCTTATCATAAATCCTACTATGTGCTGAACCCAGACAGGGTGAGAATGCGCGGTACACTTTAACAGAGGGAATTATCGTGTTGTAATTCTTCACTAAGATAGTACTGTGTTCAGATCATGTCCAAGGTAATTCAGTCATCTGAATTGGTTCTTCAGAGAGAACATAAGGAGTGCATTTTGACCTGCACAACCGTGTAATGGCTCATATTATAAATACTGTTCAGTTAATTAGAGAAAACCTTATTTTAAACTGTACTTACTTAAATCAACAGTGGCATTGAATCCTTTTACCACAGAAGAGTAGTTCAATTCCTACTATACAACTTCCTATATCTGGAATCGCAAAGTTTTCAAACTATAAATAAATGAGTATTACGACAATAATTGCAGCCTGCAGCAGTGACAGAAAACACTGAAAATGAGTTTTTCAAAAGGGTCATAGTTTATATATATACTATATATAATTTCCAAGTCTGTAATTTCTAATTTTTAAGTATGTACATTTTAATTGGACCTATTTTCAGGGCTCCTCTTAAAGTTCTGCTTTGCTGAATCACTATTGCTCATTGGCCACTGGTCTGTATTTATGGTGAAAGACATTTACTTTCTAGTCCTGATGACCACTCAAAGCCCCTTACACTACAGGTTTTGCCATCTACTTGGAGGTGGCATATGATTTCTGGAATCATATGAAGTCTGGAATCAAACCCACAACCCTCCAGGTGTAAGACTGGCTCAGCTGCCAGTCCCAACAGAAGAGTTAAAGGAAAGAAGTGGAGGGATGTGTTTAACTCAGGGCTCTCTTCCAGTTCGAGGACTGGTACCAGTTACTCTGTAATTACATTTTATTCAGGTATGACTAGTTGGCAACCAAACTGTCTGTCATGACAAAGCAGTTCAAGTCAAGAATTACTGGGTATCTAAAAGTAGAAAGTGAGAGAAACAACTGATTTCCAGTCTGTGAGATGTTGTTGAAATGAATCACTGAAACTTTACGAACTGAAGGAAACGCTTTCTATCTGGCCAAGTCATTACACAAACTCAGCCTATCAAACACACATCGGACATTTACTACTTACTTCTACTACGTCTACTTTGCCAACTCAACTCTCCTTCTTTAATAAAAGTTAATAAAGTTGTTTCTTGGATTTTTGGAGTTTTCTTTGGAAAGTTAATAAAGTTGTTTCTTGGATTTTAAACATGTCTCTTGTGTTTTGAATCAAGTCTTTTACCTGATTTATAGGATTTCCTATCTCTACCGGATGTCCACCTTATTAACTGGTTTTTGGTACAAAAAATATTTCAGTTCTGATTAATGTTTTCTCCCCTTCTGTATTTAAATTTCACTTTATTGTGACAATTTCAGAGACCCTGAATTGTTTTAATGTGAATCAAACTAAAGAAAAACGAAATATGTTTGGTATGTGATCATGTTTCTGTTGGTATGTTTCTGCTGAACTCAGACGCACACCCTTTTGTCCACATAATAATACAGTTACATATTTTCATAAGCTAACTTTTTTTTCACAGCTATTTTAATTTGTTTTTACCAGAAAATTGCAATTTAGAGACAATGAAAGAAGTCGTTTTATTTTTCTTTCACATTCGTTAGTCGAAAACATGTAAGCAATGTTAAAGGGCAAATCTACCCTTTATGATCTCAAAATTCTTAATCAAACAGTGGTTATTCATATCTTTGTCCACATTAACCCATGTTTACCCAAACAGATTAATTAATACTGAGATGAATTTTTCTCCTAATAGCGCCACATGATGGAAGCTAAAATTAACTCCCTGGTGTTTCTGTGCGAAGTTTGCATGGTCATTCATAGGTATGAATATGAGTGTATACGCGGTTGTTTGTCCCTGTATGTTGCCCTGCGATGACCCTGCCTTAGCCGATTGTAATTGGGATTGGCTTCAGTGTTCACCCTAAGCCCCACCCACTCACTACCTGCAAAGTGTTAAGCAGCAGATAGAATATGGAGGGAGGGATGTGTGAGGGTCACATAAAAAAGATTAGCCAAAAATGCTGTTCCCCATGTTTGGAAAAATGGTTTCTACCAGGCTCTAAAAAAGCAGCACTAATCTGTACACATGGACATGAAATTAAAAAAATGGTGGCAGACAGAGAACCCTCCCGACACACAGTCACTCACGTGAACGACTGTGTGTAGCAGTGAAAAATAACTGCTTACGTAACTTCTCTGTAACACAAGTCTGTTTCGCCCATAGCCACTGCACCGGGTACAGGACATGTAGCTCCAGGCGATAAATGCACGAAGCACAGAAACATGTTAAAGGGGCTGACTATTTATGCAGTGTAAAACAAAAAGAAGAAGAAAAAAAACTACGAACAATTGCAGCATATGTTTGTCCTCCTGGCTATGAATTATGGAAAAGTTACCTGTCGTTTCTGCTTTGTGGCAGCACAGGCCCTCTGAGAATCAGCGCTCTGACAGCACACACAAGCCTCCTTTTCAAAATCCACTAGGATTGTAAGGCAGCGGAGACACATATATTTTTAATGAGCCATTATCACAGGGATATATTACAACAGGTTCAGGTACTGTGTGTGGCGGCACCACAACACAAACCGTATCCAGTCCATCAGACTTCTAACATGGATAAAACCTCTCCACCGTGGACAGAGATGAAGGATGAGTAGATGAAGGGCAAAGAGTTGATCGAAGTCTTTTTCCTTTTAGTTTCACATTTCTAT
The DNA here is from genome assembly GCF_000523025.1 of Cynoglossus semilaevis. Classification (NCBI taxonomy): domain Eukaryota; kingdom Metazoa; phylum Chordata; class Actinopteri; order Pleuronectiformes; family Cynoglossidae; genus Cynoglossus; species Cynoglossus semilaevis. The sequence goes on along the minus strand of NC_024319.1, from coordinate 12,008,172 downwards.
TTTTGCCATATAGTTGAGTTTATTTCTGGATTTAAACCATCTACAGATAATAGGTAATACACATCGAAGGATTCTAGCTTTTATTAAAATCAAAGTAAAACAAGCAAGAAGTGGGGGAGGGTCAGGATCAGCTCATGGACAAACCTAGAATGTTTGGATTTTTTGACAGAGCATCATATTTATTGTTTTCTTTAATATTTCTTTTTTTTGGACGACCGGCGCCTTATATGTGCGATGTCAATGAATCTTATCCTGATTTGTACATTTAATCACTAGGCCAGGGCGTTCAAAGTGTGTCGACAGCAACCCCTGCAGGGCACAGAGGCCAACAACGATCCAAATGTACCTCTTTAGCTGAATCACCCTGACTGTACTGTTTGTACTGTACTCTAGGATGGTGCTGAATGATGAGCTAACGTCCTTGGTGTGGTGACTGTAGTTAGTCATGTGCTAGAAAAGCCCCAGGTATGTTCAGTTCACGCTACTAATGAGTCAACAATTAGCCCCCGAGGGCAACGATAATATGATCGCACTCAGCAGCTCCATTTCTCAGCTCCTCTTGCCTCGTGCCCTTGTTTATCTCATTAGAACTCTCACTCGTTATCACACCTTCCATCCAACTTGTTCTCGTTGAGTCCCCTGCACTCAGCTGAGATCTATGTTCCTCTGTCTTGTAGTTAGAATCACTCCCTTTTACCTCTTGTTTCCCTTACACCATTTCTTTCCCATTCTCTGTCCATCTTGTTAGAGCTGAGATTTATTATTGCAATGTGTCAAAGCTCTGGCTTCGCCAGCTGACAAATTCTGAGGGAACCATTACGCACACATTGGAGACACTGTTGTAGAGAAATACAAATATACAGTATATGGAACCGAGAACACCATGGAAAGGTGAGTAAAAGCAGTGATGAAGGAGTTAAAATGTTCAGTATTTTTAACTTAAGTATCATGTGAGCAAAGATGTGTATTTTTTAAAAATTCTACAAGAATTACTACAAATTTGACCTTTTCAGTTAATTGGATTTATTTTTCAAATAAATAAATTTTTCTTTTATGAATTTTAAAAAAAGATACCAACCTTAAACAGGCAGACGTAAAAATACAGACAGAAAAATATCAGCATCATTAGTCATTAATCCCCTGTAAATATAGGGTCTGCTGCCCTACAACTGACCACACCTTCGGGATACGGGCACTTTCAGTCGTTCATACTGTAACAAAACACCACATTTCTATGCAAAGTACAGGAGACAATGTAAACCCTAGCCACTGAAGTGGGTGTAAACAAAAGAGAATTCCCAGGGGGCTTTGCATGTCTGTATGTTTATGCAGTGCCACTGGCAAAAGTTGAATTCCATGAATAATTCAGCTCTTTAAAAGGAAGCTCCGTTATTGTTTGAAATATGACTTCAACTATTATTCCTGACAGAATAATTAAACATTAAAGGGCAAGACAGATGCACATTGTACCTTAATGACATCTGAATGATGCAAAGTAAAATAAGCTTTGCACGGTGCGTGCGAGCGGCGGTGCACAGAGGAATGATGGCCCACAAATAATCGCAGATATACAGTCTCCACACACAGTGTGCTTTAGGCTCTGGTTTTTATCGTCAGTTTATGATCGTTCCCTGAAATACAGTATATGAATGTCAATATTAGTACGTACTGCAGCAGATGGATAAGAGCAAAAGAGCAGGTACACAACCTGTAAGTATCGATAACAAAAGAGCAGCAAAAGGCAAGGATTTATGTGCACGCCTACGGTGGTATTTTGGGCAGAATTTCAATACAACACACTGCAGTGCTTTCTCGCAGCTGCATTGAAGTTTACGATGTCTAACCTCTTTATCGCATATGTCTATGCAAATACAGTTTGGAGTAACTCTCACTTTTATTTAGTCAGCAAAACAGTAACCCTGACATTTACAGTAGATACAAGACGAGGATAGTAAAACATCAACAACACACACGTGAGCCTCCGTTATCGCCCTGTACACTGACAACCACCTGCTGGAGGTTAAGGTACCTTGTGCACAGTGCCCATGACAAAACACAAGTTAAAAATGCTGATTTTATTTCTACAACACTTAACAATAATTTAATTTCCAAAGGAACCAAACTATAATGTGTTCATCAACTTTACTGAAGGCTACAAATAACTACAGATGTTATTCTACTGCAAATGATAAAGCTAAATTTAAAGAATGTTTAAAAACCCTGTTTAAAAGCCTGTCAGTAGGATGAGCAGCCACATCTGAAAGGACTGTAAGGCTGCACTGTGAAAATAATTAAACCCAAGTTTACGTCAACTGTGTCTGTTTTTCTCAAAGATCAAGAGAACTCCTCAGCTTTCCCGTTGGCCTTAAACCCAAATCAAAAAGAACTGGGACGTGGCGTGAATTAAGATTTCTTCAGTTCAAAGGAACGTGATTATTTTCACTGTGGGATTTACTCAGTTTGTTTTAGGTCCAATGAATAAAACAATTAAATACATTATTTTTGTCAAGTGAGTTTGATTAGGTTTATTGGGGGTTTATAGGTGGGTAATACCACTAAAACTAAAGCGTGAGTACAGCAATGTCTAATAGCTGTAAAAAAAAAAATATTTGCAATCGGAAAGGTGAACAATGTCTAATAGCTGTAAAAAAAAAAAATATTTGCAATCTGAAAATCGTATCATTTGACTGAAGTTAACCAGATGACATGATGTGAATAACACAAAATAATAATGCTAACCTAAGCATTAATGCTAATATTGATAACCCAAGGTTGGGCTCAGACAATCTGTAGAATTTGCAAAAAAAAAAAAATGTATGAAGACTTTCAGCTTGTACAATAACAGTTTTGAATAACATTGTTACAGCAGCAGCACAGTCTGTGCTAAGCTAACTTGAAATGCAGATATCCGTGATGGCAACACTGAGCAGCAGTTTCCAACAGTTTGGTTTAACTTTAAATTGAAAAGTCATCTTTTCAAGCTACAGTGCATTAGGAAGAGCATATTTGAAAAATTCAAAAATCAGATAATTTACTTGCAATATTCAGCATTAAGTGTTCAACCGAGGCCGACCTTTGCCTGCAGAGAGCTGTTTGCAGAGTTGATCCTTCTTTCATTAGCAGCCTTGTTGCCCTTATGTTTTATTAGTTCAACTGCTGATCGATGAACCCAGTATTAGTGTGTTCTAAAACCAATAAAAAAAATCTATTTTTTTTTATTTTGCCACATGAACCTGGCTCACAGATTCTAAAAGGCCTAAAAATATAAAAGGGAGGATGGTATCTGTTTGTTACTCTATCCTCAGTATTTACAATGTAATGTGCTTTTGAATGTAAAGTGTAATTTCAGAAAGGTAAGGTTCATTGAAACACAAAAGGTTTTTGTGGATTTTGGCCATACCCAAAAAAATATTTTAATTTGACTTTTTGCTATTACACTGCCTTTAGGCTAAAACTAATTTAAATCCCAACAGTAAGCCTAATATCAAGCCTACCTGGAAAGGCAAAACAGAATTTCCTTATTTTTTTCTAAATTATCAATATTAATTATGATACTGATCCTTAGCTTCCTCAAGTATTTACTCAATGTCCTCATGTAATTAGCAGGTAATGAAAATAAATGTCAGAAACAGAAATAAACTGGTAAATACACTAGTAAAAATGACTCATAGTGCAGTGCAATATTGTGAATGTTGTTGGAAGATTATGTTCTATATAATAATAATAATAATAATAATAATAATAATAATAACAACATGCAGCATGCACCCACAGTCGGACATTTCACTGTCCCCTGTGCCTGTGGTGCCTGCTGTTAACCAGCAGGCTCTAGTGGAATGTTGAGTCTCATGGACGTTCACACTCCATTAGGTCTTGGCAGGCAGTAGAATCAAACGCTACATTTCCGTGTCATTTTTACATTTAAAAACAAACTGAGGATTTCTGATATCGTGAGCGGTGGCGTGCGACAGCAGGGGGACGTAAACTGTTATGCTGGATCATCACACAACGGATTAACCTGTGTTTTAAAACAATAGAGCTTTACAGCATCAGAACACCTGGCCAACTATTTCAGCATCTCTCTGTGACCAACGTGGAATACTGAGCGGAAGCGTTCGTGGTCTCGTAAAGATCTTTGCTAAATTATGTATATACAGAAGTACTTGGATACAGCCAGCACCTGTGCTCTGCTGCGTCGTCTCCCCACGGCCCTGTGGCGCCTGACCTGCCTCTCTATTACCTACAGCAAAGCGTTTTGGTTTTTTTTTCCACATCAACATAATCAATTTCTGTTTGCCCGGCCTTCACACTTTTTTCCACGGCCCAGATAAGGCTCCTGCTCCTGTTTCAATTCATGCATAAGAACAGAAAATAGGCCCAAAGGGATAAAGCTGTGAAATGGTGAAACATTTTGTATTGATTAAAAAATGTGAATCCATCAGACACACACCACTGAGAGGAAAAGAAAGGGCCATCGCTGACCTTTGTCTACTTATTGTGCAACCATTGACTTTATATCATGGTAAATCACTTGTGGGATAAAAAAAAATCATCAATCGCACATGAATTGAACGCCAGTCTTGCAGCAAACAAGGATTTAAACTAAGTGTCAATGGCAGTTACCATCAAGGAAACCGATTTGAATTTACAAAAGAATGAATGAACACAAACAGAGTTCCAATGTAGTGTTTCCTTTGTTAGTACACCATCACCTGTGAGCAGCTCGTAGAGAACACTCCATTACATTATTCTGCACTATCCTTAATGCTTTTTTTCTGTTTACTGAAATACACAATGTGAAACAAGTAATATCATCTTTATCATTTTGAAAAAACACCTAATTGTAATAAAATGTTAGATACTTGAAACACTGTACACAGCAGCGTCAGTTCAACAGAATATGAGCAATAGTGTTTCTGCATTTCTGTGAAAATGTTTAAAATGCTTACCAAAATCCCCGGGGACAAAGATGTCATAGACACAGCTCTGGCCTCTGGTGTAATTATGTGGATAGTTTGGAGACAGCACAGTTCCCTCTGAACCTGTGAAGTGACCTCCACAGGGAGCTGCAGGGGCGAGAGGCAAAGCAACAAAATAAGCACAGCTCAAAATACATGAAACCACCGGCATAAAAAACCTGGGGAAATTTAACAGGAAAAACAATCAGCAAATGCATTCCCACAGACCCAAGTGCACACATAAGCAGTTCATGTGATAAAATGAGATGAAAAGTGACCTGTGGACTTTCAGCCGTTGACAAATGTAATTTTGGCCAGCATGCTGAAATGATGTTGGCATCTGGGAGACCCTTGGGGACATTTCCAAAAGAAAAGAAAGTTGTTGACAGACTGAAAAGGGAGGTCTGAGTTGTGTTTACAAGGTGAATACCCAAACTGACAAAGGGTTTTTTTGCCTTAAAAGAAAAGGGGAAACAAAATATTACATCACCAAATGAGCATATGCCTGAGACTTCAGTGGCATTCTTTAATCAGACCATATCTCCCTGTGGCATGTTTTAAAAACAGAGTTTCAGTCATTCGGCTGACACTGGGTCCAGATGCTTTTGTTTTAATGTGCCGACATAATAATTTTACCATCACATTTCATTTCAATCTCGGAGAAGAATATACATTTTATTATAATGTGGAAATGGAGTTTGCGCTGCCAAATTACTGGCTGCAAACATTATCATCAGCGTTCTAAGCCCAGAACTCCCAAAATTAAAGCACGATTACTGCATCTGCAGATATTCATATGGAGACGGGGTTCATTAATATAAAATGTGTTTTCTCCTGCACCTGTGTCACATCCCAGAGTCCAATCCTAACTCGTTAATGATGTTTCTAATTTGCCAGGAGACCCTCTATCGCACTGTCCCAGACCTCCTGGACCGAGCCATCAGGTGGGGGAGTCTCTACAGTAAACAAAGACACTCTGCTCTCTCATTGTTGGAGCAAGGCTGTCACCAGCTGCTCCCAACCTCCTGTGGTCCATACACTGCACATGTCATGGACTGTTCCGCTGATTAGTAGCACAGGAGATGAACCAAAGCAGTGGGTGCTGCTATAGATATAATGTGAGAAGCACAAACCACAGAATCATCCATGTTTATGGGAGAGAGAGGTGGGGGAGAGAGAGAGAGGGAGAGAGAGCACAGTCAGCTCTGGCCCTCACATTAACACCTTGGCTCAGTACAATACAACAGTCTCCCAGTAATAACAATAATAATAACAATAACAACAAAATTTAAAAATTAAATTATTGTTATTATTATTATCAATAATAATGATACTATTGGATATAAATAAGCAACATAAATATCAATTCTTTCCCATGGCTGATGAATTACATTCATTCTTGGCGTAAAAAAAGTTTAATGTCCATTATTTTACCCATTTCTTTCCAATTTTTTTCCCCGAACTAATTCTGCACTAATATCCTTCCTTTCTCGGATTCATTTCCACATCCATCACCGCAGCGTGTTGAATATGAATAGCGTGAGCCACACCAGAATGGGGATGAGCAAAAATAAAATATGGATCCTTCTGTTTAAAGAAAGAAAGCACGCTCTGCTTGCAAAGAGAAGCTTACGGTGGAGTTGCTGAAGTCATTAGATTTAGTTTTTTTTATACAGTGTATTATGGCCTTCGCAGAAGAATGACATTGTAAAATTTTAGAACCCCAGCAACTATAAAATTTCCCGGTTTTCAGCTAGTTCACTGTATATCAGCACTTTAAATTAAACTGTCCTAACTACTCCACACTAACTACTGCGCACTTCAGATGAGTCATAGTCTATCCAGCGATTAAAAAAAAAAAAACCAAAAAACTATGTTGTTGTGCTTGGACTATTTCAACTTTAAACCCACAGACATCTGTTTTAATTCCCTGGTTTCATTGATATGTATGTATATTGGGGTTGCTGTATGATATGCAGAAGCATAACAGCCAGGTGTTTGTGTCAAAATTGTTATTCTTCAGAAATACACTTGTTTTGTCCCACTGACATCCAGGTTTGAAGTACCTGGATACAGTTTCATGTGGTCTGTTACAGACTGTGTGCACCACACTTCATCTCCTTTTTCGTGGCACCACTCTGGTTTTGCACAGCATCAAATATTGACCAAAAGGCTGGAGTTCAGTTAACTACTTCTCATGTGTTTTGTTATTGTCAGCGTCTTGTCTGCTGGCCCACCTTGACAGCTGGGTTTGGCCCGATCCCATTCTGGTCTCTTGGTGTTGCCCATGACGCATGTCAGAGTGGAGTAGCCCTGCAGCAGATAGCCGCTCTCACAGTGAAATGTCACCATGGATCCCAGCTTGTAGTCGGAGCCCATACGGGTGCCATTCATCACGTTCCCGGGATCAAAACATGCCTCCCGTAGTTTTGCTGTCAATCAGAACAACAGAACCTTTGTCACACTGACACTTATCAAAGAAACTCCCAAGTAAGAGGAAAATCTCTTCCTCACGATAAAAGTACAAATTCTACAGAGCAGGAAGTGTCTTTGACTTGTTAAAACATGTGCTATAAGATCATGCTAATGGCTTTGGTTCATTTAAAAAAATATTTTAACACACAGGCAGCAGGAGACGCACTGTATATCCAATAATTCAGCCTTCCATCCACTTATCACAGTCAATACACAGGTTGTCATTTACAGACACTGCGGGAAAATGTTGTATTTTAATCACCTGAGCCTAAACATCATCCCAATACCCAGCATGCCTCAGTAGGCGCTTCAACTGTAGGTGCAATTTCAGGATTAATCGCATCATTTTGATTTAGTCACAAATAAACACATCTACCTGCTGTTATTGGTCTTTCTTTAGAGCTATAAACACATGTTTTTGTGTTTGTCATACCAAGATTAATCATCATTCATTTGATACAGTGGATTTGTGTATATAGTTTATAAAAACAAGATTTCTCCTTTAGCTTACCTTTGTACTCTAAATGAAAGCCAGTGTAGCTCACTGAGCCATCACTACGAAATGCCAAGAACATGAAGTTGGAAGTGCTCTCTATCTTCTCAGGAAGTTTACTGTCCTGAAAACTGCCAATCAGATGAGCGCTGCTGTCCGGGCCGTCGTAGATGTACACGAAATCGTAGTTGGGTTCGATGCTGAAGCTGTGAGGAGTAAAGCAAACAGAACGGGGAACAGGTAAAATCAGGTTGTCTTTGTAGGTAAATAGTGCAGATCACAGTCTAGGAGATTTTGAAAGCATGAATATTTCACAAAATGTGACTGTGCCAGGAGTGAGTCATATACCAATTGATTTGTTATGCATCTACAGACAAACATACAAAAAAAAAGGTTTCTCCCCAAAGAGGTGAGAGGATATTAAATTGATGTGACACTGTGGTGACACCAAATCTTCCCAGACGACAGTGGCAGCGTGGTGTAAAAGGATCTCTTCATATTGTGGTGCTGTAAATCAAATCATGTGCTGCTACGAGAGTGAGGGGGGCATTTGTTTTCAAAACAAGCAGCGTGGTTTATGACAAAAATGTAAATAGCTTGGAGATAATTGCATTTCAGATAGATCAAGGCAATTCCAATTTAAACCCATAACTTCATCCTTTCATTTTAAACCCCTAGGAGATTGACACATTGTGGTAGCGCTGTTACACGTTTTAATCTGAAGGACAAGTTACAAGATAAACGAAAAGAAAAAATGTTTATTTTGCCCTTCTGTGCATCAGCATGGGAGCAAAAAAGTGGGAGTGCAGAAGGACCGAGGGTAGATCTGACTCTTTCTCTTGAAACATACATTAAAATGACTCTGAAATTAATACATAGGCTTAAAAAAAAATTTTTAAAAAAAAGACCGCCTGCGTGAAGTGCCCTGAGGGTTATCAGCAGTTTTCTGGCAGCCTGGCTGCTATATGCTGAGATGGCAATTAATAATGTAAAGCTTGTTTTCCTGGTATCACTCAGCTTAAGAAATGAGCTTCACCCAGAAGCACATTTGTTCCTGCGGTGTATACACTATTCATCCAGAAATGTTTGTTTCACTTCTTTACTACATGCTTGTGGCAAAACCAGACTTTGGGGTGCGTATAGAGGGGAATGGGGGCATGGGGGAGGGGGCTGCTTCTCCACTATCTCAGAACACACCTGGACCCAGACTCAGGTACCCTGCCTGACACACATGGCCAACCCTGCTCAATGTGATGATGTTATACCAGGTTCTGCAGCAGAAAACAAGTAATTCCACAGCACAGACCGAGGTGCTGTGCATCCACGGAGAACTGACTCCATTCTGCTTCAGGTAGGTTACAAACATCACCACAGGTTTAAGGAAAGCTTCATCTTGTAAGCCACTGGACCATGTATTTAAGGGACAACACTTTTTTTTTTTTTAAGCCCTCCACTATTTCTGTTTAACTGATCCACTCTTTTATTCAGCTGTGAAGTAAAAATCTTCTATTTGCAGCTTTATTAACAGTGAATTAAAACCTGAACGATGAACTATTCTGATTAAATATTCAATATATATCTATATATGGAACATTTAGCACACTTAATGTGTAGATTGATACGTTCTCACTGGAAATCTTTCAACCTTTCACTTCAACTACGTTCATATTACCTGATGAAAGCCAAAGAGATGACGTAGTCAGAGTGTACTGCGATAAGCCAGTCGCAGTCTTTGCTGTGTGGGTAAGGATTTGGGTAGTTGGGCGAGAGGATGAATCCTGAAGATCCTGTAACATTTCCACCACAAGGTGCTGGAAAAAAAAGGGGAAAGGATTCAGATGTAGAAGATCTTCACATACAGAAACAAGTCTTCAGTTTAATAATATCTGTTATTAGTCTAGTATTTAAACAGTTTTTCGATGTTGCATTTGATTTGTTATAACGTTGTGAGCATGTCTGAAAAGCAGGATTCTGTCTGCCCTGAACGTTTTTAACTTCATCACATTCATACTGTGTTCCAAAAAAAAAAAAAAAACAAAAAAAAAACTAGGGAGCTCTGTCTGTGCTGAACCAAATGTTCTTCTGATTCTTTTCCTATGGACAGTACTGACAGACAGCATTGTCCATTGACGTTCTCCCCAACAATCAGTAAATACTTTTGAGCTGATATGTCAGCGCTTGAGTTGTTTATGACTTTTTACTGCAGCTGACCACCCAAGATTAAAACTGTCTCTGACACAACTCTCAGAGCTTCCCGGAGATTCGCCCTGTCATTTTTCAAACTTGTAAACAAAGTCATGGCTGTCAGTGCCTTCATTACACATCATAGCAAAACACTGACGGGTGTGTTGCCTTTACGTCTGGTGATAATTTAGTATATGGACATCGGACTCGTTCTGGTTCTCCTTGAGCAGGACACAATGTTGATTCAATTAGTCTAATTTCTGATGCTTCACAGAGAAGAAAATACATCCACCCATTTGGCAGGAAGTCAACACTGTCTATGTTACTTTGGACCTACTTAGTGTAATCATTTGTAATTGCATTGTTAAGTAATTAACTGTTGGGCTCTAAAAAACACATGTGCCAGGACACTACACTACACTACTCAGTCTTTGAATGGTTTTGTCCACACAACCGTTGCCAAAAACTCCAACCATATCTGAAGGATCTTGTTTATTCTTCACACATTTAAGACAAACGTAGGAGGGATTTATAGTCTCTGTTGCAGCCAGTTAATAAAAAAAAAAAAACAACCTCCGTGCTCGCTTCTTTCCTCGCCATCTCTCTTTTCTACTAATACCCAATACGTCCTTCGCTCCTCTCTGCTTCAATCCATCCAGCTCCCTGTATCAGCTCCACACACGCACACTTCTCTGTCTCACTCACACCGCTTCCCTCTCCCTCACCGATGCAGCTTGGAGGGCTGGGTTGCCAGTAGTATCTATTTTCCACTTGGATGCAGGTGATTCTGCTCTCTCCCTGCAATTCATATCCTGGATCACAGGAGAAGGTCACCGAGTCGCCTGGCTCCCGCCCTTCCCCGTTGCGACTGCCATTCATGGGAATGCCGGGATCTCTGCAAGCTGTCGCGAGCGAACCTGAAGGGCAAAGATACACACATGTCGGCCACACGCACTCTGCATGTGTCTGTCCATGGGATGCACAGAGAATCAGTGAGCGAACAAGTTTCATATTGTAGCGCAAACAGCTGCAAAGCTTCGACTGTGGACCACAGTGTCAGAGCAAAGCAGATTACAGACTGATATCAGTCAAACAGGCTGTATTTCTAATCTGTTTTTTTTCTCTCTAAACCACAGCTGTGTTCCAGCCAAGAGCTGTGACAATGATCTGGTGGAGTCTGATCCGTTCTTTATATATTTTTTTATTTTGGTAGACTTTATTGAGAGGCATAAGAGAGTTAAGAATAATGTTATTTTGTCTATTGATAGAAAAAGCTTCAGAGCTGTATTTATTTTATCAAATAAGATCACAATCACAATGTGACTTGATTTCTAATTCTAAACCGTGGGAGTTAAATAATCAGTCAGGGACATTTGACATCTGTGTTATAATAGGAGATGATGAACCCTTTTTATAAAGAGACACTTGACCTTAATTCCTGACAGATTATTCATAAAAATGTATTAAAAAAAACAAAACAAAAACACACACACACTAAAGGACGTCTGCAGGAGTTTTAGTTAACAGAACTATTCTGCATCTGGACCCCCTGATTTGTGGCTGACATTTGAATAAAGTATGAATTCTTTATGAGTTGCAGAAAATGATTGGAGCGCTGGTACTACCATCCAACGAGCACACAGACCTCACTTGCCCGAGGCAAACTGGGTATTTAAGTACAGTACGCATTCCCACAATCAATTCTTGCTTCAAACACACGCAGTGAATCTTCTGTCATTGATTTTCACATTAACCTACTGTGCCTGCACACTACGGAGAATGAAAACATGAATAAATCCATCATTAAGAACCTCTGCAACGGGTTTTGAACGGGTTTTGTTACACCTTTCAAACTGCTAATTTTAAGGCAGCAAACTTCACCTTACAGTGAATGTGAATGATTGTTTTAATAAAATGAAGCAATTAAGGCACAAACGTAAAGATTAATAATACCAATTTAGTATCAGGGCTTAATATTCAGTCGTTTATTTATCGTTTAGCTCTGATATTTTCAACCTTAAGCAGGGTATAGTAAGTCATTTAGTTTTTTTAGAAAAGGTTGCAATCATTCCAATCATTTTCAAATTTAGGGTTAATTGGAATTTAGGGTTTATTTTAATGTCATCTGTTTTTCACCATTTTGGTAAAAATTAAATTTAAGCATGTCAGCCAATTAGTTTGATATAAATCAAAGTTGTATTATTGTTTAACTCATTGTTTCTGGGATTTCAAACTGTAGTTCAGCAACATGTTGTCTTCTGTTTACAAACCTCCCCTCTTTATCTTGAACCAAAATTTTCAACAAACGAACTGTGTGACCTCTTCAAACACGATACTCACTGGAGAAGTCGATGGCAAAACCAGACTTGGTGATGTAGAAGTCAGTCTCAAACTGGATGGTGACGATATTGAGAGTGGAGTGTATTCCCTCAGGCAGGAGCGAGCCGCTGACCTCCTTCAGAGACATCTCGTTGTCAGGAGGACCGTCCCACACCTTCAGGATATCGTGGGACGCCTCTGTGTCAAAGGCAAGAAACTGGAGACTACAACAGAAGAACAGAGGAGAAGTCGGTCAGATAACATTGACAGAATAAACAACAATTACTCATGTAAAAATGACTTTTTCGATAGATTACTTTACAAGTTAAATCTTTTTTTGTATTTATTTAATAGTCGTTTGTTGTGAGACTAAATTACTTTATAGAATTAAATCTGTGTGCCATATTCTGAACTTAAAATGCATACAGTTGCCGATACTTTAATATACATTACTACACTTTGAGTAATGATGCTCAACACTAATTGTAGCTGTTGAAATATTCCGAGCCATAATATTCATAATTAAACAAGTGTTATAAATGGCTTGAATTTACACAATGAAAATAACAAACTTTTTCTTCCCTTCTCCTAAGAATTAATAACAACTAATACATACATTTGCATTTATTATAGGAGTATTTATTTTGAACCAACCTGACAATGTTGCCAGAGCTGACCTCGATTGTCCACGTGCACCTCAGGTTGTTGTCGTAGGGAAAAGGATACCCAGGAGAGAGGATTCGCCCTGTAGACTCACCCTTGAAACTGCCACCACACTCCGCTGCATAGAGAAAAAAAAAGTATACAAATATAAAATGGCACTGCACCTGGCTATGAGCATAGAATAAACCATTCAGTTTTAATGTTAAATCAATTTCCTCTTGCTGGTTTAGATAAAATACTAATAATGTATCATATTTATATTTATATCACACCATATAAATATACAGAACATGGGAGAGATCTGATGCTAAAAATGTTATTCATAAAAAAAACATGATATCATCTGATGAAACAGTTTTTAATTTAAAAAATAAGTAAAAATAATGGTTGATGATTTAACATGCCACTCTAGACCACGTGCTCTTTTCTATTGAGAGAAACACAAATGCAGGTTCATTTAAGTCTAAAGGAAGGTGTGGCATTTCAAGTGCCCTCCTGTGGAAATCCAAAATCATCTTTCACCTTCATTCATCACAGCCTGTTTTTGAGCAGGAAACTCTTCCAGACTGCAGTGATGTGCAGATAACAGCTGTATCATTCCCGTGTCCTTACATGTACTGAATAGAAAAGTGCAGCCAACACTGCGCCTTAAGTTCAAGACTCAATCAAACCAGTGCTCCTCCTTCATGGGTCCACAGAAGTAAATTACAAAATCTCCAAATAAAAGCAGAGTCACACAGCAACACAGCTCAATAGCAATTCAGATTGCTTCAATATAGTGTTTGTAATGGCTTTCTACACCCTGTGTTTCACCGAGAACAAAAAGGAAAGATCAATTATTCCACAGTAAACCATTTGGGACATTTATATTCTCTCACAAGATGACAAGCAGCGTACTCTTTTTTCATCACACTTCAATTAAAGAGCAATTACGTGGGGATAAATCTTTGGAATTAACACTTAGATTAACAATGTGTGAGAGTGAACCTGGTCTCATTAATATTTTAAACTACAACAGGGTAAGACAGACCAAACGAGGTCGCCCAGGAGCAGAGCCGGGATGCTAACCTATGCATGATGGGAGGCTGTTGTCCCACGCTCTTCTCTCCCCTGTCATACACTTCAGTATACTGCTGCCATGCAGGGTGTAGCCTTGATCGCAGCCAAATGTGATGGCACTCCCAGCAAAGTGGCCCTGGTCGCTGACCTTGAAGCCGAACTGCGGCACCCCTGGATCATCACAGTGAGACAGCTCAAAGCCTGGAGAAGTGGGTTAGAAAAAAAATGAGGTCACACATTAGAGACATAAAAAGAGTTAATACACAAAAGGACGTAGCAGTGAGTCAGCATTTATCACCACATCTGGTTGAAATAGGCCTCCTGTAAACCGGCACCTTACTCTCATTTATCTGTATTGTAAAGTGGTATTGATTGAGCTTCAAGAATTAATTTCCAGTGGGACACAAGTGAATGCTAGGTTACAGTGCCGTTATATTACTTGGCTCTGGAAATTCCTTTTGGACACAGAGCACAATTAGACATTCACAATTAAACGTTCAATTGAGCGTGGACGTTTACCACCGTGGAGAAACAGCCCATCCACTCGTAACACCGGGGGTATTACAAGAGGAATAAAATAAACAGGCGACAAACCGGGAAAATGTTGCAATAACTCCTGGGTTTACCATAGGTGAACTTGACCATGGTCCTTTATGTGTGTTGCTCACTTTCAGGTACTAAATGTAAGTGCTGTGCTATGCAGCAGAAATAGTTGCACATAAACCCGGCTGCGGTGATTTACACGTCTTCTCTGCGAGGTCCAGGCCTAGACCAGATGTTGCAGTAATATAACAAGTGTCATTCCAAGTGTAAATCTCCAGGAGATACTTCTCACATCAGGAAAATGATCTGAGCACTTTAGCTCGCAGGATCATGGAGAACGTGATCAGATTTCACACTGGGATTTAGTAAGTAGGGAATTTATAATTTTTTTAATTCTGTTAATAAACTATTTAGTAAAAACAGAACAACAATTGTTTGTTGAAAATGTACAGTTTACACATGTACAGAAAGTCTGACTTTTAATTAGTTACTTAATATTGAATTATGAGTGATTCTGGAACTCCTGTGGCAGCTTATACCTCAGCTATCAAACCTTGAATGGTTTTAGCTCCATGGTGTTTGGATGGTGTTACTAATGAATTTAAAAGAATCAGAAACTGTTCTTAGTTCAGGCATTTTGCCAAACTGCACATTTACTTAAAAGGAAAAAAAAAGTTTCATTTATTTTATTTAATCTCTGTTTGCAGTGTGCTAACAGCAAGTTTGCTCAAAGTTTGCTTTCATAGAGAGCAGTTCAAAACAGCCGCCGGCCTTTGGCCAGTTTCACTAACAATGTTGAATTCCTCACTAGAAAGCCCAGTGGTAGATAAAAAGGATTCAGGGTGAGCAGGTAAAAGAAAAACACTTTAAATTGGACCACAAAATGCAGTGTCGCCAAAACCTCGTATCGTCACCGTAATAAATTAGAAACAGTTAGCAACAATACACAGTCAGCAAGGCAATTAGGATGAGAAACAAAACTCATCTGTTATTGGCCCACTTAAAACCTTGGCCTAAAGTTTCAACTTAAACACTCAAGTGTGTGTGTGTGTGTGTGTGTGTGTGTGTGTGAAGGATTGCACGCACATGTGTGCACACACATTAATTTCTTGGAAACCACAACAAATCAGTAGAAATAGATCTACTACTATTACAACAGTTGTACAGACGTAGTTTCACATCACAAACAGTGAGAGCAAAAGGAAAGGAAGAAAGATTTTAACAAGGAGAAATTCAAAGAGGAATGGAGAGGAAACAGCACATGGTGTTAAATGTCCACCCTAACAGTGAAAGACACAATGAAGTGGGTTGAGATTCAATAAAAATTTTCCTTCAAATTCTGGTGCTTGAAATGCTTGTCCCCTGAAGAGAAGCTAAATTCACCCATTTGGAAAAGCCTGAGATCCCTCCTCTTCTCCCTCCTCCTCCTCCTCCTCCTCCTGGTAAAATGAATAGTGACTTACTGTGGTATATGAGCCGGAACCCCGCTGCTGTCACCTCCTGGTCGGAGTAGAACTCCAGCCAAAGGTAGTTGGAAGTGCTGGTGAGGGACAGACCTTGCATCACAGTGCCTGTGTAGGTGCCAAGGAGTGGAGAGCCACCATCTTTGCCATCATACACCTGAACAGAGACAGAGCGGCACACGATGACTTTTATTCTGATTCAGAATGTGAGGCCAAAATGGAGCAAATTTATATGGACAGTTAAAAGTTACCACTGACGTATATGAGCAACCGTTAAGTAAGCAGTTATGTGGAGCTTTTACAGCAAAACCAATAATCTAATGAGCTGAGAAGATTAGACTGAGGTGACCGTAACTGCTCACACTGATTTGATGCCGTGTACTGGAAGAGCCACATTATCAAGAGGGGAACAGGAATATTAATGTCAGCGCAGAGACTGTTGGAGGTGTGCCTGGATTTGTTATGTTTAAAAAACTGCTTGAACAGCTGTGGATAATCAAGAATCAATGTGAATCAATATTGAAATTACACCAAACTGGTGTAATTTAAACCAAACTGTATTACACGTATACAAGTGCATTAAATACAATTACTGTATATATTGTAATAGTCGTTTTTATTTAAGGTTCTTTTTTATAGAGTTTCGTTAGGAAAACGCAGTAAATCATTGAATTCTTACTCTGAGTGTTTTTGACAGACCACTAGAAGTGTGTAGTGGTGTGTTCATCTGCTTTGGCACTGCCCTCTACCTGACATGTCTCTGCTTCTGTCAGATGTGCAGGTGTTTAGATCATATTGAAATAGAAGATGGGGCTAAGAAAAACCCTTCAATGGCACGAATGAACCTTCAATACAAAGCTGCTGTTTTGACACCAAAGAAGAAGTAGCTTAAGGCTTAAGGCTCAACCTTGGTGGAGAGTCAGTGTATGAATTGTCTAAATAACATTTTTGTAATGTAAAAGTTGGTGGTGATAATGTGTTTGTAAAGTTTCGGGATGCTGCACTGCCACACAGGCCACCAGGTTCATTAATCGTACTTATAGCACACCCTGCAGGGTGGGAAAGGTAAAGAACATGCATTGTAGTTAGAAACACCAAAATATATCCTTCATAAAAACTTGATTAATTCCAATCCTTCCTTCACTTTCCTAACTGCAATCTACAAAAAAGAACAGATGCATTACTACGCCACTGCATGTTTCTGATCTCACATGGTTAAGTCAAATGTTTTTTATCGTCTCATGTGAGTTAATTCAGCTTTATAGCACGATTAACACATTTCTGATGGCGAGAAAATGACAACATACAAGAAATGAACATCTTCACGACACCATTACAACAGCATGGAGAGTGGCCTCCAACACTGATAATGGTAGCATTACGCTAGACATCTGCATCCTTAAAATGGTGCATTCCAGCTGTAACACATGGATGACACAGTCATTTACATCACAATAGTGGTGCTTACCAAAACTACTGAAATGCCCTTGAGCAAAGTAATGAGTCCTTTTCTTTCCAGAATGAGGCTGCTGCCGCTGCCGCAGCTGCTCTCTGGCCTTTGCACGAACTAACAAGGCAAAACAATTCCTCCAAGTGTTTTCCACAGTCACTGTTTTTGTTTTTTCTACACGAGCACCAGGCTCTGCCTCAAACATACACGACAATAAAAGGAACGATATGACTATCTAACGTGAGCCTCTCTAGGTTCTCTGTTTATTTGCTAGTTTTATGCGACCAAATGCATCGTGTTTACCTTGATGACGTCGCCCTGTGCCAGCTGAAAGGTGCCGGCGGTGATGTTGATGCCTTTGCCGGTTTGGACGTGAATGCTGTACACACATTCGTGGCTGTTGTCGTAGTTCATCGGGTAATTCGGTGACAAAAGAACTCCCTCATTGCTGGAAACCGTCGAGCCACACTCAGCTGCAAGAGAAAGGACAATCAGGAAGACAATCAAAAACCAATCAATAATATGTATTTAGGAGGAATTATCTTTCAGCTAAAAAAAGGAATACTCGTAATTACTTCATCAAAGACCTAAGCTTTTACCTTCAGCCTACTTAACACATGGCAATCCTATCTTATTATCCTTCTAATAAATATTTATATCAAAGATTGTATGTAAAGCAACAATCATTGGGTGCTGCAGTGGATGATTGGGAATAATGCATCTTTCCACAAAATGTTTTGCTGCACAATTGTTTTGCTATGTTGTTACATAGATTGAGTAAATATATACATATATTCATTTTATGCCATTGTTATATTTTATGTCTTCTGTTGTAACCGTTGAAATGTCTTTTATGTTCACTGGAGGACAATAAATGTTGAAATTGTTCCACCTGTGGTGGCCACATTTATCAACTATCAATTTGGTCGAGGCCCTAACGTTGTTTTCTAAAAAAACCCAAAAGCAACACATCACTAGACACAAACAACGCTTTAGCAGTAAATGTGCATTATGTACAAAAAAACATAAAGAAGGAATAAAAGCAGATGACCACGTACCCACACACCTTGGCAGAGGTGCACTCCACATACGGCGGCCACCTCCCAAGCACACAATCTCCCTCGCCCCCTGCAGACGATAGCCTGTGTTGCAATAGAACATCAGCAAGTCACCAATCCCAAACTTGGATCCCGTGTGCCAGCCAAACTGAGGAGACCCCGGGTTCTCACAGGGCTCAAGATTGTATTCTGAAAACAAAAATAAAACAAAAAATCCAGAATAACATTAGAAATATTAAATAAAATCTTTTGCTTTTTTTCCCCAGAAAATCCAGAATCTTTTGCTTTTTTTCCTTGCTCAAGGACACCACATCCAGTTAGGATGCACGGCAAAAGATGGAAATCCCGTCTGCCTGGATAAATGACGGGCTCTCTAAGAAAGAAGCCACCTTGTGGGCAGTATTTTTGGCTGTTGGTGGTGTAATCCTCTGAAATGTAAATGAGTTAACCCAGCCTGCATGAGACCAGGGTTGAACTTCCTGCCTTTGTTGTCTCATAATTTACATCTGAACATTTGTAGAGCTATTGTATGAGCAGCTATTGATCTCGGCACATTAGCACATTATAGCAGCCCCTGGCTCACACTCTGGCCTCAGAGCACTGGCAATTTCATTTTTTTTTTTTTTACCAAGGTCACAAAATGTTAAAAAATGATTCCTAATCGGGAAATCTATAGATGCTAATTACGAGGCAGGCAGGAAGACACTCTCAGACACACACACATAGAGTAACTTTCTGAATATTCATGGCTGCATAACTTTGATGATTCACTTCAACAACCAGCAGGCAAACATTTAGCCAGGATGCTCATGAAGCACAGTCTCTTTTCTCGAGTTTAGAGTCTTTCTCCCTTTCCTCCCCCACTCCATATCTCTCTCTCTCTCTCTCTCTGTCTGTCTCTCTCCACCCTCTCCATCAACCCTGCTCACTCAGCATCACCATCTGTCTCATCTCCCCCTCTAAGTCTCCTATTGCAATGCATTTCTTCATCCCTTCAACCCTACATGGGGCCCTTTTATTCCTGTAAACACCTCCAGCCCCACATCTTTACCACCCCCGCATTAGTCCTGAAGACACTGACCCACATGACATGCTTTGATGATCGCTGCTATCACGGTCATACACCTTTTACTTGCATGAATTCACTGTCTCTTAATTACCCTCCGTGGCACGGACGACGTGGAGCCCGCTCCCACTCTCCCTGACAAATCACTGCTCACATTAGACTTCTTGTCACTAAGTGAGACGTTTTCAATGCATTTTTTCAAGTCCAGCCACTAAAACTTTCTGAAATCTTTCCCCTCCATTCTGCCTTCCTTACAGACACCATTAACCTCATCACTATTCTCTTTACAGCACCCACAGAAGAAAAAGACGTATACACCTGCATACCTGAGAAGGAGATGTTGAATCCCTGCAGTGATATGGAGAAGTCAGAAATGAAACGGAGCTGGGCCTTGAAGTTTCCGAACAGACCGGCATTGACCGGCGCAGGCCTGTCTGAGCCGGTGAGTCGAGCCAGTGGCTGAGCAAAGCTGCCATTCTCTGTTATCAGCAGGTAGTCATGGTGATCCTCAAGGTGGAAGGAGTGGAAAGTGAACTGGACACCTGGGAGGTAACAGTCAGAAGATCATTTGAAAAATGAATGAGGAGAAAAATAGTATGTAACAGAAAAGTAACAAGGAATCTTCACAGCCTTTCATTTAAATTACAATTGGGACTATTTAATAAAACACATGCACTGATACAACACGTTCTTGACTCTAGTTTATTAAGACATTAATTTAAAGGTAAGAATGTTTTATTTGAAAAAAAATTAAGAAATAATCATTAAATAATAAATGTGCCAAACCTTTGTAAAAAATTACTGTATTTGAAGGTGAAATGATTATGAAAAATTGATTATTTAAAGCACACGTATGGTGTTCCTACCTTTTCCGTGACTGACTTCTACAGTCCATGTGCAGTTTAAAGAGTTTGGATACAGCTCTGGGTATCCAGGTGACAAGATGATTCCTCCAGGTCCTCTGATGTCCCCCCCACATGATGCTGTGAATGAAGAGGAAGGATAATGAACCTAATCTGAATAAGACAAATCAATTAAAAAAACTAGCATCATTCAGTCATAAACCTCCAGACAATTACATTTTCTGCTCGCTGTGATGTCAATAATATTATCATATCATTTGATCATATAAATATTATATGTAAATGATGGTATTGGAACTCATTCTGTAGTTTTGTTTTTTTCTTCTTCACACAGAATCAATCATCTCTGCATGGTCCATTGGACTGCAGACCTACAACCCACTGAGCAGGAAGAAAAAAAAAATGACTCATACATGTTACTACAGACAGGGAACGTCCTGCCAGATCTGTTCTACCAAATAATAAAACTAAACTGGAAACCCACAGATTTAAAGCCTGGGTGGAAGCTAACCTCAGCTAATACTTGATAACTTTTTTTTCTCCGTCTTTTTGCGTGTGTATCTTCTCTGGCCTGATTGCCCCAAGGGGGGGTTTGCAGTCAAATGCACAGATGCTTTCCACCAAACAGAAAATGCTGTAGAAATGTTATGCATGTACACAGCGTTAAAGTAAAAGCTGTCAGATGATGCTTTGGAGGATCACTAAGAACCCCGAGGCTCCACAGCTGCACACATCAACCACCATCTTCTCCTCTCCCCCCAACACTCCTGGGCTTCTCCAACCAGCATCAAACATCAAGGCCTGCGTCTTTACGCACAAACAAAATTATATCAAGTATTTCATTAATGAAGCAAAATTTCATAGGTCATTGAAAGTTGATGAGTATACTTGGCAAACAGTCCAATCCAGATCTGGGAACCAATTTGACACGTTATATTTATAGATAGAGATGAAGAAATAATTCTTACAGAAGTCACTGGGATGAAGGTGTATAAATGTCACCTTCAAGGATATTCAGATGAAATACTACAACAATTTATTACTGTGTTTTGTCTGTCCAGACAGTTGTGACTTTCAAGTAGTTCATCTATACTGTTACGCCTCAATAGCTACGACAACGGCACAGAATAAAACAAGCTAACCAAATAGAAAAGGTTTCCAGAACACAAATCTGAATTTGATATTTACATGAATTCAACTATTGCTTGTTTCTCCCAGCTAAGTTGCAACACCGATTTCTGGTTTTATCCAGTCACAACCTAACACTCACTGCAAGTTCTACTTCCACTGCAACAATGTAAAAAAATCCATCTGTACTTTTTTTGAGTGCAATCAACTGTTTCACCAGTTCATATAGAAACAGATCTATTTTATATAGAAACCACCTCCAGGGCAGTTTCTACCTATTGGAGCTTCTATCAATCTTTCCAAATTCGCTTGCTCATCACTTCTCTTCAAAAATCAAAAGTATAAGTTGCACGCTGACCATCTGGCTTTGAAGTTGGGTGTACTCTGTCTCCTGTATTCAATGATTCATAACACACCGTGTATGTTTTCACACCGGAGGGACGGATTGGTCTGAAAGAAAATGTATTTTTCCATGGAGTCTGTTTGATCAGTCACTCGCACATTTCCGTCTGTGATATAGAAACTCAGTTAGGACCTCAGGTCACATCTGTGTCGTGTATGTGCATGTGTGAAACGCTTCAGAAATGGGTTAAAAGGCATGTCACGGTTCACAGATTGTTTAAGCTGTAAGGGCTGTTCATCTCAACAGTAATTCCATCGTTCGGCTGACCGTCCCGTGCACGTACCATCACAGGAGGGCAGCGGGTGGCTCCAGAAGTGGTTCTTCTCACAAAGCAGTGGTTCGTCATGACTCAGTCTGTATCCTGGGTCACAGAAGAAGGAAACCGTGGATCCAATGGACAAGTCGTGGCCGAACCTCATTCCGTTGACCGGGATCCCAGGGTCCATGCAGGAGTATGTGTCCAGTGTCACTACTGGAGAGATCGAAGTCAACCAGTTTAAAATGGGACAACTGTCGTGTCAACTGATGTACGAGTTATATTTGACTTTTATAAATGCCATGAGTAGGTGTTCACTAAAACTTCAGTAACTTTGTCTTCTTCACTTTAGCAGATACTGATCAGACGTCAATCTGATGTTTTTCTGTTTCTTCTTTAACAGCATAGTTTTAAAGATGTTTTCTATTATTTGAGGCAAAAAATAAACAGATCATATCCTCCATTCTCATTTACTTTCAGTGAATTACATTTTTGAGCAGAATCCGCAGAATGACCCTTGGGGCTAAACAGGTGAAGATATAAAAAGTCTCTTACATCCCCTCATTGTGTTACTACACTGCAATTTTTACAACATTACAACAATATAAATGAACTCTCCATTCATTTTGGTCTAAAATAGTCTATAGTCATAGAACCTCTGATAATAGTTCTAATAAGACTTCAGTCCAGGTTTGACCAAATCTAAGTCTATACAATATGATTTCTTATTGAAAAAAAAGTCATACATTTGAATGGAATATTTTAAATAAACCATACGAGCTTTAAAGCTGCATCAACCCATACTTTTTAAAACACTAAGAAATGTAGGATATAACACCTTATTTTATCTTCCCACTTTCTCTTTTAGTTACACATAAACAGGTCAACCAGTAAAAAGAAAGGTAAAAAAGCTACAGACGACAGAACAACAACACACACACACACTTGGTGGAAAAGCTTAAATCGCCTCCATCTGTTAAACCATTAGTTCTGTTTCATAAAAACTATTAAGGAGACCACTGACGCAGCAGTAACAAAGACGTCTCTCAGACATTTCATTCAATGAAAGAAGGTTAGTTTAAAAAGGTCTTTTGTACAAGAAAAGTGCAACAGATGTCCACACAAAAGGACATCAACTGCAAAAGACAGTGGGTAAAAAAATTAAAAACCAGAGACGACTTAACACAGTATAAATAATAATAGATAAAGAAATATACTGCTCATTAAAATGACTGTTGTTTCCTGCAGTAGATCCAAATAAAACACACATCTATATATGTATGGCTTGACCTTTCTTTTTTCATATGCAGATTCATCTTGCCTTCTCTATCACACAGAGCAGCATTTATGTATGGTCACAATCACAACTACTGGAATATAAGCCACAGTGTTATTTCAGGGAGTTTCATTTACTGATTGCTGCAAACTGTTGCTTTTCACTCAGAGAATTCAGGCTTAAATGTTCTTTGTTGTTTATACCTAATACAAAGCCAATGTTTCAATGACTGGACACTAATATGAATAATGTACAAAGAGCAGCTAAAATAAATTCATTGTTATTGCTCTTTCATCTGTTCAGAGTCAATAATGTGGACATGATTACAAACTATATCTGAGTGAAAGGTACAATGTCATAAAGCATTAAAATGTGTCACACAGCATTGTGGGTATTTGATTTTTCACAGAAAACAACTTTGTTTGCGGTTCAATTTTTGAAAAACAGCTTAATTTAACCAGCTGGTTTCCATGAATATTAAGAAAAATGAATTAATCTGGTACACATCATTAAGACACAGAACATTTGTGAAATTACTCACAATTGGAGGAGAAATATGATTTTCATCAGGAATGATGATCAAGTTGCTTAAAATTAATTCATATTTTGTTTCTCTAACAATGTTTTTTATTTGAGTCTGTGCTAAATTAGTTTCATTCAATTCATACTGCAATCAAAGTGTAGCAGGCTTAGCCACAGTCTGCATCAATATCAATAAAACACTGGTTCATATTTTGTGACCATTTTTATGAGTAATTCTAGTCCAAAGAAGTCAACTTTATTTGACAATCTGAGTTCATGAACCAGGATGTAATAAAGTTTCATAAAGTCAGGCATCTCTTCCAAAGCTTTTCTCTAAGCAGGATCTTCTCCACTCAACTACTACAGACACAGTTAAAGCATCCTCGTGTTTAGGAAGGACATAAATAAAACATGTTTTGCAAGTGTGCAGCATGACATCCCAGCCAAGGTTCTGCCAGCAGCCGTGTGCCGAATGGATTAGGAGAAGCTCAACTACACGAGGATACACAACCTAGATCTGTGCGCATTTCTAAGTTCTCCAGAAAGTCCTTTGTAGTTTCAGAAGGATGTTCTGCATCAACAACTGTTGCAGAAAATAACATCACAAGGTTTTCAAGTTTGGGAATTCCAAAAAAGGTAGCTGCTCTTAAAGAAACACGTGTGTAAAATCACTTGGTGATTTTAATTATTTATATTTCAAAGTACACTCCAAAAAAGCCTTATCTCACCTTCGTAAAAGATCTTGAAGCCACTGTTTGATCGACTATTGTCTGTGGTGAACAGCAGATACAAGAAGTTACTGCTGCTGAATAGGAACTGAGGGACCTGGGTTCCATTAAAGGAGCCGACGAGAGGAGAGAGGAGGTTGGGTCCATCATGTACTTCCAGGAAATCGTAGCTCAGTTCAGTTTGAAACCTCAATGGTAAAAAGACAAGACAGCGAATGTTAGAGAATAGGCTGTCAGAAGAATACTTGTTTCCTGTATTATACTAATATTAAGTTTGACAGATAGTTGAAGTTTGACGGATTATCTATTCAAAACCCTCAGATCACATTCCTTCAACAAATGGTTTGGTGAAGGCAAATCAAAGAACAAAGAGCAGCTGCGACTGTAAGATAAATGACTTTGGATCATTTCTGCTCCCACTCATTTTATTTCTGTATCACAAAACAAGTGGCATCAGCACAGACTTTCAACTTCTCTATTAATATTAATGAAAACACTTCCAGACGTTTAGACGTGATGGTTATTGCTTAGAGCTCTATGTATTCACCCCTCAGATCATTAAAAAAAAAATATGATGACACTTCATGATTGTTTCCTCTTCCTTAACTTTAAAAGGTAAAAATCTGCCTGCGTACAGCAGTCTGGTCAAAGTGAAACTTTTATTTTAACCTTTGGATAATAAATGTCAGAAATTAGACTAAAATGGAATTTTAAATTTACTAACTGACATTTTTAAGCATGTTTATTGTGTATTTATTTATTTATTTTATAAATGGCTTGATCAGAATATTGACAGAAGTGACAGTAGTTACTGCAATCTTAAAAGGAAATGGTTTTCAAATGCCAACAATTAAAAAGAATTTTGTGGGGGTTTTTTAAGTATCCTGTAATAAGCATGAACCAGTGTCTACAAATTTGATTTCTTTCATGTTGTCAGTAGTCAAGTTGTAAATCTTACATCCTATGACTTCTTCTCAACAAATTAGCAGGAAATGTCCTGCCAGCAAGTAGTTTTTTAACACGATCCTCATTAACCTCATGTGTAGAATCTAGACAACAAACTACATGAATACTACATGCAGTGGGCTGCACGTCGCTAATGGGGAAGGTTTTGTTGCTTTTCGACACGTCTTACTGAGAATGGATTCGAACCTCTGCTTAATAATTATAATTATAAAAGAAATACCTCTGCACAGCTAGTTTATATTTAGCAACACGCCCCGCTTTTATCAAAATTTCCACAAATAACAATACACCTATCAGTTTCAGATACCTGTGATTTTTATTCACATATTGTTAACATTTAAAAAAAATGGAAATGTGTCATATTCTGTGCCACCACCTCAGACATAAAAAGGTGATCAAAGAAACAGCCTGTTTGTTGATTCTCACTGAAGTTGAACTGAAGTCACAGTGGATTCATTCCTATGTGCATTGAAGAGCAGCTGGAGTTCCAGCGTGCATGTAAATCTGCAGTTACATGTAGAGTTCAGCTGCTCTGGACAGTAGTACATGAGAGAATGAGGTACTCTTTGTGTGATATTATATATCTGTCTGTACCGGCTGAGCTGTTGCAGTGCACTCACTGTCACACTCACCTGTCAAAGCTGATCTTGATGGAACGTCCTGGTTCCGCTTCAATGACCCACTCACAACTCAGTGAGTCTTTGTAGTAGCCGGGCCACCCCGGGGACAGGATGACACCAGAAGGACCTGAGTAGTGACCTCCACAGGGAGCTGTAGGAGCAGACATGGTGAAATATCATGGGATGGCAAACAGATAAAGCAGGAAACCTGTTGGCATAAAGACAACACCCTAGGGTAATCTCTCTGTACCAACATTCAGTACAAAAACATGAGATGAGTCACAAAAAGGGCTGGAGTTACACAAACAGCTAAAAATACCAGAAAAACAGCTCAGAGCTGAGTGTTCCACAAAAACCTCCACACTTTTCCTCCTCCTCCGGACAATACATCTGTCCTCTATGTCCAGCATGTTTTTGTTATTTGCTATTCCATTAAAGTACCTTCACATTTGGGAATGAGTCCGCTCCACATCACTTTGCCTTCCTCCAGATGACATGTGATGGTGTCAGCCCCCTGTGTCTTGATGAAGCCCTCCTCACAAACTACAGAGATGGAGCTCCCCAGCTGGAAACTATCCCCAAAGCGTCTGGCATTCAACGGTATGCCAGGGTCAGGGCACTCATTACGGCCAAAAGCTTGTAATGAGAAGAAAGACAACAAGATCGAGTGACAAACGCTGCTGTGTCAGTGGGGAGGAGTAGGTAGATAAGGGAAATGAACGCAGCTGTCTGAGGGAGTAAAAAAAATAACAAACAGGTGTTTTCACTGCAAACCTGGGAGAGACAACAACCTTTGTCTTAAAGCATTGGAGAAAACAGGAATTTAAGTAAAAGACAAAGAGTTTCCGTGCGTTTTGAATCTCTAACCTGCTGTCAGATTACCAGGTCAGTAAACGCTAACACTTCAAGATTGAGTTTCATTTACCAAAACAGAAACAAATATGTAAATAATCACCTGAAGTTGTTTGTCTATCCATAAAGGCTCTGCTGTAATTGTCCCACCTTATAGTGTCTTACTGTAGATGGTTTTTGAACACAGCAGCTGCTTATGTTCAATTGTGAACAGGTTTATTATTTATTTATGGGCCATGTTATTTCTTCCTGAATATACTGCACATTGGACCTTGGACAACCCACATACACACACCCCCTCACACACGCCATATAGTCCGTATGTGTACAAATCCTGCAGATTTAGCAGTAATCCTCATTCCATGTTTACGGAAGGGTTCCTGCAGAAGCAGGATATGCTGACAAAAGGTTGAACCCTCACTGAGCCGCCTGTATTTGATGCCTCTCTGCACTGGTTTTCTCAGGTGGCAGGGTATCGTATTGTTTATAAAGTACAATGGAGCAGAGCTCTGCAGGCAACACAAGTCCTACAAGCAGGCCCTGAGGTAATTATTGGATGTTAGGTCGCTCCACAAAGCACACAACAATGTATAGGTACAGAGGAGACATAATTCATTCATTATCTAGTAATAGTAGCTAAATCCAGGGTCCAATATTTCAATCGAATACTCATAGTTGTACTTCAAATGTGGCGATCCAGCGATCCGATACTTCATGATGGCTTTTCCCTTCAACAAGCTGCATATCCTTCAGCCAGTGTTGTGTTCTCCTACTGCAGATCAGTGTCTCCTTGTCCTCATGAGGACAGTTCATTTTAGTAGGTCAACAATGTTAGCAGCGTTGAGGTATTTCAATTTATTTCAGTGTAAGATTTGTTTTGCTACCACACTAGCAATTTCAGGAAAACACCTGAAGATGTGCCATAGTACTGAATGTGCTAACGCTTCTTCTCGGCACGTGGATGATGAATTTAACCTTTTTACTTAAGTTCTGTTTCTGTACAGTTTGTAATGATGCTTCATAATAGTCATTTATACTGTAATACTCTAAGTGTCTGAGCAGAAAAACAAATCGACTGAACGATGACTCACTGCTGTAGGTGATGTTAAAGCCCCGCCCTGACATCGAGTGATCGGCCTGAAACTCCAGCTGCAGCACGTTACTGTTGGAGGTAAGATGAGAGGGAACCTCAGCGCCCGAGAATCGCCCCAATATTGTTGCTCCTGATTGGTCGCCATCTTTGATAGTGAGGAAGTCATAGGGAGGTTCCAGGTCAAAGTCATTGAACGCCAGGTGAATTCTAGAGCCTGGCTCAGATATAATCAGCCACACGCAGTTGAGGTTGTTCCCATAGCCTTCTGGGTAGTCGGGCGACAGCACCGTCCCCATGGGAGCGGTGAAGTTGGAGAAACAGGGAACTGTGTAATGGAAGATGTAAAATATATTAGCGATGACTTCTAAACAAATGAGAAAAGCTGTTGTACAGCAACAGAAGAAAGAACTCAGACCGCCCTGTGGATTCAGTCATGACAGGATCCTGCACGAGGATCAGTACAGAATTATGTCAGCTGTGTATAACTAGCTCAGCAATCAGGAGACTGCAGCGCTCCCATGAGTGCTGAGTTGTTGTAGCAAGAGGGCCGAATAAGAAGGATACACATAGAAGACTGTACAAAATTACAGAGCAGTAGAGGTGCATAGGATTACTGCACTTTGTCCCAATGGACACAGTTAGCATTTTTTTTAAAAACTCAGGGAAGCAGGTTTTTATTATGGATATGGGTTAGGTACAGTGAATCTCACCAGAAGCACTTAGTTTGTCACTGGAAAAATAAAATGTACAGTACAGCACACGTTTCTCTTCTCATGAGTACTTGCTGGGATTAACTGTGTGAACTCTACCTCCTTTTTCAACTCAACCCCAAATAACTACGGCGCATAAGCAATCAATTTTCTATTTTACATTACGTGTGAAGCTGTTTACACACGGCGCACCGCATGGTCATTTAGCAACACTCCAATTAATCCTCCAATAGTTTAATGTCATTGTGAACTTTCCAAGAGTATAAGTAATAGCTTCATTAGCCATGGCGAAATAATTTAGTGCTGGACTCACATATGCAGATGGGGATATTAGCCGACCACTGATTGTTGTTCTGGCAGGTTATTGTCCTCTCCCCGATGAGCTCAAATCCAAACTGGCATTCAAAGCGCAGAACATCTCCATTTAGAAAACCACTGCCCTCTTGGTAGCCGTACAGAGGTGTACCAGGGTCTCCACAACTCTCTTTGTCAATTTCTGTTTGGGGGGAAAAGGATTTTAGAGAAACCAGAGAGAAAAAATAAGTGTATGTAAAATTTAATCTTTTGTTTCTTTCTTAAATAAACACAAAACAGAAATCTATAGTTTAGAAAAACCACTTAAACCTTTGTTAAACGGGCAAAATGACACAGAAAAAGATGCGTTGGCAAAATGTCTGAAACACTTTACAGAGTTGTAGTAACAGAGACAAAGTAAAACTGCAGAGGGAATAGAAATACCTAATCTAATACACAGGTCTAGAACCTTTAACACCAAAAGAGAGATTTTTATTACGTTATCACTGAACAAAAATCATCAAGAACCAAACAAACATTTCAACAGCTTAAATGAAGTCCATAGAGCAGTATGAATTCATTAAATACTGCAGTAGTATTACACAGTCTCGTATACAGTATACTAGAAAAGCACAAGATGCAAATTCTACAATGTAACCCATTTTTAACATTCCGTCGGCTCGCTACACTGCTGCTCAACACCTCACACCTGACCTCAGGTCAAAGAAGACTCTGACATTATGATGTTTTATGGGTAAAAAAAAAGCTAAAAGTGTGACATTTGAAGTTGAGTTAAAACTTTCTGACAGTCACTGATAAGTCGGTGCCTGCAGACACTGCAGGGCGTACTAGTATCTACCAAGCATACTGGCTGATTGTAAGACTGATGTAGTGAGGAATCTGTTTAGTTTGAGAACCAGATTGAATTTAGTAGCCAATGCAAAGAGTCGATGAGTCACAGGTTACAGACTGGTTTATTGGGGTTATTTGGGCATCAAAATGAACATCTGAGGTTCAGTCTGGACAAAGGAGTATGCACGTATTTGTATCTGTGACATTGGATGTGAACATATACAGCTAACAAGGTCAGGTTATATCTTAGAAGATGGAAATTCTTTAAGAAAGAAACTGGACTCACTGTCACAAAAGTCACAAATTTGTGACTTTTCAGACAAAATGATTGGCTGGGCCTGCAGCCCACATCTGCTCCATACAGTGGTCTGGCTGCAGACTACTGTATGGAGCAGTCTTTTAAACAGCAAGAACTGGCACAAATAACCAGAACACCAGAAAAAAATTATTATGATAAGCTCCCAAGAGATTGTAATGTCTAATAAGGATGAATTCTAAAATAGTTCAGCCCATTTTGTTTTTGTGGCGCTGGTAATAATTTGTAAATAAGTTTATGTCCTTAATAGAATGAACTGGGTTCACTGAGCCACTGAAATATTTTCACGCCTCACGAAAGCATTCAACCAAACTTCAGAATTTAGTTATAATTGCTGTGTTAGAGCAAGTATCAACTTTTCTAAAAATTAATTAGAGGAATTAACATCTCTAGGCACAGACTAAAAGAGAGTGAGAGTCAGGCAGAGGGAATTAAATAAAAATGAAAAGCAGTGAATACAGTGTTAAGCTGCAGATGATGGAGTTCGTACCTTTATAGTTGATCTTAAAGCCAATCGAACCAACGCTCTCATCAGACTGGAGATGGAGCCACATCTGATGAGACATGCTGACGATCAAGTCTGGGACAAAGCTGCCAGTCAGCCTGAGGACGGAACGACCAGGAGTCATCAATATAACAACCACGTCTGGCAGTGGAAGAACTTTATACATAATCTAACCATTCAAATACTCTGGCACTTACACTTGTATTATTGTTCTGGAGTCGCCGACTTCCCCTCCGTCTCCAATGGTTAATGAATCGTAACCTATTTCAAGGTCAAACTCTTCAAAGTTAATCTGGATAACCTGTGGTGAGAAAAATAGAAAACACCAAATGGTAACATGTCAGGATTTGATACCCGTTAATTGTGTTCTATGGTGTTTTCTCAGTGTTTTATTTATTTCTGTTGTTGTCAAACATCATGTGAGATTTCACACCAGAGCTTCATCAGCATCTGCTTCTGGAACATGTCGGCCACATGTCATTAATTAATCTGAGAGAATGTAATTAGTCAATTAGTTCTCGACAACTGAATGGTGATTGTTACAAGTACTCAGAAATGAGTTACACATTTGTAAACTGTATATACTGTATATATATAATCGATACATATATGTACACATGCATACATAAATACATCTAAACTTATATATATATACATACATAAATATATATAATAATAAATATATAGATATAACTCTACTATAATTAATTGAAATACTTAAGAAAACCAAGAAGAAAACATCAACTTCCACTGTACATCTGAGACACAACACCTCATACCAGCTTGTTTTATACACCGCTGCTCACTGCTAATTATGTAGGGTTTTTGGGTAATTAATGACATAGTAAATTGCTATGGTACACACCTCATTGAAGCAGAGGACCATCATTAACACCCATCAAAGCTGTCAATCAAGTGTCAAAGCAATAAACTAATTAATATTGACTAATTACACAGATAGAATTTTACATTTTTTAAAAATTCTATCAGCCTTTAGTTTTGTTCCTGTCAGACTTAACTAATCCCTGAAATAATCACACGATAAACTCCCATCTCATCTTTGTCTAAACATTTGTCTAAAAACAACTGCTTCACTTGTTGGTGACAAACATATGACCACCATTGTTAGCGTCCTTTTTGTGGCCACTGGGAGAACAATGCCTGCTCAATATCCGTGTGAAACAGCTTCTCTACCATGTACGCAGAAGCCTAATTACCATAATAACACTAATGGACTGCGAACCAGTGCCAAGTCCACGGCTTGTTTGCTTAGGAGAGGACCACGCAGACCAGAGCTGTGGTAACGGCCAGTCCTGGTGAGTTCTGAGTGAGCACCAGCTGATTATAGTTTATTACAGTAGGAGTAGCATCGAATTTCACAGACACTCCTGTGCATATAATTAAAGGAGCGGCGAACCCACCCAGGGAAGCAGCAGCGACCATTAAGACAAACGGCTTTGACCTCTTCACCTTGGGGAAAACTTAATCTCACTCAATCATTATTTCTCCCCCTAGATGAATGAATTGAACGAGTCAATTATCCACAGCAACGGTCACTCAGGTTGCCCAGTGTGAACTAATAAGCAATCTCTGGCTATCTGAAGTAATAAGGTGCTCTCACAATGAACCTGAGTCCAGAAACACACATTTTCTGAGCAACCTTTTTTCAAACCTTGATAAGTCCTTGGAAAATAATGCATTTATATATGCGTATAAGACAGGAAATGCCCAGACACACAGGTGAATCCCTGGTGGAACATTGCAGACGCTGGAAACGTTTTCTTCCAGGAACGGTCAGAGTTAAGTCAGTGGAGCAACAGAAACATGCTCGTTAGTGTTTGTTATAAAACTAATGAGAATAAAAAATGAACAGCACTTTCTGAGGAGTCATTGAATTCAGACTTAATGGATTAATATGTTAGATTTCATGTTTTAGAGAATCATGAACAGCTCTGACAAGTACTATTCTTATATCTTCATAATGGGACTGCATTATTTTTTCATTTTGGTTTTCTACCCTATTTTAATACTAAAACCAAACATCATATTTTTAACCAAAAATTTGGTTCAAAATACTGACACTTGCCAGGGGTTTCACAAATCACCACCATAAAAACAACAGAGAAGCGGTGGTCGATCCAGTACCTTGTTTGGGTCACTGGCAGTGATGATCCACACACACTGGGAGTTACTTTCATACTGGATGGGGAAATTTGGGGAGGTAAACGTCCCCGATGGTCCCAGTAGATTCGACCCACATGTTTTGACTGCAGCAGTGTAAAAAGGAACACAAATACAATCAGAAAACATTCTTGCAGAACAACCGCACACTGACACTAACACTAATCGGTTGCATAAGCACCAAGTCACAGCTCAGATTGTTCCTTTAAATAATGATGTAAAAAGCGATGGTGGCGCTGTAATACTAGGTCTTTTGTTGCAGAATGACATTAAGGTAATGTACTGTTTGTACTGTAGAGGTACTGAGGAGGTCTATTAGCTACATTTCCATTAATCAAAATCTTAAAGTTGCTCCAGGTATTTGAAAACAGGGACAGCCTGTAGGATTGATAAGGCAGAGAGAGAGCTGCAGCAGAGGCTTTTATACATAATTAACAGAAATGAACTTCCCTGCATCTGCACACAGTCTGTATCCAGAGGCGCTGCCTTAATCAAACTGTATCATTTCTGGCTCTGGAGGAGCGTCACTCACCCTTGCACACGGGTCTGTGGTCGCTCCAAGCTGCGAAGACTTCGGCCACACGCTGGCAGGTAATCATTTTGGAGCCCTGTAGCACATGGTCTTCATCACAGGTAAATTGAGCAGTCGCTCCGATGCTGAGACAATAACAAAGACAGACTAAATGTCTGGGAAAGACAGCACTGAGCCAGGAACTGACTCCTGACCAGGCAGAAAAACTATATTTTACGCAAACAAGCATCTACTATAAAAATCAGTCAGTAAATTCACTAATGTTTTATTAACAACTACCATATTCATTTTCAACAGAAAGACTCTGAATGAAAAAGAGATTTCTTTTTGTATAACAAACTGTTTCCTCTGAATTTTACCTTCTTTTGTGCATGGACTTTGCATTAGCGGGTAATTTTCCAGTGTAAGTCTGTGAGGCTCCTTTTACAACAATAGACTTTTAAAGCTACATTTGTTCGCCGTGTCGTTTTGAACGGGATACAAAAAAGTATTTCAAGTCTGTTCAATGTCAAGGAATATGGCAGCAAAGAATTTATGTTTCCTGTGCCCCTGAAAGACCATGCGCTGTGTGTGCGGCAAATATTCTCTATAGTATTTGGATGAACTGCAGTCCCCGCAGGCGACTTCTGGAAATACCTGAAATATCTGCCAAATGACAGTTTTCAAACAGTTTTCACACTCCACACATTTTCTTTTACTACTTCTTCACAAATCCAAGTTCCTTCAATTCAACCAGTGAAGCACCAAATCACCTGAAGTCGGAGCCAATCCGTTTGCCATTCTCCGGCTCCCCTGGGTCAGGACAGTAATTAGACACCTGTTTGATTCCACCTTCATTCACTGAGTGAGAGAAAATATAAAATTATAGACCAAGAATGTTGAGAGGGAGACACTTTTAATTTTCTAGAGCAACAAAAAAAAAACTATCCAAAAAACACTAAAAAACAGTTGAACATCTGCCTGAGTGATTTGTTTAGGTTATCTGTTTTTCATCATCACCTAATGTCAGCTGTGGTAAACATGATGCACAGAACACAAAATAGCATTTATATGAATAACTTTGTATAAATAGATCATACTATGTATAGTCTCATATCCATATTAGTTTAATCCTTTATTTACAAACCTTATTTTCGAAAGTGTTTTTTAATGTTGTATCTGTCCAAAAAAGCACTTGAAACATATCAATCACTATAAAGAAAACTACATTTTTAAAATATTAATTTAATCAGAAACGTACAGTCCCTTTGAGACGACACAGCCCCCCCCCCCAAAAAAAAAAAAAAAAAAAAAAAAAAAAAAAATCAAGAATCATTGGTCCACATCCCCTTTACTTCTGGTCACAGGTTTTTATAGAACAGGAAATAGGAACTTTAATTGCTGTCTAGTTTGGAGGTTGAAAATAAACTAATTCTGGCTGTATGAACCTGGCACGACAGTAGGTCACATACACTGTGTTTCCACAACAACATGGTTTGGTAATTTGCAGAAAATGGGTTCTGGCATTGTCCTGCTGGAAAATAAATCAACAGAATTCCAGGGAAAAGTTGCGAACTGACATCGACTTTTAGTCTTTTTATTATTGATAGAACTCAGCCGCACGAAATATTTTTGCAGAAAACTATTGTTTGACTTCTTTACACAACACCGCCTCCAGATGTATTTTTGATGTAGTGGGCGACGGCCAGGCTACGGTGGTTTCCTCGATTTGGAGATATTCCTCCTCACTTTCTCCTATTTATCGCTCCACTTTACCAAATCCTATTTTTTTTAACCAGAGTTCCGGCTAAAAAACAGTGTGTACTATTATATATTTATACATGTATATACTGTATATATTTGTATATGTATAAACATATACACTTTAATCAATCAATCAATCAATTTAATAATGTAAATAAATCAAGAGTAGTGCTATAACTAACATATTTTAAAATAATATTTTGCTCTCCCCATCTCTCACTCTCTCACCCACACACACACCCACACACACCCACACACACCCACCTAAACACAAACAAAAGATCCCTCAACTCCATCAGCATTTTTTGACAACCACATTTCAGGAAGCGTATTAGCTTCCTACTTAGCTGTTGCAGGTTATAATACATTTACAGGTTCAAATATTTGTGATGAATCAACTGAGCAAACCGAGCATCTCTACGCAGTCTTTTAAATTATATACAGGACTGTCTGGAAGAAAGAGATTACAGGCCTTAGCATTATTCACGTCTCTATGTGGAAGTGGAATCAGTGATACATAAGGTAATAAAGATAACAGCCACTTATCTACGCAATCTTTAGCACCGTGTGGAGTTCATCTACAATTCAACTACAGATTTATGTGGACGAGAAAGCTGCACAAGCAATTAGAACGCATTTATGACACCGGTGAAGGTGTACGCCGGTCACACAGCACAAAACGCACGAATCCGAGGATTTTGAAGATGGTGCTAAAACAGTGGCCTTTTGGATTGATATAAATACATTGGCCTGGACTAGATAGGTTTACAGAGAGTGAGACTGAAACTGCAGGAGAACTGGGATATCCTAAAGAAAGGAGTGCACCTCTGCAAATATAGTACTACAGCCTAATTCCATCAGCAAATGATGCAGCAAAAAACAGACGAGAAAAGAAACAGAGACCCAGAAAGCAAGTTGGACATAAACAATGAAACTTAGAAAAGAAGATGTTGTGTAAGAAAACACAAGAACTTACTCAAAGAGAGTTTGTTGGTGTTCTCCTTCTCTGGTAATAACTTGACGCCTCTGGATTTCAGCTCTCCTGAGCTTTTCACTGGGGAAGAGCAGGACAGAAAGAGTTCATTAGACGACATGAGTTACAGTAATAAATATGAGAAGATGCCATACAAGTGTTTCCTTCAGTGAGGAACAGCAACATGGAATTGTTTTCTGAAGAGAGATGAAATCAGTGGCTCTGATTCAGTCCTGAGGGTTACTTTGGAAATTCTATAAAAATGTAATTAGCTTTCCATGTTTGTCTGTTCATATAACTCAGACATATTAAACAGTGGACGGAAATTGATTGGAAAAAAGTCAATTTAATTTGTGTAGCTAGAAATGAAGATAATGGGAGGAAACAAAGCCACGGGATGATTTAAATTGTGAAGCATCTTCGTAGGAAACAGTGCTAACAACGCTAACACGCCCTGTAGCCATGTCATCAGCAAGTATTTTGTTTTTTTGAAAAGTGAGGTATCTGGTTATGGTTTTTATAGTTATTAATATATACATTTTCTTGCCTTCATTACACTATAAGGTGTGGCTGCCAAAAATATATGATAAACATGTTTATTGTATTTAATTAAAACCTTTAATGCATTTTTACCCTTGGGAAGAATTTGAGGCACTGTATATCCAGTAACTCCACACACTATTCTACTACAAAGTCCATACTTTCCATACACATTGCCTATTTTCCTTTATATTTTTCTATATTAAAAATGTCATCATTTGAAAGTGTGAAAGACATGAAAAATGTTGGAAACGATTAATTATGATCAGTCGTGAAAAAATTAGTTAACATTTTTATCCAACTGTTAGCGCTAATTAAAAATAAAATAAAATAAAACGTATTGCAGGTTGGATTTGGTTCAGTGTCAACAAAAAACACCTGAAGATGGAAAAACGGTGACTACTGCTGCTACAGAGTCCTGATGCGAAGAAGCAGCTTGATACTTAGATACTGTGAAAACATGGCCGGCAGCGGGTGCACAAACACAAACAGGTTTTTTGCCACTTACCAAAATGCTTTCCTCGTAAAATACGCGCCTGTTTAATCTGGGATGTCTTAAAAAAACACGGTCCACGTAGATAATATAAAATTACGACAAAACCAACATTGTCAGCTTTGTATTTGTTTTTTTATTTGAAACAGTACGTAATTCACGCAAATCAGTTTCCATACAGAGGAGGCAGTTTAATGGAAAGATAAGTGACAACATATTTTCCTAACATATGGTGCGGAATTTGAGTGGCTAAAAATTGTGTTAATTTTATTTGTGACGGTATTTTTTTTAGTTTAGCGACTGCTCAAGCTGATTCCCATCAAGTCGTCAGTGAATTCAAGTATTTTCAAGCAGTTTGCAGAATATTTAAAATATGATATTTAAAAAAACCACAAAAGAAAACTACAGTGCATGACTTTAAAAAAAAAATCTGGATTACTCCTGAGGCACCAACATAAGGACTGCTGTCTGGTCTTCACTAGAGATGTTTCTGCTTAACATAAGGACTGCTGTCTGGTCTTCACTGGAGATGTTTCTGCTTAAAATATATATATATATTTTTTTTTTTACCTCAAAAGAAATTTTTATGAAATTATTTCTATAACATAATCTGAAATGAGCAACACTGTATGCAACAGACTGCAAAAGGTCAGGCTTTAGGAGTTTTTGAAGCAAAAACGCTCTCAGGGCCCCAGTTTATTGAATTTCTCGTGCTGGGTTTTTAATCAAAGATAGTTGCAGAGTATATGAAGTAGCTATTGCTCAAATATTTGATTAACGCTTCTTTGAAGTCAGTGGTTTGATACTGTAAAAGCCTTGGTGGCCTTTACTGAGAGGATATTATTATCTGCTTGATATTCAGTTTACAAAAGATCAAAACATCTTTTTGCAATTACACTGCGTCCTCTCTGCGATTATCAGTTCTTACTGAGAGCTGAGGCCTTTATTAGGAAGGAGAATGATGTCATCGTGTCTTACCTTGATACTGAGCCTTGAAGCCTTTATGGCGGTGGTTGCTTTCTGTCACGAAATGCAGCCGAAGCCAGTTCTTGTTGCTGATGATGGGTGCGGGAATATTCACTCCCGTTAGCCTGAAAAAAAAAAAGCCACAAAGAGAAGGAAACAAATTAGCTGGCTCGTTTTTATTGCAACTACACAGGTCTTTGGTCACTTGCTGTGGGGGAGTCTGGAGGTGGATGCGGTCAGGATAACAGAAACGGTCTTTTGTGCGTAGCAATCTAGGGTTATGATAGGGTTGCGTTTTTGTCTTTGTGTCTCCGTAAGTGTGAGATCAGAGGTTTTCGTTCAGCGTGTGGCCATAACATCGGTAATGCTGTAATCATACAGATTTAAAGCCACCAGGAGCATTCTCATTTGTCTTTTCTCTACTGCTCCGCTCTCGCTGCACCACACCCTGTCACACCACAGTTACTATAGCACACAATTGTACACAATGTGTGCTTTTGTGCCATTTAAGCCATTAAACAGAGGCCA
This sequence comes from Cynoglossus semilaevis, assembly GCF_000523025.1. Lineage (NCBI taxonomy): Eukaryota > Metazoa > Chordata > Actinopteri > Pleuronectiformes > Cynoglossidae > Cynoglossus > Cynoglossus semilaevis. The sequence goes on along the minus strand of NC_024319.1, from coordinate 11,969,101 downwards.
TGGACAGGCAGGAAGTCACATGATATAGTGAGGACTGTGTTGCCAAATTGGCACAGAATAAAAACAGAGCTATAACTCATTGTTGGTTCGGGTCTGTGTGGTGACAGCGTTTGCTTAAACGTGTGTGTGTTTTTAATCTCTTGTTCTGATCAATTTGTCTGACATTTACTACAGAAACTAACCAGAAAGACATGGAAAGAAGAAGACACCTCCATACTCTGAGAGAGAGAGAGAGAGAGAGAGAGAGAGAGAGAGAGAGAGAGAGAGGAAAGAAGAGAGACTTTTTAATTCACATTTTAAATGAAGGACAACCAGTCCAGCTGTGTTTATTATTGTTGACCGATGTCAAGGCCACACTCAAGTAAAAGCCAATGCACGAGGTCTGGCACTATGACAAAAATCTATTGACTATAATAAGTGAATATGATTTAATTACTGTAGAACACAACTGTCCGTGATATGAACGCCTGATGATGTCATGGCTAATAAATACAGTAAGTAGGGACGCAGCAGTATGGAAGCTGGTCCAGGGATCCAATACTCTGTAACAACTTTTCACTTCAACCATCTGTGTACTGGTCAGCCACCGTGCCTCAATGTAGTTTATTTTTACTTCATTGTTTTCTAATATTGTTTTAATTACCTACACTTAATTAATTTTGGTAATATTTTTTCTGATGTAAAGAAACTGTCAATTTGAAAACTTTAAATTTGCAAAAAAAAACTGAAATATTTAGCCACTACTGCACCCCAGGAATAGGCTGATGGGTAAAATGCAGAGGAGAAATTATATTGTGTTTGTATATGTGACTGTATATGTATATGAACAGGATTCTTCTTCACTCCCTCTTATTGAAACCCAACCTAAAGTACGTGTGATGGCACAGAAAAAAAAAAAAACTCGTACTCATATCGATTCATAAAAACATTGCACCAATTCAATCCTTGTAGTTATATTAAGAAATAGGTAAATAGTAATGAATGTGTATTGATGGATGGAATCAAGTGAATATTAGCCCTTATTGTTAGTATTTTAATTTCTAATTATCCGCCTCAAGGGAAATTAGTGTTTTAATAAAGGCAATCAGAAAAAACATTGATTTTCTTACAAAAGTTGACCTTTTCTCTGGAGAAGCACATAATTGATAATATGCTAATCACTCAGGTGTAAGGGCGGAACAAAAAAAAAAAAACATCAGCCTGCAAGTAACCGTACTATTTAAAGGACATGACCTATGTTTTCCCTGGAGTGGAAGGTTGAAATTATAACAAGATTCCTGCAAGTAGTCTAAAAGAAAATAGATAGTGACAATAAAGGTAAAGCCATCAGGTGCTCGGATGCTCCAGGCAGCACACGAGTGATGCTACAAATTTAGGACCAGCAGAGGTGAAGTTACAGGTGTCACAGTAGTAAAATGCGATCGAACTGGTGAACGATGATGTGCCATCAACAGTAAATAAGGCCTTAATGACAGCTCCGAGTCGACCTCAGAGGATCTCCAAAAGCAGAAAAGCCTTAATTTTTAAAATAACTGTCAGCATGCAGAAAAAATGTCTCGGCGGGGAAGTGGAAGAAGATAAAAAAATATATAGTGTGACATTATTTTGACACCAACTATCTATGGTGGTAATGTATTCCTTACAGCAAGTTTGCCCCATATGCACATAAATCTGTTCAAAGAGCAGATGTCAGGGACGATTCACAGCATCTGATGTGACACCAGACTGTAATGAGCTGCAAAACAAAGTGTTAAAATATATAAAATATCCACGAACAACGCAAAGTTGGAATTGCTCTTCATCTGATAACTGGATGATACAGTTGATGTTTCATTTATACTATGTTGTCTCAAAGAAAAAAAGAAAATTAGCCAAAGCTAAAGAGGTACAAAAAATAAATCAGAGCTTCTTTGCAACATATTGATCCACATCAGTAGTACTTGTCATTGTAACTGTCATGAAAACAAATGCATTAGTGTTGAGCAGAGGGCTGCCCAGTTTCCTTACAGCAGATAAGAACAAGTGGCTGCTGTCTGCTGTTTTCCTCCAGTGAATACTGAGTGACAAACGACGGCAAAGCCAAGTCGGAAAAAATGGATTCTTCACATAATTCAGCGCTGCCGCCTATCTCTGAAGACGGATGCTGAGGCCACACTGGATGTGTGTGCAGCCACGATTTGTCGTGTCTGCCCCGTGTCCATCCCTCACGGAGAAGAAGGCTGCAGTCAATCTGCTCCTCTGCCAGCAGCATTAGATTTTTTTTTCATTAAGATTGTGCCATGATTTTCGTCAGAGTAATTATTACTTCCAGAAATGTGAGCTTTTAAAATGATCGTAGCAGATTATTTTGATGTGGATATCTGCAGCTAACTGTTTTGTGAGTGTACATAGAGTATATTACATAGAGTGTAATAGAAAACAAATATGTTCATATATTCAGACATAACTTTTCAACTTTGATATGGAAGTTATAACTCTAATATCTGACCGTTGTCTGCTAATATTTTCAGTCTAGTCCATGCACCATCTCTGTCTGTTATTGGGTTGATGTTAAATTCTTTCTATGCCATGGCTCTGAGAGGATTTAGGGCTACATTTCAGCCATTGAGAATAGATGGACAGAGGAATTTCCACATCCTTTTGGTACTGATGGACTTCACAGTTCCAGAAAGTGCAAAGAAATTATTCTAATTTTACAACAGCGATAATAACAATACATTATAATAAAGTAAAATAAGGGTTAAATGAAGGAAAGAAGAGAAGAAGAGAACAACAACATAAGGCAGCAGCGTCAGACAGAAACCAAAATCAATGGTAAAAAACAGCCATAATCCTGAACCTCCAGCACCTGGAGATTTGTAAGGTCATAAGGTCAGACTTAGATAAGCCTAAATCCTCGGTGACCTCATTTACTTTTGCAGACTGAGGCTGGTTTTACTTATGTGCCAAATGGATAATGAGCGATCAATTGCAATTTCTCCAAAAATGACAGGGCCTGCTGATTTTGCCTTTTACTCCCAACACATATTCAATGGAATATGACAAGCAGGAGTACTTGTTTGAATATATTATGTGCTCTCTTTCCATAATCAAAAAATTACTCCCTCTGCAGGAGATATACAACTTGCTGCTCGAGTGCGAGCAGATTGCCTCCTGAAAACACTAAGTCATTTGTTGTTGTGTACCCAGTGGCCTCTCACATTAATTGCCCAGGAGAAATACCTGGGTCAACTGTCAATTTAATTCCCTTCTTTTAATGAACGTTTTCCTGCCAGCATCATGGCAGGGGTTTTTTTTTTTTTTTTTTGGCCATATTTTTTACCTGACCCTGAAAAAACCATCAATAAATTTAAGACGGAAGACACGGAATCTACTGCATATGGTAATTACAAAGGGCTTGCATATTGTAATTTTCTTTTGAGAACCTTTTAGCCGCTCGACTGTAAAAGGAATCTTCCTATTCAGTGGACGGAGCGTGAATAGGCAGGTTCTTTGTTCTGTAATGACAACGAATCAACTCAGCCACTTTTGATTAAAATGTTGAAATCTGCAAAGACACTCAAAACAGGAAAGGGTGAGTAGGTGGGAATCACAGAGAAGAGCCTCACTCTGTCCCTGTTAGTAAGTAAACAACTGTATCTAACATCTGTCTTTCAGGGTTTACACCCAAACTTACATTTGAAATGATAAGTGATAAATAATCCACTGCTTGATGTTTTCCTCTCTCTCCATCCCTCCCTCCCTCTGAACAAGGCTGTACAATCAGTTTAAAGGTCAGGAGAAGAACAAAGAGCTGTTCTCTTTGGTTTAGCAAGAGTCTGATATTGACTCCTGCGAAAGGAAACGGATGTTTTGTCGCTCTGTTTACACAGTGACTGACGTGTGTCCTCGCCTCACCCTTGCCCAGCATGACAATAACAAAATCAATAAACTCATTTGCAGAGATCTGATAGAAATCTTCAATTGATAAAAAAACGAAAGCTACAAAAGTGAAAAATATACTTCCACACCTGCTTTATCTAATATTCCCACTCAGAGAAATTAGAAATAATTTCTAAACCAGCCTTTAAAGAAAAATGTTTGGTGAAATTGGCTGCTTAAATAAAACATGAGTTTCCATTTCATAACAACACATACTTTACCTAGACGTGTCGACACTAAATGGTTTATTCACCTCACCTTTCTCTGAATGGTTTGGTGTTTGTTGAATGAAAAATAAATCTAAGAAATGATACTAGAGAAAACAAATCAGTAGAATGGAAGTAATTAGCGTTGTGCTAAAGTGTGCTTGTTAATGTTAAGGGTTTTCAGCAAAGTGTTTTCTTCCAGACGCTAAGAATATATTCTAAAAAAGGCCCTCCACTGCTTTACTGTTTTCAGATTAGTAAAGTATCTGTAAGTAAAAGAGTAAGATTTCCTTTAAAAGTGAGCGTTTCATTTTTTACGTCTAATTTCATCTGACTATTCAATGTGTCAATAAATTATTATTTTTAATCATTTAATTTGTACATTTTTTTCAACTCACTGTTTTCAGATTAGTAAAGTATCTGTGAGTAAAAGAGTAAGATTTCATTTAAAAGTGAGCGTTTCAAAATCTTTTAAATCTTTTCATATCAAAAGACTATGTCAAAGTGGACATCGCTACTGCGTCACAAACAGTGACCAATTTAGCTGTCAATCAAAGGAGGTCACCGCCTATGTGTCATCTACTATATAATTATTTATCTGAATCGGATTCTAGTTTGAATAAAAATAGAAAAACACTTTTAACCAGTGATGGTTGCTGTTGTATTATATAAACTTTCAGTCAAACATACGCTGCAGGGCAGAGTAGTCACGTTTTTTTTTTCCTCAGCAGAGTCACTGCTGTAGTTTCACAGATGGCTACAAATGTCAATGCAAGCTCTATACGTTGCCTGCTTGTAGAACAGCAGGTTCTGGGAGGACAACAAGGTAAATAAGGTCACATGTTTCATCTATCTGCCTGAAAACGGTTGATAAGAGGTAATTCAGTTTGACTTTGAATGCCGCCTTCAAGCCGTCAATCATCATTAGCCACGTCTATCCCTCTAGGGTAAATTGACAGTTTGCTTGTCTCTGGCTATAGCTGCTGCTATATGTTAGGATGCCTGAAAGTTTAGACGTCCAATGGCCTTGTGCACAGCCAACGACGCTCGTAAAAGACGAGCAGCAGGAGCAATGAATTTTACGAGTACCACAGAACTGTTGGCTTTGAATGGTGTTTGTTTGCTTGTCTCTTTGTTTACCTGACCAAGTTGATGCTATCTGTCTGTAAGTTATGGCTCCACTGCGCTCACGCTCGCTGGGTTAGACTCTGATTTCCAGACTTGAAAGAACTCTGCTCGACATCTTCTGACATCTGCAGACTTGCAACATCATTCTGGCATTTGATGGAAGGAGACGTGCTTCTCTCTCTTTTACCCAATTAAAAATATTGCATCATGAGAGTTGTCCTTCTTATAAACTGAACTTAAAAATAAAAATGTATTTTGCAAACAATCAGTTTTCCAGCCACACACTGATCACAGTAAATTACCCTACAATTGTATTAATGCCTAACACATAATTTACAAGTTTATCACATTCATCAAAGTAGAATGGCATGAACTCCATTATTGACTATTTGATGCATTATTTCTAAAAACGTGTGCATGAGAAAACTAGAACTTGTTTTAAAATAGTATTGAACCATAATTGTTTCCTTTTTTACTTCAAACTACACTTTTCATCCTCCACCGCTGCACACTATTGTTTTTCATTGGAAAGAAGCCAATTCCGATTTCAAAAGCCGTGAGTGACGAAACCCCCAAATGCGACATACATTCAGTACTCTGGTGTGGATAATGCTCATTGTTACAGAGAGCAGATGTGTGTGTGCAGCAGCCAGTATGGAAATGCAAAAACAATCGTATGGAAGTGAGTTTTTCATTCTTCTACTTCGGTAAACTACTGCTGCTTTTCATAAAAAAACAGTAGCTTATATTCAGAGTGGCTTTAATGACGCATCAGTATGATGGACCCTTAATGTAGTGCAGCTTATAGTGGGTGTGGCTTTATTTCCACAACAGACTACACCCAGTACACCCACCTCATGCATGATTCTTCTGTTCCACTGATGTTTACTTACATGATCATTTACTGAGCTGCAAGAGTGACATAAAGTCAACTGAAACACATCAATGTCCCCACCTTCTGGTCACTCACGTTATTTTTTTGGATATGTTGAATATCAGCAGTCGTATCAGTAGGACGTGTTCACCTCTGCCTGTGACGTCACACTGAAGCAGCAAAGATCTAAGCTTTGTGATTGATTAGAGCTTTCAGCCAATTATAATGGATGTCCAACAGGATCTCCTTAACCTGGAGAATGTTCTCATCCACAAAGATAATACAGGAGGTGGACAGCATTTCAAACCCAATTCATATTTTTTGGTTTCAGTCAGAAGCTTTACACGGAGACATAAACCAAAATGTCTAAAAGCTGCTTTTTAGACAAAACTCTATTTGGTCCATGATTTGTAGCACGTTTTCATATTGATTGGAATTATGCTTGAGGGAACCATTTGTTATTTTACTGACATGATTTAATTTCTTGTCGTTTAAGGCAACACATGAATATCCCCCACATGTATGTCCAAGAAAATTCATTACGCATCTCATTTACATGGAGGAGGTAATTCTTTCTTTCTCTGTGCTGCAGCCTTCGACACAGTCTCCTGACTCCCATGGAATAGTACACAGTATGTCCAAAACCTTCCTTCTAATCCTTTGTCCCCTCGAATGTCTTAATATCTCATTAGGCATTTTTTTTTAGCAAAAGAACTAAGACAGACCCTGGTGGGCAGTGGCCTTGTGTCACCAAGCCCACCTGCTCCCCCTAGACTCACCTCAAAGCTGACAGTGCTCCGAGAGAGGGAATACGGAGAAAGAAAAACACTTTTGTTCTCCCTGTAACCACTCACTGCCTTTTGAACGTCCATGCACTTTTTACCAGGTCATTCTCAAACACATTCAAGCACTTTTAAGGACCACTGCCAACTGTTTCAAGCACTGTACAGCTCTAAAAATGTACTTTTGTGTGTCCCAGGCAGAGGTGTCTTTCAGTTCAGACTCTTATACAGATTCTAATGTACAAACTAAAAGGCAACTTTTCAGTCCTAAATAATTGAACTGTTTTTTTAACAGGGCAATTTTGAAATTTAAAAAAACAAAAACAATCCAGCTGTTTAAATACCAGTATTGAGTCATTTATCATATATGTTAAAACTATAATTTTACTAAATATTGCAGCAAATAATCATACAGGTTTCTAATATATGGATCATGCAATAACCTCCTCTGTTGTCTTTTATTCTGAGCTGTTAATATTATGCAACTATAACTACTTCTACCTACATAATAATAATAAAAAACACAGTAACAATATTATTCATTGTTATAATTATTATTATTGTTAGTAGTAGTAGTAGCAGTATTAGTAGTAGTAGCAGTAGTAGTAGTAGTAGTAGTATTGATGGTATTAATACCAACCAGTTTCTGTGAATCCCATGTTTAAACATCCGTGCACTGCATGAATACTCGTGTCCACATGGAGATAAACTGATTTGTCTTATAAACTGACTTTGATGAAATACAAACACGCAGCCCCTGCTGCTCCACAACTCAACTCACCAGATGGTTGGTGGTTCAGATCCTTCCACTTCCAGGTAGTCTGACTTCTCCTCCATCTGAAACTCGGTGAACACCAGGGAGATGGTGTCACCCGGATCTGCCAGGATGGTCCACCTACACTCTCCACTGCTGCCTAGGCCTCCAGCATTTCCTCCTCCGCCCGTACCCAGGGAATCACCACTGGGGAAATCGAAGCTGGAGATGAGTCCGTTGGATCCCCTCAGGGTGCCACCGCACGTGTCCTCCGCTGTCAGTCACACAGAGGAAATCCGGGCAGCGAGGGCGCAGGCAGAAAAAGACACATGGTCTCTTGGTTATTTCAGAGCTATTATTCAAAGTTCAACATCAAAAAGCGGCTGCAGGCGCTAACCATCTGTACCTGTTTTCTCAGAGAAACGCACAACAGAAAAAGACCAGTGTGGAACCAGGAGCTAGACTTAATTCTTGCTCCACACATTAGCATCTGTGGTTGGTAATAAACACACTCATTTGCTTGTTAATTAATTAATCATTGTAATTCTCAAATTATGGATCGTGACAATATGCAATACAACAGTGGAAAAATAACTTGTTTTCTTCACAGTGGAGGAAATCCTGACATTCATGGCAATCGGCAGAACTACATTACCAATTAATTCTGGATAATTTCACGGGGAATTTCTCGGGTTTTTTTTTTGTTTCTTCTTTCATTGTGAGCGCCCCCCCCCCCCCGCTCCCTCACCCCTGCCTACTTCCTCCATCCAAGAGTAAGTATTTCATCATTATGTCTTCAGAGCCCCCTCATATTTCAGGAAACAAACAAATAGTGATAAACAGGGCTTATAATGCTGTGAAATTGTGTATTTTTTTCAGTGTGGGAGCGGCGCACATCAGCTGAATGTTAATGCACTCCTCTATAACAG
>NC_024319.1:11949112-11960460 GCF_000523025.1 Cynoglossus semilaevis | reverse complement strand
CCCCTCTCCACTCCTCTCTTCTCCCCTCCCCTCCCCTCATCCCTTAATATCGTCCCATCTCTCTCTGTTTCCTGAGCCCTCTCAGATTTCTCGCCTCCCTTCTATCCCTGCCTTTATTTATTCTCCCCCTTAAGAATTGTAATGATGGCAGGGCTTTCACAGTTTTCACATCATTTAAGACTAATATGTGACACTCAGCTGTGCCAGCTGAAGCCTTTGATGGCTCAGCACTCTACTAAGAGCTGTCAAAACTGGCAGTCCTTGGAACTGTGCTGTATGATGCACAGTATGGTTGGTAGGGGAGCACGGAAGCAGATGTACGGAAATCTAAATAAGATTACAGAGAAGGTGGAGGATGTAGAGATGGAGACGGCTTCTCGGATCATTGGAAGGGGCAGAAATGGCAAAATGATCTTGGGTCGAACATGTTGTATCTATATATGTATGGTTTTTGTCAAAGGCAGGCCCTTCTTTGTAGACCACACCAAGGGCAGGCTGCCAGTGGCTGGACGTCTGTAGCCTTGATACATATGGCCTCTAGTTAAAGTCATCACACTCTACAGTACACCGTACATTTTTTTGCTGAGTAAGATATGCTACTGTATATGATGGTTTCTAAGGATGTTAGAGGAGGGATGAGCCATTTGTTGAAAATTTTAACTTATAAAAAGACCTTGAGATGAGTAAACACAAATAGAGCTAAAAATATTTATCAAAGAAAAAGAGAGCATGAAAAGGGGAGTAGACAGTCATTAGCTAATGGAGGGTTGGAGACAAAAAAAAAGACGTCAGTGTCTCCAGAGTGAACTCATCTTCAGCTTCTTCACAGGTAGTTTTGATTATATGCTGCTCAGACTTTTGCATTTGCTCCACAAGAACAAAGTTTTTCTCCGCACGCCGATGACGCAGGCTCGTCTTTAATGACCTAACTCTTTGGATTGAGTCACAAATCTTGATCTTTCTACCTCAATAATGTACATTTCTAGCATTATAGAAAAAACAGTGGCCATAAAATTGGAAAAAAGCGATGAATATATGCACAAAAGGATAACAAACTAATTTTGTTCCACAGATGTTGGAGGTGTACAGCTCCGGAGAACAGCTCTGTAGGATGTGGTGTATCTGCCATGAAATTAATTATAATAGTCACTACTAAGGCAATTTTAAAACCCATCTCTTAATGACTGCTTTCATAGACTTAGAGCTGAGTCATACAGTGTAAAGACATGATGGATAATTAGTGGGTATCACGTAAATGATGTCTTTTGTGAAATGCTCTAAAAAGCCATAGCAACGATTTAACCTTCAAGTGTGACAGTGCTTTGTTCAATAGCAGGAGAGTTGTGTTTAATGCTGTCAATTAAAACAAATATCGAGGCAAACAGACTAAATGTTCAGTAAAGCATAAAGAGAATGTTGTGCTGCTCAAAACTGTAAAGGAAGAATAAATACTTTGAAAGCAAACAGACCAAAAAGATGACATAAAGTTGAAATAATCGCCGTGGAAAACCAGCTTGTTTCAGAAAACAATGGTTTTTATTGTCTTTAGAATCCAAAGTGTCCACTTTCATCCTGACACTTCTTCACAGTCAGACAGAGTCTAACTGAAACTGTTGGGTGGTTTTAAACATAACGCGAGCATTAGAAACACAGACTGTTAGTAGGCAGATTTGAAACCAAGCAGGGAACAGGTTTTGTTCATAAGAGTGAGTGTCAGTTATGACTCTCTACAGCTGCATTTGAACCTAAAGCCTAAAAACAAGCCCCACACACAGTCTGTATGAATCACTTGAAACAATGACTTAGATGATGAAAAGATTACCATCAAATTTGTCAAGTAAAATATGCTGTTATAACTTTTTGTTTATCTTAGTCTTGGCCTGTAGAACGTCAAGAGTTTAAACTTGAAATAGTTTCAGTGTCAGTCGGTTTGCCATCTGTTGACTTAGTTAATGATGTTGTTTGGTGCACAAAGTGTTGTATGTGTATAATGTGTTTGATATTGTTTTATTATTTTATCAACAGACATTATACAGTGAGTTTTATTTATTTCTGCAAGTATGTGTCATCTGGCTTAATTAAATTAACACAATAATGTAATTAACGGCATAAATGTCCCTACAATAACAGAAATGTAGTTAATGTTTTGTTAATATTTATTAACATGAAAATGTCTGTCTACTGTTTATAATTCAACTTGACACATTTAATCATTAAATCAAAAGGACAGCTCATTTATGTATATTTTACTCCTTAACAGTATATTATGTGGCAGAAGAATTTCATTCACAGTGTAGTCTGTAAATAATAAATAATAATAATAATAAAAAAAGAATATCCTACATGGGACAGCTGTCTGGATTCAAACAATGCCTGTGTTGGAGATTTCGCAGCACAACCTTGGATTCATTGTTAAATTGTTACTGATGTATTTTAACTGAGATTGTTATAACAATGTAACATCACACAAAAGCTCATTTGAGTGTGTGAGCGCTCACCCTTAAAACGGGGCTTCCTTAAAGGCACAATATTGATTTCACAGAAGCACATTTAATGATAACATCCTCACTTATAACCCACTAATGTTTCTACAATTGCAGCCAATTAACTCGCACAAGGAATATAATTCAGAGTTTAGGAGAAATTCATTATAGTACAAGAAGCACCGAGATAAATTTGGTGGCCGTTTCTTTGAGGAGCAGCCATGCACGGGGCTGTAAATCATGCACAGGCAGCTGAGGCTCAAAAACACTCTGCAGCCGGAGAATTTTAAACGGTTTCACCAGGATAATGATTTCCTGCTTCGGTGTATTCACACTCACTGTGTCGCGGCGATGCATGGTTGCATTTGAGATACAATACGCCGGCAAGGGTTAGTTGCATAGAAGGAGAGATGAATGCTGGTGTGTTCCTCAACAAATCATTAGAGTGTGCTCTGGATTTAAACACAAAGCAGTATACTGTACTGCTCTTTTAAAAATGGTGGCCGTATGAAAAGCAAAAGAGGTTGTGCTGAGGATTAGCGCAGCTGTAGCCCGGCTCATTTGCATCCTCAGCATCAGCGATATAATGCTACTTGAGAAGAGATTAGTCTTCTCCCTCCTTGACTTTGATCAGATATACAACAATTGTCTTTCTCCGTAAAAATATAGACCACAAGGACAAGAGGAAGAGAGGAACTCATATCAAGTATAATTTTATATACTACCGCAGGTTTTTCCTTTGAAATAATCCCTGCATTAATGCAAGAGCAGCGCCTGTATCTCTAGTTCCCTTATTTTATTTTTTTTTTTCGGCACTACGTCCATTTAAGCTGTGTGCATATATTTGGGATTATGTTCAACCCAGGGATCATGTTTCTGCATAGCAGTTACAGTAACTAATATGTACAGGAGTTGACAAGCTCTTTTCTAACAAAGTAGGTAGACATTAAAAGAGAAAGGACTGAGGCTACTTGTTATGTAATAGGTAGAGAGGTAGAGTTTTTGTATTTTACAAAACCTCACCTAGCCAAAAGCTCTCACTGAGTCGAGGCCAAAGGCAGAGACAACTGCTGAATGTGCATGACCGCAGCGTCCTTTTATCAGATCAGGAACTTGCTGCTATAAAGACCATACTTTGGGAAGTTATTGTTCTTTAGAATAGTCATTTCTCTTGGGGGTGGTGGGGTACGGGCCTGGACCTTTTACACAGTCTGCCACTAATGAAAAACCCAATTTCAGCTGTATCAGGCCAACAGAAAACCAACGATTAAAGGAGAGAGACCAAGAAATGAACCAGATAATCACAAGTAACAGCCAGTTGTTTTGGTGGTTCACGAGCAGCCTCCTACTGTATACAGTGTGTGAAAGTTCTATTGACGTGGAGGGTGAATATTGAAATGATTTGAAGACATATGATGCCATGGAGACATTTTCTTTTCCCAGTAACATTGATTTTCTTCAGCAGTATAATGAAGTGTCTCATTCCTAACACATTAGAAATAAATTACTTTTGTCCTAAATTGCTTCGGAAGAAAGTTCCCTAAAACTGGGGTAGAGGGCTGTAAATCTACATACACATATAAACCCTATGACTGTGCTAAAATAAGACTGGTGGATAAAATAAAGGAAATGAAAATAAAGGGACACACGTCCTTTATAATCCTAATATCAATACTGAAATCTGTTTTTTTTACTGTCGTAGTATTTACATAAAGAAAAAAGTGGGGGGAAAAATCGAAGCCCTTGGTTTGGCTTTCTGTTGGACAGCAGCTAGCAACAAGAATGACAGTGCATCAATAGCCCATATTCTCCTGTTACCTCGCTGTCCCTGTTTGCACTCACTCTGCCCGCTTTAATGAATGTCCAGAGACAATTTCAGCAGAAGACATTGAAATGGGCTCCAGTATGGAGAAGCAGCAACTCACAATTACAATAGCCATTGATTCTCCATTCCACTGCCTTTCTGCTCCGAGTTGATTTGGTCTGCTTCTTTATGTCAGTCGCGTCCTGGACTCTACACTCTAATGCGGCACTTACACCCTACTCAGCTGTGTTGTCAGTGTTTGTTTCAGAAGTTGTTGTTTGTCTCCCAGCACTTTTCTCTTTTCCTCCTCTAGGCCTCTGTCTAACTTGTCAAACATATAAACTTGGTTGTTGGAAATCGAATTTGGTGAAGAAGGCAGCTGGGGGGAAACAAAAAGCGAGAGAGGGAGATACTGACAAAGGGGGGTAACGGGGTCGTAGGGGGGTTGGACGGTGGACTTAGGAGAGATTTGTGTCGCCGTGTGTTTGGCGTCCAACAATGGGTGATGAGTAGAAAGGGCGGGATCTCACTGGAAATGGGATCAATGGACCATCTGCCCACGTACAGGAGCTGGGCTGGATTTAGACAAGAGGAAGAGTGGCTCAAGCAGAGATCATGACTGAGGAGGAGTTTGACTCTGGCCCCTGGCAACAGTGACTTACATCATCCTTTCACGCAAAGGAACTCTCCGTTTGCAGCTCTTTGTTTCCTCTAAGCCTTCCTTTTCTCAGACATATGCTCAGCCATATTCTTTCTGCTGTGCTTTGCATTGTAAAATGAGTTGGCATGAGCAAATATGCTCTGCTGGCCTGAGGACTGCATTGGATTGTATATAAAAATGGAAGATAAAGAATCTCCCCTGTCTTTCCTCTAGGTGTAATCCAAGCCTGTGACTTTGCACTTTTGTGGTTGAGCAGCCTCTCAGTATTCAGACAGCATTAACATATAGCAGCTAAAGTGGTGAAGTTTCACTCGGAGACTTACCCAAATGCTTTTGCTATGTGAAAACTTTCTTTGACTTTAGTCTTTTAAAAGCCAGATAAGGTTACCTGGTGTCATCCGAGGTATATGTTAATAACCAAACACATTAGCGGACTATTTTGGAGTCGGAATACAAATGATCTCTACGCCGAAATGGCTTTCAATGCCGCTCATGAAGAGCACTGGTCTGATGTCAGTTAATTTGTCCTTGTGGTATTCTGTATGAAATGGAGGCCGTCTCCAAAAATAACAGCAGCACTCATGAAGAGGTGGCTCGAGGTAAAAGGAGGCTGATACAGCAAACGCAAAGGAAAAGGTGTCGACCACAGGGAATAGGAGTATCAGAGGTGGATGTTCAGCCAAACTGAAATAAATACCTACACTTCATCACCTGAAGGGGTCTCTGGAGAAAAGCAAATTTAGACAAAAAGTTGTTGAACTGTCCACAGGGAGATTAAAACGAGCTCCTTGGACTGATTAAGGCTAAGTCTGCTTATGCTTAGCTCCTCTTTCTGATTAGAGATGGAACAACCTCACTTGACAATGGCCTCTGTAATTGGGGATTCAGCGATATCTACTGTACACCAGCCGTGCCTTACTGATAATTATCCATCAGGTCTAATGGTCTCTGCATAGACACGTTGGAACTTGGGAAACTGCATTTTTTAAAAGTCATCACTAGGATAAACTGCATAACTAAACTGCACATTCCTTCCCATTCATCCAGACTAAATCTCTGGTCAAGTCACAGAAAACACACAGTCTCAGTGAGTCCACATTATATAACCACATGAATATTCAGTTTGCTTTTTTTCAAGTTGTTTTGGTATAAAATGTTTAGTGCATGCTTAACGAGGCATTCATAATGCAGCAAAATCTAGACCGCTTGGTGAAAAACTAAACTAATTTAGACGGAAAAATGAAAATAAATTTAAAGAAGAAAATGAAAGACAGTTTCTATATAATAAAATGTACCACATGCAAGACTACAAGTGAAGAATGAATCTATGTTAAGGAACAAAAAAAAGTTTTTTCCACACAGATGCACTCCCATGTGTTTGTATCAAAGAGAGGATGGAGGTTAAAGAGCAAATATGCATTTGTACTAAATTTACTAGCACATAATCATGTGGTATTTTCATTTTACACCCTGGACTATCATTATTGCACCAAGCACTCTTTCTCTGTGTGTTCTCCCTCACACTGATATGAATGAGGACGAGTTCCTTTTACTGCCGTCCAACAACACTGAATAAAAACAGCAAAAGCAGACAAAACAAAGATGTAAAGTTTCTCGGTGGTCAAAACCTAACCTGATGGTGTGTAACAGAATAAACAAGCAAATATGTATAAGCCGGGCTGACAAAATTTAACATTCCAACAGACAACATGCTCAGGTCAAACGCCCACCTCGCATCAAATCTTGTTCTAATCAACTTAATCAAATGGATTCTTTTTTAAAAATTATTATTCTAATTAAAATGAGGTCTTACAAACATTTTACTTTATCATTATTCAAATGATAAACTGTCAATCATTTTTTAATGAACAAATGTACACCCACTCAATTAAACCTTCTCTGGGGGAATAAAAAATATTGATAACATCTTTTTTTTTCCTCTGTTATTATTAATTCACACCCTACAGCTGAGTGGAGACACAAGAGTAAAAAAATATTTTTACTGATGAAAACCTCCTCACCTCTGCAAATCGGCACAGGGAAGTCCCACACTGACACACTGGCTGCGTTGGTGACACAGGTCAGAAGTGAATGTCCATCCAGGACATAACCACTGACACACCGGTACCGTATCTTGTCACCAACGTTGAAGTGAGTTCCATTTAGGATTCCTTTTGGTGGAACTCCAGGATTCCCGCATGAGCTGCTTCTCAGCTCTGGAAAAAAAAAGAAAGAAAGAAGACAGAGTTGTTAAGAAGAAGTGCATTACTCTACCAGTCATTCTTAATTGTATTTTAGTCGTAAGGCATTATGTTTCGTCATTTAGCTGACAAAAAGATCTTTGTTAGAAATATGACTAAACTAATCTGAACCTGAGACCCTAATTAGTTTGTCAGCACCAGCTTGAATCTCAAAGACTTTATTACGACTATCGAGAGTTGAGATGGAAATGAGCAGATGACAAAATGCAACTCCCAGGCGTGGAGTTCCCCCTCGCTTATGCACCCAAGTTATCAGATTAGAGCAGCTGCTGCCTGTGTGAGACACATTGGATTTGTTGCCACCTCACACGGTTCGCAGCCAAACACACAGTGAAAAAGATCTTTTTCACTGCAGTTTCACCGACTGTATCTGTCAAGTAACAACTCTTCCTACGGCCAACGACTGAGTCAGAGCACAGCAGCATCTTTTTTATAACCAGTTTGTGGGCTTTTTATTTTCGTTCTTTCAAATGTGTAAAATCAGCAAAAGCACAGCAGTAAGTGAAGACTAGCGTTCGATGGTGTACGTGTATGTGAGCATCATTCAATTTTAGATACTAATTTTCAAAACACAAATTATCAAAGCAGCAAAACAGCACATGTGCTCTTCAAATGAACAACTGCTGCTACTCCACCTGCCCAGAAAAAAGGGTGAAATCTCAAGATGGGAGGTGCAGTTGGCTCGTGTTAGACACACCTGAAAGGCTGCTCTAATATGATAACACATGCCTGAGCGGTGGCTCATCCTCACAGGGTTAGATGGCAACAACATATGCAGCAATCCACAGGGAAAAGGAACAACATTAGTAAATGGCACAAAGAAAACAAAACATGAAAAGAAGCTCCAAACTAACGTCATTACACCCCTCATATTTAAGTACGTGGGTTTTAGTGTGTGTGTGTGCGTGTGTGTGTGTATACACTCATTACCCCAATTATAACTGATCGCTTACTTCAATGCAATACATGTTTTTCTTGAAAAGTTAGTTATAGTTAACTAAGTTGTTATGATACATTACAATTGACACCAGGACCAGATTATTAAAATCACAGCAGTCATAGCACCCCCTGCAGGAGAGGACTGGAACCCCAGATTTAATACACCTACAGCTTCTAAGAAAACAAAAGTATGGAGTGCCAGTGTGGGTACTGAGTAAGGTCAGGTCAAATACTACATTTGAAATGCTTTAACAGTGTACCGGGACTCAAATTGTTGTCAAAGATTTTTGAAGGCTGTACCTGGAGGGACAGAGCAGTGGTGTTCTGTCTCTAATTGAATTTTAATGCAACGACTTCTAGCGATATTTTGCTGACATCGGGTCCAATGATCACTAATGGTGGTTTTTATAGAGCATTATAAAAATAAGAAAAATACTGATTTCTTTTTTGTGTTTTTCCCTGAATCTAATGTTTTTTTTTCTTCACTATGCTGCCTTTTTTTCTATTTCCAATTATTGTGCCTTTTTGTTGGAGCCATTTACTGCTTATCACAGCACGAAGAAAAGAGTCCATATGACACAACAGTAACAATGACAAATAATAGAACAAATTGCATCAATATTTTACATCCCAGGGCAAACATATATTTGAGAGTGACATATGGAAGTTGTTTATTCCTGGAGAAGGCACTTTATGATCATGTTATTCATTGTCAAACTACTGAACAGACTTTTGATGAATATTATTGATGAACAAGCCTCAGGGGTAACTTTTTTTTGCCTGCACACAATTTTAAGAATATTTCTGTTGTCCATTAGACCACTGTAACTCTGTCTCTGTCAACATCCCCATTCACAAGTCCGACCTGCACACAATGTTTCTGCAAAGCTTTTATTTCGAGCTATTGTGCAAGACAATAACACATCACCGGCCGCTTTTTGCCCGAGGAGAAGCTGAGCAATAAATTGAATTTTTATTGTAACTGCAATATCAACATGTGCAGTAAACATCACAAAATAGAAAAGCAATGAATTAGAAAAGGATTTATTTACACATGCCGTGCATTCGCAGAGGATTTTCAATAGGACACTAGGATTAAGGCACAGCGTCCTATTGTAAAGTACAGAGAATGAATGTAATTAATGCTGTCTGTACAGTCACTTCAGCAGATAACCTGTGTATGAGAGTACACTCTACACACATACAGTATATACTCTATATACCGCACAATGTAAAATAGATGCAATAGTAACATTAAGAATTTGCTAAATATTAAATTCAATATAAAACCGTAGACTGAGATTATTAAAGAACCTGTGAATATGTGTGCATCAGAGGATAAAGAGGATACAGTGTGTGTAGTAACAGATGTGGTAGCAGTGAACTTATTCTGTAGTTCAGTAAATTAAGTTAATCGTCTTTTGGATTTGTTAATTTTGGATCAAACACTAATTCCTTCTGGGCTGTTTTAGCATCAAATGCATCAAAGTTCTTCTGTTTTCTCACTAACCATCAAGGACATTTCATTCATCAAGTTACTGACAGAATCCACATCAATCTCTGACAGCTGTTTTTGTCACTTCATCCAACAAAAGAAGCCCAGGAATGATTACAATGAGAAGCAGCAGCTGAGTGTTTTGACACTGCAATAACAAACGCTCATCATTTTATATCATCAAGTATTAATCATTTTGTTTTTCTAACAGCGACGTCATGAATAAGCACAATGTTAATTTACAACTGACACATTCTTGTTAGTTTATTAATCAATTAGCTGATGAATGCTATCTTAGCAGCTGATTATGCTAATCCATACTGTACCTTTCTGGAGCACAGGCATCAGAACACATGATTTATGTGGCACACAATTGAAAACAAATACTGATTGTTGGGCAGAAATGTTTTTTGTGTTTTAGTTTAATTTAGAATATTGTCCATTACGGAAAACAAAATTGAAAAAAAAATGTAAAGCGTCAAACAAAAATTTCAAAAAAACAACAAAAGAAAGTAGTGGAAGCCAATATGATTGCAAGCATTTAGTGGTGGTAAACAGTAATTGCAGCTGTAAAGCTCCTTTCATAGATTGAATGCACTGCTAACCCATTTGGTTTTATACCAAACTAATTCCATCAACATTTTCCCAACAAAGCAAACCTACATTAAAACACAGCGCACAACATTTCCAAATGATATATGTTTTTGATTGTTTGTTTTTTACACATTAAATTACTGTATTTTTATTTTTACAAACAACAGTCTATGGCACATTGTGTTTTAATGGCAGGTTTTTAAAGTTTCCCCAGAAACATCTTGACCAATTACAAAAAGAAAAAAGAAAACAGGCCATTGTTAAAAAATGTGAGCCCCATATTATTTACTGAAATGTTGAATGCTGTGCTGTCAGCTACGCAAGAACTGAATAGGAAAAAGGTTGACTTTGTCATTTCTGCTTGAGAATTTACTTAATAATTAAAGTGTCAAGCTCAATTTAAAGTGTGCAGAAATAAGCTGCACGAGGATGCTCATCAAGTCCTTCTCAACTCTCTGTGTCCTTCACTCTATCTCTGATATGGATCCCACACACACACACACACACACACACGTGTACTCAAATGCCAAAGCAGGTTAAGAGTCATTCTCACTGCCAACCATGATTATAATAAATACTTTAGACGCACGTCTTCAAGAAAAACCCTGATACTGAGCCCCAAACAACAGTGTGTCCCCACGGGAGTCTCACAGTCTATTAAAAGTCTATTAAAAGACTTCCTTTTGGTTTGAAATCGCAGATTTATGTGGTTTAACACGATGCATATCACAGAAAATCAAACTTTCTACGTCCTCCACACTCGCACCCTTTGGAATCTGGTGCAGATAATGTCAAGTTTAAATCCAGCACAGCCGCTGATCCAAAAACATTTGTGTAGGGAGGAAAAAAAACAAGGAAGTCAGGTGTCGATGCTCTGCGGTGTGTGAGACGACAATTTGTTTTCCCACAATAAACTCTGCGTCCAACAAATCTGTTGTCGGGTACTCACGATATGAGGATGCCAATTGACATGTGAAAGTATTAAACGCCCCCAATGTTTTAGCAATTTAACACTTACAGCTAGAGCAGGCACTCAGTATAAAGTAGACTGCTGGAAAATGTTGGCAAGATTTCCCTGTGAGATCTCAACCTGTGAGTTGAGAACTGCACC
>NC_024319.1:11940469-11949048 GCF_000523025.1 Cynoglossus semilaevis | reverse complement strand
GTCCACCACCTGTCAAGTATATTTGCATTGAAGGCCCTGTGGCCAGTGTACCTCGTTTTGATTTAACTACAAACTGGAATCCAAAGCCATTATATATATATACATATATATATATATATATATATACATATATGTATACATAAATAATTCTATGTATATATAAATACATATATACGTATACACATATAAATACATATACATAAATTCATACAAAATCACTACTGTCAAGTGTTTTTATAGTTTTCCAATTGGTCCATTTCCTCGGCAGGTGTAATAAAGTACCTTTGTATACAATGGGAACAACCAATGTCTGCCAGAATTGGTATTTATTATTTTGGTCAAATCACTCGGCCTTCAACAACTCCATGTAATGTTTGCTAAATGTCAGCAGCCTCTGCAGTCAAAGTACTAATAAATTATTCTGAGTGTGCTTAGTCTCAGCGGTTGTGTTCTTCATGTACCGAAAACAAAAATCTATCAACCCAGGACGGTCCCACTCATCAGCACCAGGACGTAATACAGTCCTTATTTTGGTAATGAAATCAAGGTCATTTTCTGAAGTCTCTTCAGTGGTGATTACAAAACTACACACTGTTACTTCACGATTGGTTCGTTTGTATTGTCTGCCTATTAGAGTGTATGAAAACAGTGATTATAAGCTGTGTTTTGTTATTTATTTATTTTTATTTTTTTGGGATAGCTTAGCATATGGCCACTGGTCGATACAGTTCTGAATTATAAGGCTGTATAACAGTCTGGTCATGCTCACAGCAGTCACACCTGCACACACACACACACACACACATGCACACACAGCAGATGATCTCTCCTGGGAAATGACTGCAGTCTCATGCACGTTGTTCACTAAGCAGTAAATACACCTATCTTAAAAGCCTTTACCTGCTCCATGTTGATAAATGCAGAGAGTAATCAGTCGTTAATGATGATATAAAGGCAGTCAGCTGTTGTGGGGTAAGTGTGCAGTTGGTGAGATGGTGAACATGTGGCGCTGTGTGTGTTCTCTGAGCATGACTAGACATCACCACGACCCAATCACCCAGTGATGCAAGGACCAGTACCTGAACCTTTCACACTACATTTGAGTCATGAAGAAAAATAACACACACACACACACACACACACACACACACACACACACACACACACACACAGTCTTAATGTCAAATTCATCCTCACATTTCAGGCTTTGTGTGTCTTAACTCAACGTCCTCGGGTGTGATGGTGAATTCAGCTGATATATGTCTAAAAGATATCGGGCTAATGTCTTGTTCTCTCTCTCATTCTTCGGGCCTTTTATTCATTTATATCTGTTCGTTTATTCTGGAACACAGGGGAGCTGCAGCCAATCATGAAACCTTCACCACTCCATCACAAGGACACACACGTAATAACACACATCATGGTTAATTTAGAGCCAATAATTAACCTCATGCTGCATGGATTTAGATTTGGATATACTTTTTTACGATTCCAAACATTTTTATTCACTGCGATGTTTTAACGATTCTCTGCTTTTTTCCAATAAATCGAAAACTTTTATTTTTCATTTTATAATTTCTGTGCTACCTGTGTGACAAGAACGTGACTCGAATCAAAATGTCTGGATTTCATGCACCAAGTGTTATTACACTTTCTTTCCCAAAGCTACGAGTACCTGGAAAATCAGTTCTACACCGAACAGAAGTCTAATTTCAGCAGCCAGATGTTACTGGGACATTGGGCAGATTGCACTGAGACAAACAAACTGTAATAGGGTACAGATTATTTTACAGGGAGACACCACGTGTTTAGTTCAAAGGTTTGATGAAAGGATGAAAATAAACACCATGTCATAACATACAAAAAATAAAAATTCAAATGGTTTGTTTTTACATTTTGAACCAAAGCACAAAATACTTCCTGTATTTAAACTTAATATGGCAACTGTGAACAAACCGATTGTGCGTGGGAGAGGCGATTTTAGTGAGTACTTACTAATGTTTATAAGAATCTAAAGTGAGCTGAAAATACGTGCTGACATAAACACTCATTTTCTAGCAGTTGTTTGTGACCAAAAGAACAAAACAAAACGATTACTATAGCAATAAATGTAAATACTTGTAACAGGCCAGAAATTAAAATGCAACAGATGCAGCTCATCTGTAATTACACCAGCTCTGACTCATTGGCCTTTGGTGAATAGAACGCCATCACTAATGTCTCAGAGAGTCATGCCCCTGAATAAATCCACGGAAAAGCATCTGTACTATATAAAAGCCTTATGGGTCGCACATATTCAATGAAGATGCGTTGAATGTGCCTTTAATTTTAGGCTAAATTAACCGCCGCAGCAGCTCAGTGAAAAAGAACAAAAGGAGAACATTTAGCAACAGCCTGCTCTTGACATGGACTCAGGAAGTCTTTTATGATGGTTTGTAGAATCCCCCGAAGAAATGAAACGTCTTAGACACAGTGTTGGCCCTGAGCTAACAAGTGTTGCTGTCTGGAGGAGCCCAAATAAATTGTTACTATAACTGAACCTTGGGAAAACAGATGCGTGTAAAACCTTGGGGATTGAGTTGAAGTTAAACCTAATGAATTCCTGCACAAACTTCACTTCAGGGCGAGCAAACGGATGCAAAGTGCACAAACACAAGAGACTATTTATGCTTTATGAAGGATCACCTTTCTCATCCGGAAATATGAGTGTATATATATAAATAAAAATGTGTTGCTTCACATTATAATATGCAAAAACATATTGTCAAATATGATTTTATGTAATAGATTTTGTTGAGTATTTTGGCTCAGTGAGATCCAGTTTGCGCCAGATAAGAATTGTTTCGTGTTTCCAAAGTTAAAACATCAACACAGAACTTGCTGCTAGGTCATAAATGTATTAAATAAAACTGTAGCGGGACAGTGAAGGAGACGTCCTCGCTTCATTCCCCTGCAGAGTGATAACTAGTAAGTTATGTGAACTAGTAAATGAGGGAGTTTGGTGCAGGAACTCTCTCGGGATGAGCTGTTTATTCTGCCTGTATATCTAATGACGCTGTAGCCCTTTGAAGAAGACGGAGGTTTTGATGGAGTGGCAGTGTTTGTGAGCAGAAGAGACGCATCTCCTCTTCACACGCCCGTGCCGACTGCCACCGTTACCCTGACGGCGTATATCTATCTACAGAGATGGATTTTCATGCAGGAAAAAAAAAGAAAAGGAACGCAAACAGATTATGTTGTGCATCACAGGACAAGGGACATGGTAAACAAAACTCAGATGTGCAGTGAGGCATGTTTGCATGTAGGGGTTGCTCTGGCTGCAGCGTGGAGACACTGGAGAGAAGAGAAGAGAAGGAGAGGAGAAAAGATGGAATTGTACCCCGTAGGTCAGCTGTCTCTCAAAGACTTTTCTGAAGAAGGGGTTGAAATGGCAGTGACAGTTCTCCGATAGGCACAATAATGTGTTTGTTGCAAACACACAACCTTCAGCAAAGGGCAAGGAGATAGCAGAACTAAGACATGTGCAGGGTTGAGCTGCAGCCTATCTCCATCCCTCGCCACGAGTATCTTTTGTTTAGCAGTCTTGTAGAAAAGCTGCCATATCTCTGGTTCCTAATAAATGCAGCTCAAACCTTCCAGGCTCTGATTAAGGCCGTGGGATGACACTGAGGCTGTGGTGATAGAGTAGAAGAGCAGGCACTGAATCAGCAATAAAATTCACACAAACTTAGGGAAGGGTAAGTTTCATTCCAGCACGAAAAAAAAAAGACAGATGCGACATGGAGAGAAATGACATTCCTTTTTGCCGTGCCTTATTTTGTCCTCCTCATATGCATGCAGATTCAAACCTACTTAATTGTAGTCCTGACTCAATCATCTCAGAGTTTCCAAGCATGGCACATTTCATTTATAGGAATGAGCAGCGCATACATATTCATGTGTCAAATGTATCTGGCGGTGGCAGCATAACGAGACGGAACGAAGCAGAGGAAGTGTGTTACAAAGTTCTCCAAATAATGCATTATGGATAAGAACACCAAAGGTGTTTACCAGTGTGTGTCAGTCATGAGTGAAACAACGCAAGTGCATATGGGTTTAACAACGTGGTGGGTAAGCCAGTTTAACAGTCGGATTTTAATGCAGTGTGTGTGTACTGAAACATCTTGTTCAGAATACTCAAGTCGAGTACCGTACTTTGAACACTTTGAATGACTTAAACGTCTAACATTAGTGTAACAAGGGGCGCTCAAGGTCTAGTGTGCATTTTTTGCCAAGTACCTGGCAACTAAAGGAAAGAGTAGGAATGGAGGATGTACTTCATCCTGTTTGGTAGAGAATGACGCTTTTTTTTTTTTTTTAGCTTGAAATTGAACACATTTAAAAAGAAATGATTCAACTCCACACTAGCTAAGGGGGAACAGAAATCACATTTTTTTATGCTGCACTGCTTTGCACAGATGTGATTTACTGTTAACAGCCAACTTGCCAGGAAACAAGGCCAAAAAACCCAAACAGTAAGGTTTTGAATTCATGCCTGAGGCATGGTATCTGGATATAAAGTTGCTAGACTGCAAAAAATATATTTGTACTAATTCCTTCCTAATTCTTCTTGTTTCCATTGCTCTATAATAAGATATTATTTTTAAGTCACATACTGTAAGTTTGAATTCTCTCCTCAAACTTGTCTTCTAGGATGGATATGTTCTTGCATTAGCCCACACTGGACACTTACAGAACATCTTTATTTAAATCCTGTGTGCTTGGGTATAAATGGCATGAAGTGCCACATGTAAAATGAGTTCTTGGTAAAAAGACAGAAAAAATACTAATTTTATCTTTTGAGTATTTTTGTAATAACCGGTTACACTGTTTTCTGTAGACAAAGAATTGAAATGTCCTCTTTGACTCTGAGTTATGATTACAAGAATGTTCTGAATCCAGTGTCAGCACCGACCGGCAATGTCTTCAGGAAATAATGAGTTAAGATTACATTTAGCTAAATTAACGCCTTCTTGTTTCCATTTTTAATGTCTAATGTCCAATAATCTTTGTATTTTGTGAGACGTTAGACCAGAGACAACTCATATTTCAGAGAGACTAGAAATCAGATCAAGCAGAAATGGGTTTCAACACGACACAAATGACAAAAACGAAGACCTGCCTGGGTGTGATTGGATAAACAAACATAATTAATGTACAAATAAAGGCTGGCGTTTTATACAGTGACAATAATTGGGGTCAAAATTTCATACAAACAAAACCTTTAAAGGAAATGCTTTAGTCTGGCTAATGAATCATGTGTGTCAGGCTCTTGGACTCTCCAATTGGATTTTCCAATTGTTTTCCAATGATCCCAAAGGCTAAAGTTGCTCCTTTATTTCTTCTGGGAGAATAAACAACTACACGCACCACATTTCTGTCCTATTTCATGGTACTGCAGTGTCTCTCTTTTTAAATCCAAAATAGGTGGCTCAATGATGCTTTTCACTCAATGACTTCACACTCACCCTAATTGATTGCATCATAATGGTGTGAGCAAAGAGATGCTGGTGGTTCAAACATTTATGTTGTGTACCATGTTCAGATCATTAAATTAAAAACAGCCATAAACAACTGACAATACTGTCTACTCCAAATATCACCGTGCCACAGCTTTAGGACCAGGCTCCCTAATAATAAAACTGGCAAGACACTAAATATACAGTATAATAGATGTAGATATACAGTATGTACATATATATACAGATATATAATTTAACAGGGCAGAAACACAACCATTATCTGAGTTGTAAAATAGTTTACACTGCCCATATTACTTCCTCAAACACAGTAATAAAGTTATTACTAATAAAACGAGTAATGAAATGTCCGTGACCGTAAAATCAACCTGGATTGAGACTGCACAGTGATTTGACTGTGTATGGTGACAAGGCTGCATAATGTAGTTTAACCAAAGTGGATGAGAGGCAGGAGAAACAGGGAGAAACAGGGGGAGACAAACCCATGTGTGGTGATGGACGAGGTCGTGGCCGGAGCAGGACCAGGGCAGGTCAAGGGATGAGAAGGGGACGGGGAAGATAGAAAGGGTCAGCAGGGAGGAGGGGGAGAGGAGTAACCTCAGAGGATTGGTTCATCTTGTTAGTGCTGGAGGAGGTGAAGGTGAAGATAATGGAAAAATAAATAAAAAGACAAAAAAGACGAAGGGAGAAAAGTTGCAGACGAGCAGCCAACACAAAGAAGGAAATCCTTTGTTCAAACTAAATGAAAACAATAAGGAATTAGAGACGGGGGGAAAAAAATCATACAAAGAAGCAGCAGGGATGAGCAAGTCGGTCACAGAAGGATGGTTCATATTTAGATAGCAACCCACTGCAGCCGGCTCTGCTCCTACACTGATCACTCAGTTCATCCATTAGTTCAACTAATTCTCCTCACCATCTGCCTCGCAATTTCAGATGCACCTCTGGTGCCACAGAGAAAGTTCAGGACTGCGGGAGAAGGGACGACGCTTTGGAAAATGAGATTGATTCGGCCAAATTTAGAAACCTAATGTTTCGTTAACCCGTCAATGAAAATCTAGCAGAAAATGAGCTGCAGTAAATTTGATCACAGGGACATCTCTACAGAAGACTGACGTCCAAATTTTATGACATACATAATTTGTATGGGTGAGTTCATTGATTATATTTTCTCACCTAAACTCCTCATGTTTTCCTTATGCCATACAAAGAACTGTTTCAGGAGACATTGAAGGACAAGCCAGAAAAACAAAGCTTTTTTTCCCTTACCTTCATAAGCTACTTTAAATCCATGAGCACTCACAGCGAAGTCACTGGTAAGCCTCAGTGAAAATATGGAACCAGAACTGGTAAAAGGCGGCGGGATCGTGAACCCTGTTAACCTGCAGAACAGAACAAGACAGAACATGAGTTCTTATCACATACAGTAATGAATACATAAAACAACATTTGAACAATACATATCTTCATAATGACATCTTTGAAAATGTTAACATTAAAATGTACACCAATCGTTTCCTTACCCACATAAACAATATCGTTTTTTTTTGTCTCCAGGCGACACATTGGTTTTAGATGAATAGGCTTTCAAATCAATTTTGTGTTTAATAAATTCATATATTTAACTATATAAATATATTTTCTGTGCTAGATACTAATGATTATCTATATATAAAAGTAATTTCAGAAACAAAAAGTGATGTTTTTAAACCCTCAACCCTCATTTTACAACCATAGGCAGCCTGGTCATATTGATTCTCTCTGAGTCTGACCGTACCTCTAATAACAATAACATGGGAGAGTGACATTGATGAACTGCATGTTATTTACCAACAAGCTGTGAAAATATCATCCTACGCTAATGTTGTGATTCAATGTGCATAATTGGCAAAAAAAAAAAAGGAAAGAAAAACCTGTTCTGTAACATATCTGTCATCTCAGTATTAAATAAATAAAAGTCATCATGAAAACACTGTGACCTGAAAAGCGACTGTGAAAACACCTCAAACCTTTTACAACTGTCACGTTTGTATACTTTAACAATTTGCACCTACTTAAACAGGGCTAGAATTGTTATGCAATTTTGTGCCAATAATGAAGTGTGTAATAAACAATCAGAACCCCAGTGAGAACCGTCTCCATTGTTGGACGGTGTTTGAGGGCTGGCAGCAGCACCATAACAGACTGCTTCATTACTGCATTTCAAATTAGGTGCAGATCCAAACAAATCCATTTACTTTCACGACATCGTAAACAAGATGTGTTGCTGACCGTTCCTCGGCAGCAGTTGTTGATGTTCCATCGACCTTGCCCTGACTGCTGTACGCCGGCGAATGGCCGCATGTATGAAACTTGTACACGAAACTGAACGTCCTCTTTTCTGAATGCCATCTCATTTTCTCTCCCGAAGCTTCTGCCTGCGTGTGCTGACTGAAACCTCTCCTTGACGGTAGGCCAGCTGACGGATGTGTGTTGTAGGCCAATTGCAGAAGCGCAGAAATTTCCCAAGTGACAGCAGGAAAGACGCCGCTGTATTTACAGCTTCAATAGAGTTTCCAATTACAGCTGTGCGAACAGTGCTGGGCCTTCCAGTAAATAACGGCCACATGTGCAGAAAGCAGGCGAAAACACACCTAAAAGTTAACAACTATGAATGTATGCAGTTGGTCTGAGGTTGAACTGACAATTTATGACAGGCTTTAGGGCTCGAGGTGAGACCATGGATAACAAATAGTCCAACTCATTGATGCCTTTAGTTGCACAGGTTATACATACACACACACACACACACACACACACACGGTTCCATGGTGTAGCTGTTATCACACCTTCCTTACACATCTCTCTAACACACACAGGGTCCTGGGTTCAAGCCCCACGATAAATGTATATATGAATAAATGTATGTGTGTATATATTTACTATTGAGAACTAGTACACAGAGCTAAGGTTATATATGTATATATATATATATACATATATATATAAATAATCATTAGTTCAACATCCAGCCATTGAAATCCAACCCTCCAATAGGACCATGTCACTAAAGAAATGAAG
>NC_024319.1:11888098-11940432 GCF_000523025.1 Cynoglossus semilaevis | reverse complement strand
AAAGACTTACATGCTGTTTTCACCCTGTTCCAGGTCAGGATTACTGATGATTAATACTACAGTCTCTGTGTTCTTAGTGTCTTAATTATTATTATGTTATATGGTGTCTTAGTCTGTTTGAAAACACCGTCATTTTGCATTTTTTAAAAATACTTTTCAGGTTGTCAACTAAATTACTCATCAGCTAATTGATTAGGTACCAGTCAGGTTAAGTGATTATAAAAACACTTGTAACCTGTAATGATGGCACAGACACAACAACACATGATTCACTACTGTCTCTACTGTCTAACTCCCAATAAATAAATATAAAAAAAACAAACTCTGTAGTGTCTTTTTTCTTGGTTTCCTTGAAATTACACCGGTCCTTGACTCCCATTGGGAGGTTCATATAACGAATTGTGACTCGCTGGTGTCTGCACTGCTATTAATCACAGGAATGCAACGGAAACACAGGAAAACAGTTTGGTGATTTACTGCTACATCTGTACGTATGTTGTTCTAAACACCTACATCTGTACAACCGTTGACACAAACAACTGCTTCACTTGATGTGGAATAAGACAGGAACTGTCTTAAAACATGCCCTCACGGCAAGACACTTTTAGTTCTCTATAGCATCAAAAGAAAAAAATCAATATGGTTGGTTCTGCAATTCATTTCAAAAAAGGTCACAGGAGTTTTCCTGTGACATAACACTGGTTTATCCTTGGCCAGCTGCTGTTGTAGGACATGTAAACAAACCAACCTTTCTTTAAGGAAATATTTTTCCTACAGAACAGGGATTGAAAGATTCCATATTAAAGAAACTTTAAACTCTCAGACTGTGGATCCAATGGGAATTCAATCGCTGGAACATTACGATCAAGTGCTTTCAGTGTACTGAGGAGAAGAAAATGATGTGCTGCTATGGCAACATAATACATCCATGGACAAACAGATGGGAGACGACACCTACGGCAACCACTGTGCAACCTAGACACTTGTATTTGCTGCACAAGAGGCTGTAAAGTGGGCTGAGAACACATAGAGGTTGGTAGGTTCAGTGTAGGCTTCATAATTATTGGCCAAATGTGGACAAAAATAACTCAAATAAGAAATACATTCTTTCGGGGAAAAAACACAACCCCGTCAAGCTAAACCACTATGTTCCAAGCTTTAGAAGACTAAATCCTCTCCTAGATTCCACTGCTGTCACTATGACACAAGGCAGGGAAATAGGAATGTCATGGGGTTGGTAAACATGAGGGGAAGGTATTTATTTTCTCAGCTTGTTTGTGATAAAGATGTGGACATTTAAGCAGTAAACCTGACCAAGCTTTAGTTCTGTCTCGTGTCCAGAGCTAACTTGTATACTGTACACAGGACACATCTCAATGTAAAGTCACTGACTGAAGATTAACTGTTCAGTCAACAAACATACTAATCCTGTGGATATTCATTTTGTTTAACTATTTATGAGGGCAGAAAAGGAGTATTTAGTCAGGAGGTGTAAAAGAATCTAAAACGATGACAGAGCCTTGGTTCACAAAGCACGGTCTGTCTGACTGTGCCACTAACAAACAGCAAATATGCCCATCAGCCACTATTATGTGCTGTTGCTTTGGAAACAAGTGCAGCAATTCAATGCTTGACAAATGTCAACCATCAAATTGCAACTTCTTTTTGGGGGGGAGGGTTATATTCCATCTAGTTTTACTGAACAATTAAAGAAAAAGTTTAAGCCTTCAATGTTTTAAATATTTTGAATTATTGATAAACATGCCCAAATTGCTGTAAGTTTACTTTATATGAAAGCAACTTATTTTGTACGTTCACCATCTTTGACTGCCTTTGTTATTAAGAACAAATGTCATGTTAAATGGTGTTTCAGAGTAAGAAAGCGACCTGACTTTGTCAGAGAGAGCCACAGAACATATGGCATGACATCACCTCCAACAAGCCTCACACCAGGTGTATAAATCTCTTTGACACAGAGTGAATTTGGTCTACATGCTGCAGAAAACTTCATTTTTAACCTTTGCTGGCCCTTCTTTGCTCAAATCCCATTCCGGCCCTGAAGTTCTAATGGACCAAGTTTGAATTCTGTGGTATGATCCTTGTGACTTTGCTCTTAAATTCCTCCTAAAATGGAGGGCTTTGTTCCACCTACAAAGGTGAGTAACTGTTGTTTTTGGAGCATTTCTTCTTTATGCTCAAACTGACCTACAGATTATGTTGTCCTTGGTTGAATTCTTCAGTGTCTATTGCTCAGTACATAAGATCCACAACTTTTTTAGGGATTTTGGGCTGCTGTAAGTGGGAAGGGTGGGTCAGATGTTTCAGGAAGAGCTCTGATCAATGTTCCCTCTCAGTTCCTAGCTTCTGAATGTTTTCTATGCTCATTGCTCCCACATACAACTGCCTGGTCTGAAAATCTCTTTATTCTCTAAGAGAGCAAATTATGCTAAAATATAAAAAGAAAATCGCAGATCATCATTACAATTTAAACAGTAGACTATAATGTGAACATAACAACGGAAATTGGAAATTTAGCTAGCTTAAAGCTTGCATGTCACCAAAATTCAATAGCAGCCTGAAAGGGGCAAAACACAACCTATAGCAGCAGAGTTATGTTTGTGAGTGGAACAAGTAGGTTGGAACAAACAGTAGCCTGGCTAAAATGTCATTTTTTAACCAAACTAGAAAACAACAAAACAGCTACACAGACCAGCTACGAGGCTATACCATCCTTGTTTTGGTCACACTATTATTAATGGCATCAAACAGTATGTAACACATGGAGGCCAGGTGTTCAGCATCTTATGTAATGGACTCCACTGGGTCAACCAAAATTGCCACCCTGGGTCCAGACATGCCTGTGTCTGGGCAGACATGGATCAAAGCAACAGCAGGAACAGCAGAATGATTATGTGCACCTGTAACAAGAAGGCTAGTGATTGTCTGGACAGATGCAGCCCGTCCCTCCACCTGAACACACTACATCAGCCCTGAAGGTACCTGTCAGCCTTTCCTGCAGTCTGATTAGTGTGTCATGGCAGCAGCGTACCATAAAGAGAGCGAACGTAAGAGAAAGACAGACCGACACAGAGCAGGAAAGGGATGATGTATTTTTCCTCAGTCGCCATCGCTCTCCCTGGATCTGTCCCTCCGTCTGTGTTGTACTCCTTCTTTCTGTCACAATAGTTCTTTTCTTTTCCTGTTTTGTCAATGCTTGTGGTTCCATTTTTGTCTTTTTGGTTTACTTTTTTTATCTTCACTTGTCTCTGCCTACTTTTTTGTGTTTCTGCACTGCTCCCGACACCTTGGTTTCTTGATGTGAAGGATGAACAGGAACAGTCAGAGTGACCTTTCTTGTTGTGACAGAACAAATCATTTTAGTGTGCTATTTGTTGTTTTTCAGTCAGAAACAGAGGAGGAGACCTGTTACAGGCATAAGACGAGTCACATTTTGCTTATTAATCATCCAAATTAACAAAAGAAAGAGAACAGCACGGGATGATTAATAGATATGTTTTGCAATGATATGTCCCAACTCATTACAGCTGGCCCTGACACTGACGTTTCATTTATTAACTGCAGTAATAAATGTCAAAACATCCCATCAATTACCCCACTCTGGGTTCTTCCCCTCTGTCTAATAAGAATGAAGGATGAAAATAAATTTAATTTATTGAATTGCGAGGGGACTGTGACGTGAGGAAAGTGCAGCGTGTGGTCAGAGAGCTGATGACCTCTTCACTCTGACTACTGAGCTACTCGTCAGTTGTTGCCACAGTGTAACACTTACAGTATAATTGTGCAGTACATTTATAAACAAGTAAACAATATGACGTTTGTCACATCTTTTACAGGAGACGACTGACATTTTCTGTCCCAACTATACAGTAATATAAAGATATTAGACAATATTCAGACTTTCACGTATTTTGTACTTAATGTATTTGTTGTCGCTTATCAATCCAATCACTAGTATTGTCATGTAAATACTATAGTTACATTTTTTGTTTTGTGTCTTTTGATTGGTCAAAAAGCAGATTCCAATTAGTCATCAATTTGGAATCCATATATCTACGTGCTGATTGACTATATTGAATTTAAAAGGCTTTGACTTCGAATGGAAAATAAATTGTCTCATTTTCTCTTTATTAGAAATGAATTTGATCCATTTATTCAAGTAAAGAAGAGAAAACGTACCTACTCCCTATTGTTTATCAGTTTTATTTTCTAAATTAGAATCAGATCTCCTTCACCGTAACAAAGCACATTAAGTGACATTACACCTCTTCAACTCAATGATTAAATCTAGAATAACGTCAAAGCGCTGTCAGCCGTGCTCATACATATAAGAGCTTCAATTCCAACTTGCCAAAAATGACAACAAATTAAAAGATCAAAGAGAGGTCTGTGCAACACAA
This sequence comes from Cynoglossus semilaevis, assembly GCF_000523025.1. NCBI lineage: Eukaryota > Metazoa > Chordata > Actinopteri > Pleuronectiformes > Cynoglossidae > Cynoglossus > Cynoglossus semilaevis. The sequence continues at coordinate 11,936,014 of NC_024319.1, read as the reverse complement.
TTCACATAAAGAACAGACGTTATTATATGACGCTGGTAAATTAACCGCGTTCAAAGTTAATGTTCTCTTGCTGAGTGCTGAGCCTCGTTGTGAACGATGTTTCCAATCTCAAAATGGCCGTCATTTTTTTACCAAAACGACTGAAGAAGAAGACAGCTGAAAATGTCAAGAATCAGTCAAACTGGATGTCACAAATAAAACACTATGTTAAGACGCTGACCCTCCTCCAGTTTGATTCATGGCTTCTGTGTACCCTGTGTTTGGTTAAAGGGATAGATCGAGTTTTACTGAAGTCTTGGTAAACACATGATGACTACTGTGACAAACAAGTCAACCTTAAAAAAGGGTGTGAATCTTCACCACTGGTCTTTGACACACCCACATTTAGGAAAAAGCTGTTGTCAGCATGTATTATGTCAGTGATTTGCCGAAGGCATTGTCTGGCACTTGTCCATGGCAAAGTGGAGACGTGTCAAAAAAAATTTCACTTCCCAGGAAAAAAACCCAACACATGGCAAGTTGTTTTAAACATGTACTTGTCAAAAAGGGGACGGACCTGTCACTCTATTGGCTGACCGGTACAGCCACCAATAGTTCTAAATGAGTCACCAAACCTGCCTGTGGAGGGGGATGAGGCAACAGAGGTGGATAGTTCAAATATTTATTTAAAAAGGATTTCCTGTTTTATTCAACCTCTATGACCTTATTCCTTTCAAGGTCAAGCAGGGAGCTGGAGATAATTCAAAGTGCGTGGTTGGAGCCTGTACATTTGACTCGTCCACTGCAGCCATGTACAGCACCGTACAGAGACACATTTAAACATTGAATTTTTAAACATAAATACAATGATGGTGAGGGGAGAACGCAAAGTCAATACAGTCATTACAAGGGACTGAACTGATGCACTATTTGCTAAAAGGCAACATCACTAATGCATATTTATGCATTTTGAATTTTTGTGGGGGTGTGGAGGGATCACAGAGCTTTTGCTGATGTACAAATTTCTCAAAATGATGCTGCAATTGTTGTAACGTTACAACTAAACATCAGGATGACGCCGTGGACAAGCAGGAAGACACAACCACCGTTAGGATTCATCTGATTGACCTGCTTACACAGTGTGTTCAAGCAGCCTTGAAATAGAATGCTAATGGTAAACAAGTACATGAACTGTAGATGTCAAATCCCATGATGCTTGGCATCTAGTAAAGCAACAGCTGCCACCATAATTGTATAATGACAGCAGCTAAAAGATCACCATAATGAGTTCATTATTGGTTAGAGTGTAAAAGTGGAATGAATACTTTTTTTTTCTACCTCAAGACTCCTTCCACACTCAGAATATAATTTTAGCACAATAATGAGTTCTTCACCCAGTCAGTCACAGACACACGGGATTTAACATAGTCTAAGTGCAGCATTAAATGAAACTGAAGGTGCAAAAATTCACAAAGGAGCGACAGTGACAGAGATCAACAGAAAGACGACTAATCAGCCACAGCACGTGGATGTCACATTAACAATTCATCAAGGACTTGTGTCATGCTCCTTTTCCAATTCCTTCTTTAATTAATGAATAACCATAATAAATGAGTTCTTTTTTCAATCCTTGCCATGGTTTTCACATGTAATAACCCTGAAAGAAGAGCTCAGCGGCAGGAACAATTGTGCACCTGTCACCTGGCAAAGTATTGGGAAACTTTGTTTTGTGCTACACCTGTCTAGACAAAGGCAAGAACACCTTAAACGCCTTTAAGCTCTTTTTTTAAGGACTTTTATTGCCTGTGACATTTTGAGCACAACAGGCACTTTCTCAGACGGTCGGAGGAAGTGGCTGTTGTGCTCAAAATGTCGTGAAGATTTTGAGTGATCCAGTAGCCTTCTGAATATGTTTTTCTGTGGTCTTTGTCCTCAAAGTTAAACAAAATGTGAAGGAGAACAAAAGTTGGTTTTTTTTTTCTTTCATTTTCCTCTGAATTACTTTATCCTTAAACTTAATCAAGTGTGAAGGGGACATGGCTTATTCACGGACACCATCCTTGACAAATGAGCCACAACAATAACTCGGGTCATGAGCCTGTCATTTCTGACCCAGGAATGACCAATGACCAAAATAAAACTGGGACTGGATTTTTTTTTTTAAATAAAAATCCTGTACAATCTAACATATTTACTGACTTAGTTTTAAATGCACAAATTTTATGTTTTATTTGTTTAATTTGTTCTGTCTGGTGTGTTGTAATTTAATTAAGTGACAAAACAGACAGGAAACAATTTGACTGTAAGATTCACCAAAGTACATGTAATAAAATATAACAATATTCTGGTTTTAATATACTCACAATTCACTAAAATCGTGTTCTGTTTAGTTGAAGACAACGCTAATATACTCACAGCAATTGAAGAAAGACACACAACAATCTTCTTCAACAGCTCGGATTTCCTTTTTTTAGTTTTCATAGCCATCAGCTGCCACCTAGAGGACAAGTATTTAATTGTGCTGCCTGCCACGCATTGACAAACAAAGAAAATATATAAATAATATTTTTTAAACCAATTAAGTGAAATTGGGTAATTTCCCACAGCACACCTGATCTCTTACGGCACAGTGGATGGGAATCACTGATCTAAGAGGCCCACGACAGGTGACAAAAAATGTATAATGTTAAGTATTTTATTTCTGGCATCATAAGAATTCTGCAGCTCTACGAAGGATCATAAGACTATAATTCATTCAGTCTGACAAAAAAAAAAAGTGCGTCCTGAATGCAACTTTAACTACTTCCAAATCAAAGCAGCTGCTTCACACAGCTGCCTTGAACTGACCTTTGTTGTATCAAACACTTTACATTCAGCCTTTATCTTACACAGGGCAGAAACTCACATCCTTGTAAGCAAATACTTTATCACACTTCAGATGACAGGTCAGAATATGGTAGCTTAGGCAGCGCTCCGTATTTAAGCACCACAATATTCCATCTGCCCACCTTCATCATTACTGTCAAATAAATGCTCAAGTTCTGGGAGAAAAATAAAGCTGGGGATGAGAGTGAGTGTTTGAGTGTTCCAGAAGATTCTCGAACACTTAAGCAAATGCACTTGTCTACATCTGTCCTCCCGGATACAACAAGCCCGGATGACTGCGTGGTAACTTTTACAGACACCTCTCAGTGTGAGTCATCACTGTGTGGGCTCAGGTAATATCCTAATGCACATAGCCACAGCTTCTAATAGAGACTGGAGAAGTCACGGTGACTAAGTGCAGTTAAGGTCAAGTAATAGACATGACATTCATCTCTATATGTGTTAAAAAGGAACTTAATGGTGTGAACAAAATGAGGGGGGACAGAGGGAGTGAGAGAAAGAGAGATCTAATAGTTAGGGAAACATACATTACATACCATACATTTAAATTGTACAAATTTAAAAATTCAAAACTTGTATGTATTGTATAAAGCAGGGATGATGCCAGAAATGATTGCCCCAATAAAAGGATGATGAAAATGAGTTAATATAAAATAAATAAATGAGTAAGAAACAACCCATAAAAAGTGTCCACTATATCTAATTTGAGGTAAAAATAAATGGTATAAATTCTGTCAGTATTAAAACTATAAATATATTGTAGAGCACAAAGCCAGGCTGATAAGACATGTACGTATGCATCAGTCACAACTGCACAGAGAGCCGAGGAACATCCCTGCTGTGATGCAATAATCAACAAATCAAACACAAATTAAATGACTTCAGTTGAAACAATTAGAATAAGAACTTAAGAAATACAAACATAACCTGGCAGCTGAAGGTAAGGGAGAATCAAAACACATTAAAAAAAAGATAATTTACTCTTTAAAAACTCATTACTGCACTCTTTTTTAATTTGACTTCTGAAGTCTTTGGTCACAGTGGCAAAAAAAAAAAACAAGAGAAGAATCTTTACACAGGGTTTTCATCAAGCTTAAATCTAATTTAAAAAACTGCTAATAGGTCACACACATCCTAAATCTCTGCAAAGTGTTTTTATAAACACGTGGGTCATGTTATGACAGATGTAACCCACATCTGTGAAAAAAACACTACTCACTGCAAATATTATGCCAATAGAATTAATACGTTAAATTATGTCTAACTCACATTAAAGTGTCAAAGATGTGACATTTAACCAGAGTGCAAAATACCATGGCACTGATATGAATTAAATGAAGCCGTCTTTAATGTCAAAACAGTGTTTGAGCCATTTGTGCGCGCGGTGGCGCGCCCCGCCCCGGTTGCTGCTGCTGCTGCTGCCGCTGCTGCTGCTGCTGAGCATCGAGACTGTTTGTTGTTAGTGTGTCGTTTAAAATTAGGTAAAATAATAAAAGCAGAAATTATACAGTGGAGCTCATTAGAAACAATATGGATTGTCAATTGTAAATGTTGTAACATTTTTATTGAATTTTTTTGACTATTTAATTATTATTATTATAAGGATGGATAAATATAATGACACAAAAAAAAGCTCAAAATTGATTTCTGAAAAAGGCAACATTTAAAATTTTAAATTTAAAAAAGTAAATCAATCACTCAAAACGTCATTCACCGGATAGAAAATATACAGAATACCTAAAGAATCCAAAGACTAATCTAGAACCTAAAATCCAGGTCCTACAACAGACGGAACTTAGACAATGTGTGGTCAACTGTAAATTGTCCACTGTCCCAAAAGTAATAGAACTGTTTCCATAGTGTTTTCCATCATGTGCTCTGATTATTGACAAAGAAAGTACATTCTGTAAGGTACAAACAGTCTATCATGTATTCATGCATGTTAATTGAATGGCAGTCCAGTCTGATTTGTCTACACCACAGGCTGACCTCCAGCCTCTGAAACAATCCTGAAGCTGCAGTGAGTGGAAGGTTCGAGCCACTGTAATGAGTGAAGGCTGCAGACGGAGCCAGTAAACATGAAAGAATGGAGCTGCACCTACTGCAGTTAGTGATACAGGTCATGCTGGAGTTTCCTCTCCTCTCTGCCGCCTCACACTCACACAGCTGTCATGCCTCTGACTAATGAGACTCTGCTGTTTGCTGAAGTGGAGACTGGTGCTGCGTTGGGGGATAATGGGAATATTGGCGTTTACCCCTTTATTGTGACACAAGGACTTAAAGGGATATGTCTCTTCTTTATGGGTGAGGGTCATCTGTGCGGTGCCCATTATTTCCAACACTTGTTAACAATAACTGTCGATAAACACCGAGGTTTATGCTTGCTGTGGAAGAAGATTGAGGAACACCATTTAATTATTGAAGACCGGTTTTACTAAGTTTTTAAAAATGTCACTGGATTTTAAAGACATTTTTTGGCACTACAGTAAACGCTCTGGCACAGTTAAAATACTGGTTATATTTAACGGCCAGTGTGTTTATTTCAGCATATGAGTCTGATTATGAAGCATATGTGTCATCAGTCCTTGCTGTTCTACTTCTGGCAGTGATATAACTTAAAAAACAAAGCAGCTTAAAAGAAGAAAAGTATTGCAGTATTGAGAAAACCAAAAACCTAATAGTGACGTTTATCTACAGAGACTTGTGTCTTTGTTATTTGCTCTTTTTTTCTTCTTTGTGACAAGTTGTAAGTGGTGGTTCTTGATGGATGTGTATCGTTAGGTAGGTGGCAGTATACAATGCAAAGCATGCAATTTTGAGTCGTTTTCTTTAGGAAATTAACAGAGCTGTTCTCTTTGTTTTCTCCACAGCGTATCATCTGCTTCATCTACTTTTATACCAATCATCTCCGTGTCCTTGTTTCACAACATCCATCATCTCTGAGGTCTCCCTCCTCATTTCTGTCGCTCAGTAACTCCATCTCCAACTTCCTTTCACTTGGTTCATAAATGTAATATTTGCTCTCGTGGTAAAGGCTCTGGCCTAAGTTCTAAGTATGGTTTTACAAGGTTAAAATTATATTTAACAAAAGTGTGGATCCCAAAGACTGGAGCAAAATGAACTACACACAGAGCTCTCCCTGCAAACAGCTGAACCCAACTTTTAACTTATTATAACTGGAACTGTTGAGTGTTAAAACACACCGTACTTGTGTTCAGGGATCCTGCGTACAGATGAAAATTTCCCTAGAGTCGAACCTTGGAAAAACAGAATTATGCAACAAAATCTTTTTAAGTATCTAAAAATGACTCATTTGCTCAAGTATCAACAGTGATTCAACTCTTGAATTATTCCCACACTTTGCCATCATAATAGAAAGTGCCCTGGGCCCACTTTGGCCGAGGCTGAGGGACAGAGGTGACACTGCCTTTTTTTCACTCAACTACAGGTACTGGAATGTCGTCAAGATCACAGACAATACAACTTACTTATTATAACTTGCTTATTGTTGAACAATCATGAAACGTGTACGTTATTTACAGAATAAATAATGTTGATTGTTATAATCACACCCGGGGTTTGTCAGGAAAAACTGTTACACAATTGTTTTCACAGCTTTTTCCAAAGCCTCATTATGCATCCAAATAATACAACTCTACGGAACCAGGTCATGTGACTGTGTGTGAATCTCCTTTTTGCGGCACCCTAAATGTCAGACTTGGTAAGCACGCAGAAGCGCCTTAGGGTAAACATTTATTTGGCTTTTTAGTGAATTAAGTAAACAAGGTGAAATCCCTGTGTTTAATGACGTTCTCTACTGCTGCCTCCTACAGTGCAGAGTTTGGATAAAGTAAGGTGATTACTGAGCTGATCCACTCATCACTGCAGAACAACACAGAAACACACGGGGACTTTTTCTCACCGCATGAAATATAATCATCTCGTGTTGAATCTAACAAACAATAATATCAAACACTATTGGTGTCCTTCTACCAGTATTCTACCCACTGCTCACTGTTCATCCAACGTTGCACATTTTCCTCCTGTATTTTAGCAGTTTGGAGGTATTTCAACATCAAGAGCAAAGACAGACGTAAACCTCATCAAATCACTTTTTTGTTGACACCTATTTAATCAACATTGTGTGTTTATTTGCTAAATACATGAAAATAGTGCTACAGAGTTTAAGAGTCTGTTTTAGTTGGAATTTCATTCACCAATTCCATTGACTTTTCTTAGTTTTATTGAGCTGTTGTCTAACACTACGACAGTTTTAACAAATCTGTTTAATACAGAAATGTTGGTTGTTGTTTTAACTGAAATAACCATCTGTTACTGAGAAGGGAATACAATAAGTCATCACTGTGGTGTACACACCACACACTCCACCTCGGCCCATTTTTAACAGAGCTTCGCAGCCTATAAAACACCAGCTTCCAGTTGACTGCATTTTTATTAAAACCCGACCTAAAGAAACATCAGTAGTGGAACTCTGTAGAGTCACGAACTCAGATGAAAATATAATGAGTACATTATGAAATTATTTAACTCTTTCCATCCATATATACTGTATGACTGACAGCAGGTCAGTGTATTGAGTCTTACCTCGTCCTGAAGTTAGCTGGGTGTGGATGTCCATCGTACAAAGATAAAAAGTCATATTCCTCCTCCACAGCGAAAGATTGAAAAACTATATGAATTCTGTTGCCCTCATCGGCAACAATTACCCAGGTGCAGTTCGCTCCATTTGGATATCCATATGGAAACCCGGGGCTTTCTATCGTCCCATTCCTCCCTTTTAAAGTGCCTCCACATGTATGGATGAAACCTGTGATGAGGAGAAACAGAAGTTGTCGTCAAGTCTTACACAGTGCAGACAAGAGCAGAGAACAGAGGCAAAACCTCCATGTTTATTTTCACCTGTTTCAAACAGCATTAAATAAATAATTCTGTTTTAATGGGTGTGTGGAGACGCTGCTCCAGGAGAGAACAGGCTGCACTGTAGAAGGTTCACATGCAATCTTTATTCAGCTCACAACAAATTCTGGGGAAAATAAATTGTTCTCAGCGAGCACAAGGTGTGAGAGAAAGGCAAAGTGCCCTGCAGTATTTCTACATGAACCCTTACCCTCCATTACAACTTTACTATGCTGTTGTAACTGGCATTCATGGAACTCAACGGCACTGAAGGTGCACTGCGTGAGCGTACATTTTTGATGACGTACTTTGTACAAAATAGTATTGGTTCAAGCTTTAAATCAATGTTCTCTGAAGTGCTGTTGATAATGTATTTATAATCAGACAATAGAACTGTTTAACATATGTAGCTCGTAGCAAATAGTCATTTGGTTCTGGTACATTTTTTCCTCCCAGCGTCTGAAAGGACATTTCTCGTTCTGTTTGTGTTTTTAATCGCTACATACTACAGTACAATGAAACTAAAGAACCTAATTAAATAATTTGTGCTTTTTTAAAACTGCTTCTGATGAAGAAAAACTGCAGACACATGTCTACATCAATTCTGTCCAGTCAGTTCTAAGTCTAAAAAAATCCTGATGACCGGGGCAAAGGCAGTTTTTTCATCTCACACAGTTTTCAACAATTCAATCGTTTTTGTTTTCCCAGGTTACTGTGTGAGGTAAATTAATTCTTCTTTATATTATTAAAATATAACAACAATAATCTTACTTACAAAACCATCGAATGCACACACTCACACACCAACAGCAACAACTCATTTACTGTAGTAGAAAAAAAAAACATTATAATATTTATTAAGTTATAAATATGTATATACAGGAAAGACATTTTATTTTTATCACATCAAAATCACTGTATTCACATACACTCTACTGATCCATTCGTTCATGTATTTACACTTCTTTAACACAATGTAAAACCACGATGTGCAGTTTTTTACTTCACTTTAATTCAGTCTACAAGTTGTTGTTGTTGTTTTTTTTTAGATCAGGATTTGGCATAAACTGAGCATCCAACGAGGAAATGACATTTCTTATTTCTGCACAAACAGAATTTGAAATGCTTAGTTGTTGTTGTTTTTTCCTTCTTTTGATTCTATTTAATAGATGTGAAGCCAAGCTATTGAATATTTCATTGGTGTTAACATTTAAAAAAATTAATAAGGGACATTTTCTTTTTTTTTTTGTGAATGTTTTTCCTTTCTAATGTAAAAATGAAAAATTGACTTAATCCACCTTTCAACAGAAAACCAAACAGAATGTTCGTAAGAATGTAAGAATTTCACATTAATGTTACAACGTGACCTTGGACTAGATGAGAAAATGCTGATGTGTCAGTGGAGGTGAGCCCACCTGCTGTCAGGCTTTCTTTCTCAGCTTAATTCACGACACTGAGATCACATAGACTATGATGAGATGAGGAAGTGCGTGCTGTGTTGTTTGTAAACTGAGTCATGGTTTTATTATGTATTTAGAACCGAGTCAAATGATTTATCAGAATATAAGACATTTCAGGTCCAACGAAAAAGCTATGGAGCAGACAGATTTTACAACGCACTGTTAACGTTTCATACACTTGGACCATGTGCCAAACTCAAGGCCCGCAGGCCAAATGTAGCCCTCTAAGTGTGGCCCACTCTAAGTGTGGCCCACTCTAAGTGTGGCCCACTCTAAGTGTGGCAGTTAAACAAAAGTGCTTAATTGCCTTATAACACAGTCTATGCTGCTTCGGAGCGTAAAATGATCAGAAACTGCAACTAAAACAATGCATTTCATGACGATGAGAGAAAAACTCAGTTTTCTTTCATTACACAGATCAATGTATAATATTTTTAACTTGAATGAACAATCTCTTGCAGAAACATATAATAATATGTTTTTGAAGTTGTGACATTTATACAGTCTTCCAGTTACGACCGGCCCTTCGATGGTAACAGTGTTTCTGATGTGGTCCCGGGTGATGATGAGTTTGACCCCCGTGAACCAAGACTGTAGAGAGAGTAAAAAATTGAACGGTGTTGTGCTTTTTAACATCATATTTTTGTGTGCCTTTAACCAGCTGCCTGACGTTAAACAAACCTGCTAATGAAGCGACCCTGCAACAGCCAGGCAAAAGAGGCAGAGTTTAAAATCAATTTCAGGCCGACTCACTTTTCACAGACGAAGCAAAAATACTGAAGCTTTTTTTAATCTTGGGTTTTGCCTCATCATTTCAAGTTGTACCACAACCCCAGCATGAGCAGAATCCACCGAGCCTTATTAGTCCAAGAAATATTTTCAGTTTCTATCGCATTAGACGACAAATGTTGCCTTGTGTTCAGACTAATGCCGCTTGTGTGAACTCCTCGACACTGTTTGTGTGAAGCAGATGCTCATTGTTGACGTTTCTTTATCCTTGATTGTGACTTTTTCCAGATTCTTTCTTCTCGGATCAGAGAGTTACTTTCATCACTAACTTTCCTGCAGCTCTCTCCTGCCATCTGCTTTCTTGTCCCACTTTGAATTTCCCTCAGATTTTATTCTATTTTCTCTTTCTCCCCTACACCTTTCTCACTCACTGCCTCCTCAGACAATTCGTTTCAGACTTGTTTCTTGACTGCTTTTCCCTTTTCTGGAATCCTCCTTCTCATTTCTTCACCCGACAACCACTGCCTCCTACTGCTGCTCCCTTTTCTGCAGTCAACGCTTTGAATTCCAGCTTGTAATTTGTTAAACACTGTCATCTCCATAAAAGCACTGCCTATAAAAAGACCGTTGTAAACATTTATTCTGCAACCTCAAAGAAAAATGACAACATGGTCTTATACCTGCAGTCTGACTGTATCCACCACTCACACCTACACTGTTACTGCTACAGTAGGTCACTTCCTTTGACCTCCGTCATCACTACCGCGGGAAAACACAATTCTCCATGTTTTCTTCCGATTTCGTGTTGATGCCATGCTGGAGCCCTGTGACGGGAAACCAAATTAATAACATGCTGTGACTTCGCAGTGGGGAAAATAGAGTTCAGAACAATGAATCAGTATTGTAACGTGCGAGTCTGAAAGAAACGGAGGCCTCAGCAGGCAGTCTGACTGGCTGACAGACAGCTCATGAATGATCCCAGCTGTTCTTCAAATAGCTACATACCACCGGCCTTTCAGACCCGCACTTAAGCACCACATTTTCCCTGCACCGCACCTTTGTTTCTAACTGATTGTTACACTTGCCAAGCAAAACACCGAGAGAGGAAATTGGAGGTTGCCTCCCACCACCACGAAGACTTTTCTTATTTCCCCTTGTCAATCTGAAGTGCATGTGCGTGGAATCATGCATATTTATGCTTCTTGTTGGCCCTTTAGCGCGTCTCACGTACACAAACAAAAACAAGACTAATGAATGTGGTTCTCCCATCCCTTTGCGGCAAATACTGAGATTTGAGCAGAATGATCCGCTTAATGAACCACGGTGCTTTATTTGCCCTGTGTGGATGGTAAATAAGATTGATTTTTTTTTTTAGGAAGAATGCATTATGCATCATAGAGTGCAAACTATTATTTTCAGAGACTAAACAAATTTGTTGCAGACTGAATTGGTTATTTAAAGTTTACCCCGGCTGCAGAAGAAAATTAAAGATAACATTGTACTAGGCAGTCCATGTGTTGGTGCCCTATAAACATGAGAAGAACTAATATGTTATGTCACACTGGTGCTGCTGCAGATATGAAGTAAAGTTCGAAAGAGAAATACAGTCATTATGTGCAGCAGGCAGAGGGGAGGAGGGGAGTTCATTTACTGCCATTCAGATTATGGTGAGGGACAAAGATGATGATGGACTGGGCACACGGTGGGAGGAGATCGCTCGCCCCCACCACCGATATAGAACAGGCCACCATTAAACAGATTCAGAAAATAAACATTCACAAGTGCAACCTGTTCCCTGGTGCTTCAGGTCCTGCAGGAAGGAAGGAACAATGACAATGTCTTTTTTTCTTTTTTTTTCCCACAGGAAGTTAAACTGTTGAATTCAAATGAAGCCTCGAGTTTTAGCAGATTTATTCTGTTCCATTTGCTATATTGTTTTTAAGCTGCACTGAACTTATCTGCTGTCTGTTGTACTGCATTCATCCGTTATCAAGTGTCTATTGTCCCTTGTTTCTCTGGCAGCGCGCACACATCCAAAGTAATATTTTACAACCACAGGAGAACAGGCTGATATATTCTAAATCCTTTGGATTAAAGTGCACAATGTGATATTAAAGAAAAAAATAAGTTTTCATTTCTTGAATAAAGCATTCACACAAAAAAAAACGTCTTTGGTGACAAAGTCTGGAGTTAATCTGTTTGTGGAGCAGCTTTGACGTGTCTCTCGGTTTTGGAATAAAAGACAAAATATTGTGTTGTGAACAGTGACCATGTGACCAGCTGTGTTACAGAACATACCGGTGAGTGGTGAGTGAGGCCGGGGTTCTTTATTAATAACATGTCTGGGGAGTATAATAGTCGGAGGACATCAGCTCTGAGGTCTTTGTGTGGAGGAACTTAATGTCCATATTAATTGGACACCATAATGGGACTACACTGACGGAGACAGGACAATGAATGTTGCCATGACAGTGTCGAAGATTAATTTCAGCCACACGGACAGGTTTGACAAAAACAGCTTACGTTTTCTTCACATGAACAGTAGAGCCAGTCACATACATACAACAAGGGGTGAGGAGAGTCTGGGCACCTTCAGATTAACGACGGTCAGATATCAGTGGGCGGCTACAGAGAGGGCGGTACACTGTGTGGAAATGCAAATTCTTAATTGTGTTAATACTTTGCCACTCAGTCTAATTTATAGAATATACTGAGCATACCAAGTATAGTTCAACAAGTGAAAGTTTAGCCCAACAGTGGAAATAAACCATGGGTTTAGCAGCGATCACTCGTAACAGTCTACTTTGTGTTTTTATATAATCATAGACTCTCACGTGTATTGGACTCACTCAACTTCAGAACAGGTTTCAAGGGTCTTTTGTTCATTTTAGATGAGCTTGAGTGGAGAGACCTCAAAAACATTTCTCTACAAAATTGACGCACGGCTTCCCATTTGAATGACGCCATCTCAGAGGGGGGTTACTTTTTTGATGCCGAAGCAAACTGTGTTAAGTAACAATTTCTGGAAAAAAGTAGAAGCCCATGTGGATATTTCCATCAGTAACACGGTGCAGTAGCACGAGAGCTTGAAGATACTGCAGATCCAGTGTTCCCATCCTTCCCACATTTGTCCTTGTCTGTAGAGAATTAAAATTTGAATCATTTAAAGGTATTTTTACTGTGGACGGTCCCTAAGACTTACTGCTGAGAAAAGTGAAAAATAAAAGTCCTCTCAGCACAAACTTATGACTGATTATGATTATTATATTTAGCAGCATTAGTAGCAACATGTGCTATCAAGGGACATGGTTTATAGGTGTCACTAGTTTGAACTAGACTAATAATGCCCTGCCCCAATGTTTACAACTTCTTTAATTGGTTGTGACTATCTAACAAAAAAAAAAATGAGGCTATTCAGTTAAGCAGTCATAATCTAATTTTTAATAATTTTTAATTTTTAATTTTTGTCTTTAAACAAATGTTTAGATGAATAATAAAGCTAAGATGCCATTAGACACCCACGCAATAGAATGGAGGTAGAGTAGATTTTTATTTTATTTGAATTCTAAAGCGGCCATTTATGATTCTCTATATAAAACTCATTCAACAGTGTTTTCTTGCAACTATAAAACACTAATATGTAATGACACTAATATTCCAAGCGCATGTTGCAATGGTAAACGAACCGTATTATTTTGCTACCTTTTCAGATTTTATAGTCACTACAGCTTTACCATTGACTTCTTTAACCCACTCACACATTCCGTTATAAATAGAGAGGAAAGTACATAGTTCTGTACTATGTACTTTCCTCGTTTTTTGTATAACACATCAATCAAACTGTCAGCACAGCTGTAAGGAGCAACTTAAAGTTGAACGTCTTGCCAAAGGACACGCAAGGTCTGGAGGTGTTGGGACTTTAACCATTGCCTTTGTGGTTACTATATACCAGCTCGTCCTGCTCAATGGTCAGACCTCATGAATAAATTAAAGGCTAGCTTATGTGTCGTTGTAGCCGTGTTGTCGTATTTATGTTTCACTCGCTCGTTATCTGCTCTCACACATGCATGTCTGGACTCTGGGGAATTTACCGAGATGCAGTTCGGGTCAGATGGCTTTGATATGAACACAAACAACCAAACTGTAAAGGCCTTGTTGTTATTATCACATTTGTACAGTCTGTCATAAATAATCAGTTTTATTTATTTAAGGCTTCTCGTTAAATATGGTTCCATTCAATCGTCTCTAAAAGCTCCTTCTGTAGTTAAATGCCTCTCAGTCGCTAGATTTCAGTCGCCCGGCTGCACTGTGACTGCAGTAGCTTTAAATGACATTTATATAAGCACTGATGCATCAAATATTTCAATAGGACTATTATTGGATTTCTGCTTATAACATGGCTGTCTGTGAGATACGCCTGACAGAGTGGAAAAGTCGATGGGACTTTCTGCCACTGTGCTAAACTGATTCTAATCTTATTTTCAGAGGGGACTTGTCTCCTCAAGGATCCATTTCTCAGGTGTTATCTGTTCCACATCTACACGTTCGTACTGTTTTATGTTTACATTTTACAACATTCCTCCTTGTTACAAACAGACAGGATAATAGTCAACGTCCAATAAATATTCAAAATTGCCTATATTGAAACAGAGAAGATTTTCTGTCCATGCAGGTGTTTTGGAATCAATCAGGCTCATAATGTCACAGTTAGGACTCTTGACTAACAGCAAGAGGGTGAGGCTTATTACAGCAGGGACTTTAAATGATTCACTGGCTCCCTCTGTGTCAAAGAATTGATTTTAAAGCCATATTACTATTAAATGAGTATTAAATGAACCTTTAACTAAATTCATATATATATAGATATATATAGATATAAGTTGAAGTTAATTAACGTTTAAGTTCCTGTTTATTTTCAAGTATATTGTTCAAAAAAAGCCATCGCAGTTATAAGCTAGTGGGGTTGTTATCTGAATGGAATTAATTTGAACAGCTGCTTCTTTCACAGTCTAATGCAGGACTGAAAAACATCTCAGATGTTTGAGCTTTGCTTTGAACACCACTTGCACAACCAGTCATTCATGAATAGTGCATTGCCTTCATCCTTCCTACATCACATTATCTTCCTTCAAACAAGTCTTAAGCCCAGTATCAACAGGCTTATAAGCCATGTGCTCTATTTTGTTTTCTCAAAAATCCCTGTTTTGGCATACATTGTTGTCTCTATTGCTACTGGATACATCATTTCCTCATGGCAGACTAAGGTGAAAGCTTTTTTCATGGCATATTTTCTGGCGGGTAGCACATATTTATCATCCTTGTTTTTCAGCGGATGCCAATCAAAAGCGAAGAGCAGGCAACGGCACTAGCACCAATCTGAGTTAAATTACAAAAAAAAACTTGCATTGATTTACAACTGACCTCAAAGGCCGGTCAGCCAATATAGAGATATCCATCGGCAGGACCAGGACACAGAGCACTGGCTGGAACGATAGAGCCTTACTAAGCAAAACAAAAGTTAGCAAACACACGATGGTAAGCTTCATCTGCTGCCAAACTTAGGAAAACCACAAAAACAAACACTCACACTTGTAAAGAATCCATTTTAAAAACTAGTCTTCTGTATAAGCTTTGTCAAGATTTCCCAGTTCAGCACAAACGACTGCTCGTTAAGAAACAGTGGTCTAATTAACCTGGACGTTTTTCAGTGGTTTGTAGATACTATATTATTGTAATTTCAACATCATTTTGAAAAAACATGCAGACAAACCAAAGGTGTGCGGCCTAACGTGCTGTCTCCTCCTTATTCTAGAGCCTCTAGTGTTCACATAACATAGCTGGTGTTTATTTAGCGTGGTGCGTCTAGCTCTTGGGTTGTACATGATAACAGTTCAGCAAATAAAAAGCAAATATCAGATGCTCAGATGGGCAGGAGCAAGTGTACAGGTGGAGCTACAGGGAACAGATCTTCAGCAAATAAAAAGCAAATATCAGATAGCAAGTGTACGGGTGGAGCTACAGGGAACAGATTAACGTCATCACCTGACTCACAGAGTGGGTGTTGTTGGATAACTCATGTGGCGACATAAAACACCTTTGTTGTCTAACCTGGAACTTAAAGAGTAAGCAGATAATCCTGAAACACCTATACAGCATTTGCACCGAAACCCTGAAGGCACTTTGGCATCAAATGTCCATTTTAAAGCAGTTTTCTTCCAGAGCAGACCAACCGTGACTGGCTGATGCCCAAAACATGGAATGAAGTAAAAAAAAAAAATTTTCATCAGACACGCAGGAGAACAACAGTGATAACTGCCAGGGCAGAAACTGTGACCTTAGCACACAGAAATCCTAAAGTGACGTTCCGAAAGCGAAGGTTTTTATCTGCATAGCTGTGTCGTGTGAAACCTTCACAATTCACACTGATGGAATGTGCATAATCACAGCCGCTCACTGTGCTTGTCTGCATGTCTGATGAAAGGGAAATGGGCTCTATACAGCACAAACAGAAAAGAGGCTTTCTACAGAACGACTATTACCTCATGAGTGTGTCATTGCAATTTGGAAAAGGGCACTGAAATATTCCATTTGCCGGTTTTTAAATTGCCAACCGCTGAGGTGAAAAATACTTAAATCAAATACACACCAAAAACACAGCTGGCACATGCACAAATGAGCACTCCAGACGCACCGCCGTCGCACAACAAAAAACAACACAGGCCGCCTGTCTGCGTGGCCAAGTATAATAGCGGCTTCCAAAGGTCTAGATGTTGCCGGTGCCTTTGCTGCATCCCCAGCAGATAGAGTGTTTTACAGCTAGACAACACCAATAAGTCCTCAATGTGCTACAGAGCCATATTACACCTGATGCCAGGCCACCGCTGCGAGAGCTGCTGTACAACACAAAAGTGAGTGCCAACACCACATCTAATCAGATGCCTGTCTCTCTCGCCTCCAATTCTCTAAACAAACAGTAACATCAATACTTCACTTTCCCCCAGAAAGAAAAGAAAAAGATTAGGGCGTGAGAGTCTGTCTTTTTCCATCTGAAGACAAACACTACTGTTTGAGTAAATATTTCCTGCCACTTTACGGCCAGACCAAACAGGATGACTGTCTGATTGTTTGTATTAGAAGTTAAGAAAAGTAGTTGGAGTGATTTATTTATCCAAGAAAGGATTTTTTAAACATTCATAACCACTTAAAGTGTCAAATTACATCATCATTTTTTTGGACTGGGAAGAGAACTGAACACAGAGATTCTCACAGCAAAAGTACAAAAGGCTGCACCTGTGGAAACAGCATCATTTCAGCATTTTCTTTAACTGTAGATGTGTGTGTTTGTAATGTTAATCTCCAACACTGCTCCCCACCACCCACCCCTCCCTTCCCTTTATTGCAAGCTGTTTTGGATAACACTAACATCTGAGGAACAATAACAATCTAACAATCTATAGATCAATATTTATATTGGCACACTGCAGTAGCATTTAAGTTGTCACATTTAAAAGTGTGATATAAATGGGTTGGTTGAAGTCAATGTGATCTAAATAAAACCACAAACTGACATGACACTGTAGGTAGAACACACAGAACAACATCACATTTCGAGCCATCCACATTACGACACTGTCACAACTCCACTTAGAGGACAAAGTGAGAAGCACATAATGTTCTAAGCAATCATCTGATCAGCTGAAAGACGAGTCCGCCATGTTCACCATAAAATCGACATCATTCAGATCTACAGTACAATGATGAGGAACAGTGGATAAGACCAGTCAGGAGCTGCCTACAGTTCTGGTTTCCACTTGTTGACCTTTCACTTCTACAACACTTCTAAACCTGCTCTCCCTCTCCCTTTTTTCGTGATGCAGGTAGTTTTTTTGTATTTTCTGCCAACTCTGTAGTTTCTGTAGTTGATATTGGCGCAGACAGGGTTCTGTTCCTTTGTGTTAGTGACAAAAGATGTCCCTGACGCTGCAATCAAGGCCTGGTTTAATCTGATTTTTAACTACCAATGGACAAAGATGAATGAGAAGGGTGGTTTAATAAATACAGCTCCACAGGCGAGCAACAAAGGCCAATGAGCACAGCATGAAACGCTAAAATAAGATAATTAATCAATCCATTTTTTTCCCATTATGCCCAGCAGACACTGTTTTTTCAACTAAAACGACTAGGAGGAAAACTACTACAAAAAAGGATTATATGTAATAGGTAATAATTTAACAGCAAAGCAGGTTTTAAAAAATCAATAGGATATTTTTTTAACAGCAGTATAATTCAGCCTGCTGTGTTTCCATCACTAGGCCTCACCCCTTCTCGGCCGTCACAAATTTTTAAAAAAAAAAAAAAAAAAAAAAAACAGCTCATAGTGAATAACACTATAGATATAAAGGAAATCCTTGAGTTCTTATCAAGGATACTTAAAAGAAAAGAAAAACATCCACATGCATGAAAACTGTGCTACTTTAGTGAGCATTACAAGAATACATTTGGGTTTTTATAACGAAGAACAATGAAGTACTGGACTACTTTTAAACTTACTATGTCTGATCTTAGGCAGGACAATGCAAAACTAATCAAAAGTGTTCATCTCCTCTGAAAATGGCACTGGAAGTAAAGACAGATTGCTTTGAATCTCTCTCCTTGATGAGCGAGGCTGCTCCTCCGTAAACCACAGCGGCACATTTAATCTTAACAAAGTGTGAGCTATTTTTCTACCTTAAGACAGGATGTGCCCAATTCTCCATCCCCGAAGAGAACAGCTTGTATTTAAAGTCAACTTGCTCAAACCACAAAACTCTACAATATGGACAGGACTACGTCAGCTTCCTCTAAGTGCTTATCTCCGAGGCCGAAGCCCTGGAAACGAGACCGGTTCTTGTGCTGAGTGCTACTCTGGTACACCACTAGGACCATCCAGTGAAATGTCAGCACCAAAAGAGGCATCAGAAATCCTCAGAGTAAAACAGTTGTCGTGTGTCCTGGAAATGTGGTGTTGTTCATTTCAGTTTGTTGGACCCAGGTGATTTTATGGAACAATGTTTAAAGGTTTCTATGACACAGGAACCTCTGACTGAACAACAAAATCAGTTCTGACTCAAACTCCTCAGCTCCTCCTCACACAAACTTAAATATCTCTGAACTCTAATTTCAGCAACATATATTCCATATGTCTGTAATCTTGTACTCTGTTAGTCACTTTGCCATCCCTCTGTGTCATTGCTCAGTGCTGATAGGTCAACATATGCCAAATCTGAATGGTACATCCTCTTCACTCATTTTAATTTTGTTTTTTTTTTTTTAACACAGTTGCCGACGTCGTCATGTCATCCGTCTTCCTTCTTCTATTCTCAGGATCAAAAAGCTGTCGAGCAGCGGAATAAGGCTCAATCCCTGTAGATAGTGTGTAATTACACAGACAAATTGTAATCCTAATTACCCTGAGCAGCCTTTCCACCTTATTTAAAGCAATCTGATTGATAGAAAGTCTTCATTACCTCAGAACCCGGCCAATTAACGGCAATTAAAGTGTGAGTAATACAGTCGAAAAACTTTTTTCTAATGTTGTGCAGTGGGCAAAGACTGTAAGGAGGTGTCAACAATCTGTTTTTGTGTGTTTCCTATTATAAAAGTCACATGTGGAAGTGGAAACTCAATGAGTTTGACATTTAATCAGTCTGACTTCCTTCTTTATCCCCATTAAAGGCACTCTTAAGTGTAATTGGATCCTGTTTTTAACTGTTTTAACATCTTTGCTACAGTATGACACAATAGCCTAATGTAGAGTTAATGTGGAGTTGCCCCCCCCCCCCCCCCCCCGCATATATTCCTACAAAGAGATTTGAATCTGTTGCTGAACAAGATGAGTGTTCTGCTACAACATTATTGATTTATGCATATGCAATTCTGCTGAAGAAGAAGAATCACTTTGGACTTGACCCTTCATTTGAGGTCAACACAGCAACAGTCCACACAGTGATTTGGTAGAGATTCTGCACCAGAAGCAACAGACAACAGGATTTAATAACAAAAAGGAAATGAACCAAGAACCTCCTACATGCCAGCAGGAAACCCAACATTTCCAAACACAACAATGCCCATTCAGTTGCGGCACCTTGCAATTTTTCAAAAAAAGGAATTTTAAAAAATGCCACAGATTACCAGCAGTTCAGTTTAAATAGACAGGCCAATCAGAACATGGTTGGCTAAGCACAGAGCACCTGCTGACGTTCCAAAATGACAAAGTCACAAATGATGTCCTCCTGATCACACTGCAGTTCCAATAATTCCCAAACTGAGACAGTGATGCTCACAAACCCATGACGGTATCAGCAGCCAATTGAGTTGTAGCTGAGATAACCGTGTGTGTGTGTGTGTGAAACAGAACTGTACATTGCCTAGACACACAGAGCATCCGGGTTCAAAAATAATCTCATTTCTAGTCAATGAAAAGCCACTTCTAGTTGCACAAACCTATAGATAGGTGGCTTTTTTTCCCCAGCATCATTATCTTAGCAGGAGAAGTGAGTCACAGGGCAGAGAGAGGAGATATTGTTCTACTCCTGTGCAAACATTGTGTCAACTGTCAGAGCTGAGGAATAACAGCTGTTCTATAGCTCTTTCCTACTATTTCACTATTTTCCCTTCATTCGTTCTCTTGTTAAAAGACTCATGCCTTCTTCACCTCGTTTCTTGACTTCTTCCTGCCCTCCTTTTCCCATTCCTGGCTGGCGCTCTAATAACTAACACAACTAGAAGGATTGGCAGTGGCCTCGAGCTTTGACATTGCCACAATGTGGGTGGTGATGAAACAGCAACTGTGACCGACTCTGCTCGACTTCATCTAGCTCTTCCTGGGCGCTGGTCCTCCGTGTGCTGCTGCTCACCATATTGCCCCCCCCCCCGCCCCCCAACACACAGGCATAAAAATCTGCTAAATCTGCATGTAAACCGTTGTACTCGTGAGTCTACAGTATGTGTAAGAGCAGAGCAGTAATCGACTCAGTGAATTCAGAATAACATTTGATTGTTTTTGAATTTTTAAATCAACTTCTTATAAAAAGTCAGATGATTTAATTTAATTTAGAATTATTTCCATTTACCCAAAATATTAAAAGGTCACGGGACATTGAAAATTAACGAATGATCAACAATTGATTTGACAGAGTGGAGGCAGCAGTTTGAATCACAATACTTTTGTAAATCAGGACATGAGATAGTCCACTCACACTCTCATTAAAAAGGACAAAAACTGCCAATAAAAATTAAACTAATGTGGGGGGAAAAAGAGTGAGAAATAAATATTCTATAGGTTCAGCAAAAGGCAGTGGTGGGAGGTGAAGGTGGGGGTGCAAGGATCCAGCGGTTACCTCAGCAACTACAGCGAGTATTCAAATGATCAGACCCTGAGAAAGAGCCACCAGAATACTAAGAAGCCCACCTAACACCTGTCTGCACTGGCAAGTCCGATAAACAGCGGTCGACAAATTACTTGCAGACTAATTGCCTGGTGCCCCCCTCTCACCGCTTCATGGCAACAGTTCTGGTCTGCACTTGCCTTGACGCAAGAGTGGGATTTGATCCCAGCTCATATTTGGAAAACTGAAGCCATTATAAAAAATAAAAAAAAAACAGATGACGCGACCGGCTTTGGTCTAAATAAACGACTGCTTCCTAACAGGAAGGATGGAAAACTGCAGTGCATGCACTTGCGCCTCAACAATTCACTAGTTAGCCTACTAAGCAAAGCAGCTCACGTCGGCGTTTAGAAGAGGCATAGTGTACCGCAAGAATATCTATTGAGCGCCTCAGTCAAAGCCCGCATTGAGCCGCTGAGAGACGCGTCCCTGCAAAACTCCATCCAGCGCACCGTGGTGGAGGTGGTGGAGGTGCCGCTGCTGATGGTGCTGCTGGTGGTGGGAGCCTATTTTGTGCACGTCTGTATCGTTAAATGTGTCGCACGCACACACACACACACACACACACACACTCTGGGGTGCACAAAAGCGCATCAGAAACCATGGATCACTGCTGCAGTGCAGGATCATTGCTCGTACCTTTCACACAAGTGACCATTAGTGAAAAAAGAAGATTCCAAAAAACAACTCCCGTCCTTATCCTCATTGCGTTGCCCTGAACAAAGTCCCCGCGGCCACATTTAACACATCTCCTGTTGAAAACGTCCCGCGGTTCAATAGATCCTTCGTAGTATCCGTCTGTGTGCGTCCTCTTCATGGTCTCAAACTGTAACGCATGTGTGTGTCAGCTGAAGAAGCCTATGTTTTTCTCTCTCTCTCTCTCTCTCGTTTTCCTTCTCTTCTCAGAGGAGAGAGACAGGCAGAGCCGCCCGCCGAGCTGTGTCAGCTGATAGGAAGGAGAGAAGTGAGAGGGAGTGAATTTTAGGAGAGGACCACGGCAACCTGGACGAGGAGGGCTCAACCATCTCTGCTGAGAGGGGCATCAAGTGTGAGAAGCTGTGACGGTGCGCTCTCTGCATCTGACTCTCAACATTTTCAGTTCTCCCCCTTTGAAAAAAAATCACTACAGACGAGGCTGGCTAAAAGCTCTGAGAGGAGACTTTAATTTGAATGCTGCCTTCATCGATCGGCAATTGAACCACGGCAGAGAGAGGCAGAGAGATAGGAGTGTGTGTGTGTGTCTGGGTGAGGGGGGGGGGCAGGGGGGGGGGGGGGGAGGGGGGGGGGGGGGGTGCTGAGAAGGATATCGCCCTGTGTGGGTATGATGTGGCTGCTGTGTGGGGTACAAATCAGGGAGAGGGCACAGAGGGGGGGGGGGGGGGGTGCGTAGAAGGATATCGCCCTGTGTGGGTATGATGTGGCTGCTGTGTGGGCAACAAATCATGGAGTGGGGACAGAGGGGGGGGGGGTGAAGGAGGGATGGGTTCACGGGATGAATGTAAATCCTAAGAAATGGACTCTGTTAATGACAGCATGCATTTGTGTGTGGGAGGGGGGGGGCAGAAAAAGGGGAGACGGTGGAAGTTAAAGAGGGGAAGGTTGTTTAGAGAAGCAGGAGTCAAATGAACGACAACGGGAAACAGAATAAAAGAAACAGAGAAGTTAAAGCTGCAAAAGAGAGAGAGAGGTAGGGATCCAGTGTGTGTGACAGGTGAGGGAGAAAATGGATACAGGCGAAAAATGGGAGACATACGGAAGAAAGGGGAAAAAGAGTGAAATGAATGAAAAGGTGGGTGGGAGTATGTTGTTGTTGTTGTTGTTGTTGTTGTGAAAGAAGGGGAGAAAGAGAGAGTGAGGGAAAGAAACACTAAGGAGAGACGTGGAGAGAGAAGGAACGTGTTTAGGAGTGAATGAGAGACGTAGGAAGTCTCAGACAGACAGCGTCCCATCCAGAAAGCTGATGAAAGAAGCCTGCCTGGTAGGTATTCCCACCATAACTCCGATTTTCATTTTGGAGATGGATCGATGTCATTATTGGTAGTGATGGGTCTGGGCAATTTGCAATGCAAAGACAGGGCGATGACGGCGCACACGCAGCACGGATGCAGTGGGTCTCTTCTGCCATCTAGCTTCGGAAAAGTCACTGACCTCAACTTTGAAAGGCAGAGAAAAAGAAAGGCAGCAGTGAAGTGAGAGGCCGTGATTGCACATAGAAACAACACCATTTTCTCTCTACCATAATCAGAAAGAGGATCAGTGGGAAATCCTTGGTTAAAAGCACGTCTTTATTTTTCTTTTTTATTAGTACAGTATATTCTCTGAATTTATTTTTTATATATTATATCCACAAATTAAACAAACCTCTGTGAGGTCATAAGCTTCACATAGAAAATAAAATAGGTCAAAATCAAGCATATGCATTCAGCAGCTCTCAGAATGAATATTTCCCATTAATGAAAATTAATAATCATCGTTGCAGTGGCCTGCTTTGAAATCAATATCCTGTGCTTTATCGCCGGAGAGATTTATTAGCATGAAGTCAGCTGGGTACCTCTACGGGGAAACCTAATAAATCAGTCTAGAAGCTGACTCTGAACTGGAGGAAGAACCAGGAAGAGAAAAGGTTTTACTGTTTCAGCACCATGGACAGCTCATAAACAGTAAAGCTGAAGTTACAGACTTCTGCTTGTTATTTGAAATATCACGGCAGTGTTGTGGTTTTAAAGGAGAAACAAAGACCTGTTAATTACACTGGGAAGTGCAATACTGTTTCATAGACTGCCTTTTTTTTTTGAGCCGTTGCTTTAAGTCCTAGGTGAGTCCGTTTTACAGAACAAACCTCCAACCTCTGGAGGAAAACGGCTTGATCCTGGTTTAATTGTGTGCAACTACGAAGCAGCAGAGGGTGATGGGATTGTTGTCCTTTTAGCCAAATATAAGAAAAACATGATCTATCTCAGAAAGAGAATAATTCTATCTTCCTCGAGCTACCTTCTAGGTATTTATCCTGTAACTATAGAGTAGCTCAAAACTTTAATTTAATTTAATTTCACATACATTTGTGTACATTCAATTATATTTTAGCCGTACAAACAGACCACATAAGTGATAGTTTTGTATCGCACTACGTTTCTGAATGGTTGTTTATCTCAATGGTATATGCAGTGGAAATGAACCACCTCATACATACAACTGTGCAGTGGAAGGTCCCTCATTCCCTCCTGGCACCAGAATTCGTCAGATGCATACAGACCCGGTGAAGGGCTGGTGGGAATGGATTGAGGCACCAGGCAGCTTGTCTTTGCCACTGTAATCGACAGGTGGACCCAGGGGAGTGGGCTTCACTAGTATTGATGTCTTTCACCAGCTCTTGCTAGCTGCTTGATGAGTAATCACACTACACTCTGTCTTTTGTGTGTCTCTCTGTGTGTGTGTGTGTGTGTGTGTGTGTGTGTGTGTGTGCGTCCCCTCCAATCATGCACTATTCTACTGCACATGCACTGCTGTAGCCAACGTGACTAAGCATTACATGAGTATTGCAGCGTGCTTGTGCAAACGCTTACCCTTTGGTTTGCACTGAAATGGTGAACCGTGTGTTACATGTAGTTCTCACACACACACACACACACACACACACGAGTCACTACATCAAAATGACCTTTAACCTAAAAGCTAGAAAAACCAGCCGGCCAACTGAGCAGTCAGCAAGAGAGCCCCCATCTCTGTGTCTCCCTCAGGGGGGCACACACTGTTGTAGCCATGAATCCTGGGACACATGACTAGTTTAGCAGCAAACATATAAGAGACCTGACACCTGAGAGGAGTCCAGTGTCCATAAGAGAATTTCAGACCCAGGCTCACACACATTGTCGTGTGTATTATGTGTGTATTATGAGTGCATGCACATGTATAACTAACAGTGTATCTAACATGTGTGCCCTTCAATATAAATGTGCAGGGCTGTTTGTCCGACTGCCTGCTGTGATGCCGTAAGCTCGGCATTTATCTAAGTTGAAATCTCGGTGCCTCTGTTTGTGTGTTACGTCTGTGTGTGTGTGTGTGTATTTGAGGGTTCTGGGGCCAAATGTAGCCGGTGGAGAGTTGATAGAGTTAGCATTGGGGTCGGCTAAGCTGGCTAGAATTCCTCAGAGGAATGTGTCTGGATCTGGCCTCCCTCACACAGCTGCTAATCCACTGCTGTGTTTTGCTGCTCAATTGCCCTGGATCTGCTACCTACATCACCCATGGGGCACGGGGAATGTGAGCAGGTGAGGGAGGATTGGTGGGTGCATCTGTGCACACCAAGAAGTAGGTACCAGGGGATGGACCTGGATTTATGTTCGTCTGGAGGAAATTCAGCATGATTTATGTGAAACAAAATGTTTTAAATAAAATGTACAGTTTGATAGAGTGTTTATCCAATGGTGTGTTTTTTTGCCTGCAAACCAGATCATGCAGGAACTTTAACCTTAAACCTCAGAAACTCCTTCTGTCTGGCATCTCGTCTGCCTTTCTTTGATTTTCATCGATTTCATCTTTTTTCAGTATTTTTACTGAAAGTCAGAAATTGTCTTTATATGGAAGAAACTTGAGTCAATTCTCAAGAAATATGACTCAGGTTGCAGGTTGAAATAGCTCATTTACCCCTGATCCACATTTGAAATTAGAAATGCGATGACAAAAATGTGCACAGGCAGTTTCAGAGGCATGATCACCGTCAGTGCAGTTTGCACTTTTGCTCAGGGCAACACTCTGAGCTGTGGGGTTATCAAAGACTTTTGATCATTAGCAGTCTAAGAAAAGCTTCAACCTAAATATTTTAGTTCCTCTTTGTTTACACATAAATTCATACATTCTGACTACATTCACTGTTTTTTGGTAACCTGAACAATATTTTCATCACTTCACGTACTACACACAGAACGCCGCTGATGTGTTTTTATTTTACATTCTATTTAGACTGACATTTTACATCGTATTCTCCCAATGTGCTAGCTCTAACCCTTATTATTAAAAAGTATTTTTTATATAAGAGTAAAAAAGTTCTGAATTCTTCAAAGAATGGATTTTTGCGGTGGAGATAGAGGTTGAGGGTGGTGTTGGAGAAAAGGGTTAAAACTATTGATGGCGATGACGGTGTCAAATAGAAAGGTGAAAGATTGAAGGCTGGACTGAGTTGAAGAGAGCAGCAGAAACACGGAGATCCATGTGCAGGCAAAATTAGATCTCAGTCAGGAAGAATCACGGCACCAGAGGAAGAGGATGGGAATCATGAGCCGAGACACGGTGGTGAAAACAAGGAAAGAACAGAGTGGACGGTGAGTGAAATAAGAAACCTTCAAAGTCATTCTCACTGAGCAAACCAGAGAAGTGGTGAAGAAGAAAATGTTTGGCTGTGGGAAGGCTTTGTGTACTTTTTTTTGCCTATTGTACAAACATTTCAAACTCTTAGAATCAAATATTTTACACTAGGAAATCAAAAAGACACAAATTTGTCTTATTACAACTGGTGCTACAACAGAGTGAGAGAGGAAGTGTATCCACAGCAACTTCAAAGATGGCCTCATCATATAAAGAAATGTGAAATGACTGAATACACGGGCTTAATCATGTGAATAAAAGATCAAAGGGAAAAAGTGCTGATGAAGAGAGAGGAGAGAGAATGAACAAACGCTGGGATCTTGATTCACTCCACAGAGCCAGGAAAGACAGAAAAGGAGAGGGGGGAAAAATGAGTTTAACACTGAGAGGAAAATGGCATATTTGATCACAAGAGTGGAGGAGAGACTTACATTTAAGCGGGTGGTGTTAAAAATTCTGCCGGGGTTATTGAGTCAGAGGTGTTCTGACAGTTAACAACATAATCTGGATTTCTTGACAGCCGAGGCTTATCGCGCTGTGAGAAAACGCAGCATTAGCCACAGTAAACTGACTACAGGGTGGCAATGCTTAAACAGCAGCTTAGGCCAGTGTAACACTCACAGTCATTATGGGCAATTAAGATATTTAAAAATTTATGCACCAAATATAAACACTTTTTTGAATCCCATTTCTTCCTTATTACACGTATCATCAAACTGTTTTCCCTGCTGAGAGAAAGGCTTCTGTAAATGCCCTCGGAGAGTTTCCTTCTTTCTTTAGCACAAAAGTGTTTTGTTGAGTAGAACAAACAACAACTTTGGAGGGAATCGGTGTCACCAAACACACCAAACATGTTCTGCATCAAAAAAACATTTGATCCGTCTCCCATTGAAAACAGGTCATTGAGATAAATGGAGTTTGGAATGTTGAGGAAAACAAGCGTACGCTACCATAAAAATAACAAAATAAAATGAAACTGTGAAAAGTGTGGGGGGGGAAATGACACTGCCAACTTTTTCCTTGTCTCCTTGCCTTATAAATACATTTTTATTTGAATTAAAAAATGCACAGTTGAGCACCTCTGACATTATCAAATTATCTAACTAATTATTTTTTAGAAAATGTAACTTCAACACATCCCAGTGACCAAAGCTTCACACAGTCATTCTGGTTGTATGTAGAACATGACATGCCCTCTGCTGGAACATGACTTTATTCTAAAGTAAATCAAGCAGCTGGCTAAGCAGATTAGAGAGTCCTCTGATGTTTAATGTTTCTCCCAAGGTGAAATGAATATCATTGTCTTCCACATTTCCTGTAGGTCAATTATCTACCCAGGCTCAGGCTACAGTTTTAATAGATGGTTAGAGCTGCAGGTCTGCAGGTGAACGGCTGGATGTTCATTTTTTCTCTTTTTCCTCTATATGTAGTATACAGCCAAAAAAATGTCATGATTTCTAACTGGTACTTCACCTTTGGAAAAAATAGTTTTAGTACAAAAACTACATACAATTTGAATTATCTAGAGTTTGTTTATTTATTTATTATTATTATTATTATTATAGAGTATATCTTATTTTTCTATTAGTTTTCTATATACATTACATATATTTTAAGAGACTCTGAAAGGGGATTACACTGATTTCCTTTAGTTGTATTATTTATATATGTATGTGGGGGTTTTTTTATTAAGTGTTTCCAGAGCCAATCAGTAATGTTTTCAATTATAAGGATTTTAATATTATACCAAAAATAATTGAGCCTTATTAATCTATTATTTTCCTGATATATTATTATTTAAAACCTCCACTGTTTCAGACCCATTAAACAAACTGAGGCTGTTTTGTTGAGAAGCTGCTGTGCTACACGGAGGCAGGCTGCCCTGGTGAATTAAATGACTCACGAGTCACACCAAGATATATAATGTGATCACAAATTCATTTCCTGCCATTGTGATAAACACAGGGAGGGTGGCAGGGAGCCAGGTTACTGTAGGTCGCCGAATTAATTGTCGCTCCATCGTGGTTACGTTATCTGGATTTTGCATCTAAATGGAATTAGACACATCCAAGTCATTTGTGCTGTAGACAAACTTCATTAACTAATTATGGAGGTGATTTGTCACATGATGCAGATTCCGATGTTATGTCATTATATCCACACAAACAAAATGCATTTAAGTTGGGAGTCAGTGGCTGGAGTGGGATTTTCAGATGACACAGAGCAGATGTGCCGTGATGTGATCAGAGGCAGGGGACTATTTTCTCTAATGCACTTGATCCACGTTATTGTTGGCGTGATTCCAAGAGTCAAACCCCCAGGTTTGATCACATTCAATACTATGTATACTTTGTACAGAACATGTTTTTTTTTCTATCAGCATATAAATAGAAGTATGTATTCATTATTTAAAGACTTAATATGTTCCATAGTCAGAGCACACTCACACCTTCATGTTTCAGGGTCAGAACTATGCAGTCGATTTGTTCTTCTGCAAAAATCTATGCCAACCATACTGGGCCCCATCTGTGCCAAAGAAATGCACATTGATTTTCATCGATTCCAGGAATAAACTGGAAACATTTCCCAGACATATTTTTATTCTAGTTATGATTCTTAGAGTTAAGGCTGTAAAAATTGAAAATCATATATAAGACCTAAAAAAAGTAACAAAGTTGTTCTAATTTAGCAGCAGTTATAATGGCCTTCCTGCAGCAGAGCAAACACACACTAGCTTGGATGTCTTCCAAATAGACACAATTGTGAATTTTACAGCCAGTCTTTTTTTTTTTTTACCTTTTATTCAGCCAAACATGTTCAACATTATTCATCTTTATGATTTCACAACTCCTCTTCACTAAGTTCACTGTGTCCAATGCGGACCTGTTCAGATGCGTTGTGTCCATTGAATGCGCAGGGCTGCAAAAGTGGGACGATTGTAAAAATAAACAACTGGCCTGCGACTAAAATACAGCACATACTGTAGCAGGTGAACATGTAATACACACAAACATCTCTCAGGGAACGCTCACACGGAGCTGTGTCCTGCCCCACATACATCACCTTCACCTACAAAATGAAAGGTTTTTCCTAATCCTGGGCACAGCGCTGGAAAGCCCTACACAACTACATTGTAATAAACCTGACGCCCCGTGTTCTCATTAGAAACAGCAAGTAAAGTTAAGAAGTTCAGGCATTTCTAGTTCTCACTGTCCTCTGTGAACATGAAGTGGTGTAGAATGGAGCTCGGCAGAGCAGCTTTCTGCCTTTAGCCAAGGCCAAATAGATATGGATTCAGCACTTTCACTTCCTGCAGTTACAAACAAGTATCTCTGTGTACAGCAGGCTGCAGTCTCACAAACAGTGCAGTAATAGTAAAAGTTTTGAAATGTGAGCACGTAGTGTACATACTAAAATATAAAAATAGCCATACAAAACAACTGTTTATAATATTAAGTACAACAACCTAAAAAAAGGAGGGGGAAGTTTGGATCTGACCCATTTACTGGATCCACACCAAATTGTGATGGATTTTTCCCAGCTCGTGTCATATTGCCTTAATAAAGTGAGGGGCAAATTAGTTTTGTACTTTTTAGAGTGGGTGACAAAGGGGTATGAGTTATAATCAGTCATTATTAACAGTTCTGAGACTCCAGAGGCCGACACTACTTGACCTTTAGCCTGGTTGGAATCGTGTTTTTTTTTGTTTGTTTGCTTGTTTTTTTTTTGTTTGTTTTTTTTCCATTGAAAAGGTTTTTTTTTTTTTGTTTTTTTCCATTGAAAAGAAAAACTAAATTGAAACTCAGCTCTGAGAGAGTTTAAATGCTCCTGATGTTGTAATTGTGTGGAAAATTGACTGCAAACAACTTCAGTGAGATTTCTTTCAATGTGAAAAGAATTGCACACTAGTGTGGATGATATTTATATATTCTACCGCTTCACTGTATAAATTACATAGGTAAACAGCAGTGGAGTATTATAATCAAATCATACTCGAATTAAGGAACACCTGTTTTGAATTTCACTGACAAAATTGGAGGCTCCTCTGCGCTTTTAATTAAGAAGTGAAGAGTAAAAGTCAGTGTTCCATTGTCAGACACAGAATCAAACTCTAACCAGCAGCTGGGAAACACCTCAGATCTAAATCTGTCTGATGTGAAAGGCACATGTCGGATGAGTCTTTGGAATAGACACAAACGCCACAACTAAAAGGTTCTATATGTGTTAGCCGCCAACGCTAATGGCAGTCGCTCTGAGGTTATCTGCACAGGAAATGTGGGATCCCTTTTGGAGTTTGAGACTAAGTGAGCTTGTGAAGCCATTATTTGTGCCCCAGTCTGGGTGTCAGACATTATGCTGCATACGCAGAATAAGAATTTCTGAATTTCACCATTTCTGTTATGGATGGTAGCCTTGGGTTGTCCCGTGACAGGCAAGAGCAAAGAAAAATGCCTTCAGCTCCCTGATAAAAGTGACCATTTACTGCCTTTTCTAACAATACAGCCTTTTCATTGTGTTCCTAATTGAACTTGTTCTGTGTTTTGACTCTTTTCGCTTCAGAAATTTACCTTAAGTCTCAGAGAAAAGGAAAGGTTTTCTCTGGTTGGTGTCTTGTCTTTTCTTTTGCTTTTTTTCCCTGAGTTTATTGTGTTTGCCTAACAAAGGTTGTCGCTGCAGCCGGCGTGTCTCTCTTTGTCATTGAGTGATTGTGTTGCTCTGACTAGACTTGAATTCATTCCATTTTTAATTATTCTTTTTTTTGTGCTTCCTTGAAGAGAGAAAAATGTATATGAAAAAAAATTCACATGTCAAATGGTGACAACGCAAAAAATGCAAGTGTATATGTATGTATACATAAAATGGATGACAAACAATTCAAATATTTACATCTGATTAATGACAAGGTAGCTTAACATATTTTAAGCTTGAGGTGCTTTGGTGAAATGAAAATGTTTTCCTGCTGTCGGCACAAATAAATCCTAAATTTCCCGGAGGAAACTCCCAAGGGATTAATAAACTTCTATCTATCTATCTAAATTATATGTCTTGGAAATGACTGTGTTTTTGAACAATGGATGGACTTTGGAATTATTGGATGTAATTAAATTGATACATTTTATTAATATTACAAATTAGAGTCAAACAAATGTATTTGTCTATTCTCAGTCATGATGACTCGATTTTAACTCTGGAACAAATTATTTTAAATTACTGGTGCGTTCACTGCTTTGCACAACAGGGGTTTTACTTTGGGGTTACATTAGTGACACCTACTGGGTAAGTATTAAATATTTCCAACCTCAAGAATAATTATCACGTCAGCTTTTCAAATCCCTAGAAACCTTTGTTTCCAAACCGTTTTACTGTATAGCTACAAAACTAGATTGAACCAGAGAGGACCATGTGAGACAAACAATGAATCCATCTCAAAAAAGCTCTTCTTCACATCCACAACAGCAACAGCAACAGCAACAGCAGGTAACCTGTTTTATCAAGATCACACACGGCGGTGATGAGGTTAAGAAGCCAGAGTAGGAGCTGAGGTGTAGGTTAGATTTCCCAAGGATATTGAAGTGAGAGCTGGTCATTTTAAGGGCAGCGGGCACCAACGCTGTCTGTAAACATTTGTTGATTCGTGTGAAGATAAATGGAGACAAGACGGCATTCAAGCTGGGTTTGTAGGGTCTGAGCCGAGGGAGAAAAATTGTGGATTCATAATTAGGTTTGACTCCCCAGAGGGCTGAGCTGTGATCTCTGTGAAGGGTTGAAAAGGCAGTCGATGCAGCGTCAAAGAGCCCGACCTTGTAAATGTGTTCTGCCTCCGACAAACGGCTTTTCACGGCGAGTTGTTACAATGTTCTTACATGCGACAGAGCGGATGAATACGTCATCACTATAGACAGAACACAGCTTTGTTTAATTCTCCAGTTGAATGTCATAGATTCCACTGTGCTATAGTTATCACACTGTAGGAATGCAACTCCCTCATGGACCCCTGTACTGTGTTTAATCTTGAAGGAAGAAAAGGGAAAAATATGACAAAGTTATAGTTGGTGATTTGTTGTTGATAATCACATGGACATTCGTAGTATTTATTAATATTCTTTATATTACTTCATTAAATTCCTAAACAGACAAAACTAATTCTCGGATCCTTTCAGCAAACATTTTGACTTCCCCAGTAGGAAAGATAAGTCACAGCATTAAAGTTCCATTGAGAAGTCTCTCTGAATATCAGAACGACATAACACCTGTCAGCCTGTCATTCACGGTGTAATTTACAAGTGTGCTTTTCTCACTGTGACATGTCAGAGTGTCTTCTACAGGAGTACAAAATAAATAAATAAATAAACAGCAGATCAGCAGCGACTCATTATTTGGTAACGATATGACAAAATCGACTTGGCTTCAATCGACTCACACAGAAGACAGAAGCCACTCTCTTGCCTTTACAGTGCTGTGTCTAATGAAACAAGACTGCAGAAGATCCAAATGATGAGGTGGATCAAAAATAACTTTTGGAACGCTCCCTAATCATGGAATGTCAGCAGAATAACATTAGCAAAAGAAAAATAGCTTTCAAAGCCTGGAACAAATTAAAATCACTTTGCTGAGAATGTGATGAAGAAAAAAATAACAAGTCATACAAGGACAATATATGCTAATACCTGGAGAGGGCGACACACCAGATGCTCTTACGATATGGCCAATTATGTATTTTTTGCATAATGTTAGCAATTATAATAAACAACAAATGATGACAACAATGTTAGCAATTATAATAAACAACAAATAAAACAAGATACTCTGAATAAAAATGGAGTATCCCTGAATTAAGGTACTTGAACAATATACTTATTATACTTATGCAAGTTTTCATAAAAGTGAAAAAACTTCAGTGGAATTTAAAAAAAGTTGTCAAATTTTTTCTAATTTTTAATTATTATTATAATTATTTAACATGGGTGTGTTCTGTTGAGATTCAGCCTAAAAACTCCTAATCAATCCATGGAGCCACTAGTTCATTTCAGTATGCCTGCCCCTTTTTTTAGATCATTTAATGACCCAGGGTATGCAGACACAGTAAAGTATGGACCCATGCAGAGTTCTATAACCCAACGTGTGCACTGAGGTTCACATGGAGCATCTATTTCAGTGTTAGATCTCAACACTGCAGAAAGTGAGGCGGCGCTGGGCACAGTGGCACTCAACAGGCTCCCAGGTGTTTTAAGTAGAACGTTTCATTGAGGGACTCTGCTCCAAATAATTCTCCCTTCAACTATTGTACAGTAGGGAATAAAAAATACATTCATCATAAAGTTCATGTTTTGTGTCATTTTTCAAACTTTCAGATTAAAAAAGATTTAATTTTTTCATTCTTCTTCGGACATACAGTAAAGATCCTCAGACTATACAGTATATTTCAACTGTGTGCTGTACCTTCCAGTAATATCCACAATTCCTGTTCATGGTCCATTTTCATTTGGAGCCTCTGCGACGTATTGTATATCGGGACAAATACAGGCCTTTTTTGCTTGCATGACAGTTTTCTCTGGAGTTTGTTTGTCCAGGTGTTTAATTCTACAGTACACAGTGTCATCATACTGTACATTCCATACAATTTGTCTGACAATATGTGTTATATAATATTATAATATAATATTATAAGAATGTCATCAACTACTGCATATGATATCTGAAAAAGACTGTCTTTAAATGAAGCCAAAGGTTCTAACTGTTTCCTAAAGCTTTAGTGTAAACATGGCTGTTGAATACAGTACGATATCAGTTTAAATATTTCATTGGTGTTTTATGTTTGACTGGATTGTCGAGAGCTGCTAATCTGACTTGAGCTTGATCAGTCATGCAGCGAAATGCATGAAAAACACTGAAGGCAGCAGAGTAGGCGGACTAATACTCCGATGGAGTGAGTGGTTGGACGGACACACACACACACACACACACACACACACACACACACACACACAGTGGGAGAGTGAGAAACAGAAAGAGAGAGAGAGACTTAGCTTCATTTTTCTCCTTCCCTCCTTGTCTCCTTCAGATCTTGGCAGCTGCGTATTGAACAGCGCTCTGAGGTGGCAACATATTCCATCATATCAAAATAAAAAAGTCCTATTTTATCTCATCACTGCCCCCCTCCCCCCCTTCACTCTTTACTCTCCCTGCTCTTAAATCACTGGTTTTCTTTTTATATACTTTATAACATTCTCTCAGGGTTTCATCTTCACTTTCCTCATCTTCTTTGTCTGTAGACGAGGTAATTCCTCCTGCATCCTCCTCTTGGCAAACAGGATGACCCATGGCTCTCTAATTGCCTCAGCATTCTCCTTTTTCTTCCCCATAATTCTATAAGTACCATCTACCACGTAATAATCATCAGGGTACAAATTAGAAGTAATAGCTGGGAGCTGAAAACGGCCGGAGTGAGAAGGCAGGAGACAATTAAACAGCTTTGGTCCTCGCCACGGCTTTCAGTCCAGTTTGAAATCGTTGAATACAAGTTATGAGCGTTTTCACAACCAACCAGTCATTTTTACAGATTATCTCAGGCTTCTACAACAATTAATAGCATTATTTCTCCTCAGCTCAGATACAGATTTCATTTTGATCTAATATATAATCATAATTTATATAATACTTGTTTCTTCCTTTATGTTTTCTTGTTATTTATAACATGTGTTGACTAAGTCTTTGTGTTTCTCTTTCTGCCTTTTTTGGCCACGTTGCCTTCTAGCCACTAATCACTAGCCTAGTCTTCACAGTCTGTTAAGCTCACGTCTCACTCCCGACCTCCAGCCTCCATTCCCAGTACGGAGCCTTCAACCTGCAGGTCTACAGTCTTAACCCGACTCTGCTCCTGCCTCTGAGCTGGCCTTTGTCAGGACTGTCCCTAAATAGAGTCCCAGCTGCTTCCTGGGCATATTAATTCCCTCTACCCATTCCCAGAGGCTCTTTAGCCGATCATTGACCAAGGTGGTCGAGGTCTGAGTCCAGGGACCGAGTCAAAGTCAAGCCTGTCAGTTGGCCTTTTAAAGCTGCTAGTCTCAGCTGCCCTCTAATCCTGATGGTCTGCTCTGATTTTAACCATTTCTTTAAGTCAGTACAGTAATCCCTGTAAATGTCTCATGGTCCAATTGTTTGTTCCTGAGCTGGAACCCATGTCTGATCCTGGAACCGTTTTACATCTTTATCAAAGTCAGTGAATATTTAGCTTGTTCCCGTGTCATCAAGTCCACCTGTCGTTCCCTTTGTAGAAAATGTCTGCAACCTGCTCCTGGTCAAACTGACCCCCAGTCATCTGGCTCTGAAAACTGGCTGCAAAATTTCCTCCCCGTCAGTTTCTATCGATCGACTGCCAAACCATGAGTTGCCCATCATCTGTGCTGACAGACCCAGACAAATCATCATGCTGTTTCTCACCCAGCTTCCATTGCTCATCTCTAACGTCTAGTGTTTCTCAGTTTTTGTTTTAATTTTTTCTTTTCTGCTCCATCTCCCGAGGCGACATTTCTTCCTGAGCCCACACAGGCCTAGCTTGGCTTTGGGGGAAATGTTGCTTTTGCTGCTGGCTGCTTTGTCTCCTCACTTTTTTCTAATTTTGCTGAACTCCATTCTGGCTGCCTTCCCCACTGTTTGGGATAATAGTCCAGTACAGTCGTGCCTTTAAAAGCTTTAAAAACGAGTGTCTGTCATAGCCAAAAATAAAAAGCAGAGATGGCGTTGGGTTGAAAGGTTAGCACGGTAAGATTGAGAGAGCCTGGCAGGAGTATCGCATAGTTATTGAAACCCAACCTAAAGATGTTTCAGAATGGAATTCACCATTAACAAGAAGTGTATCGGTTTGTAAAAAAGATAAATAAATAAAAACAAATACTTACAAACATACTAATTAGTAGTAGTTCCAACTAGTTTAAGATAAAAGATCAATGTCATTCAATGCCTTTTATTTTATCCAGTTGACGTCACTACAGAACGTATACCTGGTTAGTGAGATATATAAAATGAAGGTTGAATTGAAATCCTCCCACCTCCATGAAGGGGAGACGAGCCCTTTAATCATCCATCCCTTCTCTTTCTTTTTCACCATTCCTACTAGTTGATGCCCTTTGTTCCTTGTAAGTACATTACTTTTAGTTGTGATTTATTTGTTGGTCCCATGTCTCTCCCTGCTTTTCCTGTGTTTTGACCTTTTGACTGTAATTCGAAGCCTTGGATTTCTGCCTGCTCCTTATTGGATTTTGCTTGCTGTTTTTATTACACTCACAGCTTTTGACCCTTGCCTACCACAAGTTCTCATAACACCTTAGTTTTACTTTGTATTTTAAATCATGACAACTTCATTGGGACTGCCAACTATTGTGTGTGCCAAGCTACTAGTCGGTCTACAACCCTGGCTGCACTGACAGCAACAGTCGTGACGGATATGTATAAAAACATACTGTACAGTCTTTAAGATCAGTATAATCAATTATTGGGAAGGAATAATTATTTGTAACAAGTCTGACCTGTTACCCTCTAAGCGCAGTTTACAACACAAAATCCAATAATATTTAGCATGCTATGGTATAGTAAAGGTGACTGTTCTGCAGCCGAACAAACATCTGCACATGATTTCCAGAGTCTCCTCACAGAGA
This sequence comes from Cynoglossus semilaevis, assembly GCF_000523025.1. NCBI lineage: Eukaryota > Metazoa > Chordata > Actinopteri > Pleuronectiformes > Cynoglossidae > Cynoglossus > Cynoglossus semilaevis. The sequence goes on along the minus strand of NC_024319.1, from coordinate 11,898,601 downwards.
ATGTTCCCGAAGCAAAGGTTAAACGAATAACAGTTGTTCAATTATAAACAAAGCGTTTTCGTAGCGTATGCCGACTACTGGGAGCAACACTCATTATTGTAACACAGGCAATTGAAATAATAACCTTATTCAAAGACTGTGAGTTTGCACCAGTTTTCCATTGATTAAATGTCAGAAAGTGTTTTAAGGAGGTTTTGATTGTTTTAATACACTCGATGGTTTCAGAAATCTTATGTTGTCACTTCTTATTGTCTAAGTCTCTCACATGTACTTGTATACCGATGGTCCTTTGTGCATATAAATACACAACTGTTCATGTTAACTGTTACTATGCTTATGTGATATAATTAAAGGCCAAGAGATGAAGTCTTATATAATTTAAACTACAATTATATACAGTATATATGTACAGCAGCTGCAGCAAAAATGAGTCTTCACCAGACCTGTCACTCAGTACAAGATCAATACAGACCAAAGTCTACTACAGTAGACAGGACCCCAGGTCAGTCTGTGCCACGATGGCTCTAAAATACTCCAGCACTAAGTAGCAGGACCTTAGACACAAGCAGCGGCATATTTTAAGCATCAAAACTAGAAGCATTAAAAATATATAGTGTATCTGAGCTGGATATGACCTGAAAGCAATGAGATCAGAAGCAGCAGTGAGGCATTCTGGGATGACTTAGATTAGAATGACTGTGCTAGGATCCTGGGGATGGTCTAAGTTTAGAATGACAAATTGAGTCGCAGCATCTTGACTGATAAAGAACTGAATGATTTAACAGAGTGATGGAGCCGTCCCAGCAACATCCCGGATGAGAAAGATTAAAAAAAAAAAAAAAAAAAAACAAGGCTCAGAGTCACAAGAAGAGATGTGGGAAGTTAAAACAGCAGTGGTAACAGTGGTAATTGGTGCACGGGGGAATGTGACCCTCAAAGAGGAATAACATCTGAGTTGTGTCCAGAAGAATGGAGCACATTTCTACACAACAGATCCTGTAACCAAATCCCTGAGCTCTCAGACCTGTGGTGGAGGATCCAGCAGCATAAGCTCCGAGTCGAAGGAAAAGAAACTGTACTGTACGTGTGTAGGGGAAGGACGTTTATCACACAGAGCCATACGTGTTGCTTCTACCTTGCTGCCGGCTGTTGCGCGAGCAGCTCATAATTCCCATTAGCATTACAAAGACAAACGTGCACAGGGGTTTCCTCCTGCTGTGTCCCCCATATAATTCACAGCCAATGGCACGGTTACATGTACGGTGCAGCCAATGCAGTAAAAGTCTATAAATTAAAAAAAATGGCAGCTGTAGCATAAAAATAGAACGTATGCAACGGTTTTAGAGGGATATGTCAGTGGGACGTAACCGATGGGTTCCTCAAAGACGTTGCGGAGAACGCACATAAATCAGACAGCGGTGTCCGGTAAGTGCTAATTAATTCAGATATCATCTTAACATAGCAAAAATTAAGTACAATGTGTCATGAGCAGGACAACACTAAGGTGACTGGGTGTCGGCTGCACCAATCCTAGAGTGTTGTTGTCAGGAAAATATAACATACAGTATATATGAGAATATATGTTAGACTTATCTGTAAGCAAATCACTGCAGCTAATTTTAGGTGTCCTTGGTAGAACGTATATATAAATATACATACATATATAAATATATACACATATATACAGTATATACATACAGACATACTGTATATGTGGGTGGATTTTAAGGATTTATCAACAATGCTTAATAAAACAAAATCATTTTTTGTATTCACCTACACATATATACATATTTATTAGCAAACATTTATTAGCAATAACTATTTAGACTTGGGATAAATTCTGGGAGAACGCTAAACTTTGGGTGTGTGTGTGTGTGTGTGTGTGTGTATCATGCAGTCAAATCTGTTGGAGAGCCATAGTGTGTAACTGTAACCTGTGTGGAGACAACTGGGGACAAGAGAGCAGACACTGGGCACAGGTGTAAGGAAGATGTGGGAATGAGAGTTTAGCATCGGTGTAAACAGGAAAGGAAGGGGAAAATGTGAGAAGGACAGGTAGAGGCTGTGGGGGAGTGGAAGTGAAAGCAGATCTGCCAGGAGAAGAGCACAGAGGGAATTCCAAGTCATTTTTACATCGCTACTCTCACACCTTGACCCAGGTTGGTCCTCCCTGAGAATCCCTCAAGGCCTGCCAGAAACTGCTCAGGGCTGTTGTAATTCACTTTGTAGCTGCAGGATGAAAAGTAAAGCTGAAACCTAATTCTTTTATTTTATTTTATTTTGTAGTCACAGTGGAGTTGTGTCCACTGGTGATAGAAAATGGACAAAAATTCCTTCTGTGGAATATTTTACTGTCACATTGACTCAACAGTCAGAGGGATGGACGGAGACGCCTCCTCCGACTCGTTGAAAACAACATTACCAGTATCCACCTGCATACACAGGACACTCGTGGACCATTAATAGATTTCTTTTCTCTGTGTTTGAGGGGAGTACCAGCAGGGATCTGTGGTCTCAAACAGCCATTCTCCACCTGAGCTTCAATGAGTGGAGGCTTCATTGTACACAGACTCAGTGAAATAAATCTCCTCCGTAAATAGATACCAAACTATGGAAGACACATTATTGCACACATCAAGAGAGAACTGTCTCCTCAATAAAACCTTTAGTCTCAGGCAGTTAGAGCAACCATTCATTCTGCTGAGTATGGTTTAAGACTGAGAGACTAAAAAAAACAAAAACAAAAAAAAAAGGCTTTCTTATAGTTTTTAACACCAACAGAAGAAAACAGAAACAAAAAGTTGATCAACACAAGCAGATTAAGAATGTGTTCACATTCATTCATGAGTAAATATGAGCTGATTAACAGACACTACAGTGTTGGGGGCGCGTACGACCTGCTGTGCTTCACTAATGGATCACTTTGATATGAGTAAGTATTTACACGCTCTGCTGAAATGACTGCTGCAGTCATTCTGAGAGCGATCATTATGAGAGAGAGCGCATCCTTGGGGCAGTTCTTTCTCAAACATTTCTCATCCACTGCTCAGTAGCCGCAGCGTGATTGTCTAACAAAACACGCCACGTCTGCAGTTTTTGTCACACGCAGGGCAGTCAGGCGAGGCTTTGATGTTTGAACTGGGCAGGCGACGCACTAACAAGCTAATAATCTGAAGCAGCCTACCATCACCGAGCCTCCGTCTCACCACTAATGATATTCTGATGAGTCCCTCTCTTCTCCTGCCCCTTATTTTGATGGTGCGACAAATGAAGAATGCAGAGGTTTGGGAATGAGGAGGCTTAAGTTCAGGTTTCAAACTCAGAGAAAAAAGATTCACGATGTAAACATAAGAATTATGTAACACATAATAGGAATAGGAACAATAGGAAGTCAGACTGATATCTGTAATGAAAACCATTTGTATTTCCATCCCTCTGTTAGTGTATTCAATTCACCATTGTGGTCATTGAATGTATAAAATGTAGCAAACACAGTATAATAGCATTTAACATCTTACCTAATTACCCCCCTCTGTGTGTACCTTGTTGTACAATGTAGTCTTTGTTGATGTATACTGTGCTTAGCTAAGGTCTTGGATGTAGTATTTTAATGCTAGTTATAGCTGTGGTATACGAAGAGTTAAATATTTATAGAACGGTTCTAGTTTGTGAATCAATGCTCTGATGTTTTTGTTTTTTAATAGTTCTACTTAGACAAAACTGCAGCTGTGAGGGGTCGTCATAGCAACCATTGTATTCACAATGACAATGACAGATATGACAGAACTGATCAAAGTTCACTGTTAAAAATGTACTTCAGGTGAAACCCAGTTCAACTGAAGGCAATATGAATAAAAGCACTCTTGCATCCATTGCTACGGACCATTATTGTGTTTGCTCTTGTCGTCTAAACCCTGAAGCAGCACTTTGATATGTGCGGTAAAAGACTGAAAAACCTGGAAGCCATGATAAAAAAAAAACAACCGGCATTCTACTTTGAGCAGAAAAGAAAGGAGAAATAACAGGAACCTGAGCTGAAACTGTTGCACCATCCTGCTGCAGCTACTGAAATGTCTGAGTTGGGGGCGGTTTGGCGTAATGATGACCTCCGAGTGAGCACTTGTTAGCAGTAATTGGAGTGAAGTGGACAGAGGAGCGTTGTAAAAAACCTGGGTGCTACAGTAGATAATGAATCATCTGCATAAGAGGCCGCAGCAGAACATGTTCCAGATCTCACACCAAACTTCACTGATGGACTTTTTAGGTACATGGTCATGACATGTTGTTAGAGTTAGCTGCTAGCCTTTTTTTATTATACTGCTGTTATTTTTTAATAGATATTAATGGTGTTTCACTGAAGGTGTACGATGTCACACGGCAGCTTATTTAAATTAATAACTAGTGTGAGAACATAATTTTTCTTTTCCCAAAGGTGAATCACACTATATTCACTATGAAAAGTCATTTGAGGACAGAGGTGAGAAAGCATTTAAGGATTAACAGTACAATCAGTAGGCTATAGCAGCATCTAGTGGTGAAGTATTATGTTGTACATATAGATATCCCTGATCGGCCTGTAAACAAACAAGAAAAATATCACGGCCTCAGGGATCTTTAAAAAGACAAAAAGCTCTTTAGATCATCACATATGTCAATATAAAGAATTACGAGGCTCTAACATCGTAGCCTCTGTAACAAGAACAGCTGAAAATTCTAATCTAATTCATATTCTGTGCTCCTTAATTGAAGTGTTGTATGTAAACATTACACAACGAACCTCAAAGCGACAAACGCGTTCCTTTTAACATTAACAATAAAAAAAGAATTGACTCAAGGTAAAACAAGCAGTAACTTCCCGAAGAGATAATAAACCATAAAATCATATAAAATGAATCCTTCAGAAATAAAAAAAAATGATGTGTTAATTATGATGTGTTAAGTAGCACTACTACTTTCTACAATTTACTTTACAAGTTGTCAGAACATTTCCAATCATAAATGTTTAGCGCGGAAAAACAAAACAAAACAAACACGTCCTGTAGATGGCAGTAATAACAATGGAACAATACAAGTGCCCATTAAGAGAACAGAAACAATTGCAGATCATTAAAGACAAAAATGTAGGTGTTTCAATTCAGTAAGTTTGGGCTTATTTGTCATTATATGCAACATTTTTCCAAACCACCAAACAAATCCCTGGGGTTCAGCCACATGGAACCCAGTGGGGGGGCCGTGTCACTGTGGCCATTTCTGCTGTGATTATTCAGTGACTCAGACGTAGTCACAGGGTGCATTTCATCTATCCAGTGGACAATTACTGGGGTCAAAAGTTTAATGTATTCTTTATTCTTGTGGAAAAATATCTGACAACAGTGGAGGTTTGGGGGGGGGCGGGGCGGGGAGGGGGGTTCATGGTCTGTTCACCAACACTTCCCAGTAGGAATATAAACAAAAACCATTATTTCATTAGTTGGGATTTTTTAATTAGGATGTAATGGAGGACAGGAAGAAAAGGGACAAAATATGGCTATTATTTGTGGTTATTTTTTATTTAATTAATAATATATCACTTTGAACACTGCCTGATTTTGTTTGTTATTTATTTATTTTTTATAGTTTTTGTTAAACGAGGACATACTCACAGTCAAGCATGCCCTGGCATGAAACTCTAAGCTGCTTGTTGAAAATAAATTTAACAAGTACCAACAAGGGCATGAAAAGATTGAGCCATCAAGCTGATTTCACTGAGAGAATTGCAGAGATATTACTTCCTCACAAATCAACACAAGTTCTATTACAATAACATGTCCTGCGTAAGGTTCTGCAGGTTCTTATTCACTTCTCAAAATAGAGAACTAGGTCAGAATGCTTTGGATGGGCAGTAAAACATCAATGTGATTCAGATTTGTGGCTGTTTTCTAACCAGCAGAACAGCAGGGTCAATAATACTGCGTGTGTTTTGCTTGTGTAGATTTTGATCATCTGCAGTGAAATGACTACTACCTGGCTGCTGAAGAGAAATCCTTCCCTTTTCTCCCACCAGCAGTAAGAATGACCTTAAACACACCTTAGAGCTTGGTGAGAAGCACTTGAAAAACCAAATATGACCAGAACTGCCATGGACTTTCCTTCTTGGCCACTTGACCTTAAATCTGCTGAATATTTCAGCGATGTTTAGAAAGGCTAAGTATTCTGTGCCACCTTCAGAAACTCCTGTTGGTAACATTTTTCAAAAACTGGCCAGCTTCACGTCACATTGTTGACATGAAACCAGATTTTTAAAGGCTCACATTTCCTGCTGTGAAGCAGTGAACATTTGTAGAGTTATATCGTAATTACCCTTGACTAGTTATCTTGTAATTTTGGACCAAACAGTATATTAGCTTAATAAAAACTGGCTGTGGGAATTCTAAAACGAAGCCGTTAGCCCAACGAGCTCGTAATGAGCATATGTTTCCAAAAACACATCAAAGTGTAGATGAGCCTGAAAACTATCTTTGGACTAAATATAATTGAATGGAAGTCAAAGAGGATTCGTAAATTTGTAAATAATTTTTCCAGAAACATTTAAAGTCCTCCAACAACTGTAGAGCAGATTTAACTCGTACATCAGAGGTGTCTTTGTTTTCGCTTAATCCAAAGTTGGATTAATATTGTCTGTGTGCAGCACTAGTCTCTCGCTGTGTGTGTGTGTGTGTGTGTGTGTGTGTTTCACACTTTACACAAGAGAGCTTCCTCAATTAAAAGTAGTCCAAGTTGGTTCAATATCTGCTGAAAACTTGGCTGCACCGCCTTTAAATCTGCTCTGAACTGTTCGACCCTGCACCATGAGCCCAGCTGGCAGGATATCACGCCCTGACCTGAAGTAAACATGCGATCACTAGTGCGTATCTCCATCTGTGTGACACCGCCTTTCATAACAGGACGACTCCATCCTCCAATAAGGAACAGTCAGTCCCTATCTCCATCCTGCCCAAACGTCTGTGCAGTCTCATCATCGTGCCAATGGACTGTGCTGCCCCCTCATGATTACAGGTGTGACCTCAGCCACCGCACCACCGCTCCACCAGGGACAAGTGTTGAGGCCCATATCAACTTTTTTCATCCAAGCTATAATTGCATGAATCAGCAATGTCCTGAAGTGAAGACATGTCCGACTGTGTGACAACAAATATGTTGGGGCAGGTGTTCTGGGGGGGGGCTGGGGGGGGGGGTCACCAGTGGAGCCATGATGATCTCACAGCAGGGGTTATGTCATCACTGCACTTCAAAGCCTTTGATTAAACCCAGAATACATTAGATTTTCCCTGGAATGTCATACTTTTAGGAAGCTTGAATTATGGACATGCAAACAATTTGAGTGTCAGACTCTGCTGAGAAATGTATTTGACATATGCAAAAAAAAAACCATCAAGTGAGAGGATGTGATGAAACCTCATGAAATCTATATCCACATAATTACAGGCCAGTTATTTTCAGGCTCAAAAATCAAGTCTCAATCCATTAATGTTTAAGGCCAAATCTCAGGACTTTTTTCCCGGTTGACATTCAGATCTCCTGCAATGGGACTCATTAGTAAGTTCATTTTAGAAAGAAAATAGAAAAAGCCTGAAAATGACGCATGCTGGACTAACAGTTTCGCAGTTTCCCCCGCTCCACAACAAAATGTCTCAAACAGTCTAACAAGGTCGAGTCTGATTTACTGAAAAAAAAAAAAGTAATACTTGGACAGTTCCTGCAAATCATCCTTCAGGAATCCTGTCACAGTTTAAAAAGCAAATTTTGCACTGCAATTTAAACTTTTGAGGCACACACATAAACAGAAGGCTGATTACATTTATCTACAGTAAAGTTAAGACTCGTACAGTCGACTGCAACCTCATCTGCACGTCCAATCAGTTTTCACACATTATTTAAAACTATTCACTTTATTTCAAGTAAATAGTTTAATTTTTTTAAATAATCCACAGAGCTTCTGTGTGCTGCGACATCACCAGGATCTGGGCTGGAAGCAGCAACAACAGCTGACACATCCTGCCTTCACTACTTTAAAGCAACCGTGAAAAATTACATTCCTCAAAGACATTGTTAGGGCCGTGAGATTACAGGTGACAGCTCTCCTTAAAGCAAAAATATGTTAATCTATTCTGGTGGCATAGGGCGAGCAGTAAGGTGGGGAACAGGCCCGGTGCTGCTGGTGTCGTGTGGTGATCAAAGCGTGGCACAGACAGGGGAGCCACGCTCCCCCGTGGGCCGGGTAAATTCACCATTACTGGTCATGCATATGTAATCAGCTCAAGACTATCCCACTTAGAACCTCTACTACAACATTTTATGGAACAAAATGTCTGTGAATCCAAACCTTAAAATATGACAGAAATGAAAAAAAAAAAAATGTTCCCTTTTTATCTCCGAGTGTAAATGTAAGCATTTACTTTAATGTGAGGAGAATGACTTGACAAACGAGTTGATGTGTTTTGCTCTAAGGGGATCAACACTTTTGTATTGCATTACTGTCTTCTTACCTTTGTGAGTCTTGACAAAAGGGCTGTGGTTCATCAAGCAGACCGGAAGATGTGAAGCTCAGAGACACGTAAGGAAGGGCATGAGGGTATGAATAATAATTAAGTAGATAAGTGGTGGGCAGTGGTGGCTTAGTGATTCAGAAAGCGGGGGGGGGGGGGGGGGGGGGTCTTTGAAGTCTAGCCAGTGTGCAGGGCACTGTTTGTGTCGTCCTGGTACTGAAGCCTGGAAAACAAGGACATTTGCTTAAGGAAGGGCATGAGGGTATGAATAATTTGGTGATGGGTTAAAAGCAGAGGTCACATTTGGTTGTGTGCAGTGGTAGTTCACTTTCCTTTAAATGAATCAACCACAATGCTGATGTACGTGTTCACATCTGTTTTTATTGGTGACTGATTCAAATTACAAGATTAAAATAGATAGATGTCCAGAAGAATAATTCAGATTTGAGTCTCATAGGTGGTGGTGGATCCTGGTCATTACTGTGCAGTCCTCAAAACTTCAACAAGATTAATAAGTCAGCTAACAGCCATAGGTTTCAGTATTTTTATATTTTCCATCAAGGCTGGATCTTGTTTTCTTTTTATTGTACAGTCTATTCAACTGATTTCCTTTTGCTGCTGCTGCGATGTGACACTTTTCCTAGTGTTGGATCAATGAAGTTTAATCTGAGCTAATCTAATCTTTACCTACTTTCCAAACCATAAAAATGGTACAAATTGAAAAGAGGTTAGAGTCAGTAGTAAACCCGAGCACATCAGTTTCTACAGGCACTTCAGCGTTTCTCCTCCTCACAGGTTGCCACAGCTGTCGTCCACATAGTGTCTGAATCATGGCCAGTACCAGAGAACAGTAAACACCGTACCTGTGTGTATGCCTCTTTGAACAGGAAATCGATTTTAACAAACACACCATCAATGCACGGTGAGAATTCTGAGCCAAATCAGAGGCAGGCAGGAACCCGTTTTGAATGCAGTGCAGCAGCCGCCTGTCTTCTCTGTTGATGTTGAGCTTGTTAAAGGAAATTACAGAAAATTACAATGGCAATAATTCAATGCAGTTAAAACGTTATGACGTGGGAATGTGTGCTCGCCGCGAGAGAGATGAAACGCTTTTAACCTGTCTGAACACAGAGATTCCTAAAATATCAGAAGCGAGGCGGCGTCGAGGTTATTGATTCACAGGGACACGGAGGCAGCAGCACATGATTACGAGCCGTGGGCTTCACCTCTGTAGCTGGGCCTTTTATGTTGATGCCCACTTGTCTCCACATTGTTACCAACCCGGAGTTCACGCTCGTGTTTGTCGGTCCCTGCTCTCACTCAAGTGTCCCTGGTGCTGCGTTTCACAATTTGAGATTAATTGGAAATCAAACAGAGGTTTCACTTCAGATGTGTCAGTCTTTATGACTTCAGGTGTTGGGTCTCAGTGTCTCGTTGTTTTTGTTACTGTGGAACAGATTTATTTCATAGTTGTACTGTGAGACAGGAGATTGATGCAAACACAAACCACCAAAAAGAGATCCAGGGCTCAGCAGCACAGACTGAACAATTAGCAGCGTGTGTATTCAGTTTTTGGACAGTAATACTGACAACACACACACAAAAAGGTGGAATGTTGAAAAAAGCCTAGAATCATAACAGATGAATGAATGTATGAATGGCACCAACAATATGTCCCATCAAGCCTCTCTTTTCCTCAGGCTCAACATATAACATTAGCTTTTTTCATTGTCTGGTCAAAGTGAACAAAACCCAAAAGCATTGTGCAGCACTTAAAAATCTACACACACACACACACAGTGAAACAGGAGCTATAAAAAGACTGAGGAAAACAATGAGATCTCCCTGAAGTTGACCTTACGTCAAAAGTCAAACTATTTCAGTTATACAGCAATTCCCCAGAGATGATGGAGAGGTGAGGAGACAGCAGACCAATAAAACAGATAGAACAGAGAGAAATGCCACGGTTTTCACA
>NC_024319.1:11829408-11888077 GCF_000523025.1 Cynoglossus semilaevis | reverse complement strand
GGGTCAGGGGGGTCAGGGGGGAATGCTAGCAGATAGATTTTCCTACTAATCAGCAAAACTTTAATGGACAGCGTGTGATAAATGAGGCAGCATTTCCATCCCATGTCAAAAGCCTGCACGTGCAAAACAAGAGGGATTTTAACCCTGCCAAAAACCTCCTCCCAGTCCAATATACCTGGCGTGATAGGAAGAGTGGCTCTCTATTATCCTGAGTATCTATTTCCCTGAGGAGCTATTAGAGTAGTTAGCCTTATCTTATCTTTAAACAAGGGGAGCTAAATGGCGCTCCCTCCAGCTCTGTTGAGCCGGAGAGGAGGAAACTGGGGCTCTGTGCTGAGACACCTTCAGTCACCAGAGACAGAGCTGATGTCAGTGAGCCTGGGGCACCTGGCCCATCCTGCCCCACTCTAGCTGGGAGAAGTGATGACTTTCAGTAAAGTCTATTGAGGCTGAGTCACAATGGGCAGCACGGAAGGATTACAAGTCAAAAACACAGGGCTTAGCCATGTCTTCCTCAGCGTATAATGGAATGTATCCATCTACCGGCCAATTACCCTGGACTCCAGCGGATAAGGCTCTACTTCCTGTCATGGCTCTAGTCCACTATAGTGCTGATAGGGTCACATTTCCTGCTCCAAAATATGAATGTCATTTTATTCTTTCCTGCGAGGTAACACATAGAGTATATAAGCTGATACTTATCACTTTTTAAACAAATATTCAAACTCATTGCAGTGTGAGCAGAGTGTTCTCCACTTTCTCGTTTCATTTTTTTTCACTTGACAAAGTTTACTTTCCAGAATGAAGTGGACTGGCTATTTATAATGGAGTCAGTTTCCATGAACAAAACCAAAGTCCATGTCCTTTATATTTACACAAAAAGTTATTTCCGTTGGGTAAAAAGTCAATTTTCAAATGTAAGCGGAGAAAGCTTGTGTCACTAAGTCAATTTTCAAATGTAAGCGGAGAAAGTTTGTGTCACTGCATATTTAACTTTGACTTTTTTTTTACAATTTAATACTCAGGATCAGAACACAGATTTTAAAGTATGCATAAGGGGAGTAGAAGAAGAATTTTTTTTTTAAATCTTGTCTTTATAATTCATTATTACATGTGTTGGTCTGTCAGAGTTCTGTTAGATTACTACTGTGATAACAACATTCTACAGACAGTTGTAGTTAACACATCATCTCAGCAGTGTTACAGGGTGTGTATTGGTTCTGAATACAATGATTAGTACTGAATTAAACCTACTGTTGTTGTTTTTTTTTTGCACAATCACAAAATGTCAAGCACACGGTAAACATACCATCAACTACACTAATGACTTTGACATTAATTACAAAAGAAGAAAAAAACAGTAATTACACAGAAAAGCTCAAAAGGTGATAGTGGAGGGAGAAGAAGCCTCAGGTCAAGTTCACATCAGGCAGGAGGCAGAGTTTGCCTGCTACTCTCCGCCCTTCAGTACTTTGGCAGGATAAGATAGCACATTGCCACAGGTTATGAATAAACCCTAAGGCCGTCATCTGTAGCCCCCTCAGTGCTGTCAGCAGAGGCACTTGCCACTTGTTAATCCAAAGTAATGAGATGTCAGAGGGCTGAGATCTGTCGTAAAAAATGCTCTGTGCAGCTACAGAGCCAGAAAGAGCTGGAGACCGTTTCCTGCTGCAAAGATGTTTAAAGTCAGTGTCAAAGCAAAACACATGGGTCTGCTGGCAAATGACTTGTATTCATTTTTTTTATCCATTTCAAAGGGATGTTCGAAGGCAAGAAACAATTACAACACGTAGGGTTTGAGCTGGTTTGATTAAAAAAACAGCGCAGATTCAATTTGTACTCTACTACTAAATGAGTGTTTATGGGAAATGTCTAAAGAGGACGGACAGATGTCCTTGAATGTCAGTCAGACCTCCTTAATGTCAACATCCCTCAAAATGTAAAGCTGTTTGTGCCTGAAATCCTTCCATTGGACTTCACACAAACTCAGAAACTAAAACACCACAGTTTGGACCAGGAGAGTGACTGTGACTGCAGCACAATGGGAAAGTAAAAAGACCCTCTTTATGAAAAGTGGGTTAAAAAAAATCTCTGAAATCACTGCTCTGGTCATAGGATGGGATCATTTACTCATTTATAAAATAAATATTGCATTTAAATACAGGTTTTCATTTCACTGATTAACAATTTGGGCAAATTGAACGTGTGTCTGAACGGTGTTTGAGGTCCTTTGTTAACCAGTGTCACTGTGGTCTAATTGTTCATTTCAGTTGTTTTTAAATAATCAGAGAAATGAGAACTAATAAAACAAATGTAGAAGGAAATGTGCTGCCGACGAAACATTCATTCTTATAATGTACATGAATAATCACGTTCATGCAGGTGGTGTGATGGAGTTATATAAAGATAAATAAATTTAAATCTGCGTTCATCTTGTTAGTCTGGGTTTGTTTGCTCTGCGGTAGCAACACTTTCCACATCAAAGCTAAATTCAGCACATGAGCGTGTGCAGGTACATGTTATCAGAACAATTAGATCCTGCACACACCAGTGTGTTTTCATACATGCGCACACACGAGAATGACCCGCTGAAGTGACAGAAGAAATATCAAAGCGGCAAGCAGCAATTTGAGACGGCCGTGCTGCAGAAGAGTGAGCGGCGCCACAAGGTACAGAACAAAGTGAGACTAATGCAATGGGACGTGCTAAATGTGAACTAACGCAGCAGCAGGACGAAGAGCAAGGCGGCTTAAAGGGAGTAGGTGGGGGGTGGTGAACAGTGGAGACTCTAATCCAGACTGACACTGTGTGAACTACAGTGACTAAATCACACATCAAAAAGAGCACAGATTCAAGCTCCCCTCTAAGAATGAGTCACCGTGCAGACAGAGAGGTGGCATTTTAATATCCTTTGAATAACCGTGGCAGAGGCGACAAAAGGCTCGAAATGAGACCAACTCATTAAAGGCCACTGCTACAGGACAGGAGTAAGAAATGTTTCATGTGCTCTACGACAGAATCAGATGTAGGGATAAGGCAGCGGCGATGGTCTGTTGGGTTTGGGAGAAAGTCTGTTTTTAAGAAAAAGCTGTCAATCAATCTGTGGCTGTTTAATATTTAATTTACTTCTAAATTGACTCATTCACAAAATGGACATCATGTTCTACTGGAGAAAACCTGAAATTAGCAACTGTGATAAAAAAAACAACAACTATTCTAATAATTCAAGTGAGAAATAGCAGTTACCTAAAGTTTATTTCCAAACCCGCTGAGCACTTCTGAAATTGCACTTCCATTACCAACCATTGTTCAGGATGTAGGACAAAAGTACTGTAGGGTCAACTTGACATATTCTGTACTTTGGCAAAAACACATATTTACCAGACATGACGTCTAAATGGTACACAGCTTTTTGGACTAACGCACAACCAGCAAAGTACAAGAGGAGAAAATATAATTATAGCAACAGAAAACAACAGGACGCCAGGACAAAGGGTTTCAAACACCCACGGACTTCTAATTCTTCATTTGACTACATTACAGCTTTGAGTGAACACTGACAGGTTGAGGAAAATGAAAGACCAAACTCAAGCATGAAATTACCAATAAGAAAAAAAGAAGAAAGTGAGAGAAAGAAGGATAATGTTGGACAAAACACTTACAGAAAATCACCGTTCAAATGCTGGTTGGAAATTGGACATCCAGTACTCCACAGGGTCCAGTACTCCACAGGGTCCAGTACTCCACAGGGTCCAGTACTCCACAGGGTCCAGTACACCAAAAAAAGTAATCCACTAATGTAAAACAAAGACTGCAATAAAACATTTCAAAGAAAAAGGTTAAACTGCAATAAAAGCACAGAAGCACAGAGTGGCATCAGCAGCAACAGGTGAACACAGGGAAACTAACCACCACAGGTGAAACCAATCAGTGCAGAGCAGGTCGTCAACAGGGTGACAAACACACAAAACACAGGAAGTGGAAGTTGAAATTAAGAAAACATTGAAACAAAAATGGAAACATGGAGCAAAACCACGAAAACAAGAGGTGACTCAGAAAAGCAAATCACTGAAAACAGACAAAAAAGGCGAACAATAAAAATGCAAATAGAAAAAGGAGAAAAAGGAATAAACATATGTAGGGAAGAAAACACAGGAAACACAAGCAAAATAACACGGAAAAACATTGCTGCATCAGGAAGGACTAGAAGAAGAAATACATAAAATAAAAAAAACAATGTGCAAATACCAGATTTAAAAGTGAATATTGCAACATAAGGTTTGATGGGATAAATATTTGTTGCGGGGTTCAGACATCAGACATCAGATTAACAGATGTCGCTCTAAACACAAGGCCGTCTGTTGAAAATCTAAGCAGCCGTGACTAATGCTTGGAAATCAAGAAATGACAAAGTTAGTCCCAGACATTTTACACTTGACTGTTCATCACCTGACTTGACATTCTTAGTGAAAACACAGTCCAGATCTGGGGTTTAATTTAAGCTGAAACCCCGGTGAAAAAATAGTCCCGCTTTAGAAACGTCCAGTCCAGTTCTACACGTCTGTCTAATGAGTGGAGCAGTGGAGCTGCTGCCCGACTGTTATCATTACTGCTGATCCAGGTGGAGCAGCTGCACACATCGTGGATTGGAGATAAGAAGTGGACTGTGGTGACCTGTGTCTGACCGTTCTGTGGACACTGGAAAAACAGAACCTGCTGACCTTTATTCAGAGCAGCTGAAAGAAAATCAGAGTGAAGAAGGACTGCAGTTCTCCACAGCTGAGGCCTCCGCCCTGTTCTTACCTACAGTTCACAGAAAAACATGTAGACAAAAGAAAACCCTTTACGTAATCAATCAATCAAATAAGTGTAAGTCATTAAAAAAACAGGTCTGCTAATGAGCCTGCAGAAACGCATGACATGTTTTGATTAAGAAAATGTATGTAGGTGTACAGTACCTGTGGACGCTGATGTCATTGCTGTAATTGTTGACTCAGAGCTGAGGAGACAGACACAGACAGACCACATGTTGGAGCTACGAACCTTGAACTGAGTTGTAGACTTTGTGATGAAGCGCCGCTGATGTATTTTGTCCCTGAGTATTTTGTCCCCAGGGGACAGGCCCGGTATGAAGCCATCTTTTGCCATTTGTGTGAATTATCAAACACGACCAGGTTGTGTGATATCTGGGAGCTCATTCAAGTGCTGCATAAACAAGCACTGAAAGAAACAGTGGCCATGAAATAAAGGAGAGGAGTTTATTTTGACAACACGCCTCTGCAGCACTGAGGTAGGAGCTGTACTGGGATTTGACTTCACTGGAACCTTGTTAGTAAATCACTTCACTGCTCTTCTCTTTGTGGGAGTTGTTGACAAAAAGAATATGAAATTTCCAACATGGCTGTGTCACTGTTAAACTGTCGGCCTGGTCAAGTGTGGAACGCAGCGAGGAACGCAGCCAGCGGAGTCTGTCTCTTCTTCAGACCAGTGTTCACCCGAAATGCGGGAACACCCAAAGACCCATTCACACAAAACCTGCAGTGGCACAATCCCATTACTCAGCTTGTTATTGGCCTCTTTCACACCATGCAGCATAGCAGTGGATCAGTCAGCCACAGCCAGGCTGACGGCCTCTCTGGGGAATAAGACTGGCTACTTGATTTTCTAAGGTGCTCGTCACACTCTCTCCTTCCTTTACCCTCCATTGTCCTCACTGCTCTGTGCTCGCTCTATATTTTCCCTCGCTCTCCCTTTCTTCACACCTCTCTGCCTCTATGTCTTTTTTTGCTCATTCTTATCCTCTGAGTGTTGCCCTTGGTCCTCTTCCGTATACCTTGTCCTGCCTCCCCTTTCTCTGTCTCCCCCTCCACCACACTCTCGTCCCTTTCTCTGGACAACAGTGGACCTCATTTAGCAGTCTGTGCAGCACCTCCACACCAAAGCTGCCAATTCACCTGCCTAGATTGCTGTATTCTCTGCCCTGTCTCCAAAACCCACTGCAATTACCATTCCTGCATAAGTAAAGGCAGCTGCAACACAGCCTGTGTCAAAAACCCACCTCTCCCAAAGTGCTTTTTTTCTGCATGGTTTCTCGAGGAAAATGCAACTTTTCCAAAGGCAGACACTGTGCTAACTCTGGATGTTCAATCATCAGAGAGAAGAATGCACGTTAGAAAAAAAGGCAGCTGTTCCAACATGGCCTCCTCGACAACATTTGCCTTTATATTATCAATTTTCACAACCAAATGTGTTTTGCTCAAAGCCCCTCCAGGCAGCGACTGAACTGCCTGTGATTCATCCTGAAATATAATGCGAGCGAGGCCATCTCATGTCATACATTTGTTTCACCAGACACATTTGGCGTTGGCTCTGTCTGTGGGAGAGTGTTTATTTAATGCAAAACAAATCAGAAAAGTTCACAAAGAAGGTTCACAAAGAAGATGGCCAAAAACGAAGTTTTCAGTTTTTTATGAAATTCTATTGATTATGATCTCAAACTGACAATTAGGAAGTAGCTGGGGGACGAGTGGAGGAGTGGAGAGAGTCAAGATTGATTCTGTGCTCTGATTATCCTTGTTTGTGTTGTTTACCGTCTTTACTTTTTACTTGAATATGTGGCTTAATTTCATGTGAAACTGCTTTTAATTTGTGCACTTGTTTACTGTCGGAGCACTTGGCAAATTTGCATCTGCGAAAGAGCAAAATAAATAAACTGAACGAACTACGCCCGAGTAAAAAAACATCATCAAATCAGCAAAACACATTCTTAATTAATGTGTAGACTAACAAATGGCTTATTTCACAGACTGAGGGTCCAAACCATTAAACAGGCAGAAATAAAAGCAGTGAACCCCGACAAAAAGGTTATGACGTATGTCACCGGAGCAGAATTTATATAAGGAACGGCTTTTTATGCCAAATGTATTTTTATTATTTTTTACTTTATTTTCACTCCAGTCTTGTTCAGTCTGGTCCAAGGCAGAGGTCACGTCAGTTCACAGCAGGACGTGACCTCAACAACACACTGACTCAGTGGGAGAAAATAAGTTACACCTGCCCACAACTCACTGACACCCACCAGCATGTATGTTCAGTGTAGGTGATGGTTAGATTTCTTACCAGCAGGTGACGGTGATACTTACGTTGTGACTGATTCAGTTCTGCTCATACATTTGTTCTAACGACGACTCATTTAAACATGTTATTTAAACGTGTCATTGAGTTCAATATTTTAATGTATAAATGAATTATCGTAGACTTGGTAGGAGGTTGATCAAGTCATACATTTAATTGATTTTTCCAAACTATCATCAAACATTTACACGTCTACACATTCACAGCTATCGATCCAAAATCCAACTCAATGTTATATTAAACATTCTCATTGAAGAATGAATATATAAATAAGAATATATATAAAATAAAATAAATATATATATGTATATATTAAGTAAAATTTACTTGACTTGCCTTGCCCCCCTAGGAGGCCCGCCCTCCACTTTGGGAACCACTGACATATGCACAGTGCTGTGCGATCTGAAAACTGTTGACTAACTGAGTCACTGCATTGTCTAACTTTGTAGAGGCTTTCCCTGCAGCCTGACAGACAATCACAGAGGCTTTTCTCTCCTGCCAGTGCTGATCCAGGATCCTGGCCTGCATCACTGCTACACAAGAACCACTGACCCGACCACTGGCCCAAAGTCGTGGCCATATGTCACAGAGACAAATCCACTAATCCACCATGAAGCTTATATGAGATAAAATGTATAAAATAATTTGAGTTTTGTCTACACCTTTGGTTCTAAATCATTTGGTTTTTAAGTCAATACGAATGTTTCTGTTTCAGAAACCCGTCTGTGTGACGATGTCACCAAATCAACCCACCGTGCAGTACAGTTTATAAGACTGATTTTTATCAGAGCATATATCAGCATACGTCCTACAACACGGCTTCAACACCATCCATGCTATTATTCATAATGAGGTATAATGTAATTGAAGTGACTTAGTCACCTGTGTTTGTCACAGCAGGGAAGACGAAAGTCAGTCGTGATTGAATGATTTCACTGCTCCATCTAACAACTGAGAGTGGTTTTTTTTCTTCCCTCTGTCCTGTGGTCTGTGCTCTACTACAGGGGTCCCTTCCTCCTAGAACCACAGCTCCAATCACGTGGGAGCCACTGTTTGATGGGCTCACATAAGGCAAGTGCTGCTCTCCCATGGAAGCAGTAAAGCCACTCATCTGTGAGGCTGGCTCTAACATTAGCTGATAAAACACCACTTGATGCAGTGACAATCAGTCACCAACACTAATTTGGTCATTATTTACCTATTTACTTTCAATTTACTAACTCTCAACTGCTTTCTTTCTTTAAAGCTCACCACAGTAGCTAATGCACACACACACACACACACACAGATGTGCATCATTGAACACCAAAAGAGCTGTTTCAGTTCCTTTACCACTAAATACATTCACCCTAAAATAAGAGCTAAGATACTTTAGGTCAGTGGTGTCAAACAGGGGGGTCGCATCAGCAATAGAGTTCCAAAGTTACAAACATTGTTCAATGCTGTGTAATAATGCATAATATTTAATTTATCAGGTGAAGAAACTACCATTTTTTCTAACTCTGCTGCATGGACTTTCTTATGCTTTTTAAGGTCCTGCGGGCCAAGCAAAATGACCTGGCAGGCCACATTTGGCCCCCGGGCCTTGAGTTTGACATACAAAAAAACACCTCGTTGAAAAAAATGAAATTGTAAAGTAGAATATGCTGAGAGTTTGATTTTTTTTTCAAAGCAAAACTTAATCCAAATTTGTAGGTACGGTGAATTTTGAATTATGAATTCTGAAACACGCCTGCAGAGTCCACCCTGCAGAGCTCTACTTTAGGCCGTTCTAACTTCTAATATCAATGCATTAGCAAGTACATGGCTTTTGAAAGTTGATCCCAAACCAAACCAAAGATTTTTCAGGTTAGAAGATAACACACAGTGAGACTGATTTACTCAACAGGGGAAAAAACAAGACCACGCAGCTGAAAAAAAATATGTTTTCCACAGAAACAACTGAACAAGGCCAAATCAACAAAAAAGTTTTTAAAAGTTCTTTTCCTTTCATATTTGTTACAACAAATGAGTTATTTGATCAAGTTTTTTAACCCTCAAAAAATTGACAATTCAAATAAGAGCCAACTTATTAAAGCAAACTTGTTTTATTTTATTTTTTGACTCAAATACCATTTGAAAGGAACTCAGTTTTATTCTTTACACAAATCAAATATGCAGGTTTTAACCTGGTGCTGATGAAAACCTTCCAGAAAATCCATAAAGAATGGATCCTCCATAGAAAACTCCACTTTAAAGTTTATTTTATAGAACTAGAAGGAGTTATTTAGATATATGTCAAGATATATGTCAAGATATGTCGCACTCCGAAAAATTCTTTCATTCTGTCTTAGAACTTTTTGACTTACCCTGGTACTTCATGCTACATCAAGTGTGTAAACCGCTGCACATTGAGAGTGGGCACAAGTGGAGCTCTCGGTTCACCTGGAGCCCACTTTTAATGTTATTTATTTACAGTGAAGTGGTGCACTTACTTGGGCACTGAAATCTGGATGAGACGGAGCCAAACAGACACAACATGGGCAAAGTGAAGGCACCTTCAGCAGAACAGACTCCACCTGGGAAGAATCAGAACAGAAAAATCCATGCCCAGGAACAGAGAACAGCAGGTACTGAATGTTAGAGTCTGAGGAAGGAGGAACGACCAATCAGAAACTTACATCATGATGAAATACACAGTATGGTAGAAATAAGTACGGCGCATAAGAGTTGACTGAGAGTGTGAATTAGCAACCAGTGGGAGTCACTGTGGGAAGTGATGAACATCTGTTTCAAATACTTGACTTTTGTACTTGCAGTACTTGCCTCTGCAGTAGGATTACATAAAAAAGTCACTTCAATGTCAGAGTTTAGTTTTTAATTGAATATAATATACTGTTTTAAATAAAGTCACAGCACTATTACAATACTGTGTGATGTTCTACACCAGTGTTTTAAAAAACTGCATTGATCTGACTTTGGGTAAGTGAATAATTCAGTCCATCCATCCATCATGGAGAAAATGTCAGCTGAAACAGGCCAGGGTGGCTGTAAAAGCCGTGGTGGAACCACAGCAGGTAGTCAGACCATTTTAGACAAACAAACAGAGACATAGAACCGTTCACACTCACACTCAGGTTAATAGGGAGTGCAATAACCCTAACAGCCAGCCTGTTCTCTGGACTGTGGGAGGAAGTCGAGCACCCGGAGACGAATCAAGTGCACGGCGACAAAATGCTCCCCACAGATGCCAGGGTTAATTATAGAGGAGAGACGTCTTAATTTCTCTGTTATTTTTCATTAGCCCCAATTTTCTTAATCTAAATTGGATTGTTTGAATGTTGGAAATAGATTAGTTTTTATCCAAGCATTTCAGATTTTAAGATGTCCTTGTTGATTAGGGGGAAACTTTCTCTAAATCATGACAAAGTGCCAACAGCCTTGTCCGGGAAAAATGCAGACTTTTATCACGTACGCAAACTTGTATTTGAGGAAGAGTAATTAATTAAAAAAACAAAAAACACTTGATATTCAAGACAAATGTGTTGTCTGATTGACAGCATCTTAACAATGCAATTGAATCAGAATCAAAAATACTTTATAGTTCCCCAGAGGAACCACTTACTTACAGTGTGGGTTGCAAAGACTGACTCTGTGAATATATTTTATATTTATATATAAAGGTTCAAGTTGTGACCAGTGTGTGTCAAAGCTGCTCAGCTGTTTTGGACGTGACCATGTGTATTTTTGTTAGCATGTAAATTAGTTTTCGGTCTTTGCCCTAGAAGAGGACAAAGCCACATTAGACATTCTGAAGTTTCAACGTGAAGATTCAAGGTTGACGTTCAATTACAGTTAGCCCAGCTAGCCTTCTGTGTGGGACCTTGGACGGTGCAAAGTCAGCAAAAAACAAGGGAACCACTTAGGATTGTCTGCTACCGTATAAAGTGTCCATAAGTAGGAGGAGGACAACTGGTCTCCACACACACAGTGTTTCCTGTCCAGACTTACGATCATGTTCTACCTGCAGAGTGTTTTCCTTTACCTTCGGCCCTAGAACCACACTGACCTTCACGGTGTTTGCCTGGAAACTGTACAAACACTTCAGGGCGTTCGACGGTCATTAACAAACTGAAGACTTGAAATGACTGCAAAGTCATCAGCCTGTCCAGATAATGACGGTGGTGACCCAGGAGGACAGAGACTCAACCTGGGGAAAATTAAACCAAAGCAATTCACATCGGTCATATTTGAGTTTCTTCAAATGTCAACAATGGAATCATCCTATAAAATGTCCAGGTTATTTCTTGCTGATATGAGTAAATATAAAAATAAATACATTTGTTGACACACTGACACTTAGTTTATTCGTTTTTTTTAATAGTTAAGGAGGAATATTAGGGCCGCAACAAGGATTAAACAAAATCTGGTCGTCACCGACGAAAGAGTTTTTGAAGCACGAGAAGCAAATGTTACTGACTTCCTGTTGTGCTTCACATATAATTTGAAAGAAAATAGGTGCTTCAGCCAGATGACCTGTATTTAAGATGGCTCCTCTTCTCAAGTCAAACAAATTGACAGACTATGTGGGGAAAACTAATTCCAGCTACCACCAGCAGGAGAGCAGTGTTCAGCCTGAGGAGGTCACAGTCCATCACAGGGTCACACTCATGTTCAGAACAATTCAGAATAATCATTTTGACGTCACTCTCGTGCACACACGCACTCTCTCTCTCTCTCTCTCTCTCTTTTCTTGAAATGTAAAATCTTTTTTTTCAATTGTAGTTTCTCATAGATTTACTAAATCTTAATACATATTTGACAGTAATTAAAGAATACTTCTAATCTCCTAGCTGCTGCATCATCTCATAAACATTTTTAAAAGCTTGTTGCCAGTGATTTTAATGATTTTGTAACTAACCTAATATAAAACATATTGAATAAGAGATAAATATTTTTCTACACATTTTTATTTCATTTTTTGCAGTATGCAAAAACATTTCATTCTTTAATATTTTTTCCTGAATAATTTTAGCACAATAAACCACATCTTTGGTCCTAATTAGACCCTGGTAATCTATTGTTTTTAATGGTGCGATCTCACGTCTTTATAATGAGATCTGCTCTGTCTCCAGGATGGTTCAACAGCTGGAGGTGGAGTTCTCCCCGCTCTCTGCAGGACAGTGAGCTAATTATACCTTTGGAAATTGGGAGGACACTTAAGATTGATGAAAAGACATAGGGAAAGGACGAAACAAGAGCCACCTGTGAACTGTGTACATCAGCAGGAGACACAGAGGATGTCCAGAGAGAGGATGAAGGTAGAGAACTGAGAGGAAGAACAAGAACAGGGTGACACTCGATAAACGCCTGTTGATTTTCCACTGTTTTCCCAGACTGGTGGACACTCGTGGCTGCAGGCGAGTATGTTGAAAAATACATAAGTATTTGCAGTGATGGTACAGGTGAGGAAAATGGCCTCTTCACTGTTACCTTGGAAACCAGCTATGGTCTGAGGTGTCAGTTTCCCCTCATGTAAAATAAAGGATTTGAAAAAAAAAACCAACAAACAAAAAGTGCAGCGACAGTCTTTACATCAACAGTACTGTTTACTTTCTGATTTTTCACTTATAGAGAATCAAACTATGATTCAGTCCATGATAACAATAGAAGGTAATTCATCCACCATTTCCATTATATGCACACAAACGCCCTGATTTGCCTTGTTATAAACTTTGGACGGCTGTGATCTCTTCTTCGGCTCCTGTTTCCTGCCAGCTCACTGGTAACAGGAAAGGAAAAGTGTTCATTTTCTCTTGTTATTCTTCTCTATTGACCAAATGGTTCTGAAGTGGACCGTGCTATTGTCTGCTGTCGTTTCCTCCCTCGCTGAAGCCCCGGCAGGAGATTACTATTCCACTGCACTCCATGGATCTCAGGTAGTGTGTGCTTTGTGTCTTATTTGAAAGGAGAGAGAGTGAAATCAGAGAGACAACCTGTGTCCATTTTATAAAGTAAAAGGAAACATGAAAAGTAAAGATAGTATTTTGGCTTGGATTTCTGTCTGTTTTCTCTTTTTTTTTGTTGCCTTTTTTGTCACACGTTAGCAGAATGTTTGACCGGATTTTTAACCTTTTTGATTTTCTAAATATAATTACAACCACAATTTTTTGATTAGTTATTTTTTAAACTTAAAAACTCAAATGTTAACATCTATCTATCAGTTTGTCAACATAGACACATCAGAATCCAAGCCACCGCTCTTGAACTGAGAGTTAATGGTGCTACTTTAATGTTTTGGCACAGTGTTAATAGAGTGTAGAGCTCTGAAAACTAGAGTGACGTTTGTTCTCTAATAAGCCAGCCAGCCATATTGTCAACACAGCCGGCCGACAGTAATTGACTATTGGCTCAGACAAGTTTGTCCTGACATCTATTTCTTGTTTGCAATCGACAGTCACCAGACTCCAAACCTTAATTTATTACTCGTTCTTGTGGAAAAGGTTACATGATTAGATCCAGAGAAAACAATGATGTTCTACCAGTGCACGCAAACCAGAACGATGCAACTGCACTCCAAGAGCCCCCTGCTGGGGAGGAAGGAAAACTAAATGCTCTATGTTTACACATGCACAAAAAACAATGTGGTAGTATAATTTTTTCATATAAAAAATATATTGTTTCATAGATGTAACTGGGATGGGCTCCAGTGACCCTGAAAGGGAATAAGCGGTTGATAATGAATGAATGAATATGTATAAGTACACATAGATGTATATGTATGTGTATATGTGTGGTATAGCTATAGGTACAGTATTTGGTATTGTAAATGTATCAACTGATGTTTTGTTGTATTTGTAATAGCGTTTTGAGCAGGTGAACATCACAGTTCAACAAACATTAGCTAACAGCATGGCTGCATTTGCAAATAACTAAAGCGCCCACAACTGTTCCAGTCTTTTCCTTGACCTCTGACAACAGTGCTGTCTGCTCGGAAAGGCAAGATTTCATCTTTAAGACCTGCCGTCCCAGTGTACTTCTTAACGACAACCAGGATTCCATGCATGAGTCTGAAGGGATTCCATGAAGGATGAGAGTCAAAGAAGATCAAACCAATCCATCTGTCAAAAAACGGAGCTGGAAAAGCTTTTAACGACCCTGACGTTTGAAGCAGCAAAATGTCACTGCAAACATCAAACATCAACATTCAAACTCCGGCTCAAAGTTGTCAGTCTCTGCCATTGAATACCAGCCAAAACACTACTGAACAAACAGATGGGATACGTCCTTCCCAAACACAGCCTAATTGGAATGTTCATATCATTTTCAATATGCCTTGAGTTCAGTCTCATTTCCCCGTAGCTAATGGCTTTTCAGCGTTTGTGAACTTATCAGATTGTAGCATCACCAGTCCACCGGAGATACACGTTGGCACAGCCTTCCAACTCTTTGAGGGTAAACAAAAAAAGTGCCTTTAATCTGGATTCATCTCTGTTCTGTGAGTCCTGTCCCTGGTGTTCCTGGTGAGAGCGGTGAATGACTGAGTGGCTGTAAAGCCAATGTCATCAGTGCTGAGCAGAGGCTCAATGACTCCTGGTCCTCTAACACTCCGGGCTCCAAGACCTCAGCTGTGTCTGTGTTTCCCCTCTTATGCTGTCCATCTGTGTGTGGGACCACCGAGGCTCTGCAGTCCTTCACCTGCCGTTCCCTCATCCACACTTTCCCTAATCATTAGAGTCAAAGTCACATTAGGAAGACAAAGCACTTCTGGGTTTGTTTTCGGTATTATAATATCCACACACATATTTTCTTTAAAAAAGGTATTGAAAAAAACCTGAAGTCAGTCCTGAGTCAAGGATCTAATTTTTTCAGTTATTTCCAATAACCTTGTGTGAAACCTCCTCAGCCTTTTGGTGGAGTCTTTAATGAGTGAGAAAAAGGTGAGTGCAGAGGATTTATGAAAAAGACACACCTCAGCCTGATGTGGCGCCTGGCTTATCATACATGTCAGAAAAGACAACGCTCTGAGATCCAGATAAAACCTGGAAAGGTTCACTTGTTACTGACCAGATTGTCATGGAAATTTATTTTATTTCTGCCAAATTTTGGAAAATTTGTAAAGACAATATTAGATATAAAGACATTTAAAAAACCTGCCTGTCTTTTCACCACAAACTCCACACTTTTATATGATTCCTGACTGGAACAAATCTCCTTTCTCAGCTTTCTGTTCGAGTTTAAAATCTTCTCTTCCATAAAAGCGACGCGATTCAACAGCCTTCGAATCACATCCTTCACAAACACTGCATCATTAGTATGTGGCGACATGGTTCACATTTGAAGTACTCACTGCAGCTCATTAGGCTCTCAGATTAATTACTCACCTGCAGGCCTGGTTCTGACTGTGACCAATGTTCCAACATTCTGCAGCAGTGGGATCATGTTCACATCATCTCTCTGCACCCACCGTCCACCTGTCTGTGCTTGGTGACAATTTAACTCTCTCTTTTTAAACTAAGAAAAACAAAGATTCCTAAATTAAAAACAGCTTTCAGTTTTTTCCCTACCCCCTGCGGCTGCCCCCGGTCTCCATTCTACCACTTGGAATAATTCCTCAATAACCGTATTCATTGAATGAAATCCTTTAATGAGAAACTTTGTTTTATGTCTTTCTAATATATGCCTCGGAGGTGATCAATAAAGTATTCAGCGCACTGGCAGAAAGCAAACATCAAGCTGTGTCAATACTGAACAGGCCTACAGTATGTAGCCAGAAGCAAACTCTGAATTCTTTAATTGTATTAAAAATGTAAAAGTTTGACTGTTTAAAGATAGCTCAGTAGAATGAAGCTGGTACTCGTTTCTTTTGCTCATTTTTGGGTTTGTTTTTTTTTTTTTCTTCAACTGCGTTGGTGTTTATACAAGTATAGTGAGTTGCAGGAGTTTTACTTTGAAAGTGTTTCTGTAATTAGTTGCTAGGGAGGAACACGTCTGAGTCCAAGTTTGGGTTTCTGATAGACATCTGTGGAGGTTAAAATTATTTTTTTGTAATTATAATTCCTAAAAATAATTTTGTTTTTTTTTTTTTTTTTTTTTTGTCTCTTTTCTATTCTGTCTCATAAAACATTGAGGACCTGACCTTGAGGAGGTTTATTTGAAACTAAAAGAGATTCGGTGAAACCAAAATTCTTTTTTGCAGTTTGTATAAAAGCATATTGATTGTGTATTGGAGCAACAATAAAAGGATGGAAAGTGGATTTACTGGACACTGGTCAAACCTCCTCCTCCTCCTCATGTTAATGCATCAGTGAATCATAGTTTCTATTAATGCCCCCATTGACAGTATTCTTAACCACAGCAGAAAGGGTTTGGGAACCACTGTTGTAAGGCGAGAGCACCGGCCACTCTTCCATTGTGTGGTCTTTGTGCAAAAACAAAAAACTAATGAGTTTCTTCCTGAGCCCAGCCATGATGGTCACAGATGATATTTTTTTCTTTCTGTCTCTAATGTTTTTTCTTGTTCTTTATTAGCAGTACAGCTAACTTAGTAAACAGCTAATGTGCGTAATTTGAGTGATGCAAGTCAGCTTAATATAGTCATATAATTGTGCACTCAGGAAACCCGTCACACTCTCTAACATCCCACAGAGTCTAAGGATCAACGAACACCAGTGACAACAGAGGGTTTTTTCTTCTTCTTCTTCTTCTTCTTTTCATCAAACAGTGTCCGACCGAAGCCTTTCTGATCTGAAGGACATACTTCTCTACTACAACATTTATGGTCCTTCCCCCACTGGATCATGCGGCAGGGGTTGGGGGAGTCATTACACTCCCCAGTAATGAAGGGATCTGTGTTAATGTCCTTTAGTTGAAGCGTTACATTTTACCTCTTCCTCCTCTGGGATTCTCTTCTGCCTCATCAGCGAGGCTGCTAATTCCTATTTCACATCCTAATGGTATTATTTTTGTAAATATATATATGCTTTTTATCAGAGGCGTACAGTCACTGTTGTTTGAGTGCATTTTCTCCAGTGGTGTCAGGTCCATTACATGTTGATCATGGCATTTTAATGCACCATTTGCCGCCAGGCAGAATAATGCATTCAGATGAGGTGATTTCCCTCTGTCTGCCACTGAAATGTAATTGTTGATGTGGCTCAGATCAGTGATGGATGATCTGTGTGACCTGTTGTCACGGAGACCAAATAAAGGTTAGTTTAGTGATGCTTGGTGGGATGACAGCGGCTGAGGGACCTGTGGGGACGAGTGCTGTCTAACGGCTGCTGTGTCTGTCTGTCGCCCGCCGCTGCTCTTTAGTGCACAAGGCCAATGTTTATCATCACTGCCATCATAATTCTGAGTAATCACCTGGGTACTCCATTTTTATGTTGGCTAATAAAAGCTCAAATGGGATAATATCTGGTTATTGGGTAGGGTGAGTATAATACTGTCACCCCACAATCAGGCAGTACAAACTATGTGTGGAACACGGCTAAGAGACATCGCTGTGGAAGTGGAAGAAGAAGAAAAAAAAAAACGGCACACAGGAAGTTAATATTTGCTCCGTCTGATTCCTGAGGCTCCTGTAGAGCAGCGGGAGAAACCAGCACGGCTGCGGATTGATAAATGAGAGCCAGCTGTTGATTTAGCACCGTGTGTACGAACCATTAACTATTCATACATCACATATTCATGCACAATCCTGCGCACGTTCCCTCCTCACGGGGACAGGAAAACAGTACCTGCCTTGAGCAACGGGATTTGACATGTGTTGCACAAATAAACCGCCGCCGTCGTCTGTTGAGTGATTAACTGAATATCTGATGAGTAAGTTAATAACATTCCTAGTTGTGTATCTTAGTTTGTGGATCGTCAGTGAGGGGGGAAAAGACCCACGTAATGTTATTTTAATTTATAGGAATAATGAGTTAGCGTTTATTATTGACCTTCGACTTTATTGATAACTGGCAGGAGCTCAGTCGGGCGGCTTTAAATCCTCATCAAAGAGTTTCGTGTTGGCATCCGAGCCAGTGTGATAACACTGATTAAATGCAGGGTGTACGTATGAATCAGATATCCGAGCGGCCATGAGAGACTACAATAATGAACTGACTGCAGCATCAATTAGCAACAACCATGAGACAGTCGCAGATAATGCTTAGCAATGCATTCTGAAAAGTCAGCCAAACTAATGGTTTGGCTGAGTGTGTGTGTGTGTGTGTGTGTGTGTGTGTTACTGACTGTAACAGTATTCTTACAGTGACTGGGTCTGTACCTTGATGGATTTTCCTAATTGTTTGATTCCTAAAGTGACCTTCTGTAGTGAACCATCAGCAGTTACTCTACATGGCAGAGGAAACAGATGGTACGTCCGTGAAAAACTAATTCTCTGACTGCTGATCTGATCCTGATGCTAACACTCAGTGTGCAGCAGGACACTGGGATTCATTTTTTATAAATTCAAAACAATAACATACAACTTTACTAAACATGCATCGTATTGTGTTTGGAGAATTTTCAGTTCAAATCAAAAAGAAAAAGAAATTAAAAAAAGGTACATTTTCCAAAAAAAGTTTTCAAACAAAAAGTTTGTTTTTCTTTTTTGTGTTTAAGTTTCAGGTTTCTCAGTTTTGTGGTTTTATAGTAGTGTTCTCCAGTGTTGATTTAAATTACAGTCTGTGTGTACTGTATTTGTCACTGAGGCTTCACTGTCCCTGTTGACGTATATATCCTAAAGTGTCACATTGCTGAGCTGTCTGAGCAAATTGTACAATAAATATGGCACTCACTCCTCGTATTTTACTTCATCCTGTAGTGACTTAAAACATATATTGCAAAGTATAGCATTTCCCAAAAACTTGGAACACTAATACTGTCGAATACTGCAATGGAACGAAGAAATTAGCAGTTTGTAAAATATTTCAATGACATTTAGCTAGGTGATGTTACTGGAAACTCTTCCAAAACATCACAGAAAAGATTATTTTACCAACAGATCAAATCATTTTCTTCTCTAAGGAATTTAGGAAACTTAATGTCAGAAGAGAGAAGGAAGAAAAAGAGAACTGTTTAAAAATCCAGTAAATACTAGACAATATACTAACAGATCCCCACAGATCATGCAGCTGTGATTTTCCCACCTATTAATACCGGAGTTTTGTTTATACCTGCCTGTGAATAACAGTTTGGGATTGATTGAGCTTTCTCCAAAGATCTGTTGTTAAGGTCGAAAATATATCAGTGTAGTAAGTCGTCTTGTAAAAAGATGAAAACCTCATCTCTTTTCTCCAATCTCGATCCTCTTTAGAAGATCATTCTGGACACAATGAAGCTTCTTTTCTGATAGAGCGATCACATCCATTTTATCTCCCAGTGCTGCCGCTGCAATTCCACTGTTACCAAAAAAAAAGTTATTTTCTCTTACGGCTTGAAACGACTTCTGTTCAATATAATATCCAATTAACTAACTCTCAGCCTCCTCCGTGTGGTCTCTGATCCCTGTGCAGTTAATGAAGAGACGGTGCCTACAGGCAGACTGCAACGTTGGCTTTCTGGCTCTGATGTTGACTAAGATTAACAGCACATTTGTTTTTGCACCATTGCAGAGACGCATTGCCAGAAGCAGCAGCAAACGTGGTCCGCTTCATTAGGGAGGCAGTTGTGGATAATGGAGGTCGTGCAGCAGGACAGCGACCTGGTCCCGGTCCTGGTCACTGTCACCCGGCTGACTGGAAACTGACTGTGAAATGGTAGAGTGGTTTAAGCGTGGGCGTGTGGCAGTGTTTGACCTGTTAATCATGGGACGGTCGTGGGCTGCCCACAGCACACTGCCCACAGGACCAATCACACTGTGCGCCTGGCAGTGAAAGAATAGTCCAAAGTCATTCAGCAGCCAGATGACAGCCTGGTGACGAGGAAATAACTGCTTTCAGATCAGTATCACTCACCACGCTCGATAAATGCTACGGCTTTCCACCTGCACCGAGGCAATCACATTTTCTACCACACAATGGAAGGAACTTTGAGCACAAGACCGGCTTTGACTGTCGGCAAACAGGAAACTTAGGAGTAAAAAAAAAACCCATAATTTAGCATTGTGCCGGTTGAACGCTGAAGTTAAATCTCAGTTAGCTGTCAGATTGCTTAGATACAATCAGCGCTGCACAAAGAACCACGCAGGTGAGCCGTGGATTTATATATGTGCTTATCTGCTGAGCAGATTTATCCCTGTTAATACTGGAGGGACTGGACCAGGGGAAGAGTCTCAACCTGAGCTCAGCCTCCTGGGAATTAAAAAATAAAGTCATAAAAACAAAAAACAAAAATTCATTCAGATGCTGCTTTAACTTTTGAAGAAGCAGCACTGGACGAGAACGACCACAACAATAATTTAATCTTATGGCCCATTAACCACAGACTGAATAACCTTTACATGAGTGAAGACCATTTATCAGGGGGTACAAAGAAGCAGCTCAGGCGTCACGTGAACTCTTACTAGGCAAAACAAGGAAGAAAGAAAAAAGGAAGACGTAGCGTGTTAATTAGTGAGCTGTCGTAGCACTTGTGGGTGGAAACTGTCACCATTAGCTGAAGCTTCACCAGGAATTCACTGCCGTTTGTCTTGACTGAAGCTAAGTGACAATAAAGTGGTGTTAGCAGCACCACCGGCAGGACAGATTTAAGTATAGTTGGGAAACGCAGTAGGTCGTCTCTCCACGGCTGCTGTCAGACTGTAAAATTAGACCAGCGCTACCTCATGGGAAAAAAAACAAAAATACGTGCAAAATATCTTCCAGAAAATATGTGCAATAACTTCACATACATGTGCGATATACTGCATAGTACTGCATGTGTACTTACTTGACTGTTATTGTTCTCAAAGATTTTTTTTGTATTATGTGTAATTGTTAATTGTTTATTAAAATTATTTATTAGTACTATAGTATTCATTCGTTTCATAGTAGCTTATACCTGCAACCTCAACAGTATAAATGTAAGTAATGGCAAGTTGTTATTGCTATTACTATAATACTGTACTATACTTTACTTCTTTCTACTCTAACATTTTTTTCCAGCATTATACATGACTTTTTTTGGATTTGTAGGAATGTTATCTTGATTAAAAAAAACAACCCTACGTTTCACACTTTTTTCCAATAAGATTCATCAAATCAGACACTCATTGGCTGGAAGGCGATATTATGAAGTTAGAGTTAATATATAGAAGTTTTTGACTAAATATGCGTAAATGAAAAATAAGTAATTTCACTGATATACTGTAATGAATTGCTCTGTTTGCTGCAGCACAAACAGTGAAAGAGACTGCATTCACTTCCATTTTGCCTTAATCAGCCGTACACTCGTTCTTTAGACAAAATCATTTTTCACGTCTTTTATAAAGTTAATGGCCATAGTTTGTTTAAAAATGAATTTATTTTCAACAATAAAACTACATCCTCCACTAACCAGCCAAATGTTTCACAGTTTTACAGTCTATTGTTGCTGCTGCTCATCATCCTCATCTGCTCCTGGGTGATTTCACCTCACGGGTCACTGAAGGTAACACCTAATTAGTTCTACACAGTCCATAATAATGGAGCTATTTTTTTCCTGTATACTTTATTTCTGTGTTTTTCCCCCCAGTTTTGTAGCACTGATCATTTCACCGTGTCGTCAGATCTGGATGATTCTGTGTGAACAAACGCAGTCGCTTGTGCATACTTAATAAACTTATATTAATACTAATGTTATGACCTCAGAGAACAGCAGTAGAAAAGACCTAACTTGACCAACATTACAGGACGTTTGACTTCACCAGGTTAAACCCTGAGAGAACATTTAATTAATTTAGGAAAACAGGGCCATTACCATTAATAAAACATTGCATATGGTACAAATTAAGAAACTGCAGTTTTAATATACATATTAAATATATTTATATGTATATAATATAATATAAATAAATAAATAAAAAGTATAAATTATAACAAATATAAAATATATATTATAAATTTAAATATATAAATAAACTTAATGTGTTAATTTATTCATGTAATATTCATGTAAAAGAAAAGAAAATATTCAGTTTTGACCCTGGATGTTCCTGCTAATACATTTAGATATTACCCTCTGACCTCCGGTTTCCGCCCTGACCATAAAACCAGAGGTCAGGTTTTGGGGTCAGGGCCAGTGTTGTTGAGATGGTTGAAGGACACATGGCACAATCTGATTAATTCTGAACCAGCCTTCTTCTCGGTCTCCCTAACATATTCTGAGCTCGCTGCACAGTTCCTCTCAAAAGAAAGAAATCCCAGGTCTCCTGACTTCAGGGTCACTCATCTTCATCCTGAAAGGACAATGATGCAGTCGAGGCCTTTTATTCTCTCCCATCACTTCGCCTAGAGCTATTGAACTCCTTCTTTTTCATTCAGCACGTACCTCACTCGAGAACCTAATGTGTGTCTTCTGACTTCCTTCAGCTTCACATTCTGACATAAAACATAAAGGAAACGCCATTAAATAGAACAGTTCCCATCATTTTGGGTAGTTTCCGTTTCTTTTTTCCTTCTCCATTTTGGAGGAGTTTCTCTGACAGCCTTTATTAGATGTAATAGCCACAACCTTTTAGCTGATTTTCCCCATCACTCATTATACTAATTATCTTTGTGTAGATTTCTACAAGGTCAAAATCTGTCATTTACGCAGCGCCACCGTGGTAAATGAGATGTGAATGATGGTACACGGTGCAGCAGCAGCGGTGGCAGAATTTGCTAAAACAGTGGATAGAACGGAGGCAGCGTATTTACACTGAGTTTGTACAGGGACTGCAGAGAGTGTCCAGTTGGAGTGTGAGGCTGACCTTTGTGTGCACGGACCATGTCAAATCGGCACTGTGCAGCATAACCAATCCCTTCTAAATTGGGGAAAAGATTCAGAAATTTCTTTTTAACAAAGTGCATGGTTCAGGTGCCGGGGCAAATACAGTGAGACAAGGCTTCAAACAGCACCCTGTCACACTTTTAGAGGTTCTGGAGGAGGAAGGAGTGAGGGGGTGAGGGAGCCAGGGTGCACAAAGAATGACCAATCTCAGCTCTGAAAATTGTGTGGGAATTTATTCTTGCCAGGCGTGAGGTAAGTGATGTGGAAAATGCTGACACTTTGAGAAAATTTACTACTGCTTGGCCTTGGCCTGTGCCTCAGTGGCAGAGGGTTAGGAGAGCATCAACCTGATTTTCTCTAAATCACTTACCTGCTGGCCATCATAGCCTCACAAAAGCCTGTTATGGCTGCCATAAGCTCTGCTCTCTATCACACTCCTGCTATAACAAAGGTCAGCAGCGGCACCAGAGCGGTATGGCATCACTCTGCAGATGACTTTGGAGAAATTGAATTAAAACACTCCAGCAGCGAGGACATGCGCACGCCTGGCTGTTCCCTTTATGAAAGTGTTTTTGTCGTCGGTCTCGGTCGGGCCACGGGATTGAGTTTGGTGTGTTTTGCGTCCTGGCGAGGGTTGATTTACGCAAGACTTGTCATGCACTGTTTTATGTGGCTCAGTTCGCAGGTGGAGGCAGCGAATCATTGTGCCAAAATAATGTGATTGAATGTCAGTGTGTTTGCAGCAGAGGGAATAAATGGACACTGAATGACGGGGTGTAGGTCTCAGACACCAACACCAATCTGTCACGTCCTGTCAAGACGTGTGGAAAATAAATCCATAGGTGAAAGCTGAAAAATATATATACGGAATATAGGAAAGATAGCTGCTTTGTGTTTGTAATCCGTCTTCCCTCCTGCTGCTGCCGGTGATGCTGTTGGTGGGAGATTATGCAGTGCTTAAGAAAAGGTCAGTGGCATCTGCTGCATGAGCTGCTCTGACTGTGTGCACCTGTATTTAAACAGCGTGAAACGCACACTTTAAATCAGATCACGTCAAACTTTACAACACACCCTTAATGTAAGCACATCTGGATGTTACAGAAACCTACGGTGTGGCTGTGTTTCCAGCAGTCAGAGGAAAATCAGCTGTGTGACTGTACATGTGGCTGCCTGTCCTGTGGAAGTTGTTGTATTCAGTATATGTTGCCACTGTTTTATAAGTACCACAAGGTGTTGCCTCCGGACCTGAAGAAACAGGAAGTGTGTTCGCCACTTCCGGGCAGAGAAGAAGATAGCTACAGGTGCCGATGTCAGTTAGCTCCCAGGAAAAATATTGTATGTTGGAATTGTGGAATTGGATAAAAGTGCAAACTCGACATCTTGTGTCAGTGGTTCTTATTGCCCAAGTTACCACAGAAGTAGTTCAAAAATAGATCACGAGAAAGAGCGGCCGAGAAGACAGCAGGGTCGGAGTAAAATACACACCTAATGACATTTGTGTTTCTACTGACCAAAGTTCATCACAGTCGTCACAGTGATCTTCTGATGCAACCCAACCTGGGATTTCTCTCTTTTTTAAAGTAAATCATTTAACCACAGGTTACAGGAGCAACAACCTTCTCCAGGAAATTAACTTTGAATAAAGTTTCCAAATGTCTGCCAGAGCAGTTTTATTACAACTTTTTATATCTTTCTTCATTGACACTTTCTTCTCTGGGCCTCTGCAGTGGAGTCAGGTCGGCCTCTGTCGGCCATTAAACCTCTAATGATCGTTATTCAGATTATGAGACTGACATCTTTACACGTAATAGATCTGAATTTGCCAGTTTTCTCTTCTAGCATCCAACAGTTTGAATCTTAATATACTATAGGGTCTAACACTACAACCTTACACCTGTGGTTTCCAACAGGTGTAAGGTCGACTCGAGCCATGATAAATTGATGGTGACATTTTGAATATACAGTGTGTGTTAAAATGTGTCCAACACTTCTTGGAGATAAACTTCATTTTGAGTGACTTTATTGTTTTCTGTTATTTTCCAGTATATTTCACGCACTTCACATCCATGGAAACCAAAGAAGTTTGATGATGTCTTACACCAACACTTATATGGATGTGTCTCTCTACTCTGGTAATGACCGTCCTGGGCGTGTCACTTATAATGGCCTCACCAGAGGACATCTAATTTAGAGGTCCAACGACAATCTGATAAATAATTCACAGCAGCTAACTGTAATCATTACAACCGCGTGGTTTCACGCCGGACAGTCAATAGAAGACTCAATGAAACAGAGAAACTCCTCTGGGGGAAAACTTTTTATCTCTGGTCTAACTTTTTATCTCTGGTCTTTGACTGAAACAAGTCTCCCCCCCCCCCCCCCCCCCCCCCCCCCCCCCCCCCCCCCCAAAAAAAAAAAGACGGTGTCACGTCAAAACAAGGTTTCTCCAGGTCAAACATCACCACTGCTCGGTTTGACCACAATCTCAGGAGATTGTCTGTTCAAGAGGTGGTGTTATAGACGGGCTGAGTAAATAGAGCCTACAGGAACCGGCCCGAGGAAATCTAATACAAACAAAAACAGCCAGTGTGGCGGAGACACATCTCCAGACTGAACATATTCTCCGGCACCAGAACAAATGGCAAACAGTGGCCAAAAGCGAACATCCTTCAGAAAAAACAAGGCAAACACAGTGGCGGCGCGTGGGTGGCTTTACGTTGTACGATATGATAATTGAGTCAGAGCTAAGTGAGCAGTAATGACAAGAGTATAAAACATCAGAGTAGGTGGAAGTAAACAAAACAGAAAGTACATTCCACATCAACTGATAAATGAGAAATAAAAAGCACTTCCAGAGAGTTAGTCACGCCGGAACAACGACGGAAGATAAACAGAGTGAAATTAGCTGCTGCTTTTTCTTGGAGACCTTGTGCAGCTGAGGGTGAGTGAATAGGTGAACACCTTGATGATCTCAACAACGACAAAGAAATATTCAAACGCACGTCAGACATTCAGAGGTCACAGACTGCGACTAGGGCGCGGAGGTCAGCACTGAACATCAAGGAGGGGCAAAAACAGGATGGCGGTTTATCTTTGAGATTAACAGATGGGAGAACGCTGTGTTTAGATTGTTGGTCTGTTTAATATGAGTCGCACACTTCCCATCAATCACCGTATCCACGACGACCAGGAATCTCAGGACTATAAGGAAGAGAGAAGGTGATCATGAATTATGATAAACGACTGTGTGGCGGTGCCTAATTTCACTCATTAGAGAGAAAACAACAAGTCAACACCAAAAGGAAACGGGGCTAAAATTCAGCTCTAAAACAAAGATGATTAATAGCCACAGTGACGGTGTGGAGTAATAGGTAACAAGCACATTAAATCAGCATTAGGAGGAAAGTAGAGAAAATACAAATAGCCTTAAGTGTGGTCTTTGACGGGGAGATCAGGGTCAACGTCTGGGTCCTCGAGTTTACAGCTAAAGTTTGGTGGACAAAACTTTTGTACCTGGTTCTCATACACAAACCAGAGGAGATGAAATCGTATGGAGACGTTGTAAAGCTACAGGCAAACGTGTGTGGTTATTCTGCACCATAGGAACAGAACTCAGACAGAAGTCGAGGACACCATATTGTGTAGGTGATAAACCTAGATCTCAAACAACTGACCGATTAATCGACTCAAATATATTACCAAATAATATGTGTGGGGATGATTCTGGTTGGAGGTATAGTTTCTCATCTACCAAATTTCACTTTTAAATGTATTTAAACACACATGTTTCTTTAGTAAAATAAGGTTTTGTATGAAGTAGTCAATCATTTGATGTTTTGTTGAACGATTGTTTCTGCATTTTTACAGCTTGTCTATTTCTCTCAGTAAACTCTCGGCCCTCGCACTACAAGGCTTGTTAGTCTGATAGCTACTCAAATGTAAAAAAAGAAAAAAAATCTGATCAAGGAAAAGGCCTTAGGGCTCAAACCTCATTTAAAATTACAAGACAAATGAATGTGAGGCCTGACTGTCTTATATTTTCTCCTGATATTTTCTCCTCCAGTAGCAGAAACTCACTTAATCCTGAAATAAAAACATACTTTTGCACCAGCGCCGGTCAGAGCACAAACACAGCACTGCAGCAGAGCGCGCGCAACATGTGAATGATCTTCAAAAGACCGACATCGAGTACATTTGTCTCTGTCGTCCTGGTGGCTTTAGGATGAGTTAAGACGTTAGAAGTAGTGCCGGATCACGACAATGCCGTGTAGCCTCCACTGAAGCCTGGGGACGCATGTGACAGACAGGGCATCATGCTCCAAAACCCTCTTTGAAAGGCTGCCGCTGCCGCTGCTGCTGTGGGGATTAAACTAGCCTTATAATGGCCTGTGGGATTTGTGCCACCGCCACATGACAGCCGACCAAATGGGTGGCGGTGAGAGATGAATTGAAACTATAACACAATGTCCCATATATACAGTTGCCAATCACAGCGCAGATCTATCGACCAGCAGAGGAGAGATAAGGCAAATATAGAGCTGTGTCAGTGGCAGGTGGAGGCTGCTTTAATGAACGGACTCTGCTTATGTTGCATCTCTGTGTGTGTGTCTGGTGTGTGTGTGTGTGTGTGTGTAATCCAATCATTGCTTTAAATTCCCCACCCCGTTCTACAGACACATCTGCGTTTCTTTTTTCTCTTGTTTTGGGGATTTGCAAGATTATTTTTTCTCCACTGGAACTACTTTACATCCTCAACATCTACTTCATACAGGATCCACAGTTGCCATGGCAATATCCGTGGGGAGAGAGAGAGAGAGAGAGAAAGAGCAATAAAAAGGAAAACGGTATTCAGCGTTGACAGGGAAATAACTGGTTTCATTATATTCACCCAGCTGATTCTCTCTATCACCGGTGACAGGGCGGCGCCCGGCCTGGTGAAAGAGCTCTGTGTTTGCGTGCTAATAAATTACCACTAGGGTCAGGGCCGTCCGGGCCGCACTCACTGATTAAATGGGACTAAACTTATATCCTTCTGACATCTTCCAGCCTCCTGCTCAGGAATCTGAAGGTGCACAGACAAATCCCATAATCCTAATGAAGTACTTCCTCCGCTCGCAATGTTATGAAAATGTTGTGCTGTTTACACGGCTCCTTCACTTCCCATAATCCTAATCTGAAGAGACACACATGGAGCGGCGTCAGGTTATTTAAATATAATTTGGGACGGAGACGGTGGAAAGTTTCTTTCTGAAATATTGCGTCAGCACTGAAGTGACTGAGCTCCTGCTCTGTTCGCCTTCACATTGTGAGAATGTCGTTCTCATTTTCACTGAGTCACAACACTCTCATGGACAATTGAGCAGGATAGCGAGAGAGAAAAGCGCACAGGCAGCAGCTGCTGTTTTTCTGTTCGGCTTTCTTCTGACTGGTTTAACATTTCAAAACAAGTCGTACACAAAGGCAAACAAAAACAGTCTTTAACACTGGCAACAGCAGCAGAGGTGGCTGGACGTCCACGGGGACATGTGTCTCCAGACTCCTTCACGTTTTATTTAAAAATATTATTATTATTATTATTATTTATTTTAAAAGTATTATTATTGTTATTATTATTGTTATTGTTATTATTATT
Source organism: Cynoglossus semilaevis (assembly GCF_000523025.1). Lineage (NCBI taxonomy): Eukaryota > Metazoa > Chordata > Actinopteri > Pleuronectiformes > Cynoglossidae > Cynoglossus > Cynoglossus semilaevis. The sequence goes on along the minus strand of NC_024319.1, from coordinate 11,859,453 downwards.
ATTATTATTATTATTATTATTATTATTATTATTATTATTATTATTATTATTATTATTATTATTATTATTATTATTATTATTATTATTATTATTATTATTATTATTCACAGTCATGGGAACAGAGACTGACTTTCCATCCAACTGTTAGAATTGTCAAAAATATTTTGATTTCAAGAATGTCACGACTGGACATTAATGGACTTAAGTAGAAACTGGAAAACCAAATATTATCTCCCTCCACCAAAAACTTTACAGATGGCACAACGCAGCAAAGTTCTCCTGGCATCCAGCAGACCCAGACTCGACCACCAAACTGCCAGATAGAAATGTAACTTCACTGACTCTTGGCATTGTGCACGGTGATGATAAGGGCTGCTTGCTGCTCAACCATGAAAACCCATGCCATGGAGCTCCTGGCACAGTGTTTTTGTGCTGATGCTAATGCCAGAGGAGGTATGAAACTCAACTTGACTTGGTGACTTTTACGCACTCTGCCTTTTTAGCTCTCAGGTTTTATAACTTTTGGCTGAGTTGCACTGGTTTGTGAAAAACTTTGTCTTTATAATAGCAACAACGTGAATGGTGGCGTGTCTATGAGGGAGGGAATCTAACAACCTCAGTTGCTGCAACGGTGTCTCAGGCCTTGGTGGAGACGATTAGACCTGACCTGTCAATGAGACGGTAGATGGAGATGTTGGCTGATCATTGAATGGTAAGTGTAGGAGGTTGATCACTGCTCAGAGGGGGACAGGAACCAATCCCAAGTCATTGGGCAAAAGACACCTGGGAAGGTTTTCCAGACCTAATTCCACTGGGTCACATATGGAATTTAACAACTATTCACAGTGACATTTACACCTAAGCTCAATTCAGTGTCCAGTCAACCGATTACTGCATCTTTTGGACTGTAGAAGTAATCCGTATCCATAAAATAACCCACACAGGAAGATAAACTCCATAACTCCATGGGATTCAAACTACAGGACGTGTTGCATCGCATCGTAGGAACGGACCGCCAACATAAGTCGAGGAGCCCTGCATACTGCTGCATTACATTTATTTAAAACAGGATGATTACACTTCCATAAAGTCATGTAGTTACACGGGATCCACAGCACCATCCACGGGCAAGTACGGAAGCTACAAAATGAAGCCAGATTTCTGCCGACTTGAGTTTAATTCAATGAACCTTACTACCACTTACATGTCCTTGTTCAACTTGAAGCCTTCCTTTGTTTGCAGCCGTTAGCAGCGGTGTCATGATTTATGTGACTGGAATCATGTGAGAGCCAAACAGCAGCTTGGCTCCTCTGCTCTGCTGCCCTTGAGCTCTGCCGTGATTACATGATTCGGTCCGCACGGCTTTTCACTCCAATCAAAACATTGTCACTTTAAATAGATGCTGAACCTCTGTCACTGTGTTTACACTCTGCTGGGGCGAGCAGTGCTTCAGTGGCTTTGCACAAAGCTGCCGCGGCTGTCGAGGGCATCTAAAGTTTTGTAATTCCTCACACCACCTCCGGATTATGGACAGGGGAGGCTGTGCCCCAGTCAGCCCTCAAGGGCAACGTCATCCTACAGTGCTGCCGCAGAATTTCAAACACACAACCTTACCATGGGCCCAAGCCACTGCTCAAAAGCCAATCAATACCTGCTAAAAGAAAATGCCTTTCATCATAGGATGCATCAATCACGCGGACAGGTGAGCCTGTCAAAGTAGAAAGTATCTTAATAAATATCAACTCGTACCCTCTGTGCTGAATTAATACTGCAGCGGGCCAACACGTCAGGGAAGCATGCTATGATTTGGTTAAGAAATCATTTCCGTCCCGTCGTCCTGATAAACGTTCATCATGTTGGTTGACTTGTAATTACTGTTAATGAAAATATACTGAAGACAAGAAGGAGCGAGACAAGTTATTATTCAACTTGGCAACATTGATGCCAAGTTAAACAACGTCGTCCACCAAATTAGATGACGCTGTTAGACCAGAGGTCGAGAAAAAGAGAAAGAACACACGGCTGAGTAGAGCCGCTGCGCAATTATGGAACAATAGGCAGCACAATAGTCTGTTCTTTGTTAAATCATGCAGGAGAAGCCGTCGTTTAGATTCTTGTTGTTAACATTTACTCTGCTTCGATGGTCGGCAGCTGATGAAGTGTCTAACTTCAGATTATTAAAATGAAGTACAGGAAAAAACTGTTTCATACAGTATCTCAATGTACAGGAAATACAGGGATAAAGCAGGGCTGGATTGTTAATTAGGATCTAATCCTTCAGCACCTGTTCACCAGTCAAAAAAGAAAGAGACACTGCCAAAATTATTTTGATGAACAACAGAGAAAAAGGTCAAAATATGCAAATTTACACCAAGTCCATACTGAAGATCGATGGGCAAACATCTTATGAAGTGATGGGTCTGAGTTTGTAATCATTCAAATTCAAATCACACTTCACTAACTGTCTGTCTGGGACAATCGGTGAAATATTTAAGAGGCTCTGTCCTGGTGTGGGGCTGCATTTTAGACAGTTGTGTTGAGAAATGAATGGAATGCTATCCATAAAGTGTAACAGTAGTATTCAAAGTATGAAAGTGTTTGATTATCCAGGTACCACCATTATGACCAACATTAAACTCCACCGACCAGTGTCTTTTTTAACACTTTATTTTGTACTTAAAATAATTTAGCAATCTAATTTTAGTATTTTAAAAATCAGAATCCTCAGCATATCAGTACAGTTAGCCAACCTGTACAACCAGTGGTAGGTGGGCCGTAGTGTACTACTGATCTAGAATCCAGGGGTCATTGTCAGTACTCGACTGGTGGAAAACTTCTGTTCTGTTTATTTTGAATAAAACAAAAAAGTTTTTTATGAGAACATCAGAGACTTTAGACAAAACTGTCTTCTGACGGAGTCACGCTGGATGCTAATGCATTGGTTAGGTTGAGTGAAGGTTTGCTTAGGATGACACTGTCTCATTTCACTTGAAGGGCAAGGAATGAGCAGAATTATTATGAGCTTATTGTGCCTTGACATTTTTATCAGTTCTTTTTATCTTTAATTTAACTCCACCTTTGGCTGACTCGCAGAGCTGCTGAGCTCAGTCAAAAATCCCAGTAGGAATTGGATTGGACTCACTTTTTCGAAATTATTTTTCTAATTCTATTTTCTCCCCTGCTATTTAGCGAGAACAATAGATCGAGGCTGTAAATCACTTAAAAACGCCTTTGGAAGCTTCTCCAATATAGAGGCATTATAAAATCTATGTTATTACAGTAGCTACATTAAGTATTAATTCCCCTAAGTTTGTGGTGATAAAATTTCCATTTTACCCACCAGTCTGCAAACATTACCACAAGGGAAAAGTGTTTAATGGTTTTGGGAATAAATAAAAATATATATACATATATATATATTTAGGATATTCTCATAAAAATATCTCTACAATGTTTTGTTACCAAGAATTGGGCAAATTAAGAGTATTATATTCTTAAAATATGAAAATATATTATATATAATAATCAGATTATATAGGAAGTATTAGATTTAACATCATTTTAACACGTAATGATTGTTGTGTTATTTCAGCTGAATTGTTGGGTCATTTTCAAGCTACAGTTCAGTAGTTCAAGTGGGGGAGTGTGACCACATTACGGGCTCAAAGCTAATGCTGGCGAAGACAAGTAAATTACAATTTAATCTTTTCTTTTATTATTTGTACCACTGTATTGCAGTTTTGTAGGAGTTTATTGGTGATTTGAATAACTGAGTGTTGACGTGGTGGTGGTGGACAATGAGCCAACACTGTACACACTGAACTGAACACTCAACTTTCACCCCGATGTTGACAACGCATGTTGTCAGATAGGAAAATTACAGCAGGGTCATTAAAACAATTTTCTATATCTTCCTTCAAACAACAGTGTCTGTTTCTTCAGTCAATCTGTTCACAATGTTTTATGCTTTTTATTCATTTATTTTTTACTACATGGATCATAATTTTTAAAAAATGATGTCTGTAACCAAGTAGTCTTAAAGTGAAATTCTAATAGACATTTTAATACTGAGAGGTTCTGAACTGAGAACTTTGTTAACAGCCAACTCTGAAGGGTTAATTGAACACTACTTACTAAGTTCTCAGAATAGCTGCTAATTAATGTGTTATTTCATTAAGCACAGTCTCTTCAACTTTCTCCGCAGCTTCAATGCGAACACATAAAACATATCAACTGTAATGTAAAGACCTGCGGCCGTATGTTATTGATACGTTCACCGTGATGCTCCAGACTGCCGTATTGATACAGTGGTAATAAAAGTAAACTGAATCAAAGTAATTAAACTGTACAAAAGCATACAGCAGGTGTATGGGGTGAAGAAGAGAGACGTTGACAGCAGACGCTGGCAGAATAATTACTTTCCAGGCAGATAAAGCACGGACATGCCCTGAAGGCAGCAGAGAGAGACTGTTCCTGTGATGTGCTCAGCTGAGCTCCATACGCTCATTGATTTCCCTATGATTTCTTGATGACAAATAGAGCTCAGATGCCTCTCGACTTCTTTTATTTGAGGATCGATATCATGAGAGCTACCTTCCTGCGCCCTTTTTGTCGGTGAATTAAATCACTCACAAAAACAGGTTGATAATTATGGGAACAACTAAAGACGACACTTTCCAGTGTTGTCCTGCACCAGTCTGGTAATCATGTAAAAAAAAAAAAAGACATTGTTCCTGTCAAGTGCCTCTTTACCCTCTGCCATTCAGTCTTTATCAGGGGAAACAGCGCCCTCCTTATCTGCTCCACTTATCTGCTATTTTATTGAATAAACATCACAAAATGAGATCTGTCCCACTCATAGGTAATCCTTCCAAAAATACTAGTATTCAGAGACAATACGCCAAAAGCACATAAATGTGACAGTAATGTTAGCCTCATTCACTGAAGATAGCTGCTTTAAAACAAGATTAAATTGTACCTTGAATTTGAATTTATACCGAGGCAAAGGCAATAGTCTACCTTATTCTTCATGGTCATAAATCAATGATATGATGTTCTTCCACCTGACAAGTCTTTGCTTGACAATACAATGAAAACAAGCAGGGACAGAGCTTAGAAATATAAACTGGGTGAGATGACGAGAGGTGGGGCCAGTGGTTAATAAAAATACCATTTTGTTTAATGGGAGGTGATAAAAGAGAAGTCCTTTATTAATCCCACTATGGGGAGATTCATACTGCAAGTGCTATCCACAAAGGCTGCCACAGGAGGCGCTGTTAAGTCCGTGGTCACTCAACCACACAACCAAACACTGTATGGTAAAAGTCAAGACCATCAAAAATCTTTAACATTGAAATTATTTTTTTTAAAAAGAGACATAATTAAAAGAGAAATACAAAGTTTCATCTGCAGCTACGCCATATTTTAAAAACATCGATGTCACAGGGACTCATGAACTACAGCGTAATAGTGTTGTGTGGTCTAAGAGAATTTCAGCTTCTGTTATTGTATTTTTTAAATTGTTGCCTAGCTAATGCTAACTGCTAATTTGTATTAACCGTGTACAGCTGAATATATTTATTTGAATTAGAGTGGAGAACACTTCAAAACGCAGCATTTGTCCACACGTGTGGTGAGTAACCGTCACGTCACTACCATGTTAATCCACTCAGGTGGAATATACTGTTACAGGAACATAATCCTGTTCCATGACTAGGTGAGAATGTCACTTCTGCAACAAGTAAAGTCATCAAGCAATGAGACAATGGAGAGATGCCAGTTTTAGTTTAATTCAAACAGCATTTTTTAAGATAGAATTGGCATAAAAACAATGAATAAATTCGTAGGACCCCCAACAGTGCAGACTTCAACCTGTTGTTGTCCAGGATGATGTTTTGCATCTGTGTTTTTGCAGGTTTTTCTTTCTTTTCTCCTCCCTCTGCACAATCTTCTGTGGGTCGTTCCTCTTCTAGTTGGAGCCTTGGAGAGCCTCTGCCATGAACAGCTTCCCCAGGTTCTGGGAGGTGAACTCCTTAATGTTCTGGCAGTAGTTGTTAATTTGCCCTGTTGGAAGGAAAACACATGAATGTACAGATATATACCCACGAAAAAAACATACAGACGGAAGAGAAAATATGGATAAAAAACACTGAAATGCAGAAAAACAGAAAATAAAAATCAAATAAACAGAGAATCTTCAGGAGACGTAGGGAGCTAAATGGTATGGAGCAGCAGGAGAAGGGGACGATCTGGTTGGAGACCTGAGTCAATAAACTTTAAATCAATGTAATCTCAAGATAATGGCACAGATAATTACAAAACTGAAGCAGAAGCTCCTGTGAGGGGGAGAGGCAGCTGATGGAAGGAAGGGGGTCTCCCTAGTCCGCTGTCTGATACAGAGTGTGTGTGTGTGTCTGTGTGTGTGCATACAACACGTACCTGCAATGAGTAATGTCTCCATCCGAGGTGGAGGCTGGGGCGGCTTGAACATTTTAGTGATGTCCTCCTCAGGCAGCGGGGGCTCTCCTCTGCTCTGTCGCTGGGTGTTCTCCTGCTGCCGCCTTTGGAGGTACTAGAGTAAAGAAGGCAAGGAGAGGAGAGGAGAAGCAGTGGCATTAGTAGAAGAAGGGCACACAGGAGGTCTAAGACAAAAAAACAAAACAAATAAAAATAGCACAGAAGAGAGGAAAGTGAAACGAGAGAGAAAATGGCCTGAAAAGGAGAAAAGGGAAGACTGGAGTTATGGAGGCAGGAAATGACAGCATGAGAATTCAAACAAGGAAAATAGGTGAAATAAATGACAGCAGGAAGGTGAGGAGTGGGAGACGGGGTGAGAAAAGGGAAATGTAGCAGGGTTTCTGAGAAGAGGAAAAGTCAGAGTAACAAGGGGGAAGTAAAATAAGGTCCGACAGATGCAGAGTGGCAGCAGATCGAGTAAAGATTAAGAAGAAGGGCAGGAAGCCGACAGGACGCAGATATAGTAACAAGAATGAAGCGAGATGTAAAGACACAGAGATGGGAGAAGAGATAGGTAAGACAGAGGGAAAACTTGTAAACGCTGACAGGAATAGAGTAATTTGTGGAGGGCTGACAGTCAGTAAATCAGCGAGGTGCCAACTCTCTGGAGAACCTAAAAGCTTGTTAATTTGGAAAGATGGAGGCGAGGCTGCTGCGTTGATGGAGCGAGAGGTTGCAGCAGTTGAGCGGGGGAAGAGGGCGTGTGGGGGAGCAGCCTACTTTCAAGGAAACATCACAATGCATCTGCATGAGTGCCTGAATTAGACAAAAAAAAAACTGCTAATAAATGAAAAATGTCACCATTCCTTAACATCAATCCTTCCTCCCCCATTTACTTCCTGTCAGAGCTACAGAACATGACTGTGCAAAATCAAAATGCAACTGTATGCAAATGACTTGTGTCCAAATAATACACTGTTTGTCTATTGTGGTCATAAATGTCACAGTGAAAGAAAAAGAAAAAAATATTCTCAGGGTTCTAAATCAAGTGCAAACATAAAACTTCCCTCCTAAAAGTCAGCATTTAATAGAGTCACCTCTGCTGCTATTTTTTCCCTCCGCCTCACACACTCTTCAGGCTCTGTCAAGCTACATACAGTCTGCAGGGGAACAACGGTGTTCAAGACCTGCCACAAAGTCTGAATGTGATTGAGGTGCCGACTCCTGTGCAGCTCAGGCTGCATGTTCCAGCTTGTTGTCCTAGCCCGACAAAATCCTGTTTAGACAACCACTGCAGTTCTCTTATAGACTGCAAAAGGATCTATCTGTGTTTTGCTCTCTGCCCTCACCGGCCCTCCTGGGTCTGCTGTGGAGAAGCAGAACCAGAGCATCATTAGAGGAAGCAACAGCATTCGGTCCAGGGAGAGTGGCCTTCGGTTACTGTGTTCCTGCTTTAAAGTCAAGACTTTGTCACAATTTTAACTAAAACTTCCCGTCAAGATCCATTCGCTTCCTCTGCGGAGCATTTATCCGCGTGGCGTACTTGATGACTGTGAGTGTACATCAACCTGTGTCTGAGCTCCACAAAAGACGGGCTCCTGTGTACAGTAAGGTTGAAAAAGACAAGCTGCGCTTTCTGACAAACTGTTATGGGAGCCTGTTACTGTGGTCCACTGAGATGTTCTACCCATGTCTCATCTGTCTCCCTACACCAGGGGCTCGCTGTGATAAATGTTGATAGGTTCGTATTAGAAGTGGCTTGTAACTTTTTCATGTCCGATATCAATACTGCAACTTGGAGAATCTACCAATACCCATAGGAATTAAAAAAATAATTTTCCCTCCAGCATGCTGGGCTGCTGTTGCTGAAGGGATCATGTCCCTGTTAACGACATGTCACGCAAAGTTAAGCTGTGCATTTGGGTTTATTTATCAGATTGGATAGGCTACTTTTTTGGGATGTTCAATCAAAAAAATTTGACCATCCCAAGTTTGTGTATAATATCTTTAAGACCTTAACACCTAATGTTACACCACAAAATAAATGTAGTGCCATCCTGTCATCAGGTGTTACCACAGCCCACTACTGTTCCAATAACTGCTGTTAAAAACTAACAGCACGCTGTAAAACACATTCCTTTGATATCACTGGAACTGCCCAGCAGACTAGCACCATTACATTGTCCTTTTGTATTTTTCTGAAGTTTACTCATTAAAAATTGAAATGTCAGCACTAATTTTACTAAAATAGACACGGTTTTCCTTCATAAGGTTTAGTACTAGAAAAAAGTACTAGCCAGGATTAAAGTTGTTAATGTTGATGCATGGTGACCATGCTTCTGTTCTAAACTAATATTATCTGTATGTATCTGTTAGCTGTGATATGTCTCATCGATGACTTTTATATCGTAGTTCAGATGACTCCAGACTTCAGATCTGCTTCTCTGTGGCTCATTACACACTTGTGTAGTGCAGTGAGACGTACATTTCCTCGACGATGACTAACTTGGCTGCAGACCGTTGTCGGGAACTTGTTTCTCACCAAATTCACAGAACTAAAAATGAAAAATGGAGCCCTCTCAGAGCAATGCTCCCCTTTTCTTTGCAACATTCTATGATGATTAATAAGGTTCCACTGGTCTGGGGTCAATAACACAAGATTACAAGGAACAAATTCTGCAGATGTCTGAAAGGTGTAATGGAAGCTCACTGTGGTTGTTACTTTGTAAAGAATAGTGTATAACATGAAACGGTAGGCAGTATTAGAGGAGCCTAGTCTGTGTGTGTGCGTGTGTGTGTATGTGTGTGTTGGAGGTTGAGACTCAGGGGCCGTGTTGATGAGAAGGTCGGCTGTGGAGGATGATGGATCATAAGTGCTGCGGAGTGGGTTATTGGCCTGGAGATGGTGTTTCTTTATTGTGCTGGTTGTGAACGTCTGCTGTGCATACAAAAGACAACCTGTGGTCACAGATGAATGTGTGCCATGGTCTGTTCTGGGTTTCAACTATGCCTATGATTTCCACTCAACATCGTTTATTTCTAATTTCAAGAAATAGCTTCATACTGAAGCTGTAGAGAAAGAAAGAAAAAAAATCCTCCAGTTGTTTTGTTGCCACAGCTCTAGGCCACATAGAAACTCAGCCCAATTTTAATGAACACCTTTCCTGAAGCAACCCTCCCAATTGGAGTTGGGAATTGGGATAGTGGGAGGATCTGAATGCTGAGCTACTGCGGCGAAGAATCCTACCACTGCACCACCGCCACCCCCTCTGGAGTTGTTTGAACACAGTTTGTATAAACACACAATGAGTCACCTTGTCCCCTTTCCTTCCCGTGTTTTCAGTAGGTGTGAGTGTACTTGGGCGGATGTTTGTGATGCATCTGGCCGAGTACCTGGTTGAGACTTGCTGATTCTTTATCTGTGTGTTTCTTTGTGTTTTCGTGTTCTGTTTGATAGTCCTAGCTGCTTTTGCCTGTAGGAGTTGTGTATCTCTCAAGTTTTTTTCAAGCTGCATTCTCTCTCTCTCACACACACACACACACACACAGACACACAAACTCAATAGGTTTTGAAATAAAGTCGGTGCAAGATTGTGAGGGTTCTCACTGCCACAGAGAAGGAAAAAAACTTTTCTACGTGGTCTATCAGAAATAGCAGATATACTTATTAGTTTCTGGTTATTTATTTACAGCAGCTTTGGGACCATACGCAGCAGCTGTGGTCCTCGCGGATCACGCCTCATGACTTAATCACATTCCGAAACAGATTTCCCGTACATAAGTATAAATTAATGAATCTCAGAGAAACAGCTTTTACGGTGATGAAAACTGTGCAACCTCTTGACAAGAAAAGCCATTCTGCAGATGGAGCAGAAGTGTGTTTAAAATTCAAGTGATGCTGATCTGCAGTGGGCACCTGCCAGCAGCTGCAGAGGTTGGTTTTGATAACACAATGACAGATATATGAAGGTAAACATTAGTCATTTTTATCTCATTAGTGTCCGCTTTAAACAACAGAAATGACTTTTAAACCTCTGTCTATGTCTTTGGCTGAAGAAAGTTTCCTGTGGCTGTTGGTGGAGGTGAGTTTGTTGCTGCCAATAAAAGTGATTTTGGATCTTTCTACAGAATTGTGATACAATTTCCCTTCCTACATATATACATATATATATATACATATATATACATACACACATATATACATATATATATAAATAGCTGCTGTTTGTGGCTGGTGCATCTGCCACTGTACCTTGCTTATTATGTCTGTAGATGATGTTTGCTCATTGATATTTGTTTGTGTGTGTGTGTGTGCATGAACATCTGCGTGCGAGTTACCTGGTGCTTCTGCTGCTGTTGTTTGCTAAGGTTGCGGCTGTAGGTGTTGTATTTGACAATTTCTTGGCTCATGTCATCCACTCTGTCCATCAGAAGCTGAAGGCTCTTCTCCAAGTGGTTGCTGGGAGACAAAAAAAAGTCGGTTTGTCATTCACGCGCATTCTGCTCTTCCATCAGTCACGTGGTTTTATTCATCGCATGTCTCATCTTTTAAATACCGCACTAGACACTGAAGGGTATTCGTATGTCACGACAGTATCATTCTGAATGGAACGATTGTGACGTGAGGTACTATTATGTAAAAACAAAAGTTAGAAATGTTCACGCCACACTGCTGGATTGACAGAGTCTGAGATGTGCATGAGGTAGAAAAACGGGGGGAAAACAGCAGCACAGGTGACTGCAAGAAAAACATGAAATAATGACAGTTTTTTGCATGTTTTATCAAGTTTTAGGGAACTTTTTGAAAGCACAATAAGTACAATATTTTTCAAGTGCGATACCCACAAAGAAGTGTGTCTTTTGTCACACCCGTGTCCATTCTTGTAGATTTAGTGTATGTGCTGTTAATGATGACAACTTTCAAATCTTTGCCAGTGTTTGCACTCCTCCACTGAGGCTTGTTCTTTACAGGATATCCTACTGCTCCCTGAGTTCAACCTTGGCACCGCTGCTGTAACGCTCTATTACAGCACCGGTGATTTCATCTGTGAAATTATAGCACTGTATATTCTTTTATTTAAATGTGCAGCTGTGACATAATACGGCATGTGGGTTGAGGAAGCAGACTCCGACAGCCCACTTAAATGACAATTGCGTCCCTAAAGTACCTGTGCCCTGTGCATGCTTTGGCTCTGCATGTACTTAAACTCCATGCGACTATGTTTTGTCATCTCTGTGATTATGTGGAGGCAGAGAAAAGATAGTTTAAGGTGAGCTCAAAGTTACAGTCCTCACTGTTGCGAGGTTTTTCAATTACCAGTTTTATAAATCAATATTTCTCCCCGTCTCCACGGTCTCCAATGCCTGCCATCTGCTGCTGGGAACCAAAAGAATATTGTGACAGCAATGTACCAACTCTAGATTTCTGGTAGTCCTTTTTTTGTAAAAAAAAAAAAAAAAAGTCTCCATCGCTTTAACTGGATTTCCTAGAAAATATTGATCATAATGAATCTTTTCATGGTCTATTGATACAGAATGAAAACAAGGCTTAATTTTAATTTCCAACTAAATCCCAAGTCTTTAAGACAGAGTCTCGGTCATGGCGTAACAATACATATAATACTGGAGTTGACTTTATTATTCACTTACAATACTGGAGGAGAATTTGGCTTATTTTGCTTTATGTGAAGTAAGTACAAAGCTAATAGTATGTCTGTTTAATATTCACAAACAATTTAGGTGACAAGAAATCTATGCACAATCTGACATTAAAAGCCCTGCAGTACTGACTCTGCAATATATGAAACACAGGAAATCATTAAATCAGAGCAGGAAGCCTAAAATCATGATCAGTGTTGAATGCATTCTGCCACCAGCTAACACTTGAATAAGCATTTTAATTTAAGGAAAAAATAAAAAAACAACTGAACAACATCAACGTAAGAGGCCACTTATTGTAGCTTCTACCTCCTGTGTCATCAGTAAATTAACTTTCTTGCTTGGTGCTGCAGGTAATATGGGAAGAGCCCAGTTAATTCATGTTTCCATACGCACACAGAGACAGACACACACACACACACGGAAAACTGACCTTACAGGCTACACATGGTTCAAAATTTGAATTGTGAATAATGTATTTCGGGAGCACGGTGTCTAAACTCCAAAGAGTTAAATTATTCACAATGTTCAGTGAGACCTCCAATCAATGCCGAATCAGAAATCAAAGTCCACCCAGGGATTAGCTACCATTACTGATTCAGTTTTAAAGTCCGGTTGAGGGTCACCCCGTTCTCTATGCATATGTGTGTGTGTGTGCAGGTCAACATGATCTTATTTGCATAGGAAAGAGAACAAAGTGAAATGTTTTCTGAGTATTCAGCACTCCTATTGTTACAGTGACCATCACCTTGCTGTACAGTTTATATTGGAGCCCTGTGTTAATATCAATCGATGATATAACTAGTGACAATATACTGTACATTGTGACATTATGATTTAAACAAGGCTCACAGATGTGGATTTTATTTAACTGCGGTCGGTGAGATTTACTGTGATTGTTGACTGAGTTGATTTTTTGAAAGTCCACAGACTTTTTTTTGTGACTTGGTGTAAAATGAAAAGAGATCGACCTCTAAATTCCCACTATCCTTAATGCAGTCATTTACTGTAATATGTGCAACATGCAAAGTAACCTAACATGACTGGAAGCCAGACTAAGGGCGATGCTACATAAATGCATTTCCATTTTTGTAATCCATCACCAAGATCAACATTAGCATCATCATCTCCATCTTTGGTAAGAGCAACCCTGTTTTACCAGAGTGCGTTTGCATTCACTCATCTCTAGACAGAGATGACAATGACAAATGGAGTTCAAGATTGTAAAAGGAGACAAAGAAAAAAACACAAAATAAAACCCATTTTCGTTTATTTTTCTGTGAAGGGTTGGATATGAGAAGAAAGGGGCGGAGCTGTCAGTTGAAGATGTAGAGAGATGGACGCTACAATCCAATACAAGGACAGAGCTGGGGAGCAATCTGCCAACTTCAGGAAGCAATTTCATCTCCACAGACAGCCAGCCCATTGGCAGTCATGCCCGGAACCCTATGGGGAGTGGCGGGCCGGAAACCTCAGCTCCATTTAAGGCCATATAGGGGGCGATGTTTCAACCATTAAGTAGTCATCTTGAAAATGTAGTAATATGCAAGAAGAGTGGGGCATTCTGCAGCAGTTTATTTGATGAATGGCTGATGCAAAGCTTGGCTGGCCATGCACATCCATACAACACAAGGGGGTGCATGTGAAAGAAATCATAACTGATGACTCATTTGTGTAACAGGGCGCATATGATGAGTATCACAACAGCCCCTTGTGTCATAAACGCCAGTCTATAGCTAAGCGTAGTGCAGTTTGAGCACCAACAGTGTTTAAATCAGCATTCGCAGCCATTATTGTGCTAATTCCTTCCACCTGCCCCTGGGAAGCTTCTTGATTAGCAGCTTCACAGCTGTTGCTCCACTCGCAGCAGTTTATCACCATAAATGATTGCTGATAAATCCTCCAGAGACTGAAGCCGATACCTCCAAGATCTGATACAAGTCATCGAGAGGCTGTAAGCAGACGTTGCCCAGAATATTTGCTTCATATTGTGCTCATTAGCAGTGGATGGTGGGGCTATTGTGGGTAATGCTGTTTTTGGAGGAGTTCTGAAATAAATAGGCCCTGACATTTAAAGGTGGTGTTAGATTACCTTGTTAAGGACAGCATTTCTTAACCTAGTACTGACCCAGATAGAAGATACAAACCAGAAAATATTAGTTAGTCGTCAGACAATTGTTAACCATGGTAGAAGCATTACAGTATAAGTACTAGGTACTTCTATTCCATGTATATCTTTTTCATAGCTGTCAAACGCGTCCCACTTAGAGTGTTGGTCACATTCCAATTATTATTATAAGACACTGTGGATAAAAGTATTTAAATGCAAATGCACCAAAGATGTCACAGTTAATCAAGACCCAGGCAGATTGTTAGCCATGTTCTGATACTGAAAATCCTAACCATCAGTGCAGATGGCTTAGCTTCAATCCAACTTCCATTCAGTCTGGCTGAAATATGGCTGACTGAATGAGGCTTATTGGTGTTTTTTTAAAGCATCTCAGCATTATCCACAAATCCCAAGAGTCAAGGCAACAAACAATGATAAGTTATCATATGGGAAGGCTCATGGAGCTCACAGCTATATGCCAACTAAGGACTCCATTATAACCTGAGACCTATTAAAACTGATAAAGAAAAAGGCATTTCCCTGCATACAATGAGATATTCCCCTAATACAAGAAATACAGATCAAGAAGTTTATTTTAAAGAGAGGTTGTGTATTTTCTCTCTCAACCAACCATATTAAAATTTCTGGTTCAGTAAATATGAATCCCCTCTTTTCAAGTGCTGCCAGCTGAACATATGCATTCTATATATTCGTTTAAAGTAAACTTGCTCACTATAACTGAGAAATGTGTAATTAAATGCAACAATGCAATTCTTCTATTTGCTTTAAAGGGAAAGTTTACAGAATGATACATCACGAGTAAGAGCTCTAGCCATTCTTCTTAGGGAGATAAATTTGATTTTAGGTTTGAAGATTTTAAGGTTATTGCTTGATGACAGTAAAATGATAATTCTCTCAGAAGTATCTGAAAACACTGCTTAAACCATATGTTTAAATCAACAAAACTATTATTCCCACCTCCTATGTTTAACGGGATAATAAAAAGCGCCACAGACATGGACTAATACCCATGGTTCCCTTATGTCAAATCAATTTTAATTTAGAAGAGGCTCTAACTCATGTCTACGTATGTAGCCTGTAGGTTGGAACTGATTGCATTACATGCTTTTAAAGAAGGCGCTGGGACACTTAGAGGAGGTTAGGTTCTTAAATAGGAATGTATTTAAAAAACGGAGGGTTTCCTAGTTCAAATGAATCAAATGAATGTGGCACTCTGCTCAGTGCTGAAAGGTTGGGAAGTAATTTCCCATCAATAACCTCCACTTCCTGGATTTGGCTGTACAATGATTTTACACAGAGACGGATGAGGCAAACACACAGTGGGGTCTAATGATTGACCTCAGGGCAGTATTCCACCCTGGGGACCAGGAAGTGAATGGAAATACGAGGAATATTTTTCAGCCCATAATTAGTTGCCTGGTACTTAAATAAAGATTAGAAACTTGCGCTGCATGCCTTTTGGATTAAATGAAAATCTTTTTTCAATTCAATCAAATTGTAATATAATGCTCTTTTAAGGAAAAAGAACAACAAACAAATTAACATATCCTGCTCTACGTTGACGGAACACAAAAATCTCCCTTGACCAGTAAACATTTTGCAACATCCAGGAGATACTGTGCATTTGCACTTTTTTTATTTTTAATATATAATCTAATATTATCAATCAAATATTTAAACTTTTTTAATTACTCTATTCTTTTATATATAAAATAATGAGTAAGAATAAAATTCCTCAAAAATAAGGGCAGCACTGCAGATCACTGCACATCAGTCATATTACAAACTTTTATAGCAGGACTGAAGGTCAGGCTTTATCTGAGGACAGGGGCTGTTGCTCTGTAGATTATGCAGAACAGTTAATCCAGGAATAGCATCAGATGAACCCATATTCACTTCTATACATTCAAAGAATGTACCCAAAGGTCCCGCAACTCTTGGCCTTCATGGGTAGATGGCTACGTGATTTAATTCCTTACCTGCTTGACAGGTTGAGCAGTTCGTGCTTGTCGGCGACCATGGACTTTTCCTCCAGCTCCCACATGAGCACATTGATGAGGTGAGAATTCTTGATGATGATAGGCACCTCCTCAAACATATGCTCAAAGCCAATGTTTGCCTTTTTCAAGCTGGAGAGTGAGAGTGGGTGTGCGAGACAGGAAAAACAGAGGACAAATGAGACACATTTCACCATCACCGAAGAGATTTTGATTGCCACAAACAATTAGTTGATTAAATTTGATTAATAACAATTTTTGGATCAATTACTTGAATGAATGTTGCAGATAAACAAACACCATGACAAGATTATCATAATATTTTCATGATGAAAGATAAAAGAAACATCCTCATTTGTAAATGCAGTAAGTCTATGCATACCTGAAACCAAACACTGAAAAAAAACCAGTGTAACCACATAAAAAAATAGTTTACAAACCAGTGTAACCACATAAAAAAATAGATGTCTTATACATTTATCATTAATAGAAGCTGTGAAATATCTTCTTCTTCTTCTTCTCAGCCCAGTTTGAAAGTACACTGTTAAAATGGAGCAGCACAGTTACCAGCTCTTTTCAGATTTCTTTTCAGAGAAAACTAAATCTCAGTGAAATAGAAGTGAACGCAACAATAATACTATGCGTATTGCATTTGATATCCAAGAACAGTGTGATATGGTGGGATACTCATATTGGTCACCCCAGGCAATGTTTGACTCAGTAGCATAAATTACAATTTTATGGTTTCTGCTGATAAGTGTGTGAAGCAGTGACCGGATTTAACCACCTTTTCTGAGTCCTGGGGATCTAAAAGCTGCAGATCTGCTGCTCCCTCCATCTCTGACATGGGCTTGTTAGCACAAAAGGTAACTTCAAACTTTGCTTAATATCTCCCATAAATCCAATGGCATTGACTGTCTGCCACAGTTCAGTCTGTCACTTGTGCACACGTCCATGAGCTACAAACTAATACCTGTATGTGTCTAATGTTGGCTTGTTAGATGTGATGTGCTTGTTATGGGATCAATACACTGGCTGCATTATCCACCATGTGCACCGTTCCAGAAACAGATGTTTGCACCGTGCTTGCCTGTGTGATAAATAGAGGCATGGGGCATCATTTGATTTTGGTAGGGTAATTTTGATGGATGCAATTTTGTATTCCAAGAACAGCTTTGCCTCAGGCAAACTTAAAGATCAGACTCTAAGGTGACGGAACAGAACAATCTGCTTTAGGCTATGTATGAAGAAGAAAAAATAAGTGTACAATGCGGCTGCCTATGAGGAAATATAATATAATCATATGAACAGTGTATTATGTAGTTATATATATTGGCACAATTATCCATCTGGGGTACTGTAAGGTTCTTTTTTTTTGCATATGACCTTTTCAGATGCCTGCAAAGTGATACACAAAAGTGTCCATGAGGAAAGAGAAGGACAACAGCACAAATTGCCCATTCTGACTGGACTTAGCCAACACTTAATACCATGCTCTTTCCAAACGGGGCCCCACTGGACGAAGCCAAAGGTCGACTCCCCAGGATGACTAATTTGATGGCTCAGATTGTGTGCCATTGACCACTTCCTCCGTAGTGTGGCCGACTTGGAGAGCAGTTCAAAGGGATGGGTCTATTCAGCACTCATCTTTCATTTCAGAGGTGCACAATATATGCAAGCTTATGTAACATCAAATGTACCAACATGAAAGAGACTACTTTGTGCATAGACTGTTGTGGGGGTGGAGGGGTGCAAAGAAAGAAATGCTGGATGGTTTCTCTCCATGGTCTGCTAATAGTCAGACTTCTGACTGTGGTCGAGAAAAATGTGAGGACAGCAGCCAGACTGCTATGTGGTCACGTTGCCCTCTCCTGTCCTGGGCTGCCCTCTTTCAATCACAAACATATTGGGATCACTGATAGTTATAGATTGTCACCCTCATAAATCATAGGAACTAATGAAAACTACAGGGGTTCTAACTCTAGCCCATACACACTGGGTCAATATCAGAAGCTCTCAAAATAGAGACACAGATGAAACAAAGGATTATGAGGACCTGGTGTGAAATAAAATCATGTAGTTACACTTTTCGTTATCTTTGCAATTTATTTGTACTTTTAGTGGAAGCCTGAAGAGGAATGGGCAGTAATGTAATGTCTCTGGGACTTTTTAACTGAGTTGTAAATCGTTCATGAAAGCGTTTGTGCCTGTGCACATGCCTGTCTCAGCTGGTGCACACGGGCAACACAGAAAATGGTCCTCTCATTACATTCCTTTTTAGCTGCAATTTAAAAGCAATTACGATGAGCCTTGAGGTCAGAAATACACGAACGTGGCACATTTGTTTGACAGGAAAGGATGAACAGCTAAATCATCAGCATCCATTTTTCTGTGGATGCACAAAGCTTTGTTTCCATCTAGTGTATATGCAGACATAAAAACAAAAATGGGGGCATGGTTAATTCCAATATTCCTGTGAGCGATGTCAGTCAGTTTCTTCATGTTTATGCACAAAATACTGACAAGAATATACTGACAAGCAGGTAAAAGTGATCATGTCTGTATCTGTGCGCAGCTCTGGAAGATTCTTACCCCTCTGGTGTGAAATCCTTCTCTTTGCAGATCTCCATGAGTTTTGGAGTCAGCCTGTAAGCCTTGAGGGACAAGGAGCCTTGGGCCGTCTTTATAGGGTCTGGAATGACAAGTCGAATTGACAGAAATTATGTAAAGCTTCTTTAAATTATGTATGATTCAAACAAGCATGAGGAACTCTACCCAGCATCCTGTTCAACTGAAGCATTTGTCCTTTGAATGTGAGAGTCAACATGATCACCCTTAAAAGCCTGTTGCTCATTAGGAAAAGGCTTCAATGAAAACAACAATGTTTAAATGCCAGCAAGCTCAATAAAATGTTTTTTTTTTTACACCAACACAATCTGTTTTTTGGCAGAATGCACTTTACCTTGGGTACAAACTGTACCAAGGAGTGTGGTCTTTAGACAGAGCTGAGTCCGAACCCTTTTATAGTGTTAACGTAGTAGGAAAAGTGATTCAGCTCTGTTATTAAGGTCCACATTAAAACGTAATGGCTGTTTCCTTGATCAGTTCTTCACCACTACTCAGAAAGATGGTTGTGAAATCCATTCACCTGACAAACAGATCAACACCAGATTATCATATTCTATTTGTAAAGTGAAAGGAAACACTCTCGTCTTTGGGCAGGCTTCCAAATCAAACCTGGTTTGAGAAACAAAACCTGCTGCTCCGTCAACTGTCAACTGAAATCTGCGCAGTATTGTTCCTGTTTTTGTAATCCATTTATTACAAAAGGGACTAACAATGGATGGGCTAGCGGCTGTTAAACAACACTTGTCGACTGGTGTCCATTGAGCCTGTTTGGTGACAGCCACACTTTGCTTTGATATCTCACCTACATCTGTCGAAGGCTTGGTGGGTAAATTAAAAATCGACTCCATGTGACAAGTTTCCTCAAGAGCCTGATAAATACATCACAGACATTTAATATAAATATTCCCTGGTTAGATGTTTTGTGAATATTGCAGTTTTACAAGAGAAAACATTTCTTTACATATTTACTTTACGCAGAGACACAGTGGGAACCTGAAGTCCAGTTGTGTAAAATCACCTCTATATACCAACCTCCTCCAC
Source organism: Cynoglossus semilaevis (assembly GCF_000523025.1). Classification (NCBI taxonomy): domain Eukaryota; kingdom Metazoa; phylum Chordata; class Actinopteri; order Pleuronectiformes; family Cynoglossidae; genus Cynoglossus; species Cynoglossus semilaevis. The sequence goes on along the minus strand of NC_024319.1, from coordinate 11,839,542 downwards.
AGGCTGTGAACATGAAGATGGTAATTTAATGGAAACATGTCCGGTGTCTTCCCATCTTTAAGTTAATGTTAGGAAAAACACAACAGAACACACACACAAAGCAACAGGGATTTATATTTACTTGTTTAGCCCAACAGATACCAGATGTTATAAAAATGTAACTGTCTCTTTGTCAGGAACACTGTATGTCCATCAACAGGTGGGACTGTGATGATGAGTTGGGTTGGCAGGTCCGCTCAACTGTACACCTAATTAAGACAACTGTTGCCATTGTGAGCTAAATTAACCAATCGGTTTAACAACTCTCTCAATTCTGAGCTGTCACTGGACAGATGTTATTAACCTGACAGTTGGACACTGGATTGATTCATCTCTTGACATAAAATGACCAGCGAGCTAATGATGAAGAGACCAAAAAGGAATCAATTTTCTTTCCCTTTGACTTTAAACAGAGATAATGTCAATCCCTATGAGGTGCTTTGATCCATTAAGCGCTGCATTATTGATTGACATTAACAGGAGACATCGGTTGGAATGTGAAAGGCCTGGGTGAGTAACTGCCTGAGTGGCCTGTTGGCTTGCACAACTGATCAGAGAGGTTCATGTGTCAGGTGCTTAAAATTAATCTTTGTCCATCATGGATTTGTACAATCTGAGAACAAGACAACCCTGAAATGATTTTGTGTAGGCAGGACAAGTAGGATGGAGTGCTTCAGCGTGAATGAAAATCAAAGCAGCTGTCATCGTTTTTCAGATGTGGCCACTGAAGTTGCCGCCTCTCTCTTGACTCTGTGTACGCAGATAAACACTGCGCTGCTTTAATCGTGGGCTGCGCGATCAAATGGGTGAGATTAAAGGATCGGATGTTGTTTTTGCTGTGGGGAGCAAAGCACATGAAGTCATGATGTATGGACAGAAAGTACACTGTTAAGACTAAGAGTCTCTTCAACTGAATTCTTTTAGCATGCATAAATTTTGAGTTTGAGATGCATTTTTAAATAAACTTGTACAAGTCAAGACAAGATTTAAAAGCAAATCTTGATGTTTTTCTACAAGCCACCATCAAGGTGCTGGGCAATGACTAAAAACCAAAGTTAAATTTAAGCAACAGATACTCAGTGTTCAATAACATTAAAAATAAAACAATTTGAAAAACCTGATTTACTTATATACCCACCTATAAGTCTGGCTGAACGACAGCCTCTGGTCTTGGAGATCACTCTGTTGTGCTGATTCATTATAAATAACTTTCAGACTCATCACATACATGCACTATGTTCGACAGTTACAGGTTGTAATTTGCAGTCATTTCAAACATCTAACATCTTTTGTGGCATTTGTGGAGCAGTAATTAAAGAAAGACACGCCGTGTCCATAACAGTCATGTTAGCTGCTCCCTGTAACCTTGTTATTCCCATCTCTTCACCCCGGTACCTGCTTGGTGCCAGGCCTTAGGAAAGCGGTAGAAAAACACAAGCTCTCTCCTCAACAATTTGACATTTCTTCAACTTTTAGATGATTTGGGGGAAAAATATCTTCTCTGTGCTCAAATACAGGTACATGTGTAGCTTCCTTGTCACCACCCAATAAAAATAAAATGACAAGAAGAAAATACTAGTTTAAAAAGCTTAACAATTGTGTAGTTTAAAAGTCTAATTATCAGTGCTGTTTCACATAGTACCCCAATGAGACCTGTTTACTGCTGAGCTTGTGTTACTTTGAATGTAGGTCCTTTTACATTGACATACATTTACTCTTCAATAAAGACACCTTTATGATGATAGCATTGTAAAAACTCCACTCACCGTAGATGAGCACAACTGATTCTTCGATGGCATGCTGATAGCTGAACTGGGAGTCTAGCAGAGCTCGGCTGACAAAGGAGCCATAGTAGGTGGACTGGTACCAGCCCACATGCAGATGGTCAATGTTGACGTGACGCAAGGAACGCATCATCTCCATCTGGTACTGGACTATAGATGGGAGTGGGCAGAGAGAAAGAGAGAGAGAGAGAGAGAAAATAATTTATTCAATTAGCGGTGAAATTAGATGGGTATGTTTTTAGGATCTGTGAATATGTGTTCTCCATCTGGAACTGGACATGGTGTTTGAACAGAGGGAGGGTGGAAGGGAAGGACAGGAGGAGGGAGGGGCAGATGATGTGAAAAACATTGGAAAATACAAAGAGCAATGGGATGAGAAAGAGAACTTCATTGTCACGGAGAAAAACAAAGGCTTCATCTTCTGTTATCAAGTGGTTGGGAAAGAGATTTCTAAAACATCAAGCCAGATGACAAGTCACTGTTTTCACCCATGCTTCAGAAAATATATCCTGGTGGATAGACAATAACTGTACAGACATACACAGACAGGCTTCTTCTAGATGGTCAGCCAGATAGATTATGAGGACCGCCATTTCATTACATCCGACACATCCTGAGGATGGACAGCCAAAAACACAAAGAACCGGCCTCACTAACTGCAACCAACAGCCATGGCAGGCCAACAAAACAGCATCACCATGCAGTCTCGCTCAGTGAGATTGATAAATCTGGGTCTTATTGGGCAGCTGTGCCCCCTGGTCCCTGGTCTGTAGATCACATCCTTTTTCTCCAGGGGCTGTTAACAAGAACAAAGTGAAGAGGAGTCAAAGAAGCACGGAGAGGGGTGAAAAACAGAAAGTTTGTAGACAGGGGCAAAAGAGGGCAGAGGTGTTAAAGATGGGAGAAAAAGTGGGAACAATAAGACAAAAAGGGTATTTACTGAAAAGGAACAGAAGGAACCAGGAGTAAATGAAGTTACCATATGACCACAAAAAGAGCAAAGGTGCTTTTTTACAAGGGGAGAAATTTAACACCTGGTCAACTTCAATCAGACTGTTGGGTTAATTAATGTATGCATTTCACCACAGCAAACAAGCTGCAGTTTGAAAAGTTGTGCTGCAGAGGCTGTGGATTCACACAAAGTTCATTTTTGTTAATCTGCAATACCTTTCGCTGTCTTTATGCAAACCTCCCACAAGCACCGCCCTCTACAGGTCACACGAACAGGAAATAAATTGTACAGCCCACAGTCAAACATTTAACTGCTGTCATAGTGTGACATTAAAGGAAGGTATTGCCGAGGAGCCTCTTCCTCCTCCTCACAAAAAATTCCTATTGAATTTTTCTACCTAGTGCATTGAAGTGCTGCTGGGAGACAGACAAGACGACTGGGTTCATTCACAACCCATTCTGCAAGATGGAACTGCATGGACCAATCTACTGGTTTAATCTAGACCTTTTATTTCGTGATTGATGTGGTCAGAGAGACAAAGGCCAACAAAGAAAACAGATGGACAGATGAATATAGAGATGGAAAGAATGGGATGGAGGGGAAATCTGGAAAGGACGATTGCACGGCATAAAGGTATTCAGTAGCAAACAGCAGTAGGAGGTGTGGGGTGGAGGTGGGGTGGTGTCCGGGCACTTTTGGTTCGTAAGGAGCTTATTTCTACATCTAAAAAGAAAACAGAAGTGGAGTGAGAGGTGTTAATCTGGCACACACTCTTTGGCCATGTGAAACTGCTATGCATGAAGGCCTTTAACGGCCTTTTTATTTGCGTGAAAACTGTAAAATGTTTGGAGTAAACCTTTGTTTACACAACCTGCAACTACAGCGAGTAATTATAATATGAACAGACACAGGATCTGAGCAAAAATGACTCTAAAATGTTTTTTTTAACTGATGTCACTGGTTTTAAAAAATATTGAATACAGTTGTTTTTTTTTAAATGAATGGCACTTCCCGTGCGACAGCCTCCAAGTTGTAACCACATACTGCTGTGGCAGCCTATGTGGATTCACACTGTGAATTTTATTAATTCTTATTGTGGAAAACTACAGTTTCTTTTTGCTTTCTTTGCATTTATTGATATATCCCTTCTTTATAAGGGCAGTGAATACAATTCCAAACAGATACAATGTTGGAGCACGCCAAAGAAAAGATGTGGAATAAAAAAAGATTGTTTGTGACCCGTAGGTGGTCATTTCTTTCGAGTGTTTTTGCTTAAGCGCTGACATTAAACATTACTACTAGCTACTGTATCTGTCAGCACTTCTGTGCCAATCATCGTGGGTGCTTACCTCTCAAGCACCATTGATGCGTAAAAGCTGCCCCAACACCCTGTCATTAGTGGTCAAATTGCACACAAAGTGATCTGTCTGTAATGTGAAGGCTGTAGGACTGACAAAAGAAACAAGGATTCCAATCTGTTGTCCAATCCAATCACCGCTGGTCTTTCAGTTATTTCTCACATTAGTATGTGGATTACAGTTTTATCTGATTGACAGATTGTATCGATGGGTAGACCGACTGACAATCTTTCAGACAACACTGAGAATAAACAACAATTTCATAAGGCCTTCACGGGAAGAAATATAATGACTCTGCTACTGTGTTATTTCTGTTAAGGAGTAACAGTTGGAAAACAATGTGGACAAAGGTTTGTTACTGTTGAGGCCATTTTAACCACGAATGATAGTTAAAAGGATCCTAAAACTTTGCTGCCCATTACATTCTAGAGCTCTAGGTAATGGTATTGGTTATATAATTATTTCTGAAGTGCCAACAGTGCAATTATGATATATGTTGGCTAAAAATAATATTTAATAATGTTCCAAAATTGATAATCAGAGAAGCAAAAGAGGGTTCCTTCAACAGAGCCAAAAGAGAACATATTCAACCACAGACCAAAGTGGAGTGGCTTTGGGACAACGTCTTTCCTGTGCCTGGTAGTGGGTGGGACAGCTACAGACTTAAACCTCTCAAATGATCTCTGTAGAGACATGGTGACTGCAGCGCACGCACGCACACGCACGCACACACGTGCGCGCACGCACATGCACACACACACGTATATGTTAATGAGCTAAGTTCTCTGTCAAGAAACCTTGGTGAAACTTCTGGATTTAGGCGTTAAGAGCATGTACTGCAGTCAATTAACACAACCAGAGTGAAAGCTGTAATTGGTGCTTAAGAACAGTGAATGCAGGGGTCTGACTGGTGCCTACTGATAGATTTCTTGTTGTTTTTCATGTGGTTCTTTTTTGTTAATTGTCAAGTCTAATTTTTCCATTTTCATTAAAGGCACAAGATGTGCCCCGGACACAGCTTTTAGAGGGGCAGCTGGGTACATTAAAACAGAAGTCTCTTAAAAGAACTCTCCTACAGTTGTTCATTTAGTTAAAGGAAAAACAAAAAAATGAAAAAAAAAAACCATTGAAGAATAGTAAGAGCAAGAACAAGAACCAAGTAAAGTTCAGAGTAAACACAATCTTGTCTAAGCAATAAAAAATGGAACACTAAATATTATAGGTCGTACGATATGGACAACTCTTACAAACGGTCATTGTGTACCGTCAAAACTAATAAAATATAAAAATAAGAAAATAAGACGTAAGAGAGAAATATGACAGATTGTACTCTCAAACTGTACACACATTAAGTGAAATAGACAGTAAACACGAGAACAAAGGCGGTGAAAGATTGCGAAGAACAACAATGGGCATCTCATTCACCGGACAAATATTTACAAAGAGCTGTAGAATTAGGAACGTGTAAAAACATATCACGACTTGTTGGTTTCTGAACAAAAAGGAGAATCTACGGGGAAAACTGTGTGACTGTTTCAAAGCACGTGTCTGTACAAGGAAAGAAACATGATTTGGAAACACAGCATGGAATATAAATTTAGAAATTCGCTGCCGGCTCTGTTGTCTCTCTCTCCCTCTCTCTCTCTCCATCTAACACCCACATTCATAGACAGACAAAGGACACATCTGTGAAAGCACATTTGGTAAAAACTTGTCAACAACGAAAAAAAGGAGCTTATCAAAAAAAGAACAATTGTAAGGACTGATTAAAGGGGAAAAAGGACACACAAACTGGCAAAGTATGCCAGGTGTAAAGTAACATACATGGAGCTAAAAGATAGTGTTGATGGAATCGCTCAAGATAAATGTTCAGAGCCCAAGTTTTAAAACAGACGAGGCAGGCAGGGAGGAAAGGCTTTGATCTTTTCTCTAAATAAATATGGAGAATGGGCCAAGATATGTGACCTTATATGAAAATTAGCTGGCAGTGAGAGACCAGTGGAGGGATCTGAAACTACTCTACGTTTACTACAAAGACCAAGGATTCTACTACCAACACACACAGATAAACCATACAGATTTTATTGTCTGGCTCTAATAAAATGACATACACATGCCCATAGTCAGGTTATATAATGAGTGAACGTATGCCAATGTTTCCTATCCCTCAACCATTCCTTCTACCCAGGAAGTCCCTCCTATAAATCAATCCAAGTCCCAAGGCCATTGAGGGAATAAGTCTTTTCCCGTTACACTGCTTGACAGTGAGAATGCATGTGTGTATAGAAAAAGTATAGAGTGCATGTGTGTGTGCAATGAAAGAAACTTCAAATTTTGTGACAGCAAAGGAAAATGAAGCTGTAGAACGGACGAAATGCTGAGGGGAGCACAAAATGTTGAAAGGCGGGAGTGTGATTTGACTATGAGCGGTTGGATGTAGTGCACCTAACTTGGAATAAATTGTTTGGAATTTATAGTCTTGTATATGCAGATAACAAAAATAAATATATAGTATACTTAATTTGTAACTCCATGAACAGTTACATACGATGCACGTGTTTTATGCATCATTTTAATGTTAATTAAATACCAGTGTTGCCCATTTTGTCTTTTTGATACACAACATTTAGGGATGTCGATTAAATATTCTGATTCTCTATAGTTAACTCAGTGTTAAACTGAAGTGAATAGAATGTTTTTATTCTCTGAATGTCCACAAAAGTGTTTAAAAAAATCTTACCACATTGATGTACTGCAGGTATGATTTCATTCACATCAGTGTACGTATATCAAGAGCATCAACCAGCATGTTTCATAGCTCAGCTGTCATTTATTGGACTAGTCTATGTTTTGTGTCAGCCATTCAAAAGTTAACACCAGACTGATTGATTGGATCCCAATTCAATAAATAATGATCACACCTCAAAAAATGCAGTTAAAAGAAATGTGTGTTAACAATGTCCTAATAATGTAATGTCTATGTATTTGTCTAGTCAGACCTTAGTGACTAATCACATCTGCTGATTCAATTGTCCTTCAGACTGGTTTGTCTTAGAGTTAATGACATCCATCAGGTGACGATCAACTGTACCAACTGTAGAGATCTGCACTGCAGACACCCAGGGCACAATGAAGCCATCGGGCGATGCATGCAACTTGACATTGAAAATTAGGTGTGCAAGTATAAACACTGAAGGCATATATTGTATTCTCTACCTCCAAGGCGTGTGTGTACGTTTATCGTATTGACTCGTGTGTTTATCACACAGAAAGCTAAACTCAACATCTGCTGCAGCAACACTTTGAAACTTAACTGACAAGGTGCTACCTATGTGTGTATATTTGTGTGTGCACCTTTTCAGTGAACCAGACAGTCAGTCTATACTCCAGTAATCAAGAGGTGAACTGCACCAGACGTTGTATGATGCTGCAGGCCACAACATCACAGCACAGAGAGTGAGTTTAGTGTCCTAGTGTGTCTGCGGACGTGAAGATTCCGGGATCTGTGTCTTTATCTTTATCTGACAGCTGGTCAAAGCCTTTACCGGAAAAAGTGTTGACAATAAAAGGATAAAAACACACACATTCTTGGCAGGAGTGGACGTGGAATGGGAACTTGTTGGTGCTCCGCATGACACTGATGTTATGACATACAAACACATTTTCGGTGGACTTCCTGGATTGTTAAGACCAAGTGTTCTCTGGTGGCCTGTAAAATTTCGGCACACTAAGGTTTAATTTTCAGAGGAATAAATTGTTGGAGATGGCAATATTAGCCTAGAAAATTTAAATACCCAAAATACCAATTACAAAAGCAGATAACACTGTAAGCAGGCAATTATTATTTGTCACCATTTGAATACCACAAGTGTAAAAGGATAACATTTGGCCAGGCTATTTGTGTTGCAATGTGTCTCCTCTAGTACTAGCCGCTCTACTTCCTAACAAATGTGCATTACTTGGACATTTATTAAACCTTTGTATTAAAAAGGTTCAGTCTGCTGTTACAAAATTACAAGTAAAGGCAAAATGAAAGTGAGTAACTGAGAGAAAGAACCCATTGTGACATTTGACGTTGAAGTCGCTGTGCACTGAGCATTAACACAGTCAGGTGTTTAAAAGTAGAGTTATACATTCTGCACCGCTCCTCCCTGGTGTAACTAAGATTAGCAGGATGACAGCAACACCCAAAACGTCTCAAAATATTCCTCCGTGAAGAGCTACTGTATACAGAGCGTCAGTGGCACAACACGATATGTCAATCAGGCCCGGAGTTAACCGATACTGTGCATGAGTGAGCTCCAGAGTCTGTTCTACACTGAGCTGATTACTTGGATTTCTTCTCAGTATGCCTTTGCCTCCAAAGGCAAAAAAATGATTTGTACTCAAAGACAGACAGAAACACAAACACAAGTGCAGATGAAGTTTGCAGAGTACCTGTCCGTACAATCCACTGTCTAACAATGACAAAATAAGAAGCACCTTTGTGAGGAGGCAACTATTTAACATACATATTAATTAGCAATAGTCATGTGTAGTTCATGTACGAAAACACATTAGCCAAGGTTTAGAACTCACAATGACCGAATTAAGAAATAATAATAATCCAGATAACAATGGCATTAATGATCAGAGAATACTTTTCTGTGGAATCTGGACTGGTGCCTATGATGCTTGGAAGGTTAGATGCAGGTTTGTATCTAAACTTTTGCAAACCTTCCAAACTACCATCTTTAGGAAAACACGAAATCAGGTTCTATAGAACGGAATGTACTGCACGTGTGTTCTCACATCAATGTAGGGCTGTTTTTTCAACCTTGGGGTCACGACTCATGGGTTGCCTAATTATTGATTAAAAAAACAGCTAAAATATTTTTAAAATATTATTCTTTTTTTAAGTTATTAAAACACCACACAGTGTTAAACAACTGTATCCTAAAACAAAGGTCAATCTGCTCACACTTAGAGTGTGGGAGTTTATTTATGTGCAGATTATACATGACATTTTTATTCCAGGACACGTGCAACACTTCCTCTCATGACTGTAGAAGAATGGATCCTCTCATTCTTCTACAGTCAAAGACATTCAGTTCTGACGCACTTTGTTTTGTGTACATTTAAAAAACCTTTCTACATTCCCTTCGATGCATGCTCAAGGCCATTTGGTGCTCATGTCAGAGAGCACGGAACTTGTCACATCATTTGTCCGACCACGTGTTCTCCTGTCAGGAGGACGGCACAGTGATAAATGCACAAGTCATCGTGAAGTAAATGGCAGTATCGAGTTGTGGTCAGGTCTGGGTTGTCAGCATAGGCACGGAGCTAATTTTCATCAGCAGGGCTGTAAGAGGATCTGTGTGCCTGTTCGTGAGGACGTGCTGTGTGTTTGTGCACGTGCATCCACTGTTGTCCATGTTCCACCTGGCACAGTAGATTAGGTGCAATTAATCTTAGTTAAGCTAGCACTGCAAAGGGCTGCCTCCCCAAAATGTGCACACACGTACAAAGAGACGCCAAAGTCACAGTCAAACGCATCATCAGCCTCGGCGACGCACTGAAAAGGTTGAAAGCAGGTGAAGCAGCTGCTTTTGTGAATTACACGCCAAGAGTTCACCATATGCACGTCTGACAACACCGCTTGTCAGAGGCCATTGTTTTTCCAGTGGAAATGGGTGAATGATGCAGAGGAGGGATTGTGCGCCTGTTCTGTTTACGGCTGTGCATTTGCCAGTTTTTCCTTTCTGAATGAGAGAAAGAACAAAATGAATTTCTACTTTATATTCTTGTCAGGCCTCATTTAGCAAGAAATATGTTAGCAACAGGTAAAAAGTAAAGAGCTACTAAAATTGGTCAACGTAGAAAAACTGTTTTTATTTTATTGTAATAACCACAACAGTTGACCAAAACTGAACACAAAATAAATAGCGCATGTTTGACTTTTTTTTTTTTTTTTTACATTCTTATTAAATGATCCCTCGTGTTTGGCTACAACAGGTGGAGC
>NC_024319.1:11693916-11829386 GCF_000523025.1 Cynoglossus semilaevis | reverse complement strand
CTCAGCACGTAATCATAGAAATGGGTCCTAACTGCAAAAAAAAGCAGCGCTACGCACAAGCTGTCTCAGAAATAATGCTGTCACTTGCTTTTACCTGTGTACAAAAACTCTTGGACTATCACGACTAAGCACAGAACTCGTGGAGATTAATGGAGCCCAGTAGAGTGGGAAGCTAAGTGGGAGGAAATCATTCAGGATTTCAGGTTTCTGTCATCAAAAAATATTTCCCCTGTCCCATTAAAACTGATGGAGGACATTCATTAAAGCAAATTCCTGAACACTATACATTTTAGAAAAATCAATCTCAGCACTGCATGGATAAATTCCATACATTCTCATTTTCCAAATAATAAAAATACATATGCACATCTTTAAACCATTTCTTTCCAAATGTACATCTCACATTGCATTGTACATTTACTCAATTTCTCATTCACTGTCAAACTTGGCCTTTTTTTTTCATTTGGGTTATCTAGAGTTTTCATTGTTTTGTTATTTTATCTACACAAAACTTCCTCCTCCTTCCTGTCACCTTAAACATTTTCCTCCACTCCTCTCATCACTGTCACATCCTACCTTTTACCCTCCCGTTCCTCCCTGCAACAGCCCACCTGGATTAGCGTCGGCCTGCAGTAATGTATTCTGACCCCACCTCCACACGAAAAATTATATGTGGGGCAGATTGTGATGTGACAAAGGGGCGGATGAATAAAACAGTGGAACCGATGGTAACGGTGACTGCACCCGTGAGAACCACACAATCTTGATTTAAGACGCTGGCTGAGCAGATACAGCGTCAAATCTTGATTTAAGACGCTGGCTGAGCATTCAGGAGCAGATACAGCGTCGGCTTCCTGCTAACAGGCAGCCTCAGATCTATACTACAGTGGGAGAAACTGACAGCTCAGGTAGAAAGATAGAGGAGCGGGAGAGGGGAAAGGTGAGGGACCAGGGACATGAAGCAAAAAGAGAGAGAATAGGAATATTTTCAAACTTAAAAAAGGTGACCCTCAGAAAAACTTCATCTGACCTGTAAGAGCACACACATTGTCAAATGTTTATATAAATTTTCCTTGAATGTTAGTTACCATGTGGTTTCTAATTAGTGTCTCCCAGGGAGAACACGGAAGAGAGGAGGAAATCAATTTCCCATTTGGGGCAGGTAACGTGATCTATTGAAGAGCTAACCTGAAGGAAGACCTTATCAGAACAGGAGGGAGCGCACACACACACACACACACAAACACAAACTTAAACACACACAGACACACGCCTCTCACTGCATACTGAACAGTGTATTTACTGCAAGGAGCAGACAGATCATGGCAGATCATGGCAAGGGTATTTTAAATCTCCTGACTTCAATTAACCCACGGAGAAAATGTCTGTCACAGGGAACAATTAAAGCTCTCAAAACCAAGGACCAGCTCTGCACAGCATGTCCAAGTAAGACGCTGATGTAATCAACCTTAATTACTTCTGTTTCGAGTTTTTACCCTAACCCTTTATTTAAGGTTTTTTCTTTAAATATAAGTATTTTTTTTCCATGTTATAAACATGCTGTCAGGTTAACATTTTATCCACCGTGTCTCTTTGGGGAAAAACAGCAGTTTGTTTTTTTTCAGTATGTGTTCCACTGCAGGATTACTTTGATAACTTCTTTTACTCATGTAAATAATAATAATGGGAGTAAACAAAACCAGTGGCTACTACTGACTACAGCCAGCACAAACAACAAGATAATAACAGTGCAACTAAATGCTTGAACCAATTCAAATGTGAAATGTTTGTTGACGAATTGAGGTTATTTTGTTTATGGCAGAACTCCTATTAGGGCAGTCAACAAGCTACCCTGCTGATCTCCCAACTGCTCTGGAGCTGCTGTGGGGGTTCGAGGAGTTAGAGGAGCTTTTGACCCACAACGGGAAGAGGAGACTGGCTAACTATTACACTTAATGATTTGGTTTTCACAGTGAGGAGCCAAGTTTCCAAATCACTAAGCTTTGCCTCCAACATGACAAACAGCCAACTGTTGATACATGAGCTGTTATCCCTAAAAGAAGCAGGGGAGTGACTTAACAACTAGAGATAACAGGGGAGAGAAAACATCCTGGAAAAGTGAACAGCATTACCGGACTAATTATTTTATGTCATATGGACATATGATCTCACAACGATGTCACTGTAGAGGTCAAGACCTTTAACCATTCCACACAACAAGAGCATGTTCAGTAGTGCTTTAGCCACAGAATCGTAAACCTAAACCTGGTTTCTTCCAAAAGATAGAAGAATGCACTACATGAGACACATCTACAGACCAGAGGGGCCATAAGAAAATAAAAGGAGGATGGAAAAAAGCAATGACATTTCTGTCCACTAAAGCCTCGAGAGAAGGAGAATATTCATTGGAGATGTCAAGGACCATTGGATGGACAATGATGGATGGAAAAGGGCCAAAGAATCTAAAGCAGCTCCACAGGCTTTTATACCAGACGGTGCTATTAAACGAGGTATTTCAGAAAATTTCTGTTGGCAATGAGCTTACATCAACTAAACAAACACTTTATAACTTTTTTTATTTGAGCTACTATTAACTATTTTTAATAATTAAAATTATATCTTTAAAAAAAAAAATCAGCACTGGAAAGGTCCTTGTCTTGTTTAGGTGTTTCTGGAGTTAATAGTTAAACTGAAGCACCAACAATATTAGGAAAATAGAAATTGTAAAAATGTAATGACAGCGATTTCCCCAGCTGAGTCACAAACTTCATTAAACAGTAATTATTTCTTCTCCTCCTGTCTCTCTGCTTTTTTTGGCCGTCATTTGGCCAATTAATAGTGTGGTAATAATTACTGTTTTGGTGGTTTTTGCAAAGTGACTTGCAGTGTTGAGCTAAGTTTTATGATTTTATTTTTTGCAAATATAGAGTCTTATGCAGTAGGTATAGGTAGTTGTTTTGTGAGAAATTCTTCTTTCCTATTGTTTTACGAATCTCCTGGTTAAAGGTTATTAGAATTACATCAAATTATACATCAAGAATAATGATTACTTTGGATGATTACACTGTTCCATATGGTTATTTTTTAAAGCTGGGTATTTATATATGATGATTGGAAATCAGTCGACGTAATCGTCAAGGTTTTTTTAATGGTTGGATCTTAGAGAACATGAATTTTATGTATATACAGTATCTCATAGTGCAATGAGAGCAGTGATCCACACTGAGGCGCCATGAAAAGGCTTAAAAGACAGTACTTTTGAGTTTTCAAAAACTAAATGCTTACAGCTAATGAAAACAAAGTCGTCATCAATTATGGGTGACAGGCAAAAAAATAAACAAAGTCACTGACATCATGGGGGATTTATTATATTTAAGCAGTCTCTGACAGCTCGAGCTGCCGGTGGAAGAAAACCTGCGATTTATCATAATAACAATGGCTTTGATTCTTTTTTTTTTTCCTCAGCACAAGACTAAACCATGAGACACACATACTGCACTGAGGACTTAGACCTGATGAACCTAGACCTTAGACCTGAGCTGTGTTTAATTCTAAACCTTAACAGTATGTCAAGAAGTTCTGCTACAGGAAATGTTTAATGTGAAGAGTAAAGACGGAAGTCAAAGTTCCTAATAAGGTCAAAATAATACGTGTACAGTGATACCTTGTTCAACTAATAATGTATTTACAGTATTATTACATTAAGACTAAAGTAGCAGTAGCAAAAATGACATTCACAAAACTGCATTTTAGTCTTGTTCTTGCACAAAAGGGACATTCATTCATAACCAGAGTGATTTCTAAAAGAAGAAAAAAATATATATACATATTTTATATACTTTTTTAGTTAAGTTGGAAAACCAAATTTCAATGTATAGATAGATAGATAGATAGATAGATAGATAGATAGATAGATAGATAGATAGATAGATAGATAGATAGATAGATAGATAGATAGATAGAGAACTCTGGAAGCCGGACATTTTAAAGATTTAAAGATAAAGTTGAATCGTCGGCAGAGCTAGAAGAAGTCCTTCATATCTGACTGTGATTCAGAATTCTTTTTACATCAAATAGCAAATTCTGGTAGTAAACACTGGGGACATGAATGCTGAAATGTGAATGTGGATGAATTCTAACAAAACTCCAGGTACCAAAGTTAAGACTGAATCTATCTGTGCAAAACAGAAAATAGCAAAAAAAAGATTGGTATTAGAATTATAGGACATGAGCCACAGCGTCCTGATAAGCGCTGCAGCATCGACCAGCATAACCAGCTGTTATTCCTGCCTTCTCAGCAGATTTGGACAGAAAATCATTGATCAAGAGAAATCATTCCACTGCTCTGCTATGAGCATATATAAAAAGATATTGGGAATGGCAAAACAACTAGGTGGAACCGGCCAATGAGTAAGTCAAGCGACTTACCAGTAAATTGGAATGTGACTCCAAGTGATTATGACCTATTTCAATGAGCATGTCCCTCTGATTTATACTCCAAGCATTGATTCACAACTCCACAGCACAAAATTCAGAAGCCTCAAATCGTCCTTTTTTCCTCCACCTCTATTAAACTTGCCTTGTAAAATGATCGATAATGTCGTGAACTTTATAAGGACAATTAGGTTTTTGTTCAGCATTTTATGCTCAGCAGCGACAAACTGAAGGAAGAAGCATCGTGTTCACTTTAATCGGAAGTTGTGTATCTAATTGGTCCACCAAGTGATACAAAAAGTGGAAACAGGAATGACACAAACAACAAATAAACTCAAAAGGACCTGCCAATCAGCAAAACTCAACCCTGCTAATGACTACAGGTTGCTGATGCACCGGAACGATCTGTCTATGCCTTTTTAATTGTCTGTCTTGTTAGGACTGAAGTTTAAACAATTTGTTATTAGCTGCATGTCAGACGCGAGAACATAGTGGAGCTTGGTTAAGAAAGGCTGCCTTGTGGTGTCTATTGGGATTGCAGAGAGAAGGGGGGAGGATGTGATCACATTTCTAATTACTGAATCAGGACACATCGCAAAACAAGCACCTCTTTAAATGGGTTTATTTTACCAGCATGACAACTGTTCTGATTCTATGGGCCAAACTGAGCCGATACACAGAGGTTGGCGGTCCAACCTCCTGTCCTGGGCAGAAAGATACAAGCTTGGCATGAGGCTGTGGGGAACCCAGAAGGAATCACTGTTTTTTACGGTCGATTTAATTTAAAATAAATACACAAATATTTTAAGGAGAAAACCAGACCCTATGTACAGTTCCCACACTAAAAGTTTGTTGCTAATGTCAAACTATTTATTAATGCACACATTTTTTTCTTCCTCCAGCGCAAAAGATAAATAATTCAAATCTAATACAACACTAATTATGACCCGATTTTAAATGTATGCATACACAGGGAGACAATAGTGCAGGGTTCCAGGCTGATTTAGTCAAACTCTGCTGTCTCAGTGCAACCAGAACCGTATAAGATCATCCATGCAACTTAAACTAAATTAAAATCTTTGCTTATTAGTTTCCTGAAGCAATCATTACAGACATCGTACAACATAAAGTCATTCTACTGTCTACAACAGGGGAGGCAATTTCAGTAGTTTTAACTTGAAGATACTGTATATCAGTAATGTGCTTTTTCTAAATAATCTTTTTTTTTAATTCAAAACATTAAACATTTAAATAGCAAAACACTGACAAAAGCCAGATGAACTCCCTATACAGTTCAAGTTTACTGTGATTTTTGTCCTGAATATTACGGCATTTTAAGCCTTCATGTTCAGTGAAATCCAATCTGTGTCACTGCATGACATTTTAATTTGCACTAGAATGTGCTCTGAAACTGTCCAATTGGAAACAACAGTGTCAGGAAAAAAAAAGAAAAGAAAAAAAAGTCTGTCACGGCCCTGAACTGACTACCTTTCCATGTCTAATGTATTCTCCCTCTTGTGCAGCCGGCCTTAATATTGCTCTGTGTCTGTATCTCCTTGTATCCCTGCTAATATCACAGCAAAAGGTAAGAGTCCCATGGCATATTGTCAACATGCTACCTGTGTACCTTTTGTTGCTCAGATAATAACAACTCGCACTTCTGCTCATCTCTCCTCATACATTTAGTGAAAGACAAGGTGAGGGAGAGAGTATGCGAGCAAATAAGTGACAGAAGGGTTAGGGATTCAGAACGGGGTTTTTTTCTATATCTTTTTAATCTGAAACTGATTCTGTTCTGTGCTCCATCACTTTCTTTGTCTTTCACATTAGTTACACTTACTGCCACAGAGTGGCTCACAAGTGTAGCTCCACACTGGCATCTGTTGATGAAAAATAGCATAGCACAGCATGGATACACAAACATACAAATAAATAAATAAATAGAAGACTGAACAGGAAGTGCCTGTGTTGATTTAAAATAGAACACGTGAATAAATCCAACAAGTGTAAGTTATAAACTATACATGGGGACAATTACCTCTTAACATATTAGATCCTAAACTAGTGACTCCTCTAAGGCAGTACTTCCCAAAGTGTACAGCAAGGGCCCCCCTAGGGGCTCTAAACACATTTTGATTTAGACATCAAAATGGCAACTAATTGTCCAGATGGGAGTTATGAACTTATTTTTATGGTTGATTATACGAATCTCATAAAAAACAATTCAGGTCATCCACAGAGATGTGAACATTACAAAAGTCAATTCAAAATTCACTGTTACTGGTGTTTTGTTGCATCCACAGAGAAGTCAAGGCAATCAGCTCCAACCTCAGCACAGATGAAACACCAGCTATTAGTCGCTACAGGCTAAGAAAACGGGGAGGGCTCTAGCTGTGTGTGTGGGCAGACATCTCTGTCTGAAATATGAAAACAAATATGAAGGATAAAATCAATTTTTCACATTTTCCCTGATACTGTTACTTAGGGTGCCTCCAATTGCTGCAATAATTTAGTCAAGATAAAATGGTGAAAATGAAAAAAAAAACCTCACTCTAAGCAGAGATGAGCATTCTGCAGTGTACAGCATTTACTGCCCTTGATGTTGTTCCCTCCTTGACTTAAAACACCTATTTCCAAGTGGGGTTGAATTTGATTCTCTAAATGAATTAAATAAGAATGAATGCAGAAGTGTTGAGCTTTATCTTTCAGCACAACTCCTAAAGAGCTCCGAAACTACCACCGTATCAGTTTAATGCAGTATCATAAACAATATATATACAGTTTAATGCAGTATCATAAACAATATTCATGTTGGAATAAAGAGTCCAGCAAATGTGACAGAACAATCCTTTTAAATCTGTGCAAATTAAAGCTCACCATAGCTTCAATAATTACTAAAATGGAAGGAAAAGGCATGAATACAGGTATTTAGTTGTTGAACAAATTTGTGTGGAAGTGCCAGCACAAGTGTGGTTTTATCTAGAGTGGAGTGCTAATGGGTCTCACTGTTCAGGGTGACCAGTCAAAAGCACTAGTAATGGTACTGACAAAAAATAATTGTGACATGAAAATATGAACAATCTTAAGAAAATATAAAAAAATTTGACTGATCATCAAGCAAGCATAAACACTGGAAAACATACAAGGTGGGTGTCCGTACCAATTCTGAATGCTCAGTGAATGAAGCCTTTGAGACTAGCACTCATGAACAGGCAGAGCTGTCGAAAGAACTAAGTCTTCCTAAACGCAGCCTTCACAGTGTAAAAACTGCCAAATTTTAAATTGTCCCATGTTCTGCCCACTCCCAACACATATCCGTTGGGGGCCGAGGTCTGTGGTGACAAAACTTTTAGACTGTCAGCTACTGCAACTCAATTGGAAACCGTGTTGGGTGAAAGAAAATCTCTGCGTAAATTATTTAAGGGTTCATGGCAAGTCTCTCCACACTAAGTCCAATGTTAAGTTGAAGTGAGGGATTAAAATTCTAGTGGATCAAAAGTCACGGGCACAACACCGACAGCGTAGGACTCACAGGACCTAGTTAGCCCAGTCAAAAGTCAGCTTTGTCCTAGGGGCACTTTACACGCACTTCAAAAAAAAAAGAGTACATGAGTTATTTGAGTTTCACTGAGAATCAGAAAAGTTGGTTTTTCATTAGCATTGCATTCACTAGACTAGTGTTCATACACTAGCACGGATGCAGTTGTTACGCCTTTTAAGGACAAAGAGAGAGCTGCAAGACTGGGAATATGTTGCTGCTGGTCAAAAACATAAAATGGCAAAGTTAAAACAAGAAACCTAGCTGAAAGAGTTGCTGCACAGATAGCAAATATATTTACTTACATTTTAACTTACACTGATGGAACGCAAAGTCAATACACATTTTTATAGATTTGTGTTGCATGAAGGAACATAGGAGGTCATAAACCTTTGATAAACCATTGGCATATTTTACAGCTGTAAAGTGAGATCATACTGCAAGTCATTACAATTCAGCACCACTGAACACAATAAGGACAATTGGCTGCATTAAATAAACATGACCTCAGTAAAGCAACCTGTCCACCGCACTTACAAATAATGAAGCTGATGAACATAGATGAAATGTAAAAAAAAAAAAAAAAAACATGTCAGTCACAAGTTCAAACAATCGTTCACGCCCATCGTCAACCTAAAATACATATATATATAGTTTAAAGCCTTCATTAATTGTTGGCTACAACTTGCAGTCTGTTAAGTAGCAATATTACATAAAATGTTTATTCCTTACTGCTGTGGTTGCAAGATGTTTTGTGGTCCAGCTGCGTTTCCTTAGGCGTATTATTAACAGTTACCTGCTGAAAAGATCGCCTGACTGTGAGAAACGTAGAAGTATAGATTTCATATTTTTCTCTTCTTACTAAGTAAAAAAAAATTCAAAAGACTTGCTAAGCAAACATTTTCATACTTACTTTGATGAGAAAAATTTTTTTTTTCTCCTTCTCGGAAGTAAACTCCCTTTCTTGCTTTAACAGCATGACAGCCTAATTGCATAGCAACTACCAAAAAGCATTATTATTAACTCAATAAGTCAAAAACTAGAAATTCATTACAAGAGAATTTTTAATTAAAAAAAAGAAATGCAATTATGAACAGAAAATGTAATAAGCAGTCATTCCTATTTCACAAATTTCCTTCCCAAATCAGTAAAGCACATCACTCCATCTGCTCAATTTCACTGGCATTTTATACTTGACAGATGTCCGTTTTACTTCACTGCTATATTATGTTTTGAGTGCAATATTATGAGATTCATGAAGAAAAATAAAGAGGAAGAAATCACAGCTTCCATTTACCTTCATCAAAGTCTGCATCATCTTCAGTGTGCTGGGGGAAAGGGAAGCAGTTGGTGATCTCCAGCCGGTCCTCGACTACAAGGCCCAGCAGGACCCCCTGAACCACTTCGCTTCCCTGGCCCTCTTCCTGGTAGTGCTTTATAATCTTCAACACCACCTTCGAAAACAAACAAAAGAACAATATCACTGAAGTATCAAACCACAGGAACGGGGAAAAAAGGCAGAAAAAAAGGAAAGAAAAAAAGGTAGCCTTTGTCTCTCTTTACAATACTGTTCACCAGAAACAATTTTATTTATCAAGCCTATTGTTTGTCTTTTTTTGTACTTTTTGTCATTTTCCTAGCATTGTTTGTTATTGTATTTTATCATCCTTTGATAAATGGCATTTGAGTCAGTTTTATCTCTGTTCATTTGCAGTAATTAGTTTTGCTTGTGTTGATTTTTTCTTATTAACCAGCTGGATTCTCCAAATGTGTTTCTTCATTTGTCTATTAGGTGTCGACAATTTATTATTATATTATTCCAGTCATTGTTATGGAATGGGAACCCTCTGATACATATTCGAATATACAGTATGTGCCAATCCAGTGACCAAACACCCTGTAATGGGGGTAGCTACTATTGGTGTAAAAGCTCTACTCACTTTCTGTTCAGTTGGTTGGGTTAACAGTGCAAAATGTTTGATATTTTATTATAATTGTTTTCATTTCTTTATTAAGACCTGTGCCACCTATATATGGTACCATCAAGCTGATCGCATAGCTATTGAAACCTGATCTTAAGAACTGTCAGTACTGGTCCCAACAGTGTGGGAACACTCCTGTGCAGTTGTTAGACAGGAGCTCAGTCAAACGGGGGTAGTAAAGGTCATATGTTTATTTAAGTTGTTGATTGTAAACAAAAAAATAAGCTAATTTGTATGTTTCCACGTGAAATAAAAAATATACAATTCATCAAAAAACACTCATGCAACACCAGTGCAGGCAGATGCTAAGTTAGCACTTCTTGCTGTGGTTCTTCGCCAGAGGCAGGAAAAGGTATCTTAAACGCAAGCAAACAAATAGAGGGGAAAAAAGACATTTATTAAGGATGTAATTAGGTTACAACATCTCCATCTCCCCGAGCCACCATTTTGCACTCTTCATTGGTCATCAAGCTCTGAAATAAAACCCACAGTAAATTGCCATGAAGTGTTGTTTGTTGAAGAGGTGAGTTACTCAGCCAAACACTGGCTACGCTTGAGGTAAATTGAGAAATAAGCACCACCTGTCAGCTCCAACACTGGTGCATCACAGATCTTCAGTGCTTAAAAAAGGCCAGCTAGAATTCAGCACAGTTTTGCAGATCACACAAGAGAAAGGGGATGGTTTCTACATGTATTTATTTACACACAGACAGGCTTACACAAACATAAACCCCACAAAAATGCACTGGAAATAAAAGCAGCCATGGCAAAGGGCAGAGCAGGAAAAAAAACAAAAGAATTAAATGAACAGTACATGACATGAAGCTGAAAACATAAAAGTGTGGAGGAAGAAGATAAATCATGCTGATAACAGTGTGAGCAGGTCACAGCCAGAAGCATTAATAATACACACATACATGGCAGTAAAGGGCTGGCAGCCGTGGAGGCATGCACGCAGCAAAACACATCACTTGTATGACAGAGTTCTCTCTCGCCTCCCTCGCCAGTGCGTACATACACACACACACACACACACACACACAGTCACTCATACATGTGTCCAGGGAGATGATTTATTTCAATAGAGTACTGGACCTGTCATGCAACAAGTATGAGAGCTCGGGGCAGGAGAAGGGAGACAATATGGGGTGAAGTGGGGAGAAAAACAAATCTCATTCTCTGCCTGCCTGCGTACCCGCCTCGGCTTCTCTGACTGAGAGGGGAGCGAGGTCTGAACAATCAGTTGAGGAAGGTTGATAGAGAGTGAGAAAAAAATTTAAGGGTTAGGACACAACAGAGGAGGTGATGGAAAAGGGGGAGAGAGAGGAAAGTTAGCAGTGAAAATGTAAGAGACTAAAAAGACCTGGGGGATCGCGATGATGATAAAAAGCAGCAGGCGGGCGGGCCGATCAAATATACAGAGAACGTGTGAACAAATGGCACGCAAATATATTGAATTGCTGTGTGATAATAGTGTTTACACTAAGTAATGACATACAAACTTCGATGTGAAATAACTTTACAGAAAGATAACACACAGGTGTCAGGTCACTGATAAGGTAAGTGATTCAATTCATGATAGAACAAAAACAGGGTTAGCTAATAATGTTAATAACAGCATGATAATGAAACAAAAATCTCACTAGTGTTGTTAATTATGAAGCAATGACTGTCACGGGTATTCAAAGTGACTGATGGGTATTTGTAATAATATTTGAATTTGGTGTTTCCAAAACAAATTTATCAATTTATGGAAAAAAATAACAGCATGAATTAGATGGACAAATGTTGTACCATCCGAACATTAAAACAAGGTGACGGCAGTGTGCATAGAAACATAGAAAGTGATGCCCAAACATTATGCTGTGCTATTAACTGAGTTCTGACTCTGAATCTGGCTCCAAACAATCATAAATACAAAGAAATAATAACAAAAACATTGTGCTCTGTAAGTATACTCTTATATTGCCCTGCGTCGTGAAAGATTTGCCTCGCAAAGTTCCACCCTTTCCAAGGGTAAACTCGCAAGTGTATTCTGGTAGTAAACATGGCAAGAGAAAGAGAGGAGCAGCAGGAGGAGAGAGCAGACGGAGGACCAGCAGTGTTAAGTCAGCAAGAAAAGTAAAGCAAGTTCACTGGAGTGCTGTCTGCACCATTTAGCAGCACCACAGCTTTCCTTAACCACCAGAAATCCAAACCCTGAGTGACTAACAACTAACTAATACAGAATCTAAAAAGGCAAAAGAAGCTAAATAACATTGACGTCCTCCGCATCACAGCCATCAATAAATGATGTACTCTGTAGTATAACCGTGGTCATACCAGCAATTGGTATGCTTACTGTTTGTGCCTCGCTGTTATGCACCAGGCACCATGTTCTTGAATTTAGTTACTGACTGTAATTTATTACAAATAATTTACAACAATTTTAAATACATGCAGTGAATATTTCAGTATGTTGCGGCAGTACACTAAACCACAAGCCAATATATTTTTGTCAAGAAAACTTGGTGCTAGCTTTGTCACAGGCTAACATGCATCATAGTATATATTTTATTATTGTATTTATGTTCTAATGTATTTATCATGCATTATATTTTAAATTTATACACAATGTATAAAAATAATTAAGCAGTCCTTCATTGGAAGAGACACCTTAGTGACCAGTCAACATATACATTAATATATAACTCTGAAGTGTGATGATTACTTGCTTTTCTGACAGTATACAGTATCCTTACTGTATATTGTATAAAAAACCTCAAAGTTAGCTCTATTATTTTATGCTTGTGCTAAACTTTTGCCCAGTTCCATACATCTGTCAGTTGCCTTCCCTTCCTCCTTGTATACTCACACAAGGACAGTCATCCAATTAATGAGACCATGCGAGATACTATAACCTTAGCATGACTTCACAGTGCATTTAGTCTGAGCGTGAGGAGGAAAAAGCTGCAGGAAAAAGTTGGCAGCTCTGGCCACTTTACAGCGCCCCCCCCACCCCACCACTCCACCCCCCATCTCCTCTTTTGATCTCTGGCTCCTTCTCCTGCCAGCAAATAGCTTTTTTAGTCTCTTCCATCAGCAACAGCAGATACCACAGATACACAAGGCTCTCTGCTATCTAACTCTAGCCAATCTCTTCATCACAAACCTAAATAGCATCTGTGTGGAAAAAAGGCGAAGTTGAAAGACAGACAATTGGTTAAAAACAACTACAGGAAGGTTAAGCGAATACAGCTCAGGCCTTGGTATGAAGAAACTTCTGAATGTGCACAAATGTTTCCAAAAGAGCGACTACAAATGCTTCATGTTGGAAGATGAAAGTGCAGGAATGACAATAGAAGCATTTAGTGGATCTTTTGTAATGGTGAACGGATTCTGAGAAAATGCCATCAGGTGGTGGAGACTAAAGCCTCTAAGTTCCAAAGTCCAAGGGCGCATACGTCACACGCATTACTACAGACTTAGGGTTTCTTCACACAAAAGATTAAAAAAGTGCAGATTTTTTAAGAAAATATAGTATTGCACAGAAGGTGGAGGAAATATCTACTTGGCTTCAGCTTTCTCTGTCATCTATTCAAACAGTTTTTTGGACACAGTGAAATTTTTTTAACAAATGTCTCAATGTGGACATTCCACTTGCTGTTGTCTTACCAAAACTTCAACACCATCAGAATCGATCATAAAAATCTATCACCAGCTACAGATTCCAAATATAACATATGATGTAAGAATACCCTTATACAAGAAAGTGTACAATTTCACCAATTCTGCTACACGTGTATAACTGATAACAAGGTTTCCATGCCTTACTTTCACCTCTGCTGCTGCATGAGGGACAACTTATCACATGGTTATAGTGTTAAAAAGTGGTCTTTTCTACACTTGAACTTTGCATCTTGTGCTTTATACAAATTAGTTCTTTTCTCATGTTTTCAACAGAGGACAGAGTGTCCTCTTGACAGGAGAGAGAAAGACACTCACCAACCACACAGATTACATCATGGAGAAAAACCTGCATTTTCCTCTTTCTGCTTTGTGAAATAAATACTTTTGACATTTACTTTCACTAGACTTGATGCATCCACTATTTAGTTGTTTCTTGCTTTACATGCCATTGGCCTGGACACACAAATCCTTAGAAGCTGATGTGATTGTCCAGTGATGAATGATGTATACAAATTTACAGCATTAAATTGGTCCTCATTTTCTGGATCTTGAATAATATAAAGGGGTTTGGAGAGAAATAAATTTTAATTGAATTTAATTTAACATGTCTGTCAAAATTGGCAGTTAATAATAATGCATTTTTCCCTAATTGACACAGGTTGGGATGGGACAGCCGCCGAGTCTGGATCTGTACCATGGTCCAGCATTTTGTGGGTTTTTGATTCATGTCATGGTGACTGGCTTTTTGTCCCCTCAAGTCCCCAGTGTGATTGTGTAAACATATTTTGGTCCATCTTACATGAGTAATAACTAGTCCACAATCTTTCCCTCTTTTTCACTCGTTCACACTCACTCATGTGCACTTGCACACACTCATATTGATCCAGTCCAACGGCATCCAGCCCAGTAAGTTCACCCCATATGGAGAGGCCCAAGATTGATATGTGGACAGTGCATTATAAATCAACAGGCTTAAAATTGAATCGTGCAAAATCAATTGTGGCCCAAATCCCGCGTTGCCCGCCTTTAATTCTCGTCATAAATCTTCCCCCTCTCACACCCAAACCCTCATATTGCTGCCGCGATGGGACCGCAGCTATGAAAAACTACGAGAAGAGAGACAATCCCGTAATGACTTTTGTTCTTTTCCACTGATGGTGAGTTGAACTCTACGACACTTGTGTGGCATGATGGGATATCACGACTGAACATTTGTGAACCTATGCCAAATAGAAAAAAACAACTGAAGAACACTGCATGCCAGACCCAGCCTCTGAGACCAAGTAGAGTCTTCTCTTTGTTATGTTCAGGCTAAGTTGTTACTTCGGTACAGTCAAACAATTATTAAAGGGAGCCAACAATCAAAGGGAATTGTGACTGAAATACTAAGGCAGTGTAATTTATTTCCTGCTGCTACTTAATTTAAGTAAATCTAACTACAAATTAATATGGCTATACAGTTGAACCTTTGGCCCACAGAAAAAGCATTCCCCTACCCATTAGTCCACCCTCACATCAAATTGGAACTTTTCAGGTGATTTCAAATGTTTTTTTTCTGTGGGTAATGTTGTCCAATTAATCTGAAAGATATCTATGAGGTCAAACATTGACTTTTCTTAAGATTATTTGAACCAACCAAAAGCCTCTTCATTTGGGTTCACGTAAGGATTCTCTATGGGTCACTCAAGTTCTTCCATGCAACCATCACATAAGTGAAGCTCAGTCATTCTCAAAAAAAAAGAAAAGAAAGAAAGGCACTTTACCCAACTGCCCCCAAGACTCTAGATCTGTAGGATGGACCACACTGACATTTCAGTCTGAGGAATTAGGTTTTCCTTTTACTGGAACTAAGGGGCTTAGGCTGGGGAAAAAATCCCTTACTGTCATCCCTCCTCCAAAAGACACCAAAGTTGGTTCCATGAAGTCAAGCAAGTAATGTTCTTGGTTCCTAACCTTCCTTTTTACAGAGTCAGCGGAATGTTGGAAACTTATACACACTATAGGGCTTGGCAGACGGTGACCCCACTCTGGAACTCTGCTTGTTCGGCCACTTCATGGGCTGAGTTGTGGATCCTGGATACTTCTATTCGCCCAGACATATGGGGAAGTCACGCTGTCCAGTGATATGCATGTATACATCTGTCACATGTCTCAGCTAAAGTATTGTTTGTTATTGTTGTAACATACACAGCGTACTTTGTGCAACATGGTTAAATAGTTCAATGCCTTGAAGAAAAGGACAAGTTGAGGAGGGTGAAAGCACACTTAAACTATTAAGGAATCATTTCTTTACAGTAGTGTCTTAAGTGTAAAACTAGTTAATACCAAAAACACATGAAGGCATAATCTTGAAAAAAAAACATCAAATGTAGAAACTTTGCTGTGAAGTAATAAGATTATTTTAGCAGAAGTTGGCTGTGTAAGGCAGATAGAAACACATGTTGTTACAGAGGGTATTAAGTCATCCCTAGTGTCTCAGTGTGGTACAGATAGTCTGTGACACATAACGTAGTGTGAAGACCTTTCTGACGAGCTTGTGCTTAAAGACCTGAGACAAGTGGAAAAAGCCTCAGGGCGTAAAAGGGACTGTTCTGTCACAGTGTTTTACTCATTCACATGTTCCCCCCACAAAACAGCAGAGAAATGTCAGGCCTGGGTAAAGGATGTTACAACTAATTTTTGCAACATTTTCAGGTTTCCTTGTGCCTCTGAGCTTCACCAGCATGTCAGGATGTTCTAAACAAAACACAGAAAAATCCACAGCGCACGAGTCTGACCGGTGTCTGAGGCACATCAAACGTCAGGGTGAAGAGTCTGTCCTCATATTACACACAGGAGTCTGTCTGATCTCAGTGGGTGTTTAATGGAAGCACGTTGCTTGTGCTCCTGTGGCAGCAGCCACTGAAGCCCCTTCAAAAGCAACGAAACAATCCAATTTTACAACACAGCAACAGTGATGCCATCTGTGGGCAACCCTGGAGCCAAACCTCTGACATGCAGGTCATGACGCAACACAGCAGCAACTGTTGTATATCAAGGCGTTCAGGTGAGGCATTTTTAAAAATATACATAACAAACACATCGACTTCCAAGAGGCTTCACCTAAAACCGCCGTGCAGAGTAAACGGTTCTCAAACTGGTTCTCTTTCCTCCTGTTGCAATTAAAATGTGGGGTTGATAACACTGAGGAAATGAATTAGGAAAATCTCATTAGGAGGTCTAAATAATACACGTGGAGGTGAAATATTTAGATATGAAATTAGGGCCCAGGACTCTAGGGCAGCTTTAATGAGAACGATAAAAGGGAGGCAGCAGCTGGTAAGTTAAAAGTCCTGCTACTCTGTTAGGGCACATGGGGCAAATGAGCTGTTCTGTGTCCAGTGCAGTTAAAAGCACAGGGAGGAAGCAGTTAAGTACATGGCAGTGAGGCAAGTTTGTCCTCTGCTGTCTATAAAGGGGTATTACATACAATAAATACAAAATAAATGTTAGGCTTTTCAGATTGAACTTTTCAATAGGTTTCCTGCTCATTCTTCAACATTTGGCAAAATGAACACCATCCACAGCGTCTTTTACGTGATTCCTACAACCCTATTTATACCATGATTCGGGAAACCTTAAAAATTCTAGATCTGATGTTAAGGAGTGAAAGGATGATCTGTTCTGTGACAACCATAACAACTCTTAATTAAGAAATTTAGCTAGTAGAGATTAAATTACTTGGGGCTTTTTATCAGTGAGTCAGGACTCAAGATTAAATGGGAAAATGGCTTAAGTCCAGTAACATACTTTTAAACTCTGGGTATAACATATCAAACTAATTAACAACAATATATTCAAGTTAGCGCAAAACAAATACCAAATTTCAATATTGAAAGAACAATCACATTAAAAAACATTTGCCAAAAAAGTTTATGGAAAAATAAAAAGGACACCCCTGTACTCTCAACT
Source organism: Cynoglossus semilaevis (assembly GCF_000523025.1). NCBI lineage: Eukaryota > Metazoa > Chordata > Actinopteri > Pleuronectiformes > Cynoglossidae > Cynoglossus > Cynoglossus semilaevis. The sequence goes on along the minus strand of NC_024319.1, from coordinate 11,811,812 downwards.
CCTTTCCTTAACGCACCAGATAACACGCACGTAGTTGTAACATTCCAAACAAAACAACATATGTTTAATCAAAGTGCTACGAAGGAAGTAGCACTTTGATTAAACATAATTTGACTCTTATTTCAGTGTATTTTCATTTGATAGTTGCTCGATTGGCATTCAGTGCTTTATTGTTCATTTACAAAGGAATTTTAAAAAATCCCTGTGTAATTGGGAATATTGGCTAAGCTTTCTTTTTTCTATTTTCTAGGAGAAAATATTGAGTTATATATTTTTATTCTCCTGTTTGATATCCCGCTACAGCTTACATGAAAGTCAGTCAGTCTGTTCACTGATCACGGTGCTATTAACAACACACATCGACGTACTTTCCGTCAGTGACACATCCGATTTTGCCACCTTTATAGTTCATTGATGTATTATTTGGGGTTAAGAGGGCAGCTTAGCATTAGCGGTCCGCCATGTTGATGCTAATTTCCACATCTGCTCTCGTCGAGACCGGTTATTTTTTCGCAACCGTTACTAAAATTAAATGGACGACAATAACAAAGCATTTAAGGCTTACCAGTCCTTCGATCTGGATCTGTTTGACAGGAGAGTCCAAAGTACCACCGGTAGAAGCCATCGCGGCGGTAGTTGATGATCCGGGCTCTGTACGTGAAGACATCTATAGCAAGCACACGCGGGTAAAGGAAGGACTGTATTCAGTGACGGACGTTTCTTTGTATGCGTGCGTTTCTGTTTAAGGCTCGTGCAGAAACAAAAACGGACGGACGTCCAGCGCTTTTAGCGGTAAGTAGAAAGCTTCGTAGTAGTTATTATACATTGTAATTTGCAGTTTGGAATAATGTCTAACAATAATTAAATTGTTTTATATTTCTTTATACGTCTTTAACCCTGCTCGTCATATCGTTGTTAAACATTGAAGACCAATGTTTAACAACGATCTGTTTGAAAATGTTTGTTTGTTATTTATTTCAGATGTTTTTGAGTTTTTGTTCCATTTTGCGTTAGGGAAATATGAAATCAATTAACAGGTTTATAAAAAGAGAAAACAATCCCTTTCTTCTGAAGTAAGATATGACGGCCAATAACCACAGCTGTGAAAATAAAAAATGTGCAGGTTTTAGCGCTTTCAGTTATGTATTCAATACATTTGTCATATTATGTAATAAAACTCGTGGTCGTTTAAAGTGTGATGCAGCAACTTTTGCTGCTGTAGAAACCAATGTCTTTCAACTCCTACTACTTTTCACTCAGGAAAGTGTATCCAGAGTCAATATATGGTTTGCACATATTTTACACTACCTGCCCACCAAATGCTTACATTTGTGGCTTTACACTTATTGGTCATTGTGTCTGTATGTTACTTATTTCGACTTGTAGGAACTTTCATACAGTTGATTGTGAAACATCTCGAGACAAGAAATCAAACACACCTAGTGTGTTGTTACTGTACAGATTTAACATACACATGCTAACACAGGCACACAAAGGAATACCCAGACTTAGTGAGTTAAAATATTTACAAAGGACTGAGAAACGGTTTAAAACTGAGAAAAATATGCTTGCACCTTGACCAAGTACTTAAAACTGTTTATTTGAAATCTTTACAGATTACAACAAGAAGTTACCAGAAGACTAAAAAGTTGGGGTATTGAACAAAGCTGTAACAAATACATTACCTAATTACATAATGCATAAAGGTGAATACGCATAAAAAGGTACAAAAAGAGAACTTTTTCAAGTTGAACTACCTTAATTACACATCTCAAACGTGATATTTGATGCAGGGTGAGTTCACTGACTGTGATGTGACAGATGAGCCTTTTAGTTTACATAAGAACAAGTGCAACAAGGGAAGGGTGGATGAGGTTACACTTATAACTAATAAACAGTACCTTTCCAGAACATGTTAAAAAGGGAATTCAGTGAACATAAAGGAGTCTTTAAAATCTGAAATATTTCAAGTCTGTGCTGGGCAATAGTATTACACTTAAGAATGAGTGGATGATGGGGATAAAACTAAAACATGGTTGCAAATCTGACAATTCTTTATAAATATAATTGTTTACCACTCTTCATTCTGTTTGACTGGAATGAACACTGCATGATTACATCTCTAGTACAGTAATGTTTTTTTTCTTTTTGAAAAATTTCAGACGCCTTCCCTAGTCTTGCCCTCTTCCCAGAAACAAAATGAGCTAAGAGATAAACACAAATAAAAGGCAAAAAACTTAAGTAAATTTTAAAAAAGTATCTGTATGTAAGCAGAGTGTTCTTTCAACATCTATATAAGGTGGAATCTTGGCCCAGCGGTGGCGATGATGTCACTGTAAGGCTGCGACTGGGTGACCTCGATGGCTTGCTGCTTCTTAAGGACCAAGAAACTGTAAAACTTGGCTGCTGCCTGCTTCCTGTTGTTGTTCCGACACAAATCAAGCAGGCCGACGGAGTCTGCACCAGTCTTTGCCATGACACGCTGCAGAAAGATATATGCATATATATATATATATGAAAATGTAGAATTTTCCATCACGCCATCCTTAAATCCTTCTGTATCACTACACAAATGTCTCAATAGCAACATATTTCTAGATTTAGATTTTTGCAAGACCTTAGATATTAGATTGTACAAATTAACATCCAGAAGCACAAATGAAGAATAAATCACAGTAAACTTCAACCGCTTGGGAAAAATGTTTTGGAGACAGAATATTTAATGCTACATCACCAAATGCTTTCAAGTACTCACTAAAAAATGATAACAGCAGCCCTAATGATTATAATAGGAAAGTTCAACCAGTGTATTTTAATCACCTGAAGACCGTGGAGCATCTGCTGGGTCCTCTTGTTCCATCTCTTCTCCTCCTGATCCTGGTCTCCAGCCTGACCATCCTCATCCTGGGGACCAAAGAAAGAGAATATCAGCATCTAATGTTCCCCAGGAACTCATACAGGAACCAAAAACACAGATTAATAAATTTGATTATTAAGAAGTACTCATGGAAGCTTATTTTTGCCCTTTACCTCTTCTTCATCGCTCTCGTCCTTCTTGTCTTTGCTCTTCTCACCGATCAAGTCCAGCTCAGGTACCAGCTGTGTGAGGTTGACGCTGCTCTCCTCTGGAGGAAGATCCACCTGAGGCATGTCTAACCTCTGAGACAAGATGGAGCGATCAGCCATCTGTGTCTGTGGCTGCTGCTCCAATGTAGCCATCTGCAAGAGGAGACGTGGGTGGATATCAGCACTGAGCAGTATGAATACAGAGCATCCAAAGACCGAAAATTGTATCCCCTGCATGTAAATAGGTTAAAAACAATAGGCTAACTGTTACTCACAGGTAGTGGAGCCTCTTTGTCAATGGTCTTGCGTTTCACACCGCGGGGGGTAGAGGGAGGGGGCATGACAGTCTCATCTAGGGTCGTTCTGCTGCCCTCCATAGCTGAGGCTGCCAGCATACTGGGCTCTTCCATGATAGTTTGGTCTGTGTATAGAATGTGAAAAAGTGTCAACACAATCCTTTTTTGACTCATTCCTGTGTGCAATCTGATTTGACCTCCTCAATTATAACTCACCAATAACATCTCTGTGCTGAGTCATGACCTCCTCTCGAGGTACCTCTGGGTTCTCCAGCTCTTTCAGGAACTCATCCAGACTGTCTGCTTCTCCTCCCTTTCTCCTCTTTCTCAGCTCGTCTGGCACCAGAGGCGTCAGGCAGCGCGTGAACATCTGCCATCAAAGAGAAGCAACCATCCAATTTGTTAGAAAGTAGAACTACAATAACAACGAAGATTGTTAGAGAAGACTGGTGCTAGACAAAGGGAGAGCCTGCTAAATTATACATCAGCAAATTTCCAATTCTGTATTCTGAGGGGATAATGTGGTGTGAAAGAATATGGAAACGAGAGACAAAAACCAATCGCTTCCTTCCACCTTCTGTTCCCCTGGTGTTCTCATTTTAAATCCCATGACCTGAACTGAATGTCAATGAAAGATACAATACAATAAAAAGTATCTCTATTTGCTTTTTTACAACCTTCAGTCTGGCCAACTCAGAAACTTAGAAGTCCACCATGGTTTTCTTATTGCCATTCTCTGTATGGCTCCCATCTGAATTAAGGCTGACAACAGCAAATTGGATATTCCCTGATATAAGAGTGAATTTGTATACACAATAACATATATAAACACATGCATATTTAAACGCAGCAGTGTACCTTGAGGAGTCTGGCGTTCCACAGGGGTTGGGCAGGGAGAGAAAAGAGCTTTTCCACTCCTCCGGTCTCTTTCCACATCATTAGCTTCTTAGTGGGAGGTGCAAGATCCAGGGTGGTGACAATGTCCGAGTAGTCCGACAGCTGAGCCCTGATGGTCTTACTGTCCAGCTCCTTCACACTGTCTACAATCAGCTTCCTCTTGCGCTTTGCCTTGGTCTCTTTTACTGCAGGTAGAAAAAGGTGTTCCATTTCTGCCTTCTTAAATATATACCATATTAAATCACCAGGGAACATTTAGTCTTTGGGAGAAACAGAACTTTGCTTTGTATGTAATGCTGTATGCAATTGCTCTAAATACATTTTTCCCCAAATGCATGCGCATTCTTCTCTACAACAATTAATAAATAATACAATGTGTAAGGCACAAACAGCACCATTTTGATTCATTTTAGTATTCACTTTGCACAAGTTTTTTTAGATAAAAAACATAACATGGAGGTTAGAGCAGTGGGTCTAGGGACTTCTTCAAAGTATTTTTTATTTCAAAAAGTCTATTTAAATTCTATGCAGGAAGTAATTGATGAGGCTTTAAGGCAAAAATAGAAAGCAAAAGTCTTCATTTAAACACAGCTTTTTATCTCTTTGTAGATAGACTTACCAGTGATGTCGATGGGCTCCAGGGCAAAGGCCTCTTCCTCATTGTGAACCAGAGTAGTCTGTTCTGTCTGATCAGCCATTGCTGGCAGAGGCTCTGCTGGGCCAGAGTCTGGACTGTCTGGACCAGCTACACACACACAGAATTATATTTCACTTTAACAGGTGTGGAATAATAATATCTACTTGTGCTCAAACAGTAAAAGCAATCGAATAAATTATAAAAAAGTTAAATTGGTGTACGGCTTTATATATATACATATACATATATATATAGAGAGAGAGAGAGTTACAGGTACACTTACGAGATTGAAGGTTGTCAAAGTCATCTTCATCGTCTCCATGATCTGGAGGCATCATGACACTTTCTGTGATAGCCGGAGGATCGTCAAAAATACCACCCCCGTCTTCAGAACTAAGCAGCTTATCAACTGGGAAAGGCACAGAAGGGATTATCTTTCTGAGGCAGTTTTGGGGTGATTTTCTGGCATACATCTTAAAATAACTGTTGCAGGTGGTCACTACAACTGTGACTTAAAAAAAAAAACCTGCTCACCCAACATGCCCCCGTCATTGTTGTCAATGGAGCCATCTCCAAAGTCGTCATATTCCATGTGGTTGGACTTGTCTGGCAAATTGGCTGGACCAGGCTCAGCTTCCAACAACAGGTTAGAAGCTGTGGCACCTCGCATGATATCGTCCTCAAACGTGCTGGCATCACGCATCATTTCCCTGTCGTCCATGCCAAAGTCAGCTGTGGGGAACATCAAGTCATTTGTAATTTAAACCACAGATAATATTAATTACATTTTGTGCACTAATAATTAAAATAACAAATAAAATACGTTATAATAAAATAAAGACAAAAACACTCCGTATGCATTCAGGTAAGTACATTGTATTTTTACCAAAGTCATTGTCCTGCAGGAGACTAAGGTTACCAACATCCTCCCTCATAGTGATCTCTTCTACTCTGCTCTGGTTGAGGGTGAACTGCTGAGCAACATCTATGTCACTGTTAAGACAAGACAAAAAGAAAAGAATATCAGTGATAAGGTAACAAGTAGTACTTTAAGTACAAACCAGACTACATAGTACTTGAAACCAAAGAAAATATTTTGCAGGCAAGATAAAAACCCAGTTGCTCAGTGTGGTATTTAAAAAAACAAACAAAAAAAACCAACACATTTAAACTTTTACAAACACAAATACTTTGTCATTAACTTACTCCAGATCAGGGAGTGGCTGATCAAAGTCATGGAACTCCTCCGGTAAAGTAATGGCATTGTAAGCTGCTTCTCTGTTTTCCTCAGGGAGATCCACTACACCTGAACCAAAAAAAAAAAACAGTATATAACAAAGAAAACACTGATGGCCTCATTTTATTTTACCTTCTCAGACAATACTGGTCTCCAAAAAATATTTTATGAAAGAAAATTATAAAACACCATACCTGGCCTAAAGGCCATTTTGATCTTGATGAAGGCCTCATTACAGTCTGCAAGCAGGTACTTGGCCTTCCTGTGGTAGATTCTGACCACTCCAAGAAGCAGGTGACCAGATGTACGCAGCGCCATCTTTACCTGAGGGAAAAGGAAAATAATCAAATCTATTTATACCAGGTTTATATGTAAAATTGCTTCTTTTTTAAATAAATAAATAACAGTATCTGTTTAAAGTACATATAACATATCCAATGAACATTAACTGAAATCCAACACTGGTTTATATTAACTGCTGGCTCAAAGTCACATAACAAGATAGGGGCACACAATACCTCATCTTAAATGGAAAGCAGCAACTGAAGTTTTCTTACCTTGGGTGAGATGATGCTTTCCACACTGCTCTCCAAGTTGCATTCAAAGACATGAGCTTTGGTCAGCTTCTTGTCCCAGTGGGCCGCTAGCCAGATCTTGGCCAGCGGCCCACGTTTACTGAGGACAAAGTGGGCGTAGAACATTGCCCTGGTTCCCCTGGCTCACACTCGCACTTCTTCTTTCTTAGGGTTGCCTAAATAAATAAATAAATAAATAAAAAAAAACAGAATAAAAAAAAGCTAGTAAGAAAAATATCACAAGACAGTAACATTCTTAAGGTATAGTCTGGCTGATAAAAACACACTGGTTGTAGAAATGGGTATTTCTAGTCACACTTGTCAAATAGTCTTTATTTACATGGTCCAAGGACAGGACAAAATATTTAGTGATGTCATCTGCAAAATAATATAGATATTTTACATTTACATTTTAAAAATCTGAATGAAATAAGAATAGTATGATTAAATGTTTAATAACCAGACATCATGCATGGATCGTACATGGACGGAATTAGAAGAGACAATGGTAAGAAAATATAATCAGATAGTTGAAATACATTTGTCACGATAAAATGTCTGATTATCTTATCAAAGGTGTTCGTGTGTCATTGAAAACACTGGAGAAATGCCTAGTTTTGGCTAATATAAACTAATGATGACTATTATATACACCGAGTTGAGGATCCATTGCATAAAGGAGGCGCGATAACAATATAGAACGTAAATAGATTTTTTTAAGGTAATCAAAACAACCACCAACTTTATTAAAGTTACGCCTATCTCCCAGTCCGGGAAGCAAACATTGGTCATGCACATGTCCGCCTACAGTAACCAATGCTTTTCCTGTACCGTCGTCCAATGAATCATAATGTCCTAATCAACACCGCTATTTTTTAATCATATAATGGTGTAGTATTTTTTGCAAATATGGCATCAATGTATTTATTGCGCCAAAAGGACGGGTCGACGCCAGCAAATAGTCGGCGCCATCAACTTAAGTAGCCACCAGCTAGCTACTGAAAGAGAAAGATATTATAGCTTTTCCGTCTAAGCAGATAGTTATACTGCGAGTTTTACGAATTAAACACGTGCATTTTTTACTCGAAATAAATGAAAATTAAAAAAAAGAACGTCTCAATTATCCAAACCTATACATTTCTTACATGTTACAGAACGAGTTTTGTTAACTGTGAGCTAATGGCTTCCAGTACAGTGAAGGCCACAGCGGATAGAAAATAATGGTGCATGCTTATTTGGTTGCGTTTAATCCAGGAACACAGCAAATGTGTATTAGCGGTGCAGTCGCACTTACCCGCGTTCCAACTTTGAGACGAAAATTCCAATGATTACGTTATTCCTGCCAATGTTCTCTTCCCTGTTGTACTCATTAAAAAAGCCAAGATGGCGCCACTCGCCTTCCTCCCGCTCAGCGCAGTCCTTTTAAAATCGACAGGATGTTTACAGTCAAAAATGGCGGAGGAGGAGTCTGGGCTGGGGCTGAGCCTACCAGCTTGCCTGCTGTGAGAGGAAATAGGATGTAGGGGGCGCCGTGGCACAGGGTTTGCCGGACGTTAACCCGATACGTTCAGAAAGACGAAGCAATATCAGGTAACAACAATGGTTCAAGTATTATGGTCAGAAAAGACTTATGTAGGTCTTTTTTCATGGTCTCGGTAGGTCCCATGTCTCTTTTGGTTCTATGTGCATCGGTGTAATTTTAAAATCTGCCACATTTCATGTTCACAATCTCTATACGCTGGTAATTATACATGTATTCTATTTTATAATTGCATTCTACGGTATTCTCTCCAATTGGAAAACATATATATTGGAACGATTATTGCATTTTTACGTCACTAGCTAGATGGAGTTTTGCCTCTCAGTGTTCATCAACATTGTAGTTGAACACCATTTTCTTGTAAATCAACATACGAGTTTGAAAAAGTTATGCCATCTGCTCTTTCCTGCTATCATCATTCACTGTTGGTCATATTCAGTGTACACCCTGGACTACTCTCTTGTTCCATATAAAGAGACAGCAACAAACAACCATTCACACTCACGCAATACCCATGGTTTTATTTATCCACTGAACGTTATTCTTCATGTTTAGTATCCAGATGTAATCCAAGCACATGGGAAAACAAGCAAACGCCACACAAAAGACCATCAATTACCTCCAGGATCAAACTGCTTTTCTTGCTTTTAAACAAAAGACCAAAAAAAAGCCCTTTTCCAGTTATTTAATATTTTTTAAAAGAAAACAGCAGTTGACATTCCAGGCAAAGACCCCCAGGGGCGCTTCAAAGGTTTAAACGGAGCTGCTATAGTCACTGTTACATACTGTACACACATAATTTAGAGCAACAAAGCAAAAGTATAAAAAAAATAACATTGCACAAGAAGGAGAGCAACATGCTGCCAACCAAACTAAAAAAATCCACTCAACAACATATTCCATTAGCAGTGAAGCGAGGCGACATACAAGCTACAAAACCAATTTCAGAACTGTGTATTAGATGCAGAGATGATGGAGAACATGTCTGACAGAGGTACTGACTCATTTACAGTCAAATTGTGAAATTTGTATGCGGTAGAGGCGATTTGTCTCACAGGCAACAGCATCTGTTGGAGTTGAACAGCTGCCAGATGAAGGTGTTTATGATTTATCAGCAGCAGTTCTGCATGACCCAAAGGTGCAGTCGATGCTAAGTCACTGTGGTACCATGCCATCAGTGGAAAAAGTAACGTTGCATAAAATATTACATAAACAGCTGGTTTAAGAATTATTTGGTCGCAGCATTTAGGGAAACGTGCCATGACTTTGATATGCTCCAAAAAAGCTTACGCACATATTTCATCATTACAGTCAATAATTGATCTGTGCCGAATGTAGTGCTGAAAACGAGCAGCTGTACAAAGGACAACATTCAATTTTAAATGGTGTTAAATTAAAAATTGGATGGAGATACTTGATGTATTGCATCACTGATTTATGAGAGTGTTAAATCAGTCCCTTTAATGCAGGCTCCCAGTGCTTTGTTTGCAGCGGGAACTCAATGTTCATGTAGCACAGCCATAATTTCGCAATCCCGTTTGGTAAAAAAGAGACAATTTTATGCTTAAAGCTTACAGTGACAGTGTGGTAAATGGTTTCGGAGGAGCCAGTGTTTTTGTAGCACTGAATTTTCTCTTAACCAGGCATGGATCACTAACAGTCACCATGGAAAAAAATATACAAAACCACAATGTACAAAATAAATCACTCTGCATCATGTGTGTGGTTTCGTTAAATATGATATTTAAGAATGACATCAGGGAATCACTCAAAATTAATTTGAATGTTTTGTCACATCTCGTAGGTGTACAGCTCCACAGAACACTGGAGCTCTGCAGGGGCTGTACGATATGTGAATGATTTAATTCTTTGTTTTATTGAGAAGAGTTTAAATGCTGTTAAGAGCACTCTCAGCACTAGACTGTTGAATAACTGTTGAATCATGTTTGGCCCCAAACTTAGACTGTGTTAAATGTTGACCCCTTGAATGACTGAGTTTGATACCCCTGCTTTACAATAAAGAACAAAATACACACTTGGAGACAGCCTTTTTTAAACAAAGATTTTAATTGTTTTTTGTTTTTTAGTTTAGAAAATTATTGGGGGTTTTTTATTCTTTTTTTTTTTTTTTTTTACAAAAAGTGATTTTTACCCTTAATCTGTACCCAATGACTTTTAATCCACCTAGAGACTGCAGTTACACAGTAAATTAAAGAAGCAGGCAGTGATTAGGTTCAGACAATGTGGATTCCTTCAGTGAACGTGTGAGGATTCTGCTGGAGGTGCATTCCATGTATTACTATACCTGCCATAATAAAGCAGATAGGTATAGTGATGCAAGGCAGCACACCTGTCCGTCAGAAAGGTTGCAGAGAAAGAAATACAGGCAGGAATGTCTTGATCTGATTCAACGTTCAGGTAGAAAGCCATTTGATGTCACTGGCTACTGATTAGAAAACCATAACACAAACAACTACCACAATAAAAGAATAGAAACCTGTTTGTTGCACCAGGCAGATGAAAAGGAAAACAAGAACTTGTATTTCTTCTCAAGGCACATCAATATGTAACCCCTGCCCTCCAAAAACAAAGGAAAACAAACAAATACCTTCCTACATATTGCACCAATGTGGTTCTTTGTACGATGATGTTCACTGTTTAGTAATACTAGGATTGTTCATTTGCAATCAAGCTGCTGTTTTCTTCCCCACTTGGAGATGTGCAGCCTGTTTTGATTTGTCAGTCTCCCACACATACGTATACACTCCCTGTTAGTTCCTGTCACTCACTTTATTTAGTAAAAGCATAAATCAGTTAACAAAAATATGGGAATGCATAGCATTCCTCATTTTAAATGAAAAAAAATATATTTACAAAGGGAAATCACAATCAATCAAATGGCACATACATGGGGTTGAAGAACGACTATGAAGCTCAGCAGAGCTGGTTATTCACCCTGCCATTAGAGGCAACAGGAGTAACAGGACGAGGACGAGGAGGAGTCGTCGTCCTCATCTGAGTGTGGGGTTGATCTTGACTCAGAAGTCTGTGCACACTTCATATACGACCTTGACATTAATCGAATTAAACCATCTGGTCAGCGATATGTAAAGGGAACAAAAAAAATACAACAATCAACTTAGACAAAAACTTAAACAACTGAAGCAACGTTGATTTTCAAGCTACAGTATAGAAACCAGTGAAAATGTCACTATTGAGGTTACAGAAAATCAGATTGGACACTGGTTTTCTTTTGACACATTGCTGTGACTATCCTCGACAGAACAGATTTCCCTGCCTTTGAATAACAGCATATTTCTGTTTCTGAAAAAAAAAAAAAAAAACAGTTGTAATTTTTTGTAGTTGTAGTTGGGATAACGTTAGCTCTTTATCTGACAGCATTAGGTGTCATCTTGTTCTTAAGTGGTTGCCGTGTCAGCCCCTATTCTGTTGCTGGTCGCCGGACAAATAAAGTTGGGTCATTAAAATGTAAATGTCAAGACTTGAGAACATCCTAAGTTACAAAAGAACTGCTAAAAATTGATCAATTATCTTACTTTCAGTGAATTGATCAGCTCAACTGGTGAAAAGGTCAGCCTGCCCTCAACCAAGACCAGGATTCTGTTGAGCCCATATTTGTTGTTTAGGTCAACACTTTTTCAAGTACTGAATCTATCTTATAAATAAAGAAGAGAAAAACAAACTCACAAATTTGCTAAAAGTTTAAGAATGGCACATGAGGAAAATTTCGTTTTTTCAACCACATAATTCAAATAAGAAAGCAGCAAAATGACGGCGCTTTTACGGCACCTTCTTCTGACTCCCGTATCCCAAGTAGCATTAGATAAACTGGAGGCACTGTGAAAATCAGATCAACAATGGTCGTCATTCCTCTAGTTCTACCCACCGTGCTATTGGTTTTAAGACAATACAGAGAGAGTAGTGCTGGCCAATCATTAATTGTATAAAAAATCCAAAATAGTGTTATCCTTTTTCATAGACATAATTATCAATAGATTCTGTCAGCAAAAACTCTCAGGAACCTGTGCATAGTGTACAGATCAGAACAGTCAGTCTGGTTCAGATGAACTGGTTTACCACCATGAGGACACGCTGAATGAGCTCCATGGATTTGACCACTTGAGTCATGCCGTTACTTGCCACGCAGATGTTGTTAGACACAGGACAGAGAGTGGGTGCTGTGTCCTCAGCTGTCTGTCCAAACAGACAAGAGAAGGAGTGCAGAGGAGAAATGGAAAAATGCCATAACAGAGGGGAAAACTGGATGTTTTGTTCTCATCTGAACAAGTGTATTTTCCTCTCCTCCTCCTCGTCCACACAATCACATTACCCTCTCCGCTGCCTCACCCATGCAGTCACGGATAGACTTTGCACCCCCCCCCCTCCCACTCTTCTATTTCCTGTAGTCCTGTGAGCAGGAGGGGCACTGGAGCGTTATAGTCTCTCAATGTCCCGGTACTTCTTGCGCAGTATGGACACCTGGTCTTTGAACAGTACTGGGTCCAACCTCATCTGAGAATGGACCAGGGGCATGGTGCCAAACCAGCTGGCAAACTTGTTCATGCAAGTCTGACGCTGGGCAAAGTGGTCCGGGTCAGCCCAGCGAGAGGCCCGGGAGCTCTGGAGTGAGAATGAGACAGAGATTCAATCAGACAAATGGAAAATAAGGTGGAGAAAACCTTTTATTAAGTAAGTTTAAGTTTATTCACAATATTTTCAACTCAAAGTTGCCAATGTGTGTTTTGCTCTAATAGCTGATAGTGTGCAAGTCTCCTTGTAAACCAAATCATCCTGAACTCCTATTAAATATTATTTGCCAAATCCAAAGCAATACTCCAAAGGATGTTTGTCGTATTATGCTGTGAATATAGGACATGTGGACAGAATGAGTGACAACCAAAAAACCAAACTCAATATCTCTGGGAAAAGTCGTCACTGCAAACAGATCAGACAGAATCAATTTCACAGCAGAGTTGCACGGTCTCACCTGGCCCATCATGGTCTCCTTATACTGTTTCTTCTGGGTGACCTTGATGGGTGGTAGTTTAGTGACAGACGACACCAGAAAATTCATCAGAATGTCCTCGCAGTTGGACATCTGGTCCACCATGCTCTTCAGACTGTTCGGCAGGTAGCTGGTGTATAAATAGTGGTAGTATCTGTGATGAAAAGTCATAAAAGTATTATTGGAGTACACCAGGAAAAAAAGAAGCTGAATGTTGAATAATTAAATTGTATTATGGAAGGAAAATGGTTTGAGGATCAGTACTTGTGATAGATGGCCGCTCCAGTCAACACCATGGAGTAGTCATTGGTCCATTTGGAAGTGTAGCCCCATCGCTCCTTGTTGCTGTCCCAGAAATGGCTGCGAGCAGGATAACCAATAATGCGGTCCGGAAAACTCTGCCACACTGTGAAGGCAAAGTCCACCTGGACAAGGACAGAACCAGAACAAACAGATAGAGGGACAGCAAACATGAGACCAGGAAAGTAGGAGCACATGACTTCTAAAATGTACTTATAAAATTCAGTGTTTCCATTCTTTGCTTGAAAGTCTTTTCCAGAAGCTTTTAAGCTGCTACAACATTTCCAGCAGACGGACAGTAACGGTCTGCCTGTTACTGTTCTTTAAATAATGAACATCTTAAGTGTGTCAACCTGCGGGGCACTGCTCTTTTTTAAAATAAACAACAGCTGAAGTTATAATAGTCCATAAGTTTATAAACCCATCAGGCTTCTCTGCTGAAGTCAGCTTCATTTTGGTAATGGCACTACGACTGATGCCAAGCACTTTCCTCATCAGTGTCCAGTCTGTGGCAAACCAAGTGAATGACCTGGATCACTTTGTAAAAGGACTACAGATGGTCATGAATCCATGCTAGGTTTGTATAAAGGACAAGGCTTACAGCAACAGCAGCGCCACACTATTTCCAAAACAAAACGGACTTCAGCAAAGAAGATAGATTCTATTTATAGTTGCTTGCATTTTCTCAAATTGCAGGGAGGGACAGTGTTTCTAGGACATTTGACATTTGACTGAAAATTCATTTACGGTCTCACCTCTGTGGTGGAGAGAACGGTGTCCTCGTCCAGACTCAGCACAGCCTCAGTGGGGATGGTGTCATAGGGCAGGAAGCGGCTGCTTATCACCTGGTTAGGTTTTCAAAGAAAGGAGATATTTTGACTACATTTAAAATGCATTAAGACACTTTTCACATGCAGATCAAGTCGACTAATCCGTGCGTAAACAGAAGTCTTATCAGCCTTTGCAGACAGGTAATTCAGCCTGGGAAACAGCGACCTGTTTCTCCCCGTCTGTTTGTGCCACAGAGCTGTTTCATCTCGCTGCACTGACAGCAGAGTCAGCCAAACATACACGCTGGCATTATGCCAATGGCAGCAAAATGCTGCATTTTACTGATGAGCTGAAACCACAGATAGACATCTACAAGCAGCGCAGTGTGTTTAGGCTACCGACCGAGCCCTGCAGCCTCAGCTTTTTGGCATTTGAAATTGCAAATACCTGCATAATACACAAAGAGAATGTGGTTTTAAAAGTTGGCAACATTTGTGCTTTATTTTAAATTTCAGTTTCAACTAAATATACAAGGGTTTTTATTCCCGACAGTGGAGAGACAAGAAGACTTTAGACTTAAAAAAAAATAAAATTAAGCCTGGGTTAAACAAGTCATCAACATGTCACTGCTAATCCCTACGTACTGCACGTCACTCAAACTAAAATATGTAACAGTTAGGGGGTTTCAGGCCAACTACATGTTTAATTTTGTGAGGCTGTAGAATCCTGTGGAGTGTTGTGAATGTTTACGATATGCAATATTTTCTACACTTGTAATAGAGTCGACGCAGAATTCAAATTATATTTTGGAGGGGATTTGGGGGTTTAAAAGATCCAAGAGGCGCATAAAACTTTTTACAGTCTTAACAGTGTGCACATAATTTAACTTAATTGTTCACACATTTATGAGAGTAGAGCAACCTGTCCAATTACTGAGTCTCCAAATAAATTAACAAGTGAAAGAACGCGAGGAGAAAATCTGATGTAAAAGCAGTAGTTAGAAGCTCTTAACTGCCATCTCGGAAATGCTGCCAGGAAAATACTGCCACAGGTTTACTGATGTTTTAGTTCACGTGTCAATTTGAATTTAATTACAGTCTTTACATTAAAAAATACTGTCTAAGTATAATTCCCCACAGAGGGTGGGAGGCTGAGGAGTTTACCTTGCTTTCTCCCTCGATCACAACGACTGGGACTGAGGTGACAGGCCACCGGTACTTGGCAGGAAGCGGTTTATCACAGTTCCACAGAACTATTACCTGCACAAAAATAGATGAAATCACTTTCATTTCCACAAGGGGATTAACCTGTGCACTAGTGTCTCTTCACAGACAGAGAAATATGATTGAAATAAAACATCTTTATAAATGCCTTTTTGAAGAATATAACAAAAGCTTTTTAAGAAAAATGTGTATTTTCACAAATAATAAAATGTGTTTTCCCATGCTGGATTATGGCATTTATGTAATTTATCAGCAGCAATATTTTGAAAGCCTTTACTGCAGGTTTTAGATTACAAAACTTTTACATTCTCGTCAGTAGTATTTTTGACCTGGGGTTTGTACAGGTAAACAAGATTTGTGAACGTTTCGTTAAGTTCTTTTGCCATATTTCACACCCTTCGACACCTAGTAAAGGGTTCGTAAAGGGTTAATATATGTACATAATATAATGACTACCGCCTCTCTACTTTGCAGTTTTTCCATCTATCGTCTTGAAACGTAACCCCCGCGATACACCAGGGACCACTGCACTCATGTATTTTTTTTACTGGCCAAATGCCTGGAACTTTAACATTGTAAATTTGTCAAAAACACAACAAGTTTCATTCCTCATAAATAAAGGTACTACAATATTCCCGTAGTGTGTGGGTGCAGAAAGGTTTATTCCTCAGTCCAACATCTAAAACTCTTAATACCGGAGCTAGTGTGAGGGGAATGTTGAGTTTTTAATTACCTGAGCACAGTACTGGGACTTTGCCATAGCTACGAGCAGCTTCATGACAGGCTGAGACTGAGAGACCAGTGGTGTCACAACGTGGATAATCGCCGTGAACTTCGGATAAGGCTTGATACCTGGGGGGAAGGAATGAGTAGAACTAGAATAAAACTACTTTCTATTGAATTTAGTACATCATTCCTACAAGTCTTTCAACAATCAGAACCAATTTGTGCTATTCCAGCCACTTTCAGCATCCCTTGAGATGCTTGTCGACTTGTTTACTTGCCCGGCACACCTGACACAGAGTGAAGCTGTACGCTCTAATTAGACCTGTACAAGAAAAGCTGCTGGGTAAGCAAATCGCAAAGTCAACACCGAGCTGCACATGTTCACAGTTAACCGAGCGCAAACACATCATCATAACATGGCAGGTGTTATTTGTGAGATGGTCTGAACTAATAAAGATATACTGTGGCATTTGTGTTACCTAACATGGACGCAACAGCTGCTACGCACCAGATGTTTCCACTCTGTGTCTTAATGAAAACAGGCCAAAATCAAAACTGGAGGAGAGCTGTTAACGTGGTGCTTTGTCTGCTGTGAAGCACCGGCATGAATAATTCACTCACCCAGCTTAGCGTAGTAGAAAGGGAAGTCTCCCAGGTACGTGGAGTAGTGAGGGAGAGTGAAAAGACCTCCAGGCAGACTGTTCCACATGAGGCTGCTCCTGGAGGTGTGCCGTAGAACCCTGTCCTGGATGATCTGCAAATAGAGAGGAAGAGGAATTTTACTGTTTGAGGACAATGAATCATGGAGATAGTCACGATCAGACGTTATCCCCAGGGTGCTGTTCCCATTGTATAGTTTTTGTAAGTTTTTTATTTATTTTAAATACCATAATCTGAGCTAACCTTCTTCAGTTTCCTGACATCATAATGAATTAACAAACACTAAAATGACACTAAAATAAAATCTAAATCAGTGATCCTCAACTGGCTGGTCAAATCAGGCCCATTGAAAGCATCCAATCTGGCAGATAACTGGATTCCAAAATTGTGACAATCAATGATAAATACTGTGTGGTCCCCTCTATTAAAGCAACTGAAAAAACAAGTTTCCAGTGTGATAACATGTACAGCTTCTGACTTGGAACATGAAAAAAAAATGCTATCAAAACATTATCTTAAGAAATAACTTGTATTCTTTTTTTTCCATTCTCAGCTAAATCACAGGTCAAATGTTGAGCCTGATATCACATACGTTGTGTCAGCAGGCTTCACAGGCCCCCAGCATCAACTGTCTCCATCTCCAGCAAGGATCTAAGGTTGTTACAGCGCCAGATGAAACCGCAATAAAATATTAAACAGTCTCAGGAGCTACTGTGTAGCTGCAGAGCAAAGAAAAGCTGGTTTGCCTTTGTGGGATTCTGTGCAGATAAACAGTTTTCTGAGCTGCAGCAACACCTCGCCTGTGTAAAATATTCACAATCCCTTCCTAGAAGATGACTAATAAATGGGGTTCTACCAAAACCAAAGACCGAACATGCAAGTCTCCTAACAAAGAGGGTAAAAGACGGCAAGGAGTGTAAACAGATTGAAGATCGGCTTCTCAGAGCTGTAACTCTACCCTGCCGACAGTGAAATCCCAGCTCTGCCTTCTAGCACGCTGACCTAATACCTTTGGCTCAGGCCTCTGTAACACAATCTGAGGACAACAACTGACTGACTGACTGTAAATGGCTTCTGCAGAAGATCCTACTGTAAATGTAACAACTGAAAAAACGTACCTCTAGCGTGGTCAGTACGATTTTTTCCACAGAGTTGAAGTAGGCCTCCCACAGGAACTGAGTCTGCTGTCTCAGAGACAGGATCTTATCCTGGTGAATGGAGCGTACCGTTGAAGGGATCTGAAACAAAGGTCAAGAGGTTACACAACGTGTCCTAGTCATCATTGTTAGAGTATAATCTACTTACAAAAAGACCTGAGTAAGTACATATTAAACACAATAGTACATGCCTTGAAGTTACCCGACACACCTTCAAGTACTTTGTATCAGTTACTGCACATGTATCCACACCTGTAACAGCAGTCTTTCATCTCCAATCACAGCTGCCGTATTCCAGTTGATGATCTCCGAGAAAGGAAGCTCCCAGCCGTTACTTAACATCACAGGCACACAAGCCGCCTGTGAATGAAATGTACAGCACACACACATGCAGGTTATCGACGTGAAGTATAGTCATGAGGTGGTCTCTTTTACATAATAATTTCATGAAGAGTAAAGGTTTACTGTAAGGCTGTAGTGCAGCAGCATATTTGTTAGTGCTGAGTTCCTGATGACATTGAAATGTTAACAATCAGGTTGTGTCTGGCCTGCATGCGTCCGAGGGTCGCACGCAGTCCACACACAATTTCAGAGTGACTCTGTTTTAGGTCATCTGTAGAGAAAAACAGAGACAATTCCCATTTTCAGGGAAAGATACATTTCTACACTAAAACAGACCATGACTGCCACCCACAATGCAATGCAGTGCTGGCAGTTCTATTATTCACTAGCATATCCCTAAAGCAGAAATGTAAACTCTTTAAACTCAGTTTTAGTTCTTTTGATGTGTTTTGCAATGAGTAAATGTATTGAGGTACTGAAACGTTTTTATGTTTATTATGTTGTTTTTATGATTTATGATGTTTTGGTCCTAATTGTAGTTTCCCTCTCCCACAGACCGTGTTCAGCTAAGCTGAAGTTTTTGGTTTGAAAAATTGAATTTTTACTTGAACAACCCCAATATTAATCCTCAGGACCCTGAAAGGGATTAGGCAGTGGCAAATGGAAGGATGAAGAGAAAGACTACAGTATTGTAACAACCAATTCTAAAAATGATCATTAAAAAAAAAAAAGTTCATTATAGTTTATTAAGTCAGCAGAATACATGTAATTTTTGCAGGTTCATGTGTGTCTGTGTTGCCTTGTCAATTAAACATCTATTGTAAATGCATGTGCATGAGTCTGTCATAACTTTATGTGTGGTTGTTAAACTGTCTGTCAGCTGTCATACACTATTAAAATGAGATTCCTAGGAGTCGTAGGAAACATAGGGCAGTCATGCACATAGACTGTATTTATCTGAACATATTGCACACATACTGGTTTAACCAAGTTTGTCACAGGCTCTCTTGGCTAATTAGTGAACAACCTAACTCATGGTTAAACCATGTAAACGTCTCCACTCGCTGCACTGCCTCACCGAGCCCTGCCAACCCTGTTGGAATGAACACTCCACTGAGCCGCTGAGTCTAATGCAGCTGGCCAGTATTCAGCTTCCTCAAATTCCCCAATTTCTGCCTGCCCTCCTTGACTCCTCTGCTCCCCAGCATACAGCTGTGTGTGGATACGGACTTTAATATCTCCAGGCTGCGGTCAACTTGTGCAGACCAGCAAACCACTGCAAACCACCTCAGCTGCACTGCGCTCTCACCCTGTGCTGACCTATAATCAGTCTTTCCATGTCCCCCTCCTTACTCACCTGTGTTGTAATTATCTCCTAATTACAGTCAGTATAGATTCACAGTTTGTCATCTGTAGTCAAACTTACTTTCTATTAAAACACATCTCTGTCCAGTATATTGTCCTGCTGTTTTGGTTGTTTTTTCCACTTAACCTGTTAGGTCAAATGTTAACCTTTAACATTTGACACTGTTTTGTCTTAGAGAACCTAAATATTTAGATCTCCAATCAGGGAACTTTGGATAACACTACTGAGTTCACTGTTGACTTTTACCATAGGTGGGATAAAATACCTGTAATAAATACAACAGCGACGCTACTATTTAAATAAGCAGGCTAAAGAGATCTACTTAGACTGAAAATGTTGGGATCTACTCGTAGATCCGGATCTACAACATGATGATCTCAAGTGATTTTATATGATCATAATAGTTTCACTAAAGTGAACAAAAATGTCTGTTTTTCCCCAGTGTATATTAACCAAACTATGTGTTCTGTGACTGAGACCATTAAGGATGATATTTATACTTTTAAGATTAATTAACATCAGTTGATTAGTTAGAATGACATTTCACTATTTGACATTTCATTTCAATTTCATTTAGATCATGGTAAAAAAAGTGCTGCCAAGAACAGGCTGTGAATTCTGCTGTTGGTGTTTGGCCCACAGCAACACAATTGCCAGTCACAAAAGAACACAAAAATTCTGGAGTCATGAGCAGCTGAAATAGGAAGCTCGCAAGTCGTGGGTGAGAGAGTTGGTGGGAATAAGTCAGTACGTTAAGGTGTCTTTGTATGTTTCTAAATAACGGCATGCAAATCTAATACTTCTCAACTACTCGAGCCTTCTCACAGTGTGAAGACACTCTTTGTTAATCACTCAACAATAATGACTAATGTCGTACGTCTATGTCGCTCACCTGCAAGGCTTCTAAGAAGCGAAAGGAACCGAGCCGTCGTCCTCGAGGTACCAGGCAGAACGTGGAGTTGTACAGCATCTCTCTGTAGTCATACCTGCAGTGTAGAAGTTCAATTGTGAAAAAATATCTTTCAAGACCAGCCCTATTTATAAAAATATCAGAAAAATATTGCCAGAGTATTGGGAAACAAAAAAAAACAGAACTAGAGATTTTTGGTAAAGATCATGGGAAACAGAGTCATGTTTGATGTATAGAGCACCATCATCGTAACATGAAAGAGTTAATATTTGATTGGCATAAAAAGCACTTAGATTAATCACTTACCACTATTACTTTACTTTTCTTACTAATATAACATCTTCTAATAGGACTGCAACACAGACCAGAACAACAAAACACCTAAACTATTAAACCAGTAATTGTTTTCTCCTTCAGGAAACGTCGCTTTTTTTCTTTTTTTAAACTCTAACCCACTCTTTACCCACTTCAAACCCAATGCCCTCTCTTACCTGCCCATCTCTGAATCACTCAATACTACCTCACTGCCTCCCATCTAATCTTACCCTCAGTCAGCACCACCTTGGATTAAGGAGCTGCTTGGAATTCTTTTAGCATGTGTTCATTGAAGGTTTTGTCTGCTCTTACATTAGACCGATACGTCAAACTGATTCTATGACACAGAATGGGAAACATGCATAGAGTCATTCTCTTTCAAACCCTTTCTGATTTAAAATTATATCACTAAAAAATGTGCGTAATGTAGAATACAATCTTTATAACACCAGGGTTGGTTTACCTTATAACATATGTGTAAACAGGATTGACTTTTATAAGATGTATCAACAGTAGCAGTAGTAGAATAACAAGGGAGTTGTTTGGGATGCATCGATCTTTAAATGATTTCTGTTCTAAATTACTGTATGCATTAATTTCTCTTGGAATCTTTGTTTAAATTAAATACTAAGCAGACGAGTCCTATGCAGAATAGGGTTAAAATGACTATAATGCAGCTATGCTTTTGAATGATTAATGGCTTTAAAAACATATCTATATGGATAATCCTACTTACTTGGAGAACACATGGCATTTAAAATTACACTCACTTCAGCGACTTAAGAGAACATTAGCGATCACAAAAGCATAAAAGCTTAATTTGAACCAAACGGCATGCAGGGAAAGACACCATTATGTTGAAAGAAAAAATCCATTATCAACATGGACAATAACCATTAATCCTTGCTATTGCACGTACCGATGAACATGACAGACATTATACTGTAGCTAAAGACAGGCTTTTAGAAATTAAAAAAAAAAAGAGAGAGAGAGCCATATCTTGGTCTTTCAGGGAATAAACCTCACAGCTATTATGTTCACGTTTGTTGTGCATGTACGCAGAAGACCAGATGTTTCACTCCGTGCATACCTTCACTTTCCCCCCCACTCTTCCAGATGGCTGCTGGTGGGGAGGAGCACTGTCACTATGTAATACTGGGTGTCAGCGCAGATGTCAAGCGTGAGTATTCAAAAGATTCGTTCTCATAAACCATCTCATCTCTAGGTGTGTCTTTTCTGTACCATACATGTGGTCTTATGGAGAAATAATGTCAGCAACCAACAAATCATTTTTCAAAATGTGTACTATTGCAATATTATAATATATTGCATATAATATATTGCAATAATATTTTTCAAAATGTGTACTATTGCAATAATCAACTATTCATTACTTTTTTTGCCTCAGCATGCAAATTGATGTACAGTGACTTACTGTACGTCACTGGAAAAAACATGAAAATGATTCTTCATTTCATATAATTATTGTGTAATTGAATAGAGCAGACAAAACCAATGAAGTGAAAAAACACAAGGTCAAAACAATCTGCTGCATGGATATGTCAAATCTTCAGGCTGTGAGAAAGCATGTGGTCAACATGGACGCATTTAATGAGGTCCTAGCCCAAACCGAATGTTCAATCACAACGACCACAGCGCTGACATTTCCTGACCATTCAGTTGGTTTTGTTTCTTTTCCACCAAGAAATGACAGACGTCTGTGTGAGAGCAAGATGTGAGAGTACCACTTGGGCGAGTTAAAAACTTTATCGTTGACTAAATTTATGAAATATTTAACAGACTGCAAATGATGTATTATATTCAAAGTCAAAGCCCAAGAAGCCTTATAGTCAAAAGTCCAAGTCCTCCAGTTCACGTTTAGACCAGAAGTTGACTCATTTTTTGGACCAGGCAAAATGTTTCACTTTCAATGGATTTTCTGATATAGGCAAAAGTCTAGAAAATGAGCAAGCTTCTCACTGTGGTGGTTGGGGCCTGATATGCTGCAATACCCCCACACTCCCTACTTCTGTAGGAGATAAAACGTAAAGATTTGTACGTAGATAGTGATAGATATTTATAATATTATAGGAAAGAGGATTTTAGAAGATTGTCCATATACACAAAAAAGTACTGGAAGTCTCTTTGGGCCAGCAAAAGAGAACATCAATTTGACTCCTAGCCTCCCAACAAAAATGGATGGAGTGAACAAAATTAATCCATGGTTTCTACCAGCAGGAGCCTAACAGCTCGAGTGGAACAGCCATGGTGTTGTCTACTGATATCTGTGCGAGAGACCAGACGCATTTCTGACAAAACAACACAGAGAATCACAATCAAAGGAGGGAACTGCTGTCAGCTGGGTTTCAGCGATCGTGTGGGTTCCTCCAGTCATTTGTCAAAGGACAGTGTCAAACAAGGACTGCGATTCATCATCCATCTAGAAAATTAGCTGTTTATTTTGTCAAAAATTTAAATGATGGGGTGTTCTAGGTGTTTTGATGTTATGATCACAAAAAAAACCTTGAGTTTTGCTCAGAGGCTGAAACAGTGGCAGTTTCAGTGCTACCCCTCGGTTCTACCCCACTGGCATCCTGTACTGACTTCATATCTCATTTTCTGCTTCCGCTGTGCTGTCGCACTTGTGCTGAGTTGATGGGCAGTTGGCTGTTGCCAGGACTGAACTCAAGCCAGAGGAATTTCAGTTTGAAAAGCACCAAGTAAAAGTAAATGCCATCAGATAAAAGGGAAAGGAAGAAAAAAAAAAAGCTAGTTGACAACCACAGGCTTTCTCCCAGCTCCACTCTGCCAGTGCCACCCAGGGCAAGAATGTCACACAAGCTAACACACGCACACACACAAACGTAAAGCCTTTTTTTGATCTCAGTGCAAATCACAGAGACGTCAGTGGTTCAAGGCACTGCCAGATGCAGCATCTTTGTTTTCATCCAACAAGACTGCACACCAAATGGTATACATTTGCGATACACACTGTCAGGCACGGTGGATGAAAACAAACAGCCCTACTATATAGGACTCTTGCATCAGACTAGTAAATAATAACCACTAGACACACAGACACTGTGTTTTCAGGTTTGAGGTAGAACACGATGTGATACAAGATTATCAAACGTCAGTGTCAGTAACACTGGGTAATCAACGTTTCTCAATACTCATGTTACACAGGGTTAAACAAACATCAGAGATTGGACTGGTCTCTCCAACAGAGAGTTTCTGCAGAAAGCCATCCCAAAGGAATGTGGAAACACAAGACATCAGCGATGGTTTTATTGAGCTTGTAAGGATTTAGTAACATCAATCTAATGCCAGGACCCCTCCTTTACCCCCACACAGATCTTGATTTAATATTTAGTGCAGATTAAATTACAGTGAAGCAACCGCTCTAACAATGCACTGAAGGCTAATTGTAAGACATTCAAGCAAAGAATACAAATATTATACTCACTTGAACTGAACTGAACAGAATACAAATATTATACTCACTTGAACAAAATGAAAGATATAATGCCGTCAATGCTTTATTGGAGCGCGGACTGTTTATGGTTATATTTAATTAAATTAATTTTATACCTAATGCAGTTTAGAAAAAGGTAAAAGCTACACCATCAGTACAAAGATGATTTTCTTTCCTCAAGGCACTGAAGGTCCAGTCCTCATCCTCTGGTTAACAAGTTCTATGACAGCTATATAAAACATTTACAGACACACAGAGGGGTATCAAGCCCCAGCAGAGTTCAATCTGACCCCAAGTTAATTCACTTGATTACAAAGCTTGGGAACTCTCGTTGCTTCTTTTTCTCTTTCACTTACCTCATTATCAGTTCAACTAAAACCCCCATCTCTTCAGCCTAGAGTTGGTTTAAATAATCACATACTGACCAAAACGACACATCTGTGTTCATACCCGTCGGTTTTGACAGAAGTTAGGAGGAAGTTTTGTCCACTTGTCTAATCATCCATTTATGGATGCTGGATGATGAAACACCTGAAGGGTGTTCTGAAGTGCTCTTTGGGTCCCATAAACCAGAACAAGGGAGTCTTGGAGATAATGAAATGACTGTTAATGGAAAAGTCATTAGTGCTGGAATGTCAGGTCTGACTTGTAAAGTCAAGCAAAATAAAACTGCATAACGGGCACTTTGGGTCATATCATTAACACCAGAGGCTTTTTCTGCTACCATCAAGAACTGTCATGAAGGAAAAGGATGCACTAGTTCTAAATCACTGATCAAATTATGTCACATTTATTAAAATCTACTTTTCAAAATAAAAAGATCTTAAGTAAAATGACTGCGGATGAAATTTTTAAATTGTCCACTGTGACGCTGAATTAGAATCATTACAGACATTACACTTTGGTTTGGTCAGTGTGTGCCATTTAAAAACAAATGCGGAGAGATTAGCAGATAATCTGAGGGATCCCTAACTTAAAGGAATGCTTCCAAACAGCCGGCATAACTCACTGCTGCTGGAGATAGAGCTGAGCAGATGCTGTTGCTCGTGCATTTGTTGCTCTGGAGGAGAGATAAGTCCGGGTCAGGAATGTCCCCCAGCCTGGGCCAAGCAGGAAAAAAAAATGTTGAAGAGATCGAAGGACGTGACAAGGAAAAGAGTGATGGAGAGGATGGAGGGATTGAATAACACAGAGGCAAAGGGCGAGCCAGAGGGAACAAGGGAGAGTGATGAATGGATGTGAAATGATTGGGGCAGGGTCAGGAAAGGGGCAGAGAAAGATTAAAAGTGGTGAGGGGGATGTAGAGAAAACAAGAGACTGGGGGGGACATGAGGGGGGGGGGGGTTGAGCAGAATAAAAAAAAGTAGATGACAGTAGCTGCAAAAATAAAATAAAATAATAAAACAGATGTGAATCCTAACCAGCACCATCTTTCTGTGAAAATAAGAATAAAACAGATGTGAATCCTAACCAGCATCCAACATCTTTCTGTAAACGTTCAGTAAATGTTTCAGTACACTGAAAGCTTCTCAGGGTGTACATTTGATTTTTACCAAAATCCGTGTCAACTCAGAGACTGTCTTCTTCTATTACTGTTCAAACAGCCTAATCTTGTAACGTTTCTCTTGGTTTAGAATTTGTTCCTCTGAGAATAGAATCTTGACCGCCTGGGCTCTGATCTTGTTGGAGGACTTCAAGGTGGTTATTGTGTTTGTATAAGGTTTATTTGTGATAATACTGAGGAAATGTAGTTCATGCACAGGTGCACTGGTTGTCAAAATGCAGGGTTTGGAGCTGTAGCACACATGTAGCAAGGTAAATTTATTTCAATTTCAATAAATTCTTTTTTTATTCCACGATGGGTAAAGCTGCTTGATTTGTATTGTTATTATGCTTAAAGGGGAACATAGCCTATTTGTTTTGGCATAAGCCTTTAAAATTAATGAAATAAAGCTGCTCCGAGCGATTTGAACATTTGAAGAAGGATATACTTTAATGAGAAAGACTTTGTTGTGTTAGAGGCATGAAGAAACTTTAATATCTACAAACAAAATGTGTAGATCTACAGAGTGGCACCCCCAAGTCACAGAACCCCAAGAAAAAGGTCAAGGAAATTTTGAACGCCAAGTTCATGAATTTAAGATTTAAAATGTATATAACAATACGGTATTACTATTGCTTGTACAAGAACTATAAAAGGCAAAATGTCTATAGCCTGCTAAAAAAAGCTCCAAAACACTGCCAGTGACTACATAGCCAGAATGAGTGGCTTCATTTTGCTGCTGAGAGAGTAAATTAGTGTCTCGCCAAGTCGAGCAGCCAAAAAACAAAAGTAAACACAGTCTCTTCGCTCTCAAGGGGGAAAAGATGATTACTTCACAATTACAAGACCACGAAAGAGTGAGGCCCCAATTGCCTCAGTGACAGAAAGAGAGATTACAGGGTGGTGGCTGCACTAATGATGATGGGGAAAAGCAGAAGTACTGCAGTTTATCCCAGAGGATATAGAAAAATCACAGCAACTACCAGAAATGTGTGCCACTTGGCTTTAGTGTGGGCAACAATCTTCATATTACGTATGAAAGGAGAATGCCGTATTTACAGCTAGTCTGCTCCAAAATTCTTTCCTGATCATGTGAGACATAAACTTGAGTCTGAAGGAGGAACATACTTTTACTGAAGCAGTTACTGAAAAATGTGCCATGTAAAATTTGTAAAACATGCCAAACAAAATCAGGGGCTTAACACAGACTAATTATCATTGATAAGATACATCACAACAAAACTGACACCAACTTTTTTCAGTCTTTCAAAAACAGTTATTGTCATACATAACTTGCCAAGTATCTCTAGTCTCTTAGAATGCTGAATGAAGAATGTAAGAATATAGCATGTCAACCTGTGTGTCGATACTGCACACACAACATATTTTTGCAGGGTATTTATTTTTATCCTAACAGAAAGTTTTATGCCTGTTTTTCTTGTAGCTTTCCTAACATAAAAATGCAATGTGTTGACTTTATTTTAACAAATCCAAATCTTCCCTCAAGACAAATTCAAGTGCTTTGTTTTAAACAAGGCATTATGAAGAGTGAATTCCTCAGCCACATCAATTGAAGGACACAAGGACAATTGAACTTGATTACATAGCAGAACATAAGACTTTACAACATTACTCTGCAGGGCAATCTAATTTTTCAGTATCACTGAAGACGACCTGGCACAGAACAAAGCTTCATCATCTCTTAATGAATTCTATGGCAACAACAGAGTTCAAAGACAACACTTTTCTGTCTCGGATACGACTTCACAGAAGAGGCCAGATTTCTTCAGTTGAGAGAATAGACAATTGAAGCCAATTGTACAGTACGTCACACACATTTACCCTTATGGTTAAATAATATTTTAGTTTTAATTGATGTCCACATCTAATCACACATTGATATGCAGTACTATAGAGCTGACCAGGGCTTTGCCACTTGAGTCCCCGACAATTTATTTTTATATCTTATAGGTAGAATATTCAGAAATGTAATGTTCATTTTTGTAAATATATAGAATGTAGCTTCCTTTTCCTGTAGTAATATAGCTGTAATCTGATACATGTATATATACAGTATATATATATATATATAATATATATATATATATATATAAGCTGAATATTAGTATACCCTAATTTGACATAAGCACAAGCCTTACACTTATATAATTGTGTTTGTAAGGTTTCTTGTTTGCAAAGACTCAGCGACACATTCAATGAGCTGTGTCACTGTAGTTTATCAGACCACCATACATTCTAATAGCTCATTGTTTTTTCCAAGTGTCTTGTTTTTAGAGTAATTCCGGGGGTGCTATGATATAGAAATTGTTGGGATTTGTAAAGGTATGCCACACGGTACAGGAAAAGCAAAGCTATCATTTCATAGAAGTTAGGAGAACTATCAGCGATACTCAGGATTATCGTGTGCTGGAGCTTCTCCTCTTCTCTCTGTGCTGACTGAAGACCTTATCTGGCAAAGTGGAGTCCAAAGAGGGCAGAGAGAGATTGCACATCTGTGTTTGTGTGTGTGAGCCACTTTTATCTGATGTTCTAAGTCATTACCCGGCCGGGCCCAAGAACGGTGGTTTGTGATTTTTCAATGCTGTCGACCATGGAAATATTATCACATTGTATGTGATGCAAGAAACGTGACAAAGTATGAGAAGAGACACAGATCATTTCCATTTAACACAAACAAGTATTTCTCCAATACCAGAGCTTCAAAACCAAAAAAAATATATTTTAAATATTTGAAGTTGGATAATACCCTACAACCTACATTACTTTAACAGTACCATAAGCAAATAACCCAACAACTCTCCATGACAAACTAAAGGGTTGAAAGCCCATGGGATTTAGCTGACCTTCTAGAGTGCTGCTTAATTCTGCATGTAGCTCTCACATCATATTTCACTGTACACTAGGGATAAAAGAAAAATGTTCCTGTCATGTCAGTCGAAACGCAGCGAGAAAGGACAGAAATCAAATATACTGCAGTGGATCAGAGAACAGTTTCTTGAGCACCACAACAGTGTTGGAGTACAAATACAGATGCAGTCTAGCTGGTTATACAATACAGTTCTTCAATATATATTACTGTATAACTGTTCAGTGAATATTATTATTTTTAGCTTAACCTCCCATAAAGTTTAGAAATCCCTTAACAGAGGATTTTTTTCAAACCTAGCACAATTATTGGATTTCACACAGACATACACTCTCAGGTCAGAGGGGTTTAACCCTTTATACAACATACTCTATGTACCACAAGTAAATGTATTCACTGTTTATATGCATACAAACCATTCAACAAGAAGCAGTTAAAAAAACCACATCAAATTTGCATGGTGCCTGGCCGTGTAGGCGAGAGGAAAGCTAAGTGTGTGACACTGGTGCTCATTTCCTATTCTGCTGTCTCTCATCATTATGAAAGATCAACATCAGCAGACAGAGACGAGACAGTTGTTTCCAAACACAGCATTGGGGAAAGCTCATCTCCCTTCTCATTGTTGTCACAGCCAAGCTCTTTCCTCGGTGAGGCTCAACCTGCTTTTCAGCCACAGAGAAAACACAGGGAGCCCAACAGCCAACAGGAAATATGTCAGATCATGCAGGTTTCATTTTGCATTCAAGTGCAAAATTAGCAACATTGAGTTACACTGCAAAGCTACATATTGGAGTCCATTTACTGTACAGTTATATTTGAATGTAAGCCCGAGGAGGGAGGTGGTGAGAGTAACAGGCTCACAATACCAGAAGTCATCAAGGTGAAAGCAGGGTACATCATAGACCAGGGGCCACCAACTATATTTGTCAGAGGGGCAGAATTTTTCTAGACAGACACCTGATCATTACTGTCCTTGAAAGTTTGCCAGTATAGTCAGTGTTCAGTTCAAAAAGTGCTCATCTGTGACCAGGAAATAGTAATTTGCAAACAAGAATCATATCTACAGAAGTATCATATCTGGGGCTTCATAGTCACAGCTGTTTATTTAAATGAATCAAATTGCCCAACATTCATGATGCTGTGCTGAAGGACTAACATGCCTAATCCTTACTGCATGTTTCTGCTGCTAATTTGCAAGACATTAATAAAATCAAAAGCTCCTGATAACAGAAAAGGTTCAAAGCCTTAAAAATGCTGTGATGGTCTACAAAGTGTAATTTTCATTATTTGGCGGATGCATAAAGATTGAATCTGTCCGATGAGGCTTTGTGGTTACTGCCTGCAATATTAATAAACTCTATCCAGCAGCTCACAATCAATTGGTAAGTTACTGACACAGATGAGTTATTAGGGATGACAGCTTTAGGAGAGCAAGACTTGGTTCTACAATTATAATGGCATTATTATTTAATTACCAGTGGCACTGTGCAAAACATCTACAACAGCAAGAGAGTAACCAAGAACTCGTAAAAGAGAAGAATAATCCAGTCATCTAAACACAAAAAGTAGCCAAATTATCCACCAGTTTTCCCAGATGAATTGTGAGCAATTCCAGGTGAGAACACACTATTCCATCTCCAGAGGTTATTTATGCTGCCGTGTCAAATGCCTTTTGAAAATAACATGCATATGATTCTGTGGTCCTCTAGTCCTCTAAAAGTGTCTTTACACATCAGGGTCTTGCAGAGATGTTTTCTAATGTGCTATAATACTATAAACTTCGGACTATTTTTTAAATCACAAATAAAAGCAGCTGATGAAAAATGTATAGAAGATCATATTAAAATAAAAATAACAGTGAATAAATATATTGCGTTTGAGATGTATAATGTGACGATGGGCAGTTAGATTTGTGGTTTACCATCCTCCCACCTCTGATTATCACCCCCCAGCTCTGCAAAGCTGGTATCGAGTTGGCTAGCAGCCCTCAGCCAGGGGCTTTGGCCAATATTAAGGATTAAAACCCAGCAAGTCTATAAATACACCTAGCAGACTAACGTCAGCACCCAGCCAGCCACTGTACTCACCACTCACTGCTGGATAGCTGTCATATTTTTTTCCCTTTTCCACTGCCTCTTTCTGGCTTTTAATTTCTCCCTCAGTCTTTCAGTTTCCCATACTCTCACTGCTTTCTTTTTGTGTTCCAATTTCCCCCCTTCAATTCTTTCTTTCACAGTCCATCCTTTCTCTGTCTCCCTCCATCCTTCTCATACTTTCTTGCTTGGCAGGGCCTCTTAATTGGAAACAAGCTGTGAGACGGCTTTCAGCTTGAGGTTAAAATTGCATCTGACCTGCCTCCTGCTGTATCTTTTCTTCTCTCTTAGCTGTTTTTACATGCTCATACTCGGTGGCTGAGAACAGATGTAGGAAGGACAGACTGTGGAAAGAATGGAGCAGAAAGTTCACTCTTCCCACTGACTAGAAACAGCAGTAGGATGACAAGTAAAATATGTGTACTTGCTCTGAGTCTTTGTTATTTAGACCTGTATACAGCTTAAAATCTATATGCATGCTAATGTGGTGGGAACTATTATTTCCACACAGTTTGTCAACACTGAAGACTCATGAGGCTCACAAACAAGAACACTTCTTTAAAATTTAGTTCAATAAGAAACATTAGAAATTGTATGTATTGTATGTATAATACAATTAATTGCCTATTGCAAATATTAAAATGTTGAATCAAATTAATTAGTGGAGACTGGTTAATTTAAACTGACGTTACTGGTTTGGCTGGAATTTAAAATTTTATTAAAACATTTATAAATCCAAGTTAATTTTAATTATTATTAAAATGCAAAAAACATGTTGAGTCAGAATGTAGATGAATTGGTTGACTACAGTGTGTGAGTCAAGGAGTGAACTGCTGCCTACTCTAAGGAGAAGCTGAATCTAGTTCATATTTTTACAATCTGCAACATGTTACAGGCTGCTTACTGTAGCTCATTTGTTGTTTACAGCACCAAATATCTCACAGGAACATTTCTTTTGAAAAGCTGAATCATGACACAAAAACAAATACTGATCTCCTTGGCAACTGCCATCCTTCACTACTGTCCCACCCACGTCTTTGGCCCCTCTAAGTCTCACTCCCATGGAAAGAGATGCACAGCTGGGTAGCAGGCCAAGGATAGAAAGTGGGTCTCTGGGTATGATTAAGGATGAGAATGATTCATTTTCTAAGAGACCGATGAATCAGTCTTGTTGGATCTAGTTGTAACATCAGGACACCCCCCCTGCAGCCCAGAAAAGCTAATCCACATTCTAATGTGCAGTTCCGACAGGTGTAATAATTTATCAGATTATTAATCTGTAATAATCCATTATCCTAGTGACCAGTGTCACCAGAAATCTATATTTAATACATAACAAACCTTGTGTGTGTTTGAGATCAAATTAAGATAGTGCTGCCCAAAAAGTACATTTTGCTCTACCAGTGGATCGCAAAAGGAATACTGGTAGATCACAAGCAATCAAAATAATATACTTCTGTAGTGTCCCAAGAACTGTGGGAATTGAATCGTTTTGTACTGTACAATGCCTCATCATATAATATATAAGATATATTCAGTTTATATGAGCAAATATATATTCAATATTTTCAATATAAATAAAAAGTGTGCCATTATTACTCTTGCCACAGAACAAAATAACAGTTGACAAATACTTTAATTTTTAAAACCTTAGTAAGTCATTGATAGGCAACACGTTCAACAAATAATAATTAGAATAGTGAAACTGTGACAAAACAAACTCCAGACATGTCCTGTTAGAGTGGAGCCCAGTTGCAGACAGAAGGAGCACATAGTCCAAATAGTAGTTGTTACTTGGGCTGTCTAACAATTCAAAGAAAAGCAACTGACACCAAATCGGTGTACTGTGTTTTACATTCTGTTTTATTTGTTTTACTTGTTAAAATGATGAAATTATAACAGGAAAAAGTTAAGTAAAGTATATTTAAACTGTAACACAAAATGTGTCATTTTTCTTGGTGTTCTTTTTTGCTCCACAGATGGAGTTGTGGTGGAGTTGTGAACATTACTGTGCATCTTGTCAGTCATCTTGTCAGCCATTGACTTGCTACTGCCCTGGGTTTGGTGAGAATGGTCTGACACAAGTCGGACTTCTGACCTGAAGTCAATGCCTTGGCAAACTAATGCTGAGCGCTGAGATAATATTTTAAGCTTGGATGCACGGGGAAAATAAAAACGCCTTCCCACAATATATGCAAATGACAACCTGCAGCCTGACTTCCATTGTTCCATTTCTGCATTTTTTTAATACTCGAACTCTCTGAGTCCTACCATCCTACTCAGGGCAAAATCAGCCTCAATAAGGGCAACTTTAAGCGGAGGGACAATAACAGTGTTGGAGATACAGTATGCGTTATTGTGCACATAGAATAATACTGTACATACTGTACATTTTTTAAACTTAAACTTGCAACTCTTTAATTTGGGAAATTATTATTCCTGGTTAATGTGTTGTTTTCGCCAGCCAAATAATCCAAGAACACAATTATACAAACCTAAACAAACCTGAAAATAACAATTACACTTTCTATAAATGAGCAGATATTCTGTTGTTGGACTGGAAATAAGTGTAAAGCCTGCTGATGTCACTGTGGTGTATTGTAGATTTACTGGCAGAAAACCACGAAATATTCTGTGACTGTGCAATGAAAGTGGTAAGGGTTAGTAAAGTAGTTTAAGCCCTTTTCTTCTAAATGCTATTTAATGACAGCAGGATTACATTTTCCAGTTACAGTTGTAGCTTCAAAACCATCTATATCACTATGTGGTATTGAAATCACTTTTTGGCATCACTTAGCAACAGGCATTCCAACGGATAAACAGGGAGCAGAAATTAAATGGATAGTCATTTTCTTAATCCTACAAATTAATTACATTAGCCAATATGTGCCTCCACAGATTTTGGGAAAGTCTGCAAGTCATTTTTTGGACATGAAGAAACAATATTTTGGATATGACATGACACCAACTAACTGACTCTGTATCTTTGGTTATATGCTTTCCTTTATCATGACAATCATATCACTAAACACTTTTAGCTAAAGAATAAAGTAGCCTAGAATACCAAGGACAGTCAACCATGAAGGACAATTTACGAGTGCCAGTCCAAGCTAAGAAATGTCTGTTTGCTGCTTGTTAGTAATAAATATTCCTATATAGCTATGTATGTTCTGGTATACAATTGCATTACAATCTATAGTCTCATGCAAAACTATTTGTGGAAATTTACTGTCAAATGCACTTTTTTAGTACCAATGGCACTTTTTTTGAATGGCATCGCCAACTACATGAAACAAAAGTTTTCATAATTGACCACAAAAACCATTGGCCAAGGTTGGCCATCAAAACAGAGCAACTAATAATTGAGGAGGGTCAGTAAGTCCTTGTTTCCAAACCACTCAGGGACACAAAGGACACTGGCTGAGGCCAAGGCATTGCTGGCTGATTCAGTGGGGTTTGACTGGGAAATGACTGAGAAAACAAAGCCCAGGACTTGCTTCCTCTCACTGGCACCAGTGCTTTGTCCCAGTTAATGCACACTAGTAAATACAGAGTCAAACAGCTCAGAGTCACCAGTAACAACACAGTATATTTTAGGGGAAGACAGATTAGACCCCAATAGTCAAAGCTAACAAGACAAACGCACAAGTGAAGGGGGCCGCACATAGAAGTACTCTAAGTCGATAATACTAATATGTGCACAACGGTGGCAAAGGTACTAGAGTATGTCCATTTTTGTGCAATTTTAAAGGCTGAAATGTGAAAAGTACCAAGCAGTTAATAGTTGAATAACATTAACACAGTGACTCTTTGGCAGACATGATAGGTTATTAATTAATAACAAAGCTATAAGCTATAGGGACTGTTCTATGTATATAATATTGACATTTCTCATTTAGAAAAACAAAAGTCAAAATTATATCTGAATAAAAGGGTGGAGTTTGCACTGTTTAGCACTTTTGTTTTGGTACCTACAATCGTCCAAGGCTGTATTATTTGATGTATTAAAATTTGGACAGCTGATTTCTGACTTAATGATGGGACAGTCTCTTCATGCCAGACAATGGTGTTTCTCCACTGCTACTGTAGTTTACCAGAAAATTGTGACATCGCTTCTGTTCGATATACCATACATGGCGCTTGCAATTTTTTTCAGGCAGAAAAAATTACACATGCTAACAAATGATAGAAACAGCTGTTTTGGAGTAATATCATCAATCAAATCATACAAAATTACTCACTTGTCATATTCTAGGTTGTCTTTGTCGCAGCGTGCATCCTTGTGCTTCTGCCAGTCCTTCCCATGCTTGCAGGTGGTGAGGAGAACCACATCCTCGGAGTTGTGAACATGGTACAATGCGTTTCGAGTATCTGACCCTATTCCAGTTAGGTATCTTTTCCCCTTAAATACAAGCATGTACTTACGAAAAGGTGGGATGGCATTATGTTTGAGATAGCCTCTTTGGCCTCCTGTCCTAGGGTGGTCTTTAGAAAAAAGGGGAATAGAAACGTCAAAGTTGGGTCTGAAGTTCTCCGTGCTGATGCTGGCCTTGGCTAACATGGCAAAGCCAATGTCAAAGCCCAGGTCTTCTGTGTAGTCTGGCCAGGTGCCAGAGTACAAGTTAAAGATGATGTGGTTTTTGCCTCCATTCCACAGCGGAAGGCTGGGGATCTTTGCTCTAAGACTGTGCACATACTGTGGTGACAGCTGGTCTCGGTCCAATGTGTCCAGACTCAGGACAAACAAGCACGCTTGTCCTGGGTCAGCTGTATAGAACCTGGAGCTTTCAATAGACAGCAAAATGTTCTGGTAACTCTCAGACATTTTCTCCCCTTTCTGCTGGGGATAGACATAAACTTTAAAGCCGTTCCTCTCACACAGGGTGAAATCAAAACAGGACTCCATTCTGCAGCGTCTTCCAGAGTAAACGCCAGTGTTAGCGTCCCTTTTCTGTCTGGGTGATATGTGTTCATTGTGATCATCGCTCCAGGCCTGATCCCAGGAGCTGAAACGCTGCAGGTATCCGGGGAAGCGACGCCACCGAGCCCAAGAGTGGTAACCGGTGAGGCTGCGTTCATCACGCTGGCTGGATCCGCGTCTGGACAGGGGGACTTGTATCCCGCCCAAACAAAACAGCATAATAAGACACGCACCGGCGGAGAACAGGATTAAGTACCGTTTTTTGGCCTGCATGTGTCCTTTGATCAGAGGTAAGGTGTCGGCCAATAAATCCAAGTAGTTCCCAAGTTTTGGTTTCACCACCGCCTGCGGGAACGCTCCGCCATCTTCCCACGGGCTGCAATGGCTGTGCGTTCACGTTTCCCACCTTCAGCTTCAGTGGCCTTTCACAAGTCCGGGAGCTGATCCAACGCATGTGGGCGATTTATAATGTTCATCCACTCTTCGTCTCCTCGTCAGTAACTATATCAATGACCTGACAACACCGTTCCTGTACAACAGAGGAGCCTAAGCCACTTTAATTTGAGCACCTGAAGTGGGCACCCAGTTTAACTTTTATATGAACATGCATATAAACACAATGACCGACGCTCTAGTTAAGTGGAATCACACGAAAACTAAAACGACAGCAAACTAAACGTGGATAAACTTTAGTCTGTGTATCGCAAACTTGTTGCCAGAACATTTTAACCATGGCTCTAATTAAATCATAACAACTAAAATGACAGAGTTTCAAAGAATTTTAAATTAGCCTCCAATTAAACGTATCACCACATAAATGTGTAATTTATGCTGTTTGGTTCTTTCATACAGCTGAATATAGTCGAATTAGCCTGCTAGCATGCTAACTACCTGGCTAGAATGTGAAAACATTCCCAGTTAGCCTGTTAGCTCAGCGACCGCATCAAAGTAGATTTAGCGGTGGTTGTTGAAGTAAAAACAGGGACTGCTTCTCTTCTCCATGACTATAATCTAGTCTTCCCATTACTCCAAGGATTGTGGAGATGGCTCTGCCCACGAGAGAGAACTCTGAAATTCTCAAAAAAAAAATTTTCAAAAGTGTTGAAACAGCAGCTTCAAACACATAAACACTCACAGACAGGAGAAGGGCTGTAAAGACTGAGTGGAGTGGAGCAAAGCAAAGCCGCACGGCAAAGAGTCCCAGCAGGACGACTGCTGATGATGAAGATATGACGTCCGTCCACCGCGCAAGGTGCGTTATCTTTGGTTTCTCCTACATCCGCGGCGGGCGGGGCTTACAGTGGCACTAAATTAATTCCAGGCAAAAAGAGAAGACAGTGTGCGACACTGCGCGGATCCTATCATAATTGTACAATGAGTGAGAAGCATCGATGTTGAATCAAATGTTTTGTGCTGTTGTTAAAATAATTTGATGTGACTAATTTGATTTGACTGCCCAAACTACAAAAAACTCACAGGGACCATGCACATTTTCTAATGTGGAAGATTTGGAAAATAAATAAATGCATGTCATCTTGAGTATTATTTATAATCATGGGGTATAGGTATAGCTAGGTATAGCTCTTGGTTGTCTTTAATTAACTTTGACCTTTATTTGGGAGAAGTTAATTCTATTCAGAAATTGAATACATTAGCAAACATTACGCTGGACTAGATAATAAAAAATACAAAACACCAATAAATAACTAAATATGGACATTACTATATCATTTGGCATTAATCATAGTGGGTTTTCAGAGCTACTCCCCTAACAAAAGTGTGAAAATTCAAAATGAGGAACATGACGCAGCATTCTTTAATGTGATTCAAACTGTTTAACGGTTATCTGTACTGCCCCACTTCCTCATGGATCACTGATCAGAGATAGTAAAGGATATGACGCCCCCCTCCTCACACCCTACCTCCTCCCTCTGTGGTTGACTCCCACCTCCTTGTCCCAATCATTCCTTCCCTGCCATCAGACTCCATTTTCAGTCTAGTGCACACTCTGGTCATCTTTCTGATGACTGATGTGTGCATAGATAGACGTGGCTCAGCACTTGGCATTCCACCAATGTGCTGTGCTTTATTTATGTGTCACTGAATTTTAATGCAAGGTCTTTAAAGTGTTCTCTTTATGTGGAACTGTGACATTTTCTCATGTCTTGAAATATGTTTTTGCACCTTCATCAGTCTATCTTCTACTGCTTATCCTGACCCAGGATTATACTGGTATGGGCGGTAGAGGTCCGGTCCATCAGCACAGAGTCACGCAGCCATTCAGTTAAATTAAACCTATGATGAATTTAAAAGTATCCTGTAGTCACATTTCCATAACCTATAATATATATAAACATGCTAAATACCACAGTGTAAATGAATGAGCATAAGTGGAAGACATGGTCTGTATTTAGTTTGTTAAGCCTGACGAACACTTAGGTTTTACACTACTGTAACAACAGCACAGACCCAACAGAGCTACAGTATATCAAGTGAACGGCCTTATTTAAATTGGGATGCATCTTTGGATGCACACACAACGCAAACACACACACAAACATTGAGGGTGTATTTTGGTCTAGCCATTATACAGTTTAATAGAAATGTGGAGGTGCTGACTCCAGGCTGTTGCCTTGGGTTGCAGAGTTGAGCCTTGGCCAGATTCAGAGCAGCCGGGTGATGAAGTCAGGGCTGCACTCCCACTGTGTCATAAACACAACCATGCCAGCTTCTAATTTGGATGCACTCAGGTCAGCATAGATTTCTCTGCCTGCTCATCTGCCAGCCAAGAAACTAAACAGTCAAATGGCAAATTGCATTACTCCTAGGCCCATTATAAGATAGTTAATTTGTTTTGGTGTTGGTGGAAAATGTAAGTTAATAACAACAAGTTAATATACGTTGACCTACCTTCTTTTCTGCTTTTCTATTACAAATACATATATATGTAAATATAATATATAATATATAAATAGATACTGAAAATATACTACACATATATATATACATATACATATATGTATATACTGTTTTCACTGAAAATGAAAATACCCTTGGTACAAACAGGTTTCAGCCAGAGGTCAATCACTAATGACTGGTTGTGGTGATAACATTCTTGGCATAAATCTCATGCAGAGCTGTGCTGTTCGGTGGAGCAGCACATCTCCCACAACAGCATTTCAAAACCTTTAACCCACCCTCACCACCCCAACCCCCTCCCCAACATTAATATTACAAAAAAAACCTATAAACCAAAATTGCTGCCTTATCAAAATGACTCTGGAGATCCTGTTCCCACGCAGTGAAATATATTCAGATATAATACAGACATATGAGTCCTGTATATGCTAGTGCAAAGCAGACGCACACAGTTGCTTGCCTCTTTCATGTATAACACAGCCTTGGTATGGGAATAATTTAATGTTCCCTAGTGACACAGACCCACAGCCTTGGTGCGGCGCCTCATCCATATGTGTTAATGCTGTGATGCACAAATCACATACAGTATAAGTGTCTGTAAACTGAAGGCTTCACAGACAAATGGAGGCAGAAGTGTCGTGCTGCAAAGAGAGAGCATTATTTGCATAGTATTTGATACAGTGTAGCCTCGTTCAGCACACGGCCTGTGGTGCAGTGGTTCTCAAATGATGGGAATCACAGTAAAACATTTATTTCTAATTGTAAAAATAAATTCATATTATTAACTGGTGAGCTGGTCAGTGTGGTCAAAAATAAGTAAAATGCACAATCCACTGTAAATCAATTCCAATTCCCTCCTTTGGATTTGTCATATAAAACAGGTATTACACATGCCTGCTGTTATTTGTTCTGCTGATTCAGCTATATACAGAACCAAGTTTTTTGTACTATTTTTTTCTTTCTTTCTTCCCTTCTTTGCTTGTCTCTCTGGAGTTGACTTCTTGTTTAAAGTGAATCACTGTTATCTTTTCTGGGAATGAAAAGCTGCCGTCTGTTAACTTCAGGTGATTCATTCTTTCATACCTAGTAATTTACTGAATTAGCGACTACTACTAGTACTTGCTCATGTCTTTAAATGGTCTTACTGCTATAATGGTAATTTGAGTAGATTACACACATTGAGTAGTTTGATGTTAAGCCAAGCCATCTTTAAGTGCAGATTATTGACTGTACTGATATGTTCTTTTTTTATTGAGTCTACTGTCTAACATTAGGGTGAAGAAAGTGTTCCATTTAGTTTAAATAGCAGAATCCATTACGTTAGACACAAATACCTGGGAAAAACCAGAGAACAAAAGTCTCAGTCACTGCCAATTTGTCCTACGGCATAACACTTGATATGTGTCTGGTGGCCGTGCTGCCAGTGTGTGAACGGGAATGGAAATGTGTGGTGATATACCTGGTGCATATAGATGGGCTGAACTTAAGTGCATGAGTAAGTGGAGCAAATGAAATTTGAGAGTGTTCCTTCAGAGTAAAGAGTACTTTTTAAGTATAAAGCAATTAATAAATGAGAATAAAAACAAACAATCCTTCAGCCTTACAATTACTGTTTCAAACCCAGCAATAACCTTACTATAAACACACGCACATACCAACAAATGATACACACACACTGCGGTGCCCATAATGTGATAAACATATTGTGCAGAAAGAAACATTTAGAATGTTTCAAGTTGACTGTGCATGTGTGTGTGTGAGTGGGAATGTCTCAATCACAGAGCTAAGATCGGGTTCAATTATACATGCAATAACTTTGCGGTCTCAGCAGGCCAAGAAGCCATTTATATGCTAATATATATGACAACAGTAATGAGTTGCAATAAAAAGGCATCTGCAGCTTGATCAAATCTGATATCACAGCATTACCACAATCACTCTTTGCTATTCACTCTTTTACTTGTTAGTCCGGGAGCTCCTCGTGGGAAAGCGTTTTCGGCGTCTAATACTCCTGATGTAATAACGCTTCTGCCGGCCATTGAAGTCTGTTAGCGTTAGGTAATGGTGTTGTGTACGAGTCAGCGATGTGCTGTTAGGGGAGAATGAAAATAGAGACATAATGAAAGTCAGTCAAAGCTCAAGTCGACAGACTCAAACCTTTGTTCACAGCTGTAGAAAATCCTGCTCCAAGACGTTGACTTTACACACGAGACAACAGTGATTACACCAGTTAGGCGTCGACATCTCAGTCTCATTTGCAGAAATGATAAGACGTTACATTATCGCTTTATTGATTTTTTTTAGAAAATATAGAATTGTTTCTTATGCTCTATTGTGTTATCACAGTTAATTCTGCAGCTGTCCTCACCTTCAAATAGACTGGCTATTTCCATTGAACAAAATAAATAAAATATACAATGTCCTCAATTTCCCCATTCCCCATTTACCCATCTCCAGTGACAGCCCCAAAGCCCTGGGTGGGACCTGCCCCTCATTTTAGGACCCACTTTCTTAAGGTGAAGCCATGAGGCAAGAAGTGCCTCAGTCCTGGGGCAAAAACAGACTTCTTTTGTCTTATGAGCAGCACCAAAGATGACATTATCAACCAATAAATGCAGTAATGAGTCTTTACTGTAATGAGTTTTTACTGTTAGAGCCGGCTTCGAATGCTTTAAATTCTTTCTGTACGGTATGTTAGTTTGAGGAATGACACCAACTTGGCACACAGTCCTGTTACAGTGATGGGTCTCTGCCACTGGATGGTTCCAGATTCATGGCAACTGACAAAGTACAGCAAATAGATTGATTGATTCACTGCTGTTCTATCTGAAAGTGTTGCGCTTCATCTTGGGCCGTAGTCTGCCTTTGACATGAGATGGAACTGTCAGACACTTCATCACACCTGCCCCAGGAAGTCATGATGAGTCCTGCCAAGAAGCAAGAATGGAACATTTCTCATCTCTGCTCTTCGGTCTCGTCTCCTCACACCAAGGTTGGTACGGGCAGGTGTGACTCAGCCACCTGTCTGAGCCACAGAGCGAATATCTCATCTAAAAACTGCACAAAGACGCGGCTGCTTCTGCAGGCTGTACCATCACGACAGAGCCCACGCAGACCTGCTCTGCTACCACAGGTGCGTTTTCTGAACTGAAAAAGGTCTGAAAGTTTGATATCATACTATAAAAAAATATTCTGGTTATGAATAACAATATACTGGAATTGTAGTATACAGAGAAACTTTTTAATTAATCACGTTGTACTGCCAGAGAAATATTAGGCTATGACTTACACATATTTAGTGTATATGAAGCCACTTGCGGTGACAGGGAGATTTTCTGGCACAATGTGATGCTGCTTCAAGTTAGAAGAAGAGGAAGATTTTTTGATTTTTAAAATAATATTTTATTAAGAAGAAGAAGGCAGTGGTCAGGGTCAGTGTTTCTCAGCCTTGTTTGGGCAATATAATGAAACATAATGACCTTGATTCTAGATTTTCTCACCAGTTACTTCAGTGTGAAAACTGTGCCTGTTTTGTTGAAAACAATTCTGAACTACTAGCAAGAAGTGAAGAA
Organism: Cynoglossus semilaevis; assembly: GCF_000523025.1. Taxonomy (NCBI): domain Eukaryota; kingdom Metazoa; phylum Chordata; class Actinopteri; order Pleuronectiformes; family Cynoglossidae; genus Cynoglossus; species Cynoglossus semilaevis. The sequence continues at coordinate 11,769,358 of NC_024319.1, read as the reverse complement.
AGTCACTGACAGATCCATCTCATTCTTCAAACTTAATTTATATTAATGTTAATTGAATTTAACATTGATATCAAAGGGGGAAAAAACAACCAACTTGATCAGCTGGGCTTTGTCGTACAGCAGCCATGCATGGTCGCTCATTTGAACTATAATTCATAGACATGATGCTTGTGTGTGAAATATTGTCAGACGTGTGAGCAGAAGGAGCAGGACGTTGTACCCTGTCAGATTCCAGTGAGTGACGCCTGCTGTGTGCAGCCTCTACTTCAAGGGCCTGAAAAAGATCAATGAGGACGAATAGCTGCTTGACTGGCCTACAAATTGAACCACCTTTAATCACCTCACACAATTCACAGCAGTATGAAAGTTCACGCCATGAAAGGGGGTTTAATCAGTGGCCGACCTGAATGGAGCTCGTAACAAAGGACACATGGGACCTGGGGGTGGAGGGGGGGGCACATGCACACACACGCTTTCATTTACTAATGGAGATACTGTACTGCTGATGGAAACACTAACCTATGTATGTGGCCATCCATCGGCACAGCAGAGTTAAAACAACCCTATTAGTGCAGCTGAATACTGACAGTAGCCTTCAGTTTATAAATCTCTGAGTCACTCCTGACAATGTTACCCAGAGTCCTTAGTGGAGAGAGAGCTTGTTATCACACAGTGTAGCTCACAGGTAAAAGGCAATCACCATTTGTCAGACAATTCAAGAGTTTCACTGACAAATGATAATTACCTGACTCAACAGTCAATGGCCACCGGCTCCTCACAGAACGGATACCAAGACCTGTCAGTGTTCTCAATAGGCGTAAATGTGAGGGTCATTTGGTCGATGGCAAAATAAATGTACCGTATACACTTGACATACGACCCTATACAATAGGACTAAAGTGTTACCATGTAAGGTAGATACCGTGTTGTTATTTTATTTATGGCAAACTGCACCTACACTGCACCGTAAAAGCAGCCTCACCTACAGAGAACAATCACCGTAACAAGGAGAAAAAGCCCTAAAGGCAGCAGAAGGTTAATGAAGTAGGTGCGTGGCTGGAACCCTCATTAGTGGAAACCTTTCATGATGTTTCCCTGGAAGCTCATCCACTGCAGCTGACCCATGTGCCGCTGAGAATGTGACCTTGGCGTGATGGTAAAGGGGTAATAAATCCAGTGGCCGCAGGGACGCTGTGAGTCGTTTGTGTGGATTGTCAGGTCAACGAGGAGGTGAACCAAGAATCTAAATTACACCTGTCTGTCACTTTCTCTGTCCCACTATAAAACACACTAAGATAACGTTGCTCCAGTGGCTCGCAGAGGCAGGAAACGCACTGTACGGAACATTAAACACAACTCAGCTGCCATATGTCACGTCCCCGCTCCGCCATTTGACCCGTCCAGGTCCACTCAGTGGTTGACGAGCAGAATCAAAAGATCATTTTAAAAATATAAGCTAGATCACAAAAAAAGCACGTTAAGGACAGCATGCAGTTTCACAATGATAAACACTGTGGTCTCTGAGCAGATATTGGTCTGTGATGAAATCTTGCTCTTCCGCGCAGAGAAGTGACAAGGAGAAACAAACAGCTCTCTATATATGACTGCTATTAACCTCTGCCTCACACTGCTTAAAGGGAGTGCCAGCCTGTTAAAGTTATTGGTAATAAAAGTCTAATTTAATCTGTGTCTGAAACATGAAGGGTTATAAAGGACCACGACTTGGACAGGTGGCAGGCGGTATGTAGAGCCATAGCCGGTTTAGATAGGTGTGATATGCTCTTAACAGTACACAGATCCGTCAGCGGTGACTGAGGAGATGTCCGAGGACTGAGGTGCTTCGGTGAAGGTCAGAATAATGTTAGTGCGGGTTCGTTCCTACTTCCAGATCAATGCACCCATCTACAGCCTCACATCTGAAATCACAGCTGCTCACCGAGAGAGGAGGTGAGACGGATAGATGTCATATAAACAGAGCTCTAACGCCACCTAGAGCAGCATTCGTTATGTGTTTGACTACACTGTGGAACTGCAGATATTTTAACAAGGTCCACAGGTCCGCTGACCTGATAGTTAAACCTGGGAAACCCGATTTTTAGTGTGTCTTGTGAATGTAAATGTAAATTTTACCTTATTTATTTCAATTTGAATTAAATTACTAATTTACTCATATTCATACAATACTGCGCCTTTCTCTTCCTAATATAAAATGTTGTACTTATATATTTATATAATTTTAGTTTACTCAGTAAAAAATAAATCTTAATGTTAATGTGTTAACAGTTTTACTGGCCAAGTATGAGTAAACATATGCGTTCCCCCTCCCTTCTGTCTTAGGCATGAATAAACTAAGAAAATGTATATCTAAAAAAAATGTTCACGTTTTTATTTGCTTTCTTTGGAGACCCAGGAAAAGCAAACTGCAAATTAAGACAGTATGAAAACTACGAGTCAAAGTTGTTCCCACTCGTCTGCGGCACATAGAGTAGTAAAACCAAACACACCCAGCGATAGAGTCACATGGTCGATCATGAGGAAGTAAACAGGGAAGAGACGAAGGTAAGTTTATTCTGCTTGTATTATGTTTTAATTGGTATTTACTATTTGTTTATGCTATGATCGCAACAACAAAATAAACCTTACAGCCGCATGTTTTATCATCTGAAGTATGACATTAATGGGTGAAAACGTGCAGGCTTGATGCCGATTTTAGCCTCTATGTATGAGCCCATGCTAACAGCTAGTGTACAACTGTATTATACACTCAAATTACGAGAATAATATTTCAAGGTCACATCATGGGAGCGCTGTGATAAATTATCGGCTCAATTATTGAATAATGTTTTCTATTGTGAGTAACTGTCACAGTCGAATAACATTACCTGAGAGACAGAGGTGTTTGAAATCTAATGTCGTATAGACTGAGGAATGACAGCAACATCTAAAGATAAAAATAAAAATACCTAAATTATGTATATTTAAGATTAGTAGACATAGGAGGGGCTGCAACAATTTGACTAAACAAGTCAGTAGTTATTATCCAAGTCTCACAGTCTGTTTGACTTGCCTAAAATGTAAATGGTTGTGATTTCAGTTTGTCATTTCAGATGTGAAATTCTTTACTGTTGTTTCAGTTGTAAACTTTTACATAGTGAGGTAGCAATCATTGTTGTTTAATACAGTGTATTACTGCATCACTCATATTATCTGCATTATTTGTCCAAATACTGAGGTATCTGGGCCTGTCTTATCTTAAAAAACAAAAACAAAAATCAGTTTCTTTTAATTTAATTCTATGAAGATATCCTTTTATTTGTGTCAGGAGCAAGAGTGAATATCTGCTCCATTATGGAGGTGTACCACCAGGTCCTATTGATGCAAAGACTTTCTTTAGATTAAGTAAGACATATGCTCCATCGCTTGACTGAGCTGCTTGCCAGTACAGATTTGTTTCTTATCGAATGTGTGGAGGAAAACCAGACAACAGTAAACACAGACTATTTAGCCACTCAAGATATCTATGGAGCAAGAATATGCAAAATTTTTGGATAAATAAGTATATATATATATATAAATGATCTCAATTAAAAAGTAGCTCAATTGATTTTGTTTCAACTTGCAGGAATAATTTCTTCATTTGCTTATCCATGAATACACCCTCTGTCTGATGACTATATCACTGCCTGAGAAAGAAACTGTTGCGCATCAGCCTGATTATCTGCCTCTTCTTTCAACTGCCAGAGGCATAAACAAGCTAAAGGTCATTGATTAATTAAAGTCCCTGTTCTCTCTATCTGTCCCCCTTCCCTCTGTTCTTGGTCAGCTGTGACATCTACTGGAAAAGGACCACAGAACTTTGGAAAGTGCAGCTGCTTTTTTTTACCTTCTGTCCTTCAGCCATAATGGTGGACTTTTTGGCAGAAAACAACCTGTGCGGCCAGGCCATCCTCCGGATCGTGTCCAGGGGAAATGCCATCATTGCTGAACTCTTGCGACTTTCTGACTTCATCCCTGCAGTTTTCAGGCTGAAGGATAAAAGTGACCAGCAGAAATATGGAGACATCATCTGTGACTTCAGCTACTTTAAAGTACAGTGTGAATTAATCTGGACATTAACATGTTTTAGCTGCTGACCTAATGTGTAAAAAAGAAATACTTTCCCCAGAATTTCAAAAATGTAGTTTTTGTACAACTTTATAGCAGAAACAGTTCCCTTTAAAAGTTGTTCTACTAGTACTCCCGTTATGGGCAGCTTGGTATAAATCCTCTTTAACACCTTTGTCTTCAGGGTCCAGAGTATTATGAAGGGAAGCTGGAGAACAAACCTGAGCTTCAAGACCTGGATGAAGAGTTTAGAGAGAACCACATTGAGATTCTGTCCAGGTTCTATCTGGCTTTTGAGAGTGTCCACAAATATATAGTGGATCTTAACAGGTGAGACAGGACTGGGAAATGGAACTGATGCAGTTACTAGTTGTCTAACGGACTTGTATGATATCTGTCAAGGGATTTACTTTTTTTTAACATGATTAATCGCACGGTGGCTGTGAATAAATCCAATCAATATTAATCATGGTCAGTCGAGATAAATCAACATTCCTATGTATAAATAATATCTGTATATTGTTGGAACAGAATGTCTGTGTTTCACACCTTGTTTTATTTGAAACTAATGTAGTTCTTATTCTTCGATGCATTAAAATGAATACGTTTTTTTTGTAAATCTAATCAATTTTTAAATTTAATTAACATGTTTATTTATTTGTCAGAGGATGTAATCATTCACATCTTTTCTCCAGATATTTGGATGACCTGTATGAAGGGGTTTATATTCAGCAGACGTTGGAGACGGTGCTGCTAAATGAAGACGGAAAACAACTTCTAGTAAGTAACACAGATGTAAATCATCTTCACCTTTTTAGGAGTGAACAAATATATTGCAGGTAATGAGTAGGTGATAAAAAATGTTTTTGTGGTCTTTTTTCACAGTGTGAATCTCTCTACCTCTATGGAGTCATGTTGCTGGTTATTGACCAAAAAATCGAAGGGGAGGTCAGAGAGAGGATGCTTGTGTCTTACTACAGATACAGGTTTGTTAAGGATTTCCAGCTAAATAAAGAAAGAAATATTCTTGTGGGACATTATAATATATCAAATATCTTACATTGAAAACCCATTCAAGTCCAATATTTTGTTGTTATATCTTCAGTGCGGCTCGTTCTTCAGCCGACTCCAACCTCGACGACATCTGCAAACTCCTCCGTAGCACTGGTTACTCAAGCCAACCTGGAGCCAAACGACCGGCCAACTACCCCGACAGCTACTTTGCAAGAGTTCCCATCAGTGCTCCCTTTATTAGCATGGTCATTGGGAGACTGCGTTCTGATGACATCTACAACCAAGTAAAAAAAAAACCTTTGGCTAAGCATGGTTTTCTAAGTACTTTGATCCAGAACCTAAAATAACTTTTTGTGGTTCAGGTTACTGCATATCCTCTGCCTGAACATCGCAGCACAGCACTGGCCAACCAGGCGGCCATGTTGTATGTCAGCCTTTACTTCAGCCCTTCCATTCTGCACACACAACATGCCAAGATGAGAGAAATAGTGGACAAGTACTTCCCTGACAACTGGGTGGGACACCTTAGCAACAAGATTTAGCACCGACAGTTTCTTTTTTCCATTAAAAAGTTTGCACTAAAACAGACACTGCTGTCTGCCTGCAGGTGATCAGTATCTATATGGGCATCACAGTGAACCTGGTGGAGGCCTGGGAACCATACAAAGCTGCTAAGGCTGCTCTGCACTACACACTGGACTCTCCTAACATCAAAGAGCAGGTATTGAACTAAATGCAGGTGCAAAGGATCTGATGAATGGATCTACTGTGGTTCTCAAGTGCACTTGTGTAAATATTAATGTCAGAAATAATTTCTTAGAAACTAGTTTTTTGGAAAGTTGAACGTTTGTGTGGAAAAGAAAACTAAGGTTGTGATGAAAAAAAAATGTGGTGTTAAATTTTTTAGATTTCTTTAGTTGACTAAATTTAAATAACATTTAACCAACTAAAATGCATCGTGTAGTATTCATATGTATATATATATATATATATATATATATATATATACATATATATATAACATATATATCATATTAATAGAATTTTATTTTTATGAGCTGACAATAAGTGTCAATCATTTTTTACATCATTATTTAGCTTCACACAACCTCCTGTTTAGTTTGTCTTAAGTTCTAGTCTTAGAAAAGAAGGTCGGTGTCTAAGTCTTTGAAAATGAACACAATAAACACTTAACTCTAACTCTAACCCTTTGAGGCCTCGAGGTACGCAGCGAGCCTGGAGTCCTTGAAGCCACAGGTGCAGCAGCTGCTGAAGGAAGGCTTCCTGAGGGAGGAGATCATCCTGGACAACATCCCCAAACTTCTCAACTGTCTGAGGGACTGCAATGTTGCTATTCGCTGGCTCATGCTGCACTCTGCTGAATCAGGTCTGAATACTACTGAATACTTAAATTACTTGCATATTAGCCACACTGACAAAAAAGAGCTACTAACAACCCCTCCCTGCAGCCTACGACATAAACAACAAGCGACTGCGTCAAATCAAAGATCAAGTTCTGAACGACTCCAAGTACAACCCCAAGATCCTGTTCCAGCTCCTGCTTGATACTGCACAGTTCGAGTTCACGCTGAAAGAGGTGAGAGCTCTTTTGGATATAAAGTGTCAAGTGAGCAGTAAATGTGTGGACCCTCATTCAGAATAATTCCTAAATTGAAGATTGCCGCGTCTTAATAGCAAACAGCCAGGCAGCATATGGCCTGACACTCTGTCTCTGGGAGAGGAAACACATTTAATGTTGCCATTACAGCTCTCATCTGACTAATCCTTCCTAGTCAATTTTAGCATCTGTGTTGTCCCTCCTGCAGATGTTCAAGCAGATGCTGTCGGAGAAGCAGCTTAAGTGGGAGAGCTACAAAAAGGAGGGATCGGAGAGAATGACTGAGCTGGCTGAAGTCTTCTCCGGTGTCAAACCTCTCACCAGAGTGGAGAAAAACGGTAAGACGTTGGAAAAAATCACCTAAATAAATAGAAAAGCTGTGTAAATACATGAAGGTGGTTTAGGTTCACTTGAGTTCACTCCAGAGTTTCACTCCAGAGTTTCACTCCACACCTGTTTTACTGCCTACAGAGAACTTACAGGCCTGGTTCAGAGAAATCTCAAAGCAGATCGAGTCTCTGAACTACGATGATTCTACAGCTGCTGGGAGGAAGACAGTTCAGCTCATACAGGCTCTGGTTGAGGTGAGCTGATCCAGATATATTGTTTGTATATGTGACCCTGCAGTATTGCAGTTATGTGTCACAGTTTGTGTTTCAAGCAAAATGTGGGGAAATAATATGGAAAATCCACAGTTTGGTATGCACCTCTGTATTTGATGAACAACTGTTCACTTTCATTTGATGTACGAGGCGCGAATGGTGGAACATGTTGATGTGATGATGATGTGATTCATATGAATTAAAACAAAACTGAATTCTCTTTCGAAACTTCTTCTTTCTGCATAGAGAACTATTATTTAAATTTCCTGCCACAGTAACTCTAAATTACAAGCAAAGCAAATATTTTCCGGAGAACTGACAGAGCTCCTGATTTTCTTAACTGTCTGGGCACAAGTTTCTGAGCAGGCTAAGAAGTCTTTGAAGGAACATCAAAAAGACTAAGAAATTGCACATAACTCAGATGTTTATTTTCAGCTTGGATGGTTATGGTTATGTAAAAGTTTTTTTTCTCTGTGTACCCCAGGTCCAGGAGTTCCATCAGCTGGAGTCCAATCTGCAGATTTGTCAGTTCCTGGCTGACACCAGAAAGTTCCTGCACCAAATGATCCGCACCATCAATATCAAAGAAGAAGTTCTCATTACCATGCAGATAGTGGGGGATTTGTCTTACGCATGGCAGATCATTGACAGGTACTCACTGACTTATTCACATTAAATCCATCATAATAAACTTGAGGAAGATTGAATATTATTAAGAACGTGATTGAATTAAAGGTCAGTAAGTTGACCCCGGACGACCCTGTCATACCTCATGTATTTATGGTTTTCAACTATTCACTTCCTTTCATTTATTTCTTTTCAGATTTTTGATTTGTTTTTTGTGTTTTGTTCTGCAGCTTCACAACCATCATGCAGGAGAGCATCAGAGTGAACCCGTCCATGGTCACAAAACTGAGAGCTACATTTCTCAAGGTCAGAACTGTGTGTCCACAGATACAGCACACACAGATTTAATGTGGAAACATTACAATGTTTACAATGTTTCACTTTAGAACAGACATTTTCAATGATTTACTTTGTTTCAATTTTGGCTATGTGAATTGATTTTTTTTGTGTCTTATTTTTGTTAACAGCTTGTATCTGCACTGGACCTGCCTTTGCTCCGTATCAACCAGGCCAACAGTGATGACCTGATGAGTGTTTCGCAGTTTTATTCTGGAGAATTAGTGGCTTATGTCAGGAAGGTACGTCACCTTGTTGACACCTTTAAGCAGTTGCCCAGGAAGCGTCTGTTCTTTTCTATTCCCACCACCGAAGTACTTGTTGGTCATGAAAATTGTTGCGTGATTTAAATATAACTTGCTCTGCAAGTGACTGAAGATTGCAATAACAGATGCAGACAGTATTAATGATCTTACAACCATCTGCTCATTAAATGTAACCAAAATTAAAGCTGCTGTTCTTTCTTCTGTTGTGTCATCCAACACATGTTGAGCTTCTTGTGTCACTGCTGCCATACAGAGATGAATCTGATTTTCTTTCTTCTTTTGTTGAGACTTGTCTCTTAGAATATCATTAAAAAATGTGTCTTTCTTTATAGGTGCTTCAGATCATCCCAGAAAGTATGTTCACTTCTCTGGCCAAGATCATCAAGCTTCAGATCCACGACATCATGGAAGTGCCCACACGTCTGGACAAGGACAAGCTGAAGGATTACTCCCAGCTCGGAGCTCGCTACGAAGTAAAACCACCAACATTATCTTTCAGTAGTTTAGCTTCAGTCAGATTTATTTATATTTTACTCTTTAACCTGAGGAGTGCAATAATTAATTTTCCAAACATATTGATTTGATCACAGGTGGCAAAACTCACTCACGACATCTCCATTTTCACCGAGGGAATCCTGATGATGAAGACCACTCTTGTGGGAATCATCAAGGTAGATGTTTTAACATTTGTTACTTTTACTAATAATAATATTAATAAGATCAACAGTGAATCTGTCAAAATGTACATGTTAATTGCTATAATTTGTCAAATGAATCAGATTAAAATTTTAATGCATTTGCAAAATGATGTGCTCTGTTTATCCAGTAATTCCACCATCTGTCCTAATACACAGAAAATCCATATATAGCACATATGTCTTCCTGCTGTTACTTGTCTTATGTAAAGTTATTTATATTATACAGGAAGACATTTTTTGTCATATTTGGAAATACAGAGTGATAAAATCCAGAGGATTGAAAGTGAAATGACGACTCCCTTCAGTCTGGTTCATGACAGGCAGTGATGTGGTGACACAAACAGAGGCCGTCGTCTAATAAATGGCTACACTCTGCCGGCCTTAGTCTGACCACTGGTCTCTCTCGTGGAGTCTGTGGCCTTTACTGACCGTCAGGACTCTGCAGGTCACCGCTAAATGTGGACGTGGGCAGGGCATTCTCTGAGGTCCAGCTTTGACTGGACAGGATGCAGTACATACAGTTTTCGTAATTAAAGATTTGGTATCGAGCAACAAAACTTCTCTGAGAGAACCTTCAGAGATCTGACATGAATACGTTTCTGACAAAGTTCTTTAAACAGTTGTTTTTTATGGATTTAAAGGTTTTGCATTTTTATCATGAATAATCTTGATAAATCCACAGCTACCTTCTTATAAATCCAATTACACAATGTAATCATTTGACAGCTCCTATCAGTAGAGCTGTTTCTTTTGTTTGTCACTATTTACTTAAAAACACTTCATCTCTGTAGGTTGATCCTAAACAGCTTTTGGAGGACGGCATCAGGAAGGAGCTGGTGAAGAGAGTTGCCTATGCTCTGCACAAAGGGTTGATATTCAATCCCAGGTCAAAGGTCAGACACTTTACAATGCATTGTTTATCAGGAAGGGAAAACAATAACAGTGAAGAGTCAATGGAGGGACTTAAAAATGTATACTGTTTATACATTGACTTTCAGTCCAGTGAGTTGATGCCCAAGCTGAAGGACATGGCAGCCACCATGGACGGTTTCTACAGGTCGTTTGAATACATCCAGGACTACGTCAGCATTTACGGCCTTAAAATTTGGCAGGAGGAAGTGTCTCGCATCATTAATTACCATGTTTAGCAGGGATGCAACAATTTCCTGAGGACCAAGGTCAGCCATTAAAACAACATGATAGAAACAGCTGCTGAACACAAGCTTGGTGTTACAGTTTATCACAGTGTAACAAGCATTTAGTGAAGTGACGTTGATTCGTCTGTTTTGTTTTGTTTTTTTCAAATCAGATCCAGGACTGGCAGAGTGTGTACCAGTCCACCTACATCCCCATCCCCACGTTCCCCCCAGTGGATGAGAGCGCCACCTTCATCGGTCGTCTCTGCAGAGAGATCCTCAAAATTACAGATCCAAAGTTAGTTTTCTCAAATGTTGAAATTGTATGTGTCTACAAACAGTTGTCTGTCTATATATACTATATACGCACACGTGTCCATCCCACAGGGTAACGTGCTACATTGACCAAATGAACACCTGGTATGACTTAAAGAACCACCAGGAAGTGACCAGCAACCGGCTCTTCTCTGAGATCCAGAACACTCTGGGCACTTTTGGCCTGAATGGACTGGACCGTCTGCTCTGCTTCATGATTGTCAGGGAACTGCAGGTAATTAGCTAGGCCTCAGGCTGGGTGACAGTGTAAACACTTTGTTTTTAAAGGAATCTTTTGTGTTGTGTCTCTGCTAGAAAATATAATTATCTCTATTATTGTGATTTCCCTCTCTAAGAACGCTCTGACAATGCTTCAGAAGACCATACTGAAGGACAGAGCAGTGGTTGACATCTTTAAAGCAATGCTGGGTGCTGTCACCCCAGTTCAGGGCATTGTTGGTGAGAACTAATTTAAAAAAAAACATCAAATGACAAGACAGAAACAGTTTACTTTTAAAGAAATGTCATCATTATTTTTCTTTTGCAAAACAGCTAATGCCAGCAAAGTGTACGCCAGTGCTGTGGCCAAAACACAGAAGACCTGGGGTCCTTACCTGGAGGCCATCATGAAGGTAGTCCATTTTGTGGCCACAAAATGCTGTCATGCTAATGAGCAAAGAAAAACAAAAACACTCATAGGGACACAATTGAGATAATGTGCCTTGAAAATGGTGTTTGTTAAAGGTTGGTCAGATGCAGATTCTCAGACAGCAGATCGCTAATGAGCTGAGCTACTCCTGCAAGTTTGACTCCAAACACCTGGCTGCTGCCCTGGAAAACCTCAATAAGTAAGAGTTTCTTAGTCTGCATGTGAAATGTACAGAGTACATAATGTTTGATGTTGGTATTACACATATGACTCAGCAATAATTCATTTGTTGATCACATACTTATTTTTGACGTTACCATAATTTTCTTTAAATGTCTCCTTGTTATTTTGACATGGCCAGGTCCCTGCTGGCAGACATTGAAGCTCACTACCAGGATCCATCTTTGCCTTATCCCAAAGATGACAGCACTCTCCTGTATGACATCACTGCCTACCTGGAAGCTGCTGGTATTCACAATCCACTCAACAAGGTCTGCACTGTGCTCCCTCTTACACTGTTTACATTGCACCTCAATCTTTGTCACTTAAATACTAATGTCAATCTGCTTGTGAGAGGACACCTGAGGGCCACAGTTTTAAGCAATCTCAGCATCCAGTCTGGTTTCTCTGTTGAGTGGTTTTCCTACCAAATATGTTCTAAACATTTTCCGCTTAATTTCTACTTTAGATCTACATCACCACGAAGCGTCTTCCTTACTTTCCCATCACCAACTTCCTGTTCATTATTGCTCAGCTGACTAAACTTCAGTTCAACAAAAACCAAGGCACGTTTTATTTTTCTTCTAGATTTTTCCACATAAACTACAACAATACATTGTCTTGTATTTTCATAATCATTTTAATGTTTCACTCAGGAATGACATGTAAAAAAGCCACAGATCCAGTTGACTGGCCTCCACTGGTACTTGGCCTGCTTACCCTCCTGAAGCAGTTCCACTCCAGATACACTCAACAGTTCTTAGCTCTCATTGGTCAGTTCGTCCGCTCCATAATGGAGCAGTGTACAAGGTTTGTCACATTGGGGGAAAAAAATGCTTTTTTAAAAATTAACATCTACACTTAGATAATTCCTTCTCCGGTTGTTTTTTATATATAAAATGCAATGATCTCATTGGTAAAATGCTCTTTTAAATACAGCCAGAAGATCCCTGACATGCCCTCAGATGTGGTGGGAGCGCTGATGTTCCTTGAAGACTATGTGAAGTATACCAAACTGTCACGCAAGGTAAAGCAGAATTTACAATAGTGGAGGGTTAGCTTAATGATGTAAAATGTTAGAAGCCTGAGTTTCTTGTTCTAATACCATATACTCTACCCTATGTTGTCCATATAAGTGTGATATCTTTCTTAGTTAAAAAATCAGTGTTTTTATTTTATGTACTATAAGATAAGATATCGGTGTGAACTAAAGTGTATTTCCCCTTGTGTTTTAGGTGGCTGAAGCCCATGTACCAAGTTTCATCTTTGATGAGTTCAGAACAGTACTGTGAAGATCTGGACAAAGTTCTTCACCAGAATAAAGCTGCCTTAGGCTAATTTCAAAACAGATAGTTTGACAAACCAGTGTTACTAAAATAAAAAAAAAAAATTTTATTGAGTTTTTACTCTTAGACAATAGCTGCCTGTCATGGCTGAACCAGGTTAAACATGTCCTGTGTACAATGTCAAACCCTTCTGAGAGAATAGCCAAGAGTTTACTCACATTTCATTGTTTAGACCGGAAATGTCTTAATGCACTAAGAGACTGTAAATACATTGTGTTTCATAAAATTAACCTTCCATATTTTGAATTTCCACTTTGTGCCATTGCTTGTTACAGAACTTTAATAAATACTATAATTCATAAACGTCTCGTTACTGTTTTCGTTTTCTTTTGTATGGGTTTTCTGCAACTATTGAATTAAAAAGACAAACCGGAAGCCGGAAGTTGACGTTTTTGTAGTCCAAAAAATTTCCCATCCGCGGACGATGTGCGTGTTTATGACGTGCTTTCTTTTTACATTTACATTGTTATACCGCCACTGGAGAATGATCTCAGTAAAGGATTAAATTACTTATAAATGCAGTAATACATTTGTAGGTACAATTGGCAATGCGGAATTAACTGGTACTAGCAGGCTAGCTAGGCTAAGGAACGCTCCTTTATTTTACTTTGTACTTATAGTTTCTGTTGTGTGACAAGTCAACCATTATGTCTTTGAGCGCTGTTTGCGGGACCGTGTCGAGTCTGAAAACCTGTCAAGCAGACATCGGTACAGGAATGGACATAGTCACTGATGTGGCGATGGACCTGGTGGAAGCTCAAGGTACGATTTCCCTTAACAGCTCCCTAGTATCCCTAGTTTTAAGCAGCATGTTCTATCACAGTGCATTGGTTATCTCTGGGTTCTCCCGTTTCCAGTTAGGGTCCAAGAAACATGCACTGTAGCATTAGATTTATAGAAGATTCTAAAATGTGTAGTCTGACGATTAGTTTTTATCCATACTTATGGGTGTTTTAGACATTTAGTTATTTTATAAAATAATTAACGAATCAAACAAATGTAAAAGTAACTTAGTAGAAACTGCAATTGACTTCATCTTTTCCTCAGCAACCCTAGCAAAGAATAATAATTTAAAAAATCAACTGAATGAATGAATGAATGATTAGGAATTCCTGACCTAGATGTTTATCTTTAATTCCAGGTAAAGAAATGATCAGTGGGCTCCAAGAAATGGAAGACATGATTCTGGAGTGTGCCAGGCTGGACAGGGAGATTGACTGCTTTATTGAAGTTGTGCAACAAGTCACAGACGAGGTGGGTAATGATCTGGCATGAAGCTGTCACAGGGGAACATAAAACTAAAAAATGTATTTCTCTTGTCAGGTTATAACAGTACTGCATGACATTGAGTTAAAGCTACTGTTTTTTTAAAATGTATTCTACACTATTTGTTCCAGTATAGTAGTGCAAACTTTCAGATTATTCTGACTCCGTCTTTGACTTTTATATTCAATGAAAGAGCACTGATAATGGCCGTTACTATAAAGGTCATGTAACATAACTGAACATATTTATATTCTCCAGGCGGGCTCAGAGCAACCAGAGGCAATGTTTGGCCTGTCTGCCAAAGTGAAGGAGAAATTCACAGAGAGAACAGCCAGACTCTCTGATGCGACTCTGCACCAGCACCAGAAAGTAGTAGTCTTCAAGGACAGCATAAAGAACAGCCTCAGTGCAGGTGAGTCGCCAGGCCCAGAAAAAAAACACTGTATATTTCATTAAAACCCTCCATGTTACTGTAGGACGTACGATTCCTGCATCTGATATCACATAGAAGGGAAGTCAAGCTGTAAAAACAATTGTTTCCCTTATTTGAATGTTTTATGGAAAAATCTGGCCCTAGATTATCGCTACATAAACCCCCATCCGCTTTTGGAGTTATCTACCACAAAACATCTTTTAACAGGTAAAAAAAAGAGGATCTCACAATGTAGCTTTTAATAAATATGATATATATTATAACAATTTGAACTGATTTCACTTAGTACATTATACACAGGAAAGTACCTAAACCAGACACTGTTTGCAACATTGTAGCAGAATCAAAATTCCAACTTCCAATTTTTCCTACCCTTTTTTTTACTATAACTTATAGGTGTATGTTGTAGCTGTATGTGACAGGGATAACTTTGAAGGCAGCATAAAGTTTAATACCCATTGCCCATTATGACCTTTGGAGGTTTTGGTTGGTGAAACTGCACTGCAGCAGCAGCAGTCCTTGTGAACTTTATAGAGATTAAAAAGGCAAGTGCCTTTTTCGATATATAAGTGTGTGTGTGTGTGTCAGTAATTTTAACAGTGTACTGGTCTGAAGGCTATGAATCCTATTATGCATGGTGGACTGGTTATATATGAACCTTCTTTGTGGTTTATTCTTGTGTTCATTACACAGCCAATCCAGAGTCAACAGGAACCACAGAGGAACTGGATGAGGACCTTGTTGTTTCACAGAGTCAAGTCAACTACAACTGCCCTCTCACACAGGTATCATCTGTCATGTGTTACTCCACTTAGTCATATCAAATCTGTTACTACAAAAAGTGAAATGTTTGATTTGGGTCTTTTGTCTTTTATCTGTTTTTGTCCTAAAGCTGGAAATGGAGAACCCAGTGAGGAACAAGAAATGCAACCACCACTATGATGAAAAACCTATTCTGAGTCTAATCAAAACAAAACACAGCCAGAAAAAGAAATGCCGGTAGGACACGCTTCCCTCAGAGCACTGATAGAAAGTTTAGTCAGGTTTTGCAGCCGCCGTCAGCTGCGGGGAAACAACGCCCAGCCTTATTTCAGACTTTCTTCATTATTCTGCCTTGATGTTGAGTTTAATTAAATATAAGTAGTCTAAGAGGAATACTGATGAAGCCCCAGTGAGAATGCTGTGTTGGGAACATTATGTATAGCAAGACAACATTTCTGTTCATAAAAAAGCTCCTGAAGAAAAGGTAAGCAGGCATTACAGCACCTCAGTATATACAGTGAAAATTAGGATGATTAAAAAAAGAAATTATTAATGACTGGGAAACTTCACAGCATGGGTTGGTCCATAAGTTTTAAGAAAGAATATCTCATTCTGAAAGGTGTCTGATATTCAGGCATCAGAAACAGCTTTGAAAAATGTTTTATCTTTATCTCCATTATCTTTAGCTCTGTCAGGTGTTAAGGGATTTTATGCTGCTGTAGCCTAGTTGTTCAAAGCACCTGTCCAGAAAACATCCTGGGTCCTAAGTCCTAACATGGCCTAATGGTTGTCAATTTCTTTTGTCTTACAGTACTTTGTACATAAAAACTTGTTTTAAGTGTGCCTGTCTTTTTTCCTCCCCGTAGCTGTCCTGTGGTGGGCTGTGGAAACTCTGATGTCAAAGAATCTGACCTCATTCCTGACCAGGTGCTGAGGAGAAAGATACAAAACCACAAAAGAAACAGTAACAGGACGTAGAGCTTTTAGCCACAACATTGTTGTTTCCATTTTAACCTTTGTTGAAAAGTGTTTACTAAAATGTTCATATACTGTATGTTTTTGACCTGTTTAAATAAAGGATTGACATTGTATTAGTATATGTGTGCTATACTCAGATTTGTCTTGAGATCAAGGGTGTCTCAAACTCACAATGCAGTTATTAGTCAACACCACAAGAGAGCAGTCTTTGCAATAGGACAGGGAGCGGAGGGGTTGGTGGTCTAACACTGAACCCACATTGCCTGAAATGCTCTGTTAGCATTTTGCTAACAGAAGGTGTAATAGCGAGCAGTCAGTCCACAATCCAATCCACAGGTGTCAAGACACTCTCCACAAGGAGCTAGGTTCCATACTGTATTAATGCAACAAAATGGTACTCCTAATTCACTTAAGCCTTAAATTAGGATATAGATTGAGTTTTAACTGATACATTAATGTTATAATGATAACACATAATGTGGTAAATGTAATCACAGGAGAGCTATTATTTAGTCTTCAAGTCAAACCTTTAAAGTTACAAATACATAACGCTACATTTGACCACATGCTGCAACATCTCGTTTGTCTATTCTACTGGTTCTATGATTAATTAATTACTGCATTTACTGGTACAGTTGAGTACCTCATGAGATGAATTAAAACCTGGGAGTGTTCTATCTATTCTAATTGATCACCACAGCTAAGCAAAATAATACACATTTAAAGAAATTTATGGGTAAAAATAACTTAATTGTTTACTTAATAGCATGGCAACTTCCACTTCACACTATTCTTTAGAATGAAATGCATCTGAGAGATCAAATCTCCGTCGTCCCCTCTTTCTTTCACAAAGCAGCAACCACAGGCTGACACTATGTGAAACTAATCCTTTCAATAAGCTTGCATCAGGCATTTTTAAACAACTCTTAATTGCTCTTCCCCTCTAAAAAGTGTGTCATGCGATGCTAAGAGCATTTCGCCAATGAGGATATTAATTGGCAGCAAATGATCTGGCAAACTCTCATGCATTTGTGTCCCCCACTCTGCACTAGTCCGAACGGCACTGCTGAAAATCTAATTGTGTTTAATGCACAACATGTTAAGTCATGGGCAATTTTACGACAGTGGTAAAATCTGGAAATGGCCGCATTGTATCCAGTGTTTCGCAGTGAAGGCCATTAAACTGTTGTTTTGGAAAGATGCAGAGTCGTAAATAATAAAAACGTAATCATGGTTCGTACAGGAATGCAGTACGGTGGATAAGAGGCAATCGATTCCCAATAGATGTGATTATGTTCGATCTGTAATTTGCACTCATCTCTTCTGAGAACTACAGGTGTAATCGTTTGCTAAGACACAATGGGCCTCAATTTCTGACACACTTCAGCAAAGATGTCCTGGCTGGATGGAGAAATAAGAATTTCAAATGGCTGGAGTAATTTAGTGTTTTTTTCTCCTGCCACCGCTGCCTCCGAATAAGACAGAGTTTAACAGTCTGTCAAGTAAACTCTTGTGGCTATCCACACAACTTCCCCATTTGAACATAGCAATTTCCAGTAGCCATAAAATTGTGCAAATGGGAAATTAGCAAATGACAACCTTAATCTAAGAAACCATTAATACCACAATGGTGACGAAAAAATGTATGATTTAAAAAGAACTAAAAATAATAGCTGGTAAACCGCTTTGGATGGCAAATAATCATGTTAACCAATATAACTAACTAAAAGTCATCAATCAAAATAATGATTAATTCAGCAATAAATGCTTATCCTCAAGATAAAATATTAAAAATTGTCTTTACTAGGCGAAAAGATTGATCAAATGTTAAATATATGTTAAATAGCCAAGGCTATGGCATAGCTAACAAATTCGCTAACAGCTTTCTAACAATAAATAGCTGAGTGAAAATAAAGAAAAAGAGAGCTAACAATTAAATAAAGGACTGCAAAATTAAATTAGCAAAACAAAGCATATAATGAGCATTAAAAAATACACGTTAACCTTAATTTAAAAAGTGTTTAAAATAGACCAAAAACCAAAATGTGGAAACTATGTGGAAATATTTATGTTTGCTACAAAATAAATAAAATGCAAAGTCAGTTGATTAAGTCTAATAATTGTTCCATCTGTTTAAGTGTCACTGAACCAATATTACAATGGAAGAAAACAGAAACAAGGCAGCTAGAAAAGGTGTACTGTCGCTTTAAATGCTAACACCTCCCAGCAGTCATTGGATCCTGGATGAGTTTCACCGCAACCTTCACTGTGGTTCATACTACAGGCTGCACAACACTACACTACACTGCACTACACCACAGAGAAACATCAGAGCGGCGCGCAGAGGGAAGAGGAGTGCAGCTCTCTGCTGATGTGTGATAGATAATAAACTGAAGACAGAGCTGCAGGTGAGTGTATATGCTCTATAATAAGCAGAGGGAAAATCATTTTTAACCTCTAAGAAGGACTAATCTGGGACTGTGAAGGAGTAAACGCAGCGGAAGTCGACATGATAAGTTTCATGGAAACTGAGCCAACAGGTGTGTCAGGTCACACCTGTTGGGAATGTAAACTAGTAGGACGTTGAGAATTACTGGAGTCATATAGCCTTAAGCCAATGTTTGAGTTCCTGTCTTGTGTGGTTCTTCACAGGAGGGCGCAGTCGCTGGATCACACAGCAGCCGTTTGTCAGTGGGACATGGATTACTGGTGCGCGTCTTTGCGCCTTTGGATGAAGTAGTGATACTGAAGTGTGCTTCGCCTCCACGTCAAGATTAAACACGGGGATCTAGTTCCTGTTTCTTTCTGTACCGGCTTCCACGCGTCCCTTCTCCGCCCACCTGTCACCCTCATGGGGAACCAGGTGGAGAAGCTAACGCACTTAAATTACGCGGAGGTGCCAACGTCGGATCCGAACGGCTTCGACCCAAACGATGACACCCCCAGGATCGGCGTCTCTTACATTTTCTCCAACGACGACGACGACGATGACGAGCGCGACGAAAATATCTACAACTACTCGTCAGACAGCCACAATGTGAACCACGAACACAAGCCGTTCGACCCTCGGGACGAGCTGGAGTGTGAGGTTTTCTACCGGGAGGAGTGCGTCTATGAGAGGAGCAACGGAGCCGCGACGCACTCCGCCGAGAGTCTCCTCAACAACTGCCGACCCGGTGACCTGCTGGAGTTTGTATCCACCGGACAATACCCACATTGGGCTGTGTACGTCGGAGACTTTCAGGTGGTTCATTTGCACCGGGCTGAGATCAAATACAACTTTCTGACGGATGTGAGTCAGGGCAGACAGGGCAGGATAGTTAACGGCCTCTACCGGTACCGTGCGCTCCCGCCCGAGGTGATTGTGCGCAACGCTCGGGACTATGTGGGCTCCACGGAGCAGGAACTGTACTGGAGGAACTCCGAGTGCTTTGCCGCCTGGTGCCGCTTTGGCAAACGGGAGTTCAAAATCGGGGGTGAGATTAGGATTGGAAAGCAACCGTACAAATTGAAATTACGCTTTTCAGAGAAGCAGAGCCACGTTTTGGAGTTTCAGAGCCTGGAGGACGTGATCATGGAGAAGAGGAGAAACGATCAGATTGGCAGAGATGCTGTGATGCAAGAGCTGGCCAATCACTTGAACGCAACACATGAAATTAAAGAGCAGCTCTTTGTCGACTGACGTCATCCGGTGAGAATATGAGCCTCAATTAAAAAACCCAAACAGCGCTTTACTCTCAGAAGAGGTTTGTTTGTGAACTGACACTCAGACCTTTGACCATCAGCCTGTGTGCCAGTGCCACACTGTAAACAAATGGCCATCACTGGGGATGAAGGCCAAAGTAAGCGTAGAAAAATCTGAAGTTTCAAGTGCATTGTTGGAGGTCAAATGTGAAAATGTTGATTAATGAAATGATAAATCCTTGTTGCAGGATTATGTAACTTCAAATTGTTCACACATGTACTTTAATCTAACCAGCCTTTGCACAGAGGATCAAATCCCCTCCATTATTCACTTTTACCTGAGAGTGTTAAAAAAAACCTACTCTGGTACAACTCAGGTTTTGGAGACCAATACAAAGAGAACGAGACACAACAATAGCTTTTTCCTAGTGTCTGTAAACCTCTGAAGATTCTGTTCTTACACTTTGTATCTGACTATCACATAGCTTTATCCACTCTCGGACAGTTTTGTGGACATAGTTCATTTCACACTTTTATTGACCCCACCCATCAGCAGTTTATTTTTGAAGGAAAAAAGATGTTTGTATGAAATGAATATGGGAATAAATCTATATTTGAAGAGTAAAGTTTTTTTTTGTTACTAAACAATTGTGAATGACTTTTAATGTGGTTGTTTACAGTCCACAAACTTCACACTAAATCTCAGGCACAACTGAGAAGGTGGTTGTAGTTTTCTGTCATCTATATGATGTGACAGGAGCTTAAGGGTTGACCATTACAAATTCCGTTGAGCCACAGCTCTTTCTGCTCAAGTGGACAGACCCAGAGAGGTGAAGCGTCCTGGCTCTGGCCCCACACCTGCTAACGCTGCCTGTTGTGCTCTGAATATTTACCTCGGAGCCGTAGACCCCTCTCAAAACGTCAACTTTGTTAAAGCTCGTGACAGGTTATGTAGCAGTGAGCTGGACGTTCCAGCCGGTGCTGACTTACTCTGCTGACTTACTTTTGAAAGTCTGGCAGGCTATTCTCCCACATTTGGCTTTCCTTCCTGCCTCTGGGATAATAGTATTCATGAAATGTCAGACAAAGGTTTAAGTGTGTGTCTGTGTATGTGTGTGTCGGCCACAATGCCATTCAGAAAGTTTAACAAAAGTTCACTGTATAAATGCAGTATATAATTTCACTGCATTTAATTTATGGTTAAATGATTTAAATGAACTGAAAGTTAACATTATTACAGCAGCGTAATGGTAAATGACACACCTCAGGGGTCGACCTGTACTTCTTTTTTTTTTAAAGCCCCTGGGTGATTTTTTGAAACTGCCTATTTGTCATCCTGAGGTCATATTTGCATGGAGATAATGATGGAGACACTTTGCTGCAGGTTAAAGTCCCACTGGTTACAAAGACAGGATCATTATCAGCACTGATGCCAAACAGACAGGCCATTGGACACATTAGCATTTTTTCCCCAGTCCTCTGTGGTTTACACTGCAGTGATGAAATATGAATTGTGTCCGTTTGTGTATGTGTCTTGCATATTTATGATCTTCACTGTTTTCCTTTTTTTGCTACAAATTGAGCAGCTCAAAGTGAAGCAAAGAAACGTTAATACGGCCGCCGGAGTTGCTTTCGTGTAAATATAAAAATTCTCCAAGTTCGAAGGGAATAACGGCATCTAACAGAAAGTATATTTTGACACAATAAGAATTATTTCATTTGTGTAAACACAAAGGGTAGACTATAAATAAACATGGGTGATCCCAATTATGTCTGTATGGTAAAAAAAAATTAAAAACACAGTGAATTAGTCATTTACAATACTTTACTTTCGACAATACTTCTTCTACTATCAATCGTTGAATGACACTGTGAGACTGATGTGTTTCAAATATTTTACCATTTAGTAAAAGTCTAAAGAGGTTTTCTGTGTCTACCCTGAGTGACTGATGGCATGATTCAAACTAGTAATAATTCTGGAGCAGCAAGAACAAAACAAAAGCTGTGAAAAGTGGGGGAAGAGTTAGACCCAACCTCCTGTTTACCAAGACTTTAATCTTCAAAATTGTCTACCTGCGTGTTTGCCACACAGGGATGGGCGCCGTAAAGAGATTCTATCTAACTTGGGAAGAGTTTATTTTAGTTGTGACTTCAAGCCTCTGATTGTTATCCATGTGAAACACAACACGGGTTTAAAGTTGGATTGTTAGACGACTTTAAGTTGAAAGTGACTTTCAGGGGCCATTAGATTCTACCTCAGGAACAGGTCTGGATCTTCATACAGCTTCAGTTTTTACATACTACTCCCCTCTAAACAGAAGCTATGTTTCTAAATTACTCTCAGGAATGTCATCAACATAAATGTGAATGTTGGAGTCAGAGACTCCAGCCACATTCCGCTGATGTTGGTTCTTTGTAAAATTACAAATTTGTTCCCTCACGTATTTGCCGTCGACAGGAATAAGGTGCTGTGGGGTTTTGTTTGTCAGGCCATTTCCCTAAGCTCCTCTCCTGAATCATGTTTATGCATTTATGCTTGTGTTTGGGGAGACAGCTCAATTTCCTCTGAAATAGGGAGCATAATGAAATCCCCAAAGCTGTTGTAACTTTAGAATTAACTACACAGCATTCATTACAAATCCATTGATCCACACCGTTGTACTGTTGGGGTTTTTTCTTTCCTTTTTATTTTACTGTAAACTTTGTTTCTTTTAAAAAACAAAACCGTCCTCAGGTTAATAATTTATACCTATACCAGCTCCTCTTGGACTGGACTGTTTACTGATCTTTCAGACTGGTGCCGCAGTGTGACTGCGGTTGCATCACGGCTTCAAAGAAATGACCGTGGCCCAGAGGTAATGACGGGGAAAACACATCAGGCTGGTTCAAGACGCAACACATAACATGTGATTGTTTAAACCAGAGGTTCCCAAAGATTTTCTGCAGCACCTCTCTTTTGTAGATAGGAATTATTATCACCCCCGTCCCACCACCACCACCACCTCCTCAGTCCAACGATAGTGCATCAAATATCCACTGAACTAAATTTAAAACACTGTAACCTACAACAATTTCTGATAAAATCCAAAGGATAATATTACAAATCAAAACTATTTACCCACTATGGGAAAATAAAATAAAATATTGATATTGAAATGTTTTGGTCTTTCTTCAACCTCCTGTGTAATAACTCAATGGTGCCCCCTACTTTAGGAACCACTGGTTAAAAGTATTGTTTTAACCTTTGGGTTTTTATTTTATTTTATCTTTATATAAAGACCTTTAAAAAGCACAAATTATGGGTCAACAGTAGAAAAAAGAAATTTTAGGATATAAAAAACATAAGAAAGAGAGGCGACTGTTCTTGAAGCAGAAGTTCTCCGTAACTAAAGGTCAATTTAACAGTATAATTTAAAGTAACCGTATGAGTGAATAAAAGAATAAAAGCGTTTGTTGAGGTGACTTATATAAACAGAGTTCTGAGTGGGAACTGTCTTTGCTGACCTTTCTGTCACAGTTTTTTTTTCTTACAGCAGGATGATTCGATAACCATCACTACTGACTTTGTCCTGACTCATCACAGCACTTTCTGGCCTGGCACTTCAGCTCTTTACTATGCACTTTGTCTTTTCTCTTCACATCTGACCACTTTATTCAGCCAAACTGAATACTCTACACATATTTTAATCAATGTATTATGGTCACGAATGTGCAGCATTGAAACCACAAAACAACAAGTGGCGATATAAACAGCCACCAGGCGCCACGCAGAGTTGAAAATGAGCTGCAGGGCACTTCACCTGGCTGCTCAAGCCATAATAATCCAGCGAGAGTCTCATCTCTGACAATTAACAGAGCCTCTCCTCACAGCTGTCTTTTCTAACCTTATAGCTCTCACACACTCAAATTAAGCACTCCTGCTCTTTGATTGTAATTCCAAGCTGCTGCTGCTGCTGCTCTCGTGCTCCGTCAGTCTAATTGTCAGGGACAGAGCTGTCTTCTCTCATATCTGTAAATGAAAGAAAGACTTACTTTCTTCCTCACTTCCTTCTTTCTGCTGCTGCTGTGCTGTTGATAGCTTTGGCTTCCTCCTTTCTGCACCTTTGCCGGTTCATCTTTGGGGACGTTTCATTTGGGACACCAGTTGTATTCTAACTGCATTTAAAAATGTTCACAACACTGATGTGATTCTTAGTCTGTAGATATTTGTACAATTATATTTTTCTTCCAAATTAACTTATAGATTAGTTCTGGTTAGTTTATATTTCAACATAGTGATAGAACCAATGTCTCTTTATTTAAGAAAAAGAACCAGAACAAGACGGTGAAATTGTCTTTATGTCCAAAATCGAAGATCAATGATTTGGAATCGAACCACTGATCCACTATTGTGCAGGAGTCACTTGCTGTGAGACTGATGATGCTGAATGACAAAAAGGTCTGCTGGCTGTTTATGAAAGGTTACCCCTCTCTGCCCCACCCCCCCCACCCCCACAACAACAAATTCTCCCTCTTCTCTCTCTCTCTGAGAGTGTTTCATGCAGCTCCACATTTGCTGAGAGTAAACAGTACCAGATTGTGTGACTATTTAAACTTGATGTTGAGTGGGACGATGTTTTGACCCCACTAAATGAAACAACACCACATTTCTATTCCATCTCCTGCTGACGGGCATCCTGTCATCCTTTGTGGGAGAGTGCTCTGAAGGCAGGTGTGCTCAGTGACACCCTGAGCACCTGCTGCTTAAATCAAAGATATGGAAATATGTAGAATTAGAATGAAAGTGAGCAGCATTTATGTGAGCGCGCATATCCGCGACTTCTCCCTCTCTTCTCACGTGTGTGTGAAAGTGTGGAAGTGTGGATCTCCTGGGTGGCAGAAAAGCAGAAGTCTGGCCCTGCAGGCTTGATTTCAGGAGCTGATAATGAGGCACTGCTGGAGCTAATGGAGGCAAAGCCAATTTAGGCTCAACTCAGTGGCCGACTGATATCACCGCATCGACCAGATTGATGAGAACTCAAAGATGAGCCGGTGCGCATCAGTATTTGAAGATTTGGGATTGCACGCAGTCTTACAAAAAAAAGGAAAAAAGGCATGATGTGGCAACAAGACTGGAATTTTAAGTAAAACACTGGTACTGCAGCTTTGAGACCATGTCTACTCCCAGCAACAGTCCAAACAAACCCGGAGTTTTGACACGTTCATACATCCCACACACATTTACAGGCACTCGTTTCAAATTAAGGCTGTGATCTGCATGTGTTTTCCCCAGAACAGAGAACACAGCTCTGCTCTTCTTCTGTGAGATTTGTCACAGCAATATATTATAGCAGAATGATTGCAGTATCTGAGAGATTAATCAGTCTCCCATGTGTGCTGCAGTTTATTGCCTCATGATTATGAGTCTAATTACAAAGAAGTCTTACACCAGAAATTTTATGTACACACACACACGCATACGCACACTATTGGAATATTGAAGCTCATGATTAAAGTCTTAATGTGTAAATGGCAGAGACTAATGACTGCAACACCATCACCTCAGTGTTTGCTCTGAAGCTCAACCATCACTCCACCTTAATCCTGACGTTCAGATTTATATCAACAAAACTTCCTGATTCCATTTTTAACCAAATGTGTTGACATAAAGAAGCCATGATAAAAAAAAGATACAATTTGGGCTCCATGAAGGAAGGAAAGTGAACTACTGCACACAATTAAATGTGATCCCATCACCAAAGTGGACAGTGGGCAGCTTTAAGTGCCCGAGGAGCAGTGTGTGGGGACGGTGCCTTGCTCAGAGCACCTCAGTGGTAACTTGGTAGCTGGAGGATTCGAACCTTCCGGCCCCAAGTTTGCTTCCTTAACTACTAAGCCCCATATACTCTGAATGCACTGCATGCAACATACGTTGATACATTTTCCAAGGCCATTCTTCTTGGCTAGTGAGCTTTACACCTGACATCCACAGCTACTACATCCCAGTATCTGTTTAGAAAACGAAACCCTGTGCAGTGGGTTTACAGAGGGGCCTGGATGGAGCCTGTCCACTTCTGCTGCACTCCACCACCATGTCAAACAGTGATGAATGGGATTTTATTTACTATGAAAAGCATGAAAATTGCATCACCAACAGTTTCCTCACTTCCTGATTTATGATCTCAGAAATGGATTCATGGACTCATCTCTAGGTGTTAGCCTGATACTTTTAATGTTTGACCAAAAAGACTTAGTGTCAGAATCAGTTTAGAGCCTACTAAAGTGGTAATTCAAGGTAAAATCCATTATGATTAAATATGATGCAACACATTGCAATATGATGCAATCAATATGATAGATACCGTATGATGCAATACAACACAATACAGTTTGATAGGATAGTTCATAATATGATTCAATGCCCCACCATGAACTTGTGAAATAACATATGAAACATATAATTAAAACATGTTGTGAAAATACATTTGGATTTAACACTCTATGTCTGTCACTATTAGTGTTACTGTCTATTATATATATTATATAGTACATTGCTGTACTGTAAATCCTTTAAATAGTATATCGTTACATACTAATTATATAGTATGTTTCTTATATAATTACTAACTATTAATAGTACAACATGTTACTATGTGTATACTTTACATGTACAGGAATAACTGATGTTCTCAGTGCTGCAAAACAAAAGGCTTTCATGTAAACAGCGGTGGAAAAACATCAAACCTGGAGTTGAAATTCATAGCAACTAAAATCTGCAATGAAAAAAAATTGAAAAAATATATACTTGTGATTGTATAAAAACATAAACTCTATTGCATCATCTTCATTCGCCCCAGACACCTGAAGATATCGTTCAGACTGTTCTTATGAATAAGCCATTGTTATGTAAATAATGCCCTGAGGTAATCTGGTTCATACTGGTATATTCTTATCTATGTAAACACTGTAGCCAGTGTTGTCTTCTGTATTGAGGTCAGTTCAGTTTTTCTATCCTTTCGACACCAAGACTACTGTGCATGTTGACACAGTTGCCATATGGTTCAATATATATATATATATATATACATATATATATATACACACACATACACTCTGTTCTTCAGGTATAATATACAACATTATACATTCTTTGTTCAGGGTGACACACACACAGAGACACACACACACACAGACACCAGGATCTCTGGGGATATCAAGGACAATGGAGGGACACTGTACACAAGGGCGAGGTGTGGCTCCTGTGACACAGCAGGACTCAAGCTGCTCATGTGTGGCACAGTGGGGGGCGAGGATGTCTGTTCAGCATCATGATTTATTTCCATAACAACTTGTAAGTGAGTCTACTGGGCAAAGCGAGGAAGATGGAGAGAAGTCCAGCCTTTGAGCAGAGAAATAAAAATAAAAGTTCTGTGAAGGACATGTCTGCGCCGACCTTGTTAGTGGGGAAAAAAATGACCTTTTGTACCAGTCACGAACTGCACTGGATCTCTCTCTCTCTCACACACACACACACACACAGGCACACATACACTGAGCCACCTAACAGGGCTCTATGATTGGATTATATTTTTTCTTTATTCAAAATCTCTGTTCCCTTTTACCTTCACAGTGTTAGAAATGATCAGTGAAGACACTCGACTCACCACAGCTGGAGTTACCATGCTTATTGCTCAATGTGAACGTTTAAAGGCCATAGCCTTAGACTCCAAGCATGCTCAAATTATCATGACATCATTACTTCCCTGTGTTGACGGTGACAAAATTGGGAAGTTGCCTGATACTTCCTTCTAGAAATTGAACTCTACACTATGTTTGCTCACACTTTTTGGCTTAGGAGCTACTGTTCAAATGACCTGGCTGGTGATCTACCTACTTTAAAAACATTAAATAAAGATTCACTCATATAAAGTGAACATACACACGAGTACGGAAAAACCCAATGTAAACGTCCAATAATATATTAAAGTTTACTTTGTTTTGTAACAAGCACAACAACAACTGCTGCTGCGCTGATTCAACCATTACTTTTACTAAACAGGAGCAGATTTTTCTTTCAAACACCTAACTCTAGCCATGAATTCTGCGACTGCTTGAAGAGCTACGGAGCAATAATGTGGGTGCAATTATACTTTCATTAAACTTGGACACAAGTTCATCAGAGGTTCATTCTGCTCCTTCAGCAAACTATCAATCGGTACCAGCAAACCAGCTGATACGTTAACATTTTAATAATAAAGAGCCCATTAGTGTTATACACAGAGCTCCGACGAAGGAGGATGATGGGAAGTAGAAGTGATAATACCATGTCCTTAAACATCCAGCTAACTTATCTCGGCCTGTCCCAGATTTCAGATTACGCCTCCGAGGTAACGCCCATTATCACAGCAACCGATCGTTGGAAAGTTTTCAGATTGTACTGATAAAAAAGTCTCAAAATTGTGTTTTCCTAATGTTTCTGGTGTGTGGTTGGTCAGTGGAACAAAGGCTTTTCCTGGTGCAGGTTCCCTGCAGTGGCGTGGTGAACGGCCTGATGGGACCATGTCTCTCTGAGGACACTGTGGTCTGTTTACAGGAGGAAGCTCAGCAATTTCCTCTTCATGAAACAGGACACAGCCGTATATATCACCTCCAGTCACTTAATACAAGACCTAGCATCACACCCCTACGGAAGCGAATACGATTTTGTTGTTTGGGCTCACACAAAAGTGTAAAAAATAAAGTATTCAAATTCATATTTGGCATTTCCACAAGCACTGAATAATTGATCTCCTGAGGGAGGAGTGTGTTGAACACACATCAGTCAGTGCTGGGCATCACTGTCTGCCTGTGTGTGTACAACGTTGAATGATCAAGACGGGGGGCGGGGGGGCGGGGTTTGCCTTTTTGGCCTGGACTTTTAACAGACTGACTTTAAATGTACACATGTGGAATATGGTCATTAAAATGATTTGATGGAACGAAATCAAAAATGCAGCCCCTGATATTTTCTTCTTCTTCTCTCTCTCTCTCGCCAGCCGTTCATTAATGATATCTATAGCCCTTTAAGCTGTTCATGAGTGTCAGTGGAGTGTCGAGAAGCTCTCTAATCCCTGACTTGCTCTTTATTCTGCCCGCGAAGCTCATCTCCTCTGTGTTAGATCCTGAAACACCGCTAATCCCCTGGTGGCATTGTGTGCTGGGCCCCAGCTGTCGGCTCCCATGCTGCTCTGCTTCGCGCCCCGCTAATTTGTGGCCTTGCTTGGGATGCTATTGATGTCACCCTGCCCTATCTAGTCCAATAACTTTTTTCAACCTCTAATTCTTTCACATTACTTCTTGCCCTCCCCTCCCCGTCACCCCCTCTCCTGATGAAACTCCCAGCTGGCACCAAGGCCTTTGTTTCCTCTGTTGTGTTCAGAGTCAATGTCCTTTCCCTTCCTGCACATTACAAATCTGCCACAGAGCCATTTTCTCCTCCTCCTAGGAAAAAGAAAAAAGAAACTGAATGGATAAACAGTGGAGGCGGCGGAGGTGAAGGCAGTTTGGACTGAGCATCTGAGCGCACACATGCTAAGAATTTGAGTGATACCACATTAAGAATCCTCAAGTTCAATTAAGAGAGCTTAACAATGCATCAGTATGCAGGGAAGCTCTCCCATCTTAATGAGCAGAAGGAGGCGGGAAGGGGCAGACAGGAAAAGGAAGGGTGGTGGGTGATGGTGCCGACAATGATTAGAACTGTTTCCCTTCTTTCTAAGCTTCTGTGTTCAGCTCAGTGGAGCAGCAGCCGGCAGCAGAGGGAGTGTGGATCCTTTGGTGTTGCCCACCCAGTCTAATGCCAACTGCCTGCCACTCAGAATGGAAGTGTATGGAAGCAGAGAAACTCAATAAAATTCAGATCATCACCAGCAGAGTGTCACAGGCAATTTGATCCTCCATTAAAACTACAAAGAATACAAGAAAAATATTTCTGCAGCCAAAGTATTTCCTTATGAAAGTGCTGAAGTATCAAAAAGAAAGTTACCACTTTAGAGAATGAGTACAGTAGGAATAAGACTAAAAGCCAACATTATTCTCATTATTCTCTTCGATACTGATCATTTAGAAAGAAAAAAAAATACTCAAGACGTTCCAGTTATTACCATTCCCACATTTTCTTGTGAGCTCTGAGGAAACCAGCTTAGCTTGGGAGGCATCTCAGCAAAGTGACCAGCTTAGCATGGCTGTGAGTTTCAAATGAGAATGGCAAACAAAGCCTGCTACCAGCCAGGAAACTGTTACAGCACCACCAACCAGCCAAAAACACAAACAACTGTTTGGTTTTACATCTTTGTGCTTTTAAAATGAGATACAATCCAAACTGCTGCAGGCAACAAACAAGTGGAAGCTGCTCTTAAAAGTCAATACAGGAATTGCAAAATATTTGTAGATCTGGTAAAATTAAGTTTCAAGAGGAAACAATGAAGTTTCCCACCTGCTCCCAGAACGTTGGAGCATCTTTTTACCATTTTGAATGTTGCGGCGTGTGACAAGAGGTCACAAGAAACCTCAGTGTGAACAGTCATGTAACCTTTCATCTGACTTTTACAAGAATAAAGAAAAAATACAATGGACAGAATAATCCTGCAGACGCCGTTGAAGAAGCTAGTTAGCGGAAAGAGCAAGTTTCACTTGCTCTGTCAGGTGGCAATTATCAGTAAACAAATTAGTTGAGCAACTTCACTTCTATGCAAAACATAACAACGAAAGCACAGACGCCACAGCTAACATTAGCTAAGACAGCCCTGCTACAGGCAAACTTTGCAGCCAAGTGTAAAATAATGTTCTTTACTGATATATCAAATAGACAGTTGATGTTGATCATCTGAAATGTCTTCTGCATGTATTTACATAATTACAAATGATTAAGTTGTTCTGCTCCTGCTCCTGGTGGTAATAACTATTATTCATATATTTTCCTCAAACCATCTGTAGGTAATCTGACAAATACAGGTTTTAAAGTGAACTTGTTTATTATTTTTATAGATAGACGTACAGCGTAGAAACATTTGAATCCCAGATTGTCGAAGTGAGCCGTTGAAAGTTTGCTGCAGCAGAGGCAGGAGTGAAAGATCAATAGCGTCTATTGTAGAAAGAACATTAAAGTAGGGAGAACAGGGAAGGACTTGAGGAAAAGAACTTGTTAATAGAGAGGCAGAGAAAGACGACGGTGAAATGAGAGCTGTGAAAATTGGACTTGGAGCCCGAGTCGAGACGCTGGGAGACGGGAAGTGGAAATGACCTTGTTTTCGACATGGCATCATTGATGTGACATGCATTACCGTCGCAGCACTTCTCCCTGGCCCTCATTGTCCCGTCCCTTCAGTGCTTTGTCTCCACTGCCAGTCATGATCACAGCCTCTGCCCGAGACACAGGACCAACACGCCTGGCTGCCCACTCCTGTCATCCCCGTCTCTGAAGTCCCTGTCAAAAAGGATAAATAAGAAAAAAGGAGTCGCTAAGAATTTTACAACACTCACTCATTTTGTGCATCTTTCCCTTCACAGCGTCTTCCCTCCTCCGTGAGGCTGAGGGACATTTCTGGGAGCTGTTTTAGGTCAGACTGAGTCTTTAAAGGTCCAGAAACCACAGAAATAACGCAGAGAAAACCCAATACACACTAAAGGAATCTCATCATACCAGTCTGATCAACTTCAGTGATTAAGAAAAAAACAAAGTTCATTTATTTGTACATTGAACTGAATGCAGTACAGATGTACTATTTAACCACAAACACTTTGATACACAGGAACCACAGAACATTCCAGATCTAACCCATTACAGAGCCAGTCTGTGAAAGCGGCTGCTGGAAGATTAAGCCACCAAATTATTTCTCCACTTCAGTGTAATTTCAACCACCAGTCCTTCGACAGATGTTCTCCCTCCTGTTTTCCTTCCTGTCACTTTGTTGGAGGGAAAATGAACAAACTGTGTTTGTTGCCAAGAGTGTGTCATTTCCATGCGCCGCATTCCTGTCTTTGTTTGACAAGCAAAAGCGAGCGCACCTTGTGATCACAGTCAGGGAAAAACGTCGGAGTAATGAAAGTGAACGTTTGATTCAGACATTTCAGTTAGGCTGACAAATGTGGAATGGCAGAAACGACTGGGAAGAAAATTGACAAAGGAAAGTACAGGCTCCAGCAAAAGAACACTCTCATTTTTCTTTCAGCTTCTCATGCATCAGTTGTCAGTGTCCACACTGGCTCTACCCTGTCATTAGGGCTGTAGGTTGGGTCAAAATATAAGAATAAGGAATAGCAACAAACTATTCATTCATTCACCTTCTACTGCTTAATCCGCTTCAGGGTGAGGGCAGGAGGAGGCCCGAGCCAATCCTAGCAGTCATCAGGCGAGGGCGGGGTTCAACCTGGACTGTTGGCCAGTCTGTTGCTAACATAATGACAAACAACAATTTTAGACTATTATTCACACCCATGGTGAAGTCAAATTAACCTCATCCCTAATCTGTATGTGGGCTGGGGAGGGAGGAAGTGAGGGAGGGAGGAAGGAAGGCGCACATGCAGAACAAAAATGCCTCTATACCCGTACAAAGACAGAGTGAATTAAACCAGCATACTGCTGATACTCAGGCTCTAAGGACAGATTGCTTCGAATTTGTTCCACCGTGTGGAACCTCAAGCAAGATTTGCAACAAAACCAGTTCACATTTAATATGATATGATTGCATTTAATGAGCTGCGTTACTGCCACCTATTGACTATATTTTCCATTCTAATCTACATCTTCACACAAGGCTCATTTAAAATTCTTTAATTAAAAGAAGCACAGCAATAAATTGAACGTACAATAACAGGCTGCAGTGCTGAGCAGCAGTGACTACACCGGAGGAGGAAGCAGTCGTAGAAACGAGGTTGAGCAACGCAGCAGGTTGTGGTTTTAAGCTGGGGAGTGAAGGGGGCAAACAGAAAACAACAACATTTCCTCACCTCTACACATATGATCAGAATCAAGGTGTGGACAAGAGTCTTTGTAAAGCACAATAAAGCATTGTTTCCCAAAGACTGGGTTGCAGCCCTCAGGTGGGTCGCAAAAATTTTTTGGGGGGTCATCTCACATCATGTTTCCCAGGAGTTTACGAATAATGTCTATTGACTTGGGTTTGTGACTTTTAAAATATAGCTCCCCAGAAAAAAAAGTTTGGGAATCAATGGCTTACAGTACATATTACTATTGTTCGGTATGAAATCAATTATTTTCCACAAACTAAAATCCAAAGAAAGCCCTGAACGGTGTTGGTCGGACGGCTTGATCATGTGGTACAGCCTCGTCCAAACCCATCTGTCTATAAAAAATTGTTGTTCTTGTTCTTGTTCTACCTCAGAAAGAAGTTTTTATTTGAGTTCCCTCCCAGGAGTGTGTGAGAGATTATGGAGCTGCAGCGCAACAGGATTAGGAGTTAATTTCTCCACGTTGGTAAAAGCCCAGTGAGCCTCCTGATACAGTGTCACACGCTGCTACTTATTTGGACAAATTCAGCACAAAAATGGTGCAATTCCCAAGTGCACATATGCGGGTGAATACGTGAGTTCCCACAGTATCACATTTCTGAGCTCCAACAAGTCGACTTTTATCACTGGTTATCACTTCAGCCGCCACAACGCACCATATCTGTTGACGAAATGTTTGTTTTTGTAGCCTGCTGATTCATGTGTGTCACAAGAACTGAAAAACCCAAAAGGAACAATAAACACAAGCTCAATACAAAAACATATGCACCAACAGCACACAGAACAGAGTAAAAAAAAACCTCAATTACTGTATGGAAATAACACAGGGCTCTGACAGCAGTACAGAAACGACATACAGACATTAAACATGGATCACAGATCAGGATCAGGATTTGCCTCTGTGGGTGTACAGCACAGTGGGCTGCAGTGGGTGCTGTACTTGCCCCCTCCCCCGTGCCTTTTTCATCCTGACCCTGTAGTACCGTGCGTGTGGCAAAATGGTCACAGCAAGTGCTGTTGCCTGGACAACTGATCACTGGATTAGAGACTGAGAAAATATAGAGACGAAGAGGGTGAGGTTGGAGAGAACAGAAATGAAAGGAGTGGGGAACTGCACGTAGTTGGATCAGTGATGTTTAATCCTGTCAGTGATAGTTTTGGTTTGGTCAGTTAATGGACGTCTGCTGTAGACGGTGAATTCTGGTGAATTCTATGACCTGACTGGAACAACGAAGAAAACAATTACAGCTCAGAATGAACCTGGGAAACTATTCTTCAAACAGACTTCCCCAAAGCTAGCATAAGAAACAATGTTGTCTACGATTGTGCCAAAGAAGCTAACAAAAAAACAAACAAACAAACAACAAGTAGATCCTTTTAATGTTTAGGTTTAAATCTTTTTAAAGTTTTTCTGATGACAACAACAAACCAAAATGACTTTATTTGGCATAATGTGGGTCAAACAATGAATTCAGTTGCGTTAGCGATGTTGTCTACGATTGTGCCAAAGAAGCTAACAAAAAAACAAACAAACAAACAACAAGTAGATCCTTTTAATGTTTAGGTTTAAATCTTTTTAAAGTTTTTCTGATGACAACAACAAACCAAAATGACTTTATTTGGCATAATGTGGGTCAAACAATGAATTCAGTTGCGTTAGCGTGTCATGAAATCATCAGGTGTGTCGTGAAAACCAGCTCAGACTATTTTGCAAACCTAAATATCCTGAGAAGATGTGTTTGATTAATGACCTGAGATGCTCTCTGACTTAGGGTTTCCTATTTAGAACAATTACGGTGTAACTCTATAGACAATAAAGACAAAATGCAGCGCTGACTTCAGCGCCAGGTACACTCGAGAGACAGTAGTGTGAGACCAAAGTACTACAAAACAAACTCTTCTCCTATAATTGGAAGATTGGAAGAAACTCTCGAAAGGACACTGAAGTATTCCAAAATAAAACAAAGAAAGTTTCCAGTGACCTTAACCCTGATACACCATAAAACATAACATTACAGGACATAAAGCGCAGAATTGTAAATGTTTAACGTGAAGCGACCTGCCTTCCTGCATAACCTCCCTCACAACGCAGTCCGCCTCCTCTCATCTTGGTTTGACTCTATTTCCTTGTAGACCAGGCCATCAGACTACAGGCTGTGGCACACTTGAACGTAATGTCACCAGGAGAAAGAGCACTATCTACTGCTGCTGCATATTAAAAAACACCTTTGCTATATTCTGGGAGTGTGGCGTGTCTTTATTCAACATCAGGGGCTCCACAGAGACACAAATGGCTTCAGGCTAGCAGCGGCATGCGGAGAATGTGAGCTGCGATCTGACTGACTGATCGTTTTTAATAATCCTCAGCCTCAGTGCAGCCATCAGTTCATATTTAACCAGGGTGGTGTTAGGTGTGGTCTAGCATCGCTCTGTTTTTCTATTAACTTGAAACAAGGACCATTGTCATAATTTATGGAAACAAGGCTAGCGCTCATGTGTTACTAACTAAATGACCTTTGGAGGCCACATTCATGGGCCACTTGTGGTTTACCGGTGCAGCATTTTACCCAAATCTAAGGGGCAACTGTGTGAATAATAATATCATTACAGCCGCTGACCTGTGACGGTTTCTAGAACTTTCTGAATGGTCTGTAGGTGATGTCAGAGAGGCAGTATTTCAGAAAGGGGAAAATTGATTCTGCCCTTGATGTTGTAATAAACTAAACTGACAAACTTAATTAAATTTTTGTTAAAGATGATTAGGTCTGTTATTTATTATGTGCTTCAAACTCCAACGTTTGTAACAGCTAACCTCTATAAGCAGGGAACACTTTTTTGCTTGTCCAAGAAATAATTTAAAACATTATAATAAATGTTAGTTTTTGTTTACAAATTATAGAACAAGACAGTGAGTCCAATTATTTCGGCCATCTCTGAACAAACGTACTACTATAGATAATACCACTTCAAATTCATTCACTCCAGTGTGACAGCCAGCTCTGGTTATTGTAATGTGATTTTTCCTTAACATTCATTTTGTCTGTCTCCAATTAATCACCTGCAGCTTCTTAGCTCTCGGCTGCCAGGCTTCCCACAAAGGCCAAATATTCTGCTCACATATTCAGCTTCATCCTCTCTGACTCCGACTGAGTCTAAATGAAATAAATATTAGTTTTAAATTTCAATGGCAGCAGCCACCAGATGAATACTAATACTCACTGGCTGTGTCTTTTTGTTGAACACTTTGCGGACACCTAATTCACATCCCACAGCTATAATAAAGACTTAATGCTCCTGCTGCTAAAAATGATGACACATTTCCCTATCTTTCATTTTATTTTCTTCCCCACTAATATTATTGCCAATATTGACGACACCAAGAGAAAACACTGCGAGTCATTCTTGATAAGAGCCGTGCGGTGTTGTTTTCCTCTTTGTTGACTTTTTTTTTTTTTCAGTATTTACCGGCCGGTAGAAATAAAAATAATATTCAAGAATTTATTAGTAGAACTTTTTGAGGGTAGGCAAATTTAATGAAGTAAAAATAAACAAATGCCAAGTGTTCCTCCAGTGATATATCAGAATAAATAAATAGTATACCTGTAAACTGCATTATAATAAGGCAATAATTAAAAAAAAAACAAGTTAGGAAGAGATTTCTGGGGGACAACAGCTTCTCAGGTGTCAATTTATAAAAAGCTAAGTTTTCTCAGAACTAGGAAATATACAAAACAAAATATGGTAAAAATATAGTGAAACTAAAAGATAACCAGACAGTTAGCCATAGAGAGCAAAACATTTAAAATTGATAATATACAGGAGTTAATGCAAACCATAGCCAAAAGATAACTAGACATTAGGTTTAAAGCATGATCACTAAGGTTAGCTTAGCTCAGTGGTTCTCAATTATTTTCTGTCATCTTAGGGGCAGAAATGTTTTCACGCCCCCCTCTGACCATCATCCCCATGAGTTGTTATTATATAATACATTTGATTTGTCATATTTTTATGTCATCATGGGGTCAATGCCGTGCTCCACTGGAAGCCCCTCATGCCCCCCCGCCCCACTATTTGAGTAGTACTGGCTTAGCTCAATCATCACTCTCACAAACAAATACCTGACATAAAATCAGATGGCTTGATGGCTTTTATATAAACAATTTGACACAAATGTTGTTGATACGATGCCAATTCACTCAAGACATGCATTTCACAGCCACAAAAAGCCACGTTGGAGCATTTAAAAAAAAGAAAACCAAAACTCAAAGTCCTCATAAAAGCCATTAAGTGCTATGACTGGACCCCGGGCCAGACTTTAGACATCACAGATGTCCTAAGAGATACCTAAGAGATGTATGTACACTGTATGTATTTTACAGCATCTTTGAACAAATTTGAACTAAATGATAATCAGTATAATAAACACCTCAAGTTCAGTTAGAATGAGAATGTATGGGCTATAAACATGTTTTCTTTGCTTTCACCCGGGGACACATTGTCAAAGAATGGGGACATTTTATAACAGGTCTAAACAACTAATCCAAAGTTATAAGCCTCTTATCCACGATGCTTACCATCAACTTCGAACAATGTTCCTTCTGTCTGAAATAAAATGGACAAATCATGTTCATTTCTTTAAAACAGGGAGGAATCAAACAGAAATGTAAGTGTGTGATTCATTATGTAAACTGTGCCTTTGTCAACAAAGGCCTCTCCTCCGTGTCAGGGCCAAGGTGGGAGCAGAGTGGAGAAGAAAAACTGTTGTTTGTTGTGACAGAAAACTGCCATTCAACTGAGGACAAATGAAGTGTCAGAGGTTTCCTTAGTGCTGCAGTGGTGTCATGTCCACATTCAACTGCCCTTATACATTCAACGTGAGGAGGAGACAGTACAGAATACTGATGAATGGACACAGCTGAGCGTACACGTAGTTGGACAAATCCTTCTGACTACTACGTGCAGAATCCCTGGCACTTGTTATTCCTCCTATCGTTAGTCAAACAAGCACACGGCTGCTGTTATCACTGTGTTTGAGATCTGGACCCAGGCCAATACGTTTCCTTAACGACGTGCAGCCATTAGTTCCTTGTAGACGCGGTCCAGAACAGGAACTGCTCTGTTTGACAAATCACCACCATCCCAGGGCAGGAAAAAAAACAAGACTGCAAACATCTTTATCTGCCAATTTAGTACATTCCTATAAAGTGTACTCGGTTCAAAATTTCAAGGGCAGGAGAGGGGGAGTAGGGTGGGGTGGTGGTGTGGGGGGTCACTGACGGGCAGAGTGAGAGGAATGAGGGAGTAAAGCTAAAGTGTTACAGGTTTACAGGAAGAGAAAGGAGTGATTTAATTTCATTTTAATTTCCTAATTTAATGGTTTACTTATTTACATGTATGCAGATGTTTTTATCCAGACTCACAGGAGGAGGATTAACAATCAAGCTACATGTTTATATTCAGCCCTTATCTTGAACTCCCTGACCTCTGCTGCAACCTAAAAATATTCATTTTCTTTGCATGGAAACCTGACATTTCCTCTGCCGGTCTCTTCATTTTACCTCTCTCACTCACTCTCTCTCTCTCTCTCTGTGTTACCACCTGTTAACATCTGTCTGTCACCCAGAACGTAGAGGCAGAAGACAGTCATATAGGTCTTCAAAGAAATCTAAGTCAATTCGCCCCCAGAAAACCTGCCAGTGTGTGTTTTCTCCCCCTCTTTCAATATCCTTCTTCTCCTGTAGAGCTTTTCCTCGCTGTCTGTCTCTTTATCTTCTCTGCCTTTGTTTTTATGCCGTTTCTCAGGGCTTTATTTTTTTTTTTCCCTTTTCCTCTACATTTCTATCTCTCAAACGTGTCCCTTTTACACCCCTGTCACTCCCCCCCCCTCTCTCTCATTTTCGCTCAGGTACACCTGACTGACTGCTGCTGAGGGCTGACACTTTAAAGACCTGGGCTTCAGCATCTGCTACCATCAGAATAACAATATGTGCTGCATGCTTGGTCACGCGAGTGTGTGTTGCCTGTTGCTGTGAGGACATTTAGAAAAAACAATGCATTTCCTTGGTCTCTCCTCTGACCTCAGCCATCCCACTTTGGTGGGGGTGTTTATTATTGTCATTCTAACTGAACTTTAATCTAAAACTAAATGATCTTCATAAAATAAGGTAAAGTCACTCAACAGATTTTGGTTAGAAATTACAATAATAATAAATCAGAACCATTAACCACCTAAATAGTCAACATGTATAGCTGCGCACACATACACACACACACACACACACACCTCCCACATTTGAAGCAACATCTAGCACAAGTGAAGGCACACACACATGCCACCAGGCCCCGCCTCCTCGTCCCACACAGTATGTGTTGGAGCAGATATAAAGGACTGTTTTCAGCTGCAGGGACTGAAAGACCACCAGACCAACAACAACAACAACAAGAGGAACCACAAAGCTTCATTCTTCTGGGCAACAACAACATGTCCTGCATGCGTTGGTTACATCAGAAGAATTTTAAGCAGCTGAGTGTAAGGCCTTTAAGACCTCATCCTTGTACTGTGCTTGTGTGTATGTGTGTGTGTACGCACACACACACTCTCACCTACCTTCCCACCACAACCTGCCCGCCCTCACGCTCCTTCTGTGTCTCAGTGGGCAACTCCTCAAACCTCCCCTTATACCCCGGCCTCTTTGTTGATTCACGCACGGATGTCTCTCCCAGATTACTGCTCTCAGTGCCTGCCGTGGATCCCTGTCCTCCTGAGAGCACCGCACCGTAGAAGATTGACTTTTTTTTCTTTTTTTTTCGTCTATTTAAACTGTTTAAGCAATCAGTTGTTGAATTGACAGCATTCTTTATTGTCTACAATAGTCCGATATAATAACATAATAACCAAAAAAAAAATACAGTCCTTCAGTTTTCTGCACTGTAGAACTTGTTGAACTACGTGAAGTCACGGGGCTAAAGAAGCGTTTTACACTTCTGAGATGTAAATAACTTTGTTCTGACATCTAGTGGATACAGTAAGGTTGGTCTGACTCTACTGGGAAACCAAAATACTAGATGTTTCTTCTCAAAGTGATCCAACATCAGTGCAGGAGAAAGACTTTTCTTGTTCATAAAATAACATTAAATCAAAACAGTCATTTAGTTAACATCTAGGTCCTGCTGTACTGATTTATTCGGACAGAAGTTATAATTAAGGCCGTCAAACGATTCAAATGTCTGATGTGATTTATCTAAGGGCAGCTGTGGATTACTCACAGACGAAAAGACAAATAACAGCAGCTACATGTCATTCATTTGGACAGTCAAAGCCAGCACAGCATTAACACATTTACATTTCCTCAAAAGCTATGGAGACTTTTTAACATTCAAAGACACAGAGACTTTAAAAACAACGGCATTCAATTAAAGTTGATGTGATGAACAGCCACCCTGGTTTTTGAAGTGATTTTGCAAAACAACTTGGAAAAGAACAAAAATAGACTGCTGCTGGTCCATCCACTGACAAACTGTTCCTTTACACCAAGTCTTGGATTTAGTAAAAACAAACAGAGAAACAAAGGAGAAACTGCAATTACCGACCCTCATTTGTACAATGGTGCACAGGAAGAACTGCCAGTGAGTCAAACAGTAGTAGACCGGTCCTCATGGTTTTCATGTGGTTGGTAAAACAGGATGAGGTGTTCATCAGTGCCGATGCCCTCAGGATACCCTGTTAGTTGTCGACTCAAATAGCTCAGAGTGGAAATGAAAACAAGTATCTAATTCACTTTTAATTTGATTTAAAATAAAGGACTTCAAAGGAGGGGAAACACAGTAAAATGTTTTTTTTGTCATGTAATTATGACACGCTATTAGATTTTACTAGATTTAAAAACTTCAAATTAATCATTATCAAATCCAATTAATTATTATTATTATAAAAAAAACATAGACTGCAGTCTGCCATTCTCTGTCTCTTTTTCTCTTACACACACACACACACATACACACACACACATACACAGAGACTACCACTTCTAATCAATGAGATCTAAATCCCTGGGGTACAGCCTCTAATAGACCGTCTGCTGGTGAGATGATAATCGTTTGGCGATATGAAGGCTCGGTGCAGTGTGGTGGCAGCTGACAGCGAAGCTGCTGAATGAAAATGCTGTAAAGTGTGTGCCAAAAGCCTTAACTTCCAGTGTTGCAGCCCTGAGGCAGACAGTAATGAGAACATTTTTGTCAAGGTGAAGGAACGATAAGAGATAAGAGACAATGTGCTAAACTTTAAAGAATGCAATCAGACTTTTAAATAAGGGAGCAGGGGTTTATAAAATCCCTTCAGTCTCTTGGACAAACAAGTTCGTTGTTGTTGTTGTTTGTTTTTTTTTTTTTTTTTTGCCTTTGTGGAGTGATAATTTTAATGTCAACTCCAATCAATAAGAGCCATCATTCATTTCTGGGATAGTTACTTATATAGTACAACCTTGTTTGCCCTTTAAACTGACGGTTTCTCTTCAAAAGTGCATTTCAAACAACACTGAAAAACTGGAGTTGATTCGTGATTAAAAATGCAACACGGATTTACTGTACCAGTTGACATCATAGGAGATTAACACTAGATGGTGCCGTTTAGTTACATGCTGCCTTACGTCAACGTCAACCACTCTGCTGTTGGTAATAGACTGACTAGAGAACAAACACAAAATAAATAAAATATTAAACCATCAACAGGTTATCTGCCTAGATATTTTAATATGCCACTAGGAGTGTATACAGACTTTGTGCTTATATTTTATTTCCTTTAAGTTTGCAATTTTTTTTACATATGTATATGTTGTATAAAATGGGAAAATACTATACAAATTAAAGGGACGCAACCTGCTGTTTAATTCCAAAAAACACTTTTTATATAGTGTGATCGCATGTGTATATTTTGTGTTGCATTTAAAATGTAAATTTTTTGGTGTTTTCAACACTGCACAGCTCCTTTTGTCAAATCACCAACTAATCTACTTAATTATACCAAAATGTTCAGCAGTTATCAAATGCATTTCTCCTATTGTATCAATCATGTATCTCTTCACATCTGTGTTTTTTTTCCGTTGCTCCTGCAGTAACCTAATCCTGTTTTCGTACGTCTGAGTCTCACCAGTCAGCTGACCAGACGAGCAGCCAACAAGATGACTGATCAACTGTCAGTGCTGTTTTTACTGCTACAATTCTGGGCCAGACGGAGACGCAGCTGATGGAAGAATCAAGTAGACAAGAACAGACGAGAACGGGGGAGGTCATGTGCAGGCGAAAAGAGAAGTAAAGTAAGAATATGACAGCAGGGGAGGAAAAAAGCAAAGAAGTGAGTGATAGGAGTCAGTCAGATACGGAGATTGAACACTAACATGTCACATGTGAGCACAGTGGCGTTGCCAAAGGAAGGCTCTATTTTTAGAGGCGGAATGTACACAGAGGCCTCGTGGAAAGGGACCATAACAACAAACACAACGTGACACACTCCTACAAAGAGACAGATCCATCTGAGCAACACACAGTTACAACGCATCGACGCCAGAGAAAAGAGGAGGGAAGATAGGAAAAATGGCAGCACATATTTCCTACTGATATCTGGCTTTGAATACAAAACACAGAAGGAGAAATAGGAGGAACAGGTAAGTGTGTATTTTGATCAGACACATTCAGATATTTGTTTATCTGTCGGAATTTGGACTAAAAATAAAATAAAACATTTTTGCCACACTTATATTACATAGTTTGGGTCAGTAGTCATAGACAAAGAGTTGATGTTGGCTTAAAGGAGGGTTGACCGAATTTATCAAATGTCACTAGTGGAGTTTTACCAATTGTGCACAGTTAATAATGTTTAAAAGAAAATATTGTAAAGTAAAATGTAAAGTTTTATGTCCAATATAAAGAGAAATAAAGTGGAAAGTTAAAAAAATTAATCACACAAGGCCATATTAAACACTTTTTTTTTTAACTTGTATATAATCCTTACCCATGGCATAGGATCTGTTGAAGCAGTTATAGGTCCATGTCTCCTCCTCTCCATCAGGTTAGGGCCTAGGTGTTCTGTGCCATCATTCTCCTCCTGCGTCCTGTAACAGAAAATATGACAATACTTTTTAATTTTAGACTTCAGCTTAACATTCCAGATAGTTTCGATAATCTAATCATAAAAACTAAGCCCCGGCTGCAGACAGTTTGACAATAAACAGTGTGGTTTCTTTCCCCAGCATGGATCAACCGTCAGTCCAAGTTTTCCACTACAAAGACAAAGAGCAGAGCTCCAACCTGCTCCTGCAGCTCAACGGTCTGAGACAGGACGGAATCCTCACAGACGTGTTACTCTGCTCTGAGAACACAGAGATCCCATGTCACCGCAACATCCTGGTCTCCAGCAGCCCCTACTTCAGGGCCATGTTCTGCAACAACTTCAGAGAGAGGGAGCAGACCAGGGTTGACCTGAAGGGCGTCACCTCCACCATCCTCAGCTACATCATTGACTATGTGTACACTGGACTCATTAGTATCAGCATAGACATTGTGCTTCCTCTGATGGAGGCCGCATCCATGCTGCAGTACGGCCGTCTTTTTGAGGCCTGTTCCACTTTCCTCCAGGGTCAGCTGAGCCCGGACAACTGTCTGAGTATGATAAGACTCTCTGAGATCATGAACTGCAACAGTCTGCAAGGCAAGGCAAAGGAGATGGCCATGAAGAGCTTTTCAGACGTGTCAACCTCTGAGGACCTGTGTGAGCTCTCCTTACCCGAG
The DNA here is from genome assembly GCF_000523025.1 of Cynoglossus semilaevis. NCBI lineage: Eukaryota > Metazoa > Chordata > Actinopteri > Pleuronectiformes > Cynoglossidae > Cynoglossus > Cynoglossus semilaevis. The sequence goes on along the minus strand of NC_024319.1, from coordinate 11,725,536 downwards.
CTCCTCAGATACCTGGAGGACGATGCTCTTTGTGCAGAGGAGGAGCAGGTCTTTGAGACACTCGTTGCTTGGATCCATCACGATCCTTTAGCCAGACGCGGCGCTATATGTGACCTTTTCAGAAAAGTTCGCCTTCGACACATTCACCCCACCTACCTCTTCCAGTTCATAGCCAGTGATCCTCTGATCCAGTCTTCCACTCTCTGCACTGAACTTATTGACTGTGTGAGACGCCTCATGTTTTCTGTCAACACAAAGTGCATCGATGACACCGCAGTTGACTTCAAACCTCTTTGGGTGGCACCACGGAGATACACCTGCAGTGACATGTTGGTGGTGGTGGGTGGGAGAAAGAACAACGAACAGACCTCCAGAGATGCCCTGGTCTACAGTGAAAACAGCCAGACGTGGCAGTGGCTGGCCAAGTTGCCCGTCCGCCTTTACAAGGCCTCGTACGTTGCCCTTCACAGTGTCCTGTACGTCATCGGAGGCTTGACCACCAACACAGAGCACAGCCAGGTCCGTAGGACTGTCTACACTCTGTCCCTCAAGACCAACCAGTGGAGAACGGCGGAGCCAATGCTGGAGCCGCGCTTTGCTCACCAGAGTGTCTCCTACCTGCACTTCATCTTTGTCCTGGGTGGACTTGGGCCTGACAGATGCATCACAGACAAAGTAGAGAGGTGAGATTGTGGGATTGCTATTATTGGTTTCACCCACACAAATAATAATGGTTTTAATTAGGAATGTCCGATATTAACTTTTTGCCGATATCTGATAAACATTTGGCGAAACCCAAGCATTGCAAATGAAAAAAACGAGATCCCATGTCACCGCAACATCCTGGTCTCCAGCAGCCCCTACTTCAGGGCCATGTTCTGCAACAACTTCAGAGAGAGGGAGCAGACCAGGGTTGACCTGAAGGGCGTCACCTCCACCATCCTCAGCTACATCATTGACTATGTGTACACTGGACTCATTAGTATCAGCATAGACATTGTGCTTCCTCTGATGGAGGCCGCATCCATGCTGCAGTACGGCCGTCTTTTTGAGGCCTGTTCCACTTTCCTCCAGGGTCAGCTGAGCCCGGACAACTGTCTGAGTATGATAAGACTCTCTGAGATCATGAACTGCAACAGTCTGCAAGGCAAGGCAAAGGAGATGGCCATGAAGAGCTTTTCAGACGTGTCAACCTCTGAGGACCTGTGTGAGCTCTCCTTACCCGAGCTCCTCAGATACCTGGAGGACGATGCTCTTTGTGCAGAGGAGGAGCAGGTCTTTGAGACACTCGTTGCTTGGATCCATCACGATCCTTTAGCCAGACGCGGCGCTATATGTGACCTTTTCAGAAAAGTTCGCCTTCGACACATTCACCCCACCTACCTCTTCCAGTTCATAGCCAGTGATCCTCTGATCCAGTCTTCCACTCTCTGCACTGAACTTATTGACTGTGTGAGACGCCTCATGTTTTCTGTCAACACAAAGTGCATCGATGACACCGCAGTTGACTTCAAACCTCTTTGGGTGGCACCACGGAGATACACCTGCAGTGACATGTTGGTGGTGGTGGGTGGGAGAAAGAACAACGAACAGACCTCCAGAGATGCCCTGGTCTACAGTGAAAACAGCCAGACGTGGCAGTGGCTGGCCAAGTTGCCCGTCCGCCTTTACAAGGCCTCGTACGTTGCCCTTCACAGTGTCCTGTACGTCATCGGAGGCTTGACCACCAACACAGAGCAAAGCCAGGTCCGTAGGACTGTCTACACTCTGTCCCTCAAGACCAACCAGTGGAGAACGGCGGAGCCAATGCTGGAGCCGCGCTTTGCTCACCAGAGTGTCTCCTACCTGCACTTCATCTTTGTCCTGGGTGGACTTGGGCCTGACAGATGCATCACAGACAAAGTAGAGAGGTGAGATTGTGGGATTGCTATTATTGGTTTCACCCACACAAATAATAATGGTTTTAATTAGGAATGTCCGATATTAACTTTTTGCCGATATCTGATAAACATTTGGCGAAACCCAAGCATTGCAAATGAAAAAAACAATGACAATTCTTACAGATATTACATAATATGCCCATATTATCTGACATCCCTAGTTTTAATACATTCTACAACCTTCATCCAGGTTCAACAGCATGTTTAATCAGTGGGAGTCCATTGCGCCGATGCCTGTGGCTACGCTGCACCCAGCAGTGGCTGCAACCAACCAGCGCATCTACATGTTTGGTGGAGAAGACCGTATGCAGTACCCTGTCCGATTAATACAAGTAAGACACAAAGACCTTCACTTGGTCTGTCGGTTCTCAATGGACTGTTTCATTCATTCCTTCAGTCGTTCAGTCATTCACAGCTCCTACGCTCTGCTAGGTTTATCACATCGCCAGGAACACGTGGTATAAGATGGAGAACCGAACTGTGAAGAACGTGTCTGCTCCAGCCGCTGTCTTGGATGATAAAATCTACGTTATAGGAGGTAAACGTCAACATGTTACTGATAAACAGAACCGTGGGATGAGAACTGTTTAGATTAACATCCATGTTGTTATCGCCCGGTTACAGGGTACACCAGGAGAGTGATTGCCTACGACACCAAGGCCAATCGGTTTATCAAGTGTGCCAACCTGAAGGAGAGGAGGATGCACCATTCTGCCACTGTTCTCAATAACAGACTCTACATCACAGGGGGACGTTACATCACCGGCTTTGACGTCATAGAGGACTCGGCAAATTTCGAGTGCTACGATCCAAAGACAGACTCTTGGACCTCTCAGGGGACACTGCCATACAAACTGTTTGACCACGGGTCCCTGACTCTGACATGTGTCTCACAGACATGGGCAAAATCGTGATGGACGCAGAAGAGAAAGGACAGAATATTGATTTTTTTTTTTTTAAGTTGAAATGATTTACTCACATTAGAGTTACATAGACTTTACTGGAACATAGGATTTATACTTTTATACTAATTTTTAAATTGTTTTTATAATTTAATACTTTTTATAAGGGACAGGTCACCTATGCTAGATTTCTTTTCAACCCATCTGAATTTAAAAAAGGCTGAAAGTGCTACTTTCAGCCTGTGTGTAACCTCAATCATGAGATTTAACTTTGAACATGTGTGGAATGTCGTGTTCGGGCCCAAGTGAAATCTCAGCTGAGACTGGACCTGCTGCCACGTCTGGTGGTAAAACGCTGTATCAACTGATTCAAAATGTGAAATAACAAAAGTTGTCATTAGATTCAATACATAAATCTTTGGAACACTGAGCTCTCTTTGACATCTCTGTGTCTCTACTGGAAGTGTGAATAATGATTGAACTTTGACCTTATATGTGGCTTCATTTACTGCATGTTTATGAAGTGATTTTTACATGGTTTCTTATGTTTTTGTACTTGTGCTTTTTCCTGTAATAAAAACTAAATCATTACCATGTGTTCTGTCTACATCCTACTGTTCGGACAAATGGTTCCAACCTTTAAGTGCCATCTGAGCAGCACGTGTGTGAGCATGCACCAGTAACTTGAGCCAATCACATGGAACGAGTCCAATGGGTTTAGACACAGTGAAAACTACCTGTTGAATTAAAAGTATAAGAACGGGGAAGAATTTGTTTTAAGGCTAGTTTGAAATATATTAAATATTGCAAAAACTATGTTATCAATTACATTAGCACATTAAAAAAATAAAAATTAAAGTAGGTCATCAGAGCCTGAAAAACTTTGATAAAATAACCAGAGCTCGAACCTAAGAACATGTCCATTTCAACATCCATAAATCTCTGTTCAGTTCATTCTGAAGCTCAGGTTAGAACTTCAGCAGCTGATGTTGTTGACTGATTGCTATGACATTAGCTGATAAGAAATCTACATTAAATTAGTTGCTCTATTATAACTGATAAAAAAAATGCAATAACAGGAGGTCAAAATATTTCCTGTGACCTTAATGAGCCACACAGGTCATGCCTGTACATTAAATATACATTTTCTACATAAAATTGAAAATATGTAAAATGTATCCATCATAACAAACTGTATCTACCAACATCAACAGAATAGTGTTATTTTCAGGCTACAGTAAAGTACAGTCTCAAAAATAAGATTTTCTCCAAAACAAGACCCATCTTTTTAACTGCATGTAAAAAGCTTAATGAAAAGCTATTGTAAATGGTTACATGCAAAATAAAAGCAATGTTCATAAACATTATAAACCTCCTATTAACAAATAGCCAGTCAACGTGGAGACAACGCCGCAACGTTTGAGAAATCTGCGTGACCTCTATATGTGGAGTAAACATGATGTGACTACGCAGTTGTACACAGGAGACAACATGTGCACTTCCCTGAAACCGGGAATTGGTGGATCAGATTTTTCAGTCGTCACCGCCAGCGAATGGAGTTGAGACTACGCTGGGTGGAGTGGGAAAAATGGTGGGGAGCAGGAGAAACACTGAAGTGTTTAGGTGATCTGATGTTATTCTGAGAAACAAACAAATGTTGCACCACGTGAGGCATGTGGTCCTGATGGTTGCTACACAAGCTGGCAGATGTAAGAGATGACCAGAGGGACAGAGAGAGAGAGAGAGAGAGAGAGAGGGAGAGAAACTGATGAACATGATTTCACAACACAGAACCTGAGCGAGTGATGAAACGTCCAGAAGAAACAGCAACAGGTGTGTCTGAGAGTGACTGTGGTGTGTGTGTGTGTGTGTGTGTCATTAGGGTCTTTACAGGGTTGAGCTGTACTGACCAGCTGTCACAGCTAGTCACAACATCCCAACAAGAACAGGGAGGATAGGCAGAGGAAGACGATCCACTGATGACCTTTAGTATAATTTCTCAATGTATGAAATAGGAGATATTTATTCTGGTTACATACTCAATACATTTTATGTACTGTAAACTGATATTCTTTTAGTTAGCACACGTCCACAGCTATATTAGCTATACAGTCAAATGTTTGGCCGGAATCAGATTCATCATTTTTTGCTTGAAATGCTCTAAATAAAAGGAAGTTCTCTAGTGTAATTTTTAACAAACTTATAGTGCAATTTAGGGTGCAGTACCACACTTAACCACTAGTTTAAGATTATTGATTCCTCTCGTTAAAATTATCCTAAAAAGCCTCCTTTTGAATTGTTCTCATCTTCACGTGCTGCCACAATGTAAATGGTCGATTCAAAAGATTTATCCTGATTTTTTTCAGTAGGTGTGGCTGAGATATGATAAGATGATAAAGTCACCAAATGGTGTTTAGACATTTTCAGAAAAGTCCAGGAGGTTAAAAATGCAGAATGATTCAAAGATTATGCAGCATAATAGTAGAAATAAAGAGCATAAAGTAGAAAGAATAAAGAGTGGGCACAGACTCTTTAAAGGTTTGAAATTAAACAAGATAAGAGGAAGTAGTTGTAGATTTCAAAGAAGTAGAGCTGACTCTCATTTATTCTACCACGGAATATTTTGGGAGAATAGAAAATTATTAATACTTTAAAAAAACGACTCAAAAGAATTTAGTCTGTAATGAGCTTAATAGATGACAAATTGACACCAGAGAACGTATGGCACGCAGCATGAGTCTTAGAAATAAGCCTTATCGCTAACAAGTGAATAATCAAAGTTAACATGGCTACTTACTAACAAACTAAGTACTTAGTTTAGTTAGTTAGTTGATTGAAGATATGTCACCAGGCATATTAGTACCGTCCATCACAGACTTTCTCATCCGTATGTGAGCTTTCTTAAGAACGGCCAGCTAAGCTAACACAGAGCAAACTTCTAATTCATTACTGTTTATGTTTTTGTGACATCTCTGACATCACTGCAGCTTCGTTCTGAGTCAGCCTGACCAACTGACCAAACATTCTCTGGGACTTTCCATGTCATCCTGTACTTTGGCCAACTCTAGAAATAGATGTAGACAAATACACAAAGCCATCAAAGACTCACAATACACTTCTCAATGCTGTAGAGCCCACTTCCTGTATTTGACATTACAACAAGTATCATTTCAACTGTTCTGCACATACGACACAGGGCTACATGTGGTTAAACAAACAGGGAAGAGTCAAACCTCTCTGGTGCGTCACAGTGCGCAAGTCATGATCAATACCTCTGTTGAAAATATATCTGTAGGTTTTTATTTCTGACATGCTGTCATGTAACAAAGTTGACACATTTTAACACATGGTGAGTGTGCAGAGCTCCTTGACCTTTTGCTTATATCAGGCAGTAGCATTAAACCCCCAGAAGCTGGAGCAACACGTGCACCTGTTTTCAAAAATGTACCATCTCTGGGATGGGAGTGAGCAACAGAAAGTGTTTTTAAAGCATTTTTTTTAAAAAGCAGCTTTGTTTGACTATTGAACAGAACTGAGATCAGAGACTTAAAGAAGAAACAAAATGTCAACTTTCTACCTCTAGGAGAGTCTGTGTGAGCACACAAACACTGTTAGCCACATCAGTGAACCTGATCATGCTTCACTCACATGATGGTTCTCGTTATAGATAGCAGCGTGTTTCTGCTCCTGTTGTAAACCATGTGCTGCTGCTGCTGCTACTGCTGACATGTTTTGCTGTTTGTATTTCGTGTCATAAATTATGAGGACAATCCCCCTGTCTCAAACCTTTTCACTCCCTCCTCCTCCTCTTCACACTGTAGACACACACATGGATATTGATGCACACCTGTATAGATAGCCACTGATACAAACTGCTGAAGCACCACGGTGGGAACAAACACAAAAACAAAGTATTCCTCTCTGAAGGAAGTGGACTTTGACAGGTCACACATCAACAACTCCCAATGGTGGTGTTAATGATAAGGTCACTTCCTCATTAATCCCTTTGTTTTGACTGTGACCGGACCAACATTCAGTACAGTACTACTCTTCGTTCAATGTTAGACAACAACTATCAAAGCATTTAGACATTTTAACCAACGTCCTGCTTCCTGATGGTGCATTACAACTGCTCTGACGAGAGCTGCTGAGGACATAAACAAACATATATAAATCTGTAATGGACGCTTAACAGCCAGAACAGCTGAGTGTGTAAATATGTCATGTGTTTAACGAAGCTGATAAGATGTGACCCAGTGGCCCGGACAGACTTAGTTACACATTATCAAGGACTCAAAACAAACAACAGCCTCGCCACCATTCATCACAGTTGAACTGGCAGTGTTTTGAGAAAAGTGAAACACAACTGAACTACAAAGAACTGCCTCCAGTTCAGACACACGCACACATGCACATTCCCACACACACCAAACATTCCCACACAAAGGAACCTCAAGGACAAATTCAGCTATTTATAAAGAGACTCCTCGTTGTGACTGGGAACCACAAGACTTTACAGACATGTTACGTAATTTTTCTTTATATTCAAACACTAAAATGTTAATGATTAATGACTAAAATGTTTACTCCGATTATTCCTGTGGTAGCTGTGGATTAATTCGGATTAATCATGACTAATCGTGATTGTTATTAATCAACTTTAACTGTGGTTAATAGAGATAATAAAGTTATATTTATAATCAAATCAAATGTATCAGTACTAAATTTGCAGAGGGAGGTGACATTGTGTTAGCCTAGAAATGTGTTGTCAGCTTTCACATTTATTTTAATAAGGGCAAGTATGTAACAATAATGATGATTATTCATCAGAGAGCACTTTTGAAGAATAGTATTACTACTGCTATAGCTGTAAGCAGCACTGAGGTCACCTGACCCTGTCTAATACACAACAGGTGAGTTCACAGGTGAGTTACACACATGTGTGATTTTTGGATAATTGCCCAACGTATGTTGATACACTAGCGTAATAAATTTTGTTTATAAATGTTGGTAAATAGCTTTAACATTTTCTACCCGGGCTAAATCTTTTTATTCTTATTCGGTAAGATGTGGGATTGATAAAATATTGTCTTATTATATTTATTTATTTTGCAAATGCAAAGGGTTATTTGTATAAAGTAAACCAGAGTAACATGACCGGAGTACATTACATTACCAGCCGGTCACAGCATGGATATGCTTATGTAACATTAACAGAGCAGCTTAAAACGTGCTTAATACTTGATCTGGAGGTAAAGTAGAATATATATTTACCGTTCTTCAATTCAGTTGTCTTGAAGTTTGTTTGTTTGGTTGTTTGAATGGCATGGACAAACATTTCCGTCCTCCTCTACTTCCCCCTGCAGCAGATTTTGCAACGCCTCGGTTGATAAACAAAGCCACGTGCTGCAGGGAAGTTTCCGAGGTGGGCGGAGCTTCTGTACTTCCGGGTTCTAGTCTAGAACATATATAAAGGAGCTGCGCAGTGACAACAACAGAAGACACACTGACAAGACAAAGGGTACCGAGGACAGAAGACACTTCTAACAACACCACAGACACTTTCCGGCTATTTTTCTCGGAACTTAGGTCCTTTTAACTCAAAGACATCGAGAGAAGATGCCGTTTCTTGGTCAGGACTGGAGGTCACCTGGTCAGAGTTGGGTAAAAACCGAGGAGGGATGGAAGAAGACAACAGAAGAGGACACAAACAACAACGTCTCCGTGGAGAGGTCGGTCGTTAAAACATGTCCTGTTGACTGAAATAAGGCCTGACAGTCGTTTACCAAATAATGTGTCCGTGCATCGAGGTAGATGCAACACAAAAAGATACGATTACAGAGCGTAACATTTTCTTAAAACTCAAAACAAGTACAGTAATAGCTCAAATAAACTCTTAATGTTCTGGATGTGTCAAGAGAAACCCTTTAAAATGGTGTAGGGTATTAAAAATATGTTTGAGAAAGTAGCGAACGAACGTAACTAAGAATTATTAAACATAAAATAAGATAAACATCATCCTGGTACTGTGACTCTGGTACTTAATTTGAAAGCATCGTATCCTTGGTCACAATTTGAATTTGTAAATCAGTTGACTCGACTTTGTTTTCAGGAAAAGAAAGGAAAGTCAAGACAAACATTTAGCTTCTTTCCATCCCACTAACCTCAATGTTTTTCTGAGGCCGTGTTCCTTCTATCGGTTAATCACTGAGCTAATAATAACCCCAAGACAAGTGAGTGGATTAACTAACATCTGTGCGGCCTTTCCACCGTGACTACACGCAACACGTCTACATTTGACCTGGCCTAAGAATACACTTTAGACACTTTTTATCCATCAGAAGTGGTAAAGTCCTGCTTTATAATGATGATATTTATATTTATAATAATGGGTTGTTTTTGTTGGTTCCAGCTTCTGTAAAGTCAAAGAGGAGGATTGTATCAATAGAGAGAACCTTCTGTTTTCTCTCAACTATGACATGGCTGCCAAGAAGAGGAAAAAGGACCTGATGAATAACAACAGCAAGCTCCCCTGTGAGTTACCTTTTAGATATTAATTATTTTCTTATGATTTCTAATTAAATATGAACTTGTACAAATGTGTACACCCTTGGTCACATGGCTTGGATGTTAACAGGTTGGACATTAACAACCTGTTTTGTTAATTATGTTCCAATAACTATTATCATAATGTAGGTATTCTGCTTTCTTACAGATTTCTACAGAGAAAAGTGGATTTACGTTCATAAAGGAAGCACCAAGGAGGTAACAAACAATCTCACTTTCATGTGATCTTTTTGTGTTATCAGTGCTAATGTAAACACTCTGAACTCTATACTCCGGCGGAGGATCGCAATCTAATACCCTTATAATTAATTTCTCCCAGCGCCACGGATATTGCACACTGGGAGAGGCCTTTAACCGCTTAGATTTCTGCAGCGCCATCAAGGACACCAGGAGATTTAATTACATTGTCAGGGTGAGTCCACGTGTCTTTGTTTGTTTCCACTTTCTTATGTCTCTCTCTCTTTGTTTCTGCATGCTTACTTATGTATATTTTTGCGTGTAACATAGACACTGTAGGCCTTTAAGTTCAGAGGGTGTGTTGGTTTCTGCCAGGCTCTTATCACTGCTCTACAGACAAGAGTCTAAAAGTGGTGATGACACTGGGATGGTTCTCGTAAAACAGAACTGTGTTAAAATATGTTACTGTTTCAAAGCCATTTGCTGTGTATTTACTACACAAAAATGAAAGTATGTCTCCACTAAGCCAAGAAATTAATGTAACAAACTGTAATCCTCTATAAAAATGTCTTGTTTAATGGAATGCATTATAATATTATTATTATTATCCTAACTAAGATATCATTATTCCAGTGGTGTAATTGGGATTATTTGGATAATCATTGAGGCAATTTGAGTCTTTTATTTGTTGTTGCATTTTTTTTTTTCAATACTCTAAACTGAGCTGAAGCACTTCCACATGTGCTCCCATGTGAGTCAGTCAACTGTTGGGGGGGGGGTTATTATTATTATTATCCTAACTAAGATATCATTATTCCAGTGGTGTAATTGGGATTATTTGGATAATCATTGAGGCAATTTGAGTCTTTTATTTGTTGTTGCATTTTTTTTTTTTCAATACTCTAAACTGAGCTGAAGCACTTCCACATGTGCTCCCATGTGAGTCAGTCAACTGTTGGGGGGGGTGGGGGGGGTGCACAGAGCGGGTTGACAGCTGTTTAGTTAACAGAGTTAGAAACTGTGGTTATTATTATGTGTGTCAGACAACAAACGACTCATTTCCACATGTGTTGTCTTAATGAAATATGTTACATAGTCCATGTCAGCCTTAGTTAAAAAAGAGATAAAGTCACCTTCTATTTTTTGGGCAGAACAGTTGTTCTGTGGGCGGGTTGTGTTTTGGTGGTTTATTTGTCACAAAACCAACATTTAAACAAGTCAACTTTGACTCTCTTCCCAAAATTATTAGACATTTCTTTTTTTTTTCTTTTTTTTATTGAACTTTTGCATTGACCTCTTGGGTGCTAGTTGAGCCCGTAGAATAATAGGACTCTGTAACACAAGTGTGTAGTCTGGACATTACATCCCAGGTCACTGCATCTCACTGGCTGTCTGAGAGCATTTGGAGGTACAATAAACCTGGTCTCAATTACAAGGATCAGGTTCTATAAATAAAAGACAACCAATAGTGCTCTCTCTTTTTATCTCCCTCACTCCCCTTTTCTCTCTCTCTCTCTCTCTCTCTCTCTCTCTTTCTTTGCATTTCTATAAAGCAATTGAATGGAGGTTATTTCAAGGTGCCCAAAATATTTATAAATATATATATAAAATATTATACTTTTTCATGTGAACACAATCATTATCATTTCTGTTGCTGTTTTTTTTTTTTGTTTTCTTTTGTCCCTTAAGAATCACATAAGAGTAGAGGATGCAAGTAGAAATGTACAATGCTCAGTGCAACTGCTCAACAAAGACAGCAACCTGATTAGGAGCTCAAAGAACACTTTAGGATTTGTTTTCTAAATAGAACAGGAAAAAGGAAGATGCAGAGACGGGGTCTGGTCAGAGCTCTGTGTTTGCACACATGGGGATGTGGAGGGGAATCAAAAGCAATCACATGCTAATGTTTAGCCTGGAGCTCTGTAAATAAGAATCTCCTAAAGTTTTAATGAACCACTTTTGTGATCATAAAAGTATGAACTCAGCACAACTTACAGTCTGGGACATCACTCTGAGTTTACCACAAAGCCCCTCAGATGCTGTTGATGTTGATCCAATGACAAAGATCACATGCTTGGGTCAGAATTGGGCAATGGTCAACTACAGTTTCTCCATGATGTCACAGCATCTGTTACATGCCTTTCATGCCACCCCAGAACCCACTATTCATCCTTTAGCCAATGGCAACAACCGACCAGACATACAAGAACACAGACAGGCATTCTCCCAGGGACACACAAGGCCAAACACGCGCGCGCACACACACACACACACACACACACACATTTGTGTGTGAATGATTCAGCTAATTCACATGATGATGAGTATCAGAAGTCAAATGATTAAAGGCTTGTTTGTGGAGACTGATGGAGTTGACAGATCAGGCTTTGGTCCAGCACCGTTCCAGTATCTCCTTCCCCCAAAGAGGCTCAAGAAAGATCAGAGCCAAGAATGCTGTTTAATGCTCACTGGATCCAGCTTCACTTTAGAGTAATGATCAGGTGGAGCAGTTCCAGATTTGTTCCAGCATTTTTCCTCAGGACCACGAGTGTTCTTTTTAAAGAATGCGGCATAGCAATCATTAAGTAAAGAGGCAACAGAACAGAGAGTCTCTACACGTGACAGTACGAAATTAATGCTGTTTGTTTCTCACTAGCTCTTTTTTCTTTCTTTTTTTTTGCTTTCTTCTTCAGCTTCTGGAGCTTATCGCCAAGTCCCAGCTCCCCTCGCTCAGCGGTGTGGCACAGAAGAATTACATGAACATCCTGGAGAGAGTGGTACAGAAAGGTGAGCTGAGCTGTCACTCTATCATAAGTTCTCATTATGTCTTTTTTTGGTCTTTTGGTTGATTTTTCTACTCAACCATTCTCTTGCATTAGATGAACTATAAAACTATAACTTCTGAATGTGTCCTGATGTATTCGTATATTAATTTGTATTGTTTTCATATGAACCATTAATTATTAAAGCAGAAATAAAGCCTTCCTGCTTTGTTGTTTGCAACATTAGGTGAGGAAATGGCCTCTGACAACATCTAGAGAAGGAGAAGTGAATTTAAGGCTTTAATAGCTCAGTGAAAAACCCCAGATCCCTCTACTACAGTGTAAACTAAATGTTCCCTCTATTAGTATCAAATTGTTTAGGTCCTGCTATGAAAACCAGTCTGCCAAATATTATGTGTCACAGCCGCAGGGCCACGCCAAAACTTTAGTTTTGTTGATTCTCAGTAAATGTTTTTGTTGTTTGGCTGCTGTTTTTGTTGCTGTTGATCTCTAACAAACCAAACTGAACTATGTTTGAAACCTCCCATTTATGTACTTCAAACAACTCAACAACAGTTTATGTTTTGCTGCTGCAGTGCTCGATGACCAGCAGAACGTCCGTCCGATTAAAGAGCTGCTGCAGACCCTCTACGTCTCACTGTGCACTCTGGTTCAGGACATGGGCAAGTCGGTTCTGGTGGGCAACATTAATACCTGGGTGCACCGCATGGAAAACATTCTGCAGTGGCAGCAGCAGCTGGATAACATCCAGATTAACAGAGTAAGGCCAGACGCTGCTCACAAGAGCATATAAAAGTGCTTTAAAAGTTTCTGTCTTTTTTTTGTAAATTAAAAACGTTTTTTTCCTCTTTTCTTCCCTGCAGCCTGCATCTACAGGTATTGATCTGACTGACCTGCCTCCAAGTCTGCAACTCAACATTATGCAACGACTTTCAGACGGCAGAGACCTGGTGAGCCTGGGCCAAGTGTGTCCTGAACTGGGGTACCTGACTGAGGACAGGCTGCTGTGGAAAAATTTGTGCCAGTATCACTTCACAGATAGACAGGTATGTTGACTTTAACAGAGTAAATCCCATAGGTGTCACTGCTGTGCTCACTGATGCTCCACAATGTAATTTCTGCAACAAGGTCAAGTATCTGTGATAAGTATGACCTGCTGCTGGTCATTGGCAGGTCTCAACCTGTCACTGTGGTAACTTTGCAACATGGACAGAAGCAGGCACTTGACAAGTGAGAGGATACGGTCTCTATGTAGGTTACATACATAAGTTTCCTGCTACACAACTAAGTAACATTAAAATATTTGCAGGTTTCAACACAGCATTTTAAAGTCACTCAGCAATCAGGAGCTTGAAGTTTTTAGACATTGTTTTCCATCACTTTTAACAGCTCTTGGCATATTATTTTGAGAATATTTGAGAATTTAAAATGGTAGTCCACTGTATTTGTAATGTCAAACAAGGTGAATATAACACTTGTTTTCTTTCTTTACACACTTTGCACATTGATGAGGTGTGTAAGAGTGAAGTTTTTTTTTCTTTATCTCAAAATCTCACGTCTGTTTTTCCTTTTCTATAGATCAGAAAGCGTCTCATGTTGTCAGACAAGGGTCACCTGGAGTGGAAAAAGATGTACTTCAAGCTGAGCCGCTGCTACCCACAGAGAGAGCAATACAGCGACACCCTGCACTTTTGCACACACTGTCACATCCTCTTCTGGAAGGTAGGCAGTGCACTTGACACCAGTGTACGCTGAACTAACAGGTTGCAGTTAGTGAAGTGGAAAATGAAAAGGCAAGTGTTGATATTGAAAGTTCTTCTTCTCTCTGTTCAGGACACAAACCATCCCTGCACAGCCAACAACCCAGACACTTGCACCTCATCCCTCTCCCCCCAGGACTTTATCAACCTTTTCAACTTCTGATTTCACCCCAAATCATCATGAACAGTCTGTAGATAATGTACATAAAAATATGTTCCATAATGTGTTTATTTCACAGCACCGTCATTTTCTTGATCTCAGCTGAGGTGGAGGTCTTGTTATGTTTATATATATATTTTAATGGAGAAAGGTTTGTGGTGAGGTGCACTGTTGTGAGTGAATGTGACTCAAAGGGAAAATGTAGGTCGAGCACTTTGCTGGTGAGGAAAGCAGATGAAAAAGGGAAAGTGTTTTGTCTTTATTCTAGATTAGGAATGTTAGATTAAAGTTAGGTTGTTTTTTTTTATGGGATGACAAAGATATTTGGCTGTGTGAGATGTGGAAGTAGAATAAGGGGGATGAACTATATCTTGAAAGACATCATGGGTTGACAGGTTGGTGGATATTTATTAGTATTAGTGATGTGATGTCTAGACATGCGTCATCTTTTATATTTTTTGTTCTTTTTCACTTTTATAAGATTTTTTTATAGTGTTATTCTCAAACATGGGTGCAGTATTACCAAAGATTGTTACCAATGACGTCAATATTAGTGTTGTGTGCCTTATTGTGAAACTTGAAAACTGGTACGGCTTAATCCACACTTACAATCCTGATGCTATTAGAATTTCACACTTTATTTTTTAAATCTAAAACGCTGATACCAAAGTTTTTCTTCTGAGTCCTTGTTTTTCTGTGGCGTTATGCATGAGTTTTAAAATCACTTGGCTCATCTTGTTTACATTTTTTATAACTTATTGAGACTCTGGCAAGTGTTTAACTCGCTCCACTGGGCTTGAAGGATGACACTTTGCTTTTCACTGCTCACAGTGAGGAACTATTTACATGCTGTGCAATGCAATGTGATTCTGTTCTGTTGAATAAATGAAATATTTTAAGTCTGTGTGTCTATTATTGTCTCCAAAGCTTTGCTGTGGTTTTTCTGTTCTTGACAGGAGACACATTCCCTCTGCTGGATGGACGTTGAACTGCAAGTTATTATTAGGAAAAAAATCCCCTCGTGTGTAAATGACATTTTAGAACTTCAGGTTAGATGGATGACGTAATACTGGTGGTGAAATCATATGCAACACTAGAACACAGGAAATCATCAACATCTTATCTCTTTTATAGAACAGAGTGTAGTCGTCTTAGTGTCTGACTTTGAAAAACAACCATGGTGACATCAAAATTTCCTCCAGTTTTATTGTTACAGCAGAACAAAGGCTGAAATAAACCTTTCAAGCAAATTAAACTTTTTTTTTTACAAACAAATGTCATAATTCATGATAAAAATGTGGGTTTACAGAACTTCCCTGATTTAGGAATTGGGTGACATTTGGAAGTGTGTCACAGGAGAAAAACAACAATTTGTTTTTACTGCAAAAATATACAGGCATTGATGTGGAGGCTTAGAAAAAGGTAGTTCTGACCATTCCCCTCACCTTCATCAGCAGGCAAGTTACAGATATGCTGGTTTTAATGGCACACTCTCCATCAACTTCAAGTCAACACGGAGGAGGTGAATCAGTTTTCTACCACGGACAATGATAAACAACACCATTGAGAGCAAAATAAGCCACTAATGCAACTACTGCTTGGTTCTGCAATCAAGTTCCTTCTTTGTATTTGTGTCATGCAAACATTTCCCCTAAACTTTATGCCTCTTAAAACACAGTAAGCACCTGCAGCTGTTTTTAATTGCACTCATTAATGCAGAAATCTGTTTGACAGGACATAAAAAATAATTTGTAAAAATAAACTTGTGAATTTAATTGCATATTATGTTATAGTGGATAAAGGCTCAAAGTAAACTTTGGGTGTTAATAAATAGTCTAAGCAGAGAAATTGCTACCTAAAGTCCATATCCTGCTGACTGGAAGATAAAATTTGAGATTAGAATCACCGGGTGGAGCAGATGACATTTAATGTGATTATTGAAAAGAACCAATCTCGGCCTCTCCACTTTATAACAGTTATCTTGAAAACAGCCATTAAAACTCACTCTGAACATGTCCATGCTCATTCATTTTGGCAGAGTTCCTTTCTGCGTGGACTTCCAGTGTTTGTGTTACTGTAGGGGGGTGGTGTGTGGCTCCAGACAGTTTTGGGTTTTCGATTGACTTTCTGCATGGTAACTGAAGTACTTGAAGATCCTCTGTGGTTGGTAAGGATCATCCGGAGAGAGCTGTTGTCGCTGTAGCTGTGCACCTGTCGATGAAAACAATCACAAAGCATCAGAGGATGGATACAGTTACACAACCATTTTCGTCCGAAAACCGCCAGGATAAAGAAACGAAGGTGACATGCAAAGAGTTACCAGAGTTAGTAAACATCACAGAGAGGTACGTTCTCTCGTTCAGAGTTCTGAATAATCCACTCAATGGCATCCCAACCCTACAGATTTACACAGAGAGACAGGGCATTTAAACAGACAGTGAAATGAGCCAAGAGATAGTTCACAGATAGATCAGACATGCAAAGAGACCGTCAGTGATATCTGTGTTGCTTTTATGACATGCAAATAAAACATGAGTGTGTAAGTAGAAATGTGACATCACGCTACCTTCCTGGCATTGGCTGACATTCTCCTGGCCATCATCCCCTCCAGGTAACTGCTCAGACTGACTCCTTTAACTCTGATGATGGCCTCCTGTGTCAGGACGGTGCTGAGACACCAGTGAGCAGGAGAGGAAATGTGAATCTGTGTAATACTGTGGTTACCTTCACTGTAAGCCTAGAAATCGAAGTACTTACACATCAGGGTTGTCTGGGTGTGGGCTATACACAAGCCTCTCGTCCACTGATATGAGGTTGGTGAGAGTGATCTAGAAGACAAATAACATATGCAAAATATTTAGTTTTAATAAGACAATGTTTATTCACATCTGAGTCAAAGAGAGAAACAACGATAACATACATTCGTGGAGCACAACTCCATCTTCTTCTCCTCCGGGTCCACTATAGAGTGTTCCTTCACGTAGGTTTGTGTATGACTGGTACCCAGTATCTGCAAACAGGTCATGCAAAACCATCAATGTCATTGATGTCATCACTTGTGCAGGTAGCACGTACAAATTGCCGAAACTCTTCCAACCTCACAGGCATAATAGGTCAAATACGAACATTTTTATTATTGTTTATCTCTGTGCGTACAAGTATCATATCGACTGATACCAACAACTCTTCAAGAAATTCCGTGCACACCTTAGGGGTTGTGGACCACATGTTGAAATACTATTAGTGTATGTGTGTTTATTACTGACCGCTCGTACGATGCTTGGTAGACCCCACTCTGTGCTGAGCAGTCTGTGACTGTGCAGACGTCCTTGAGCGTCTAGGTTGCGGTCTAGCACATCCACTCCGACAACATTAGTGTTCATGGGGTTGGGGTACTTTCTCATCGCAGCCTTTATCACTGTCTCCCATGGGTAACTACAAACAGAAGAAAAAACGTTCCACAGTCTGCAACAAAACTATGGACAAACATTATTTGTCTCTCCACCAATCAGATCATTTACAAGGGTTATGATATATTTACCACTGAGAATAAATGAACATTATTGTAACACCTAAAACCATTGTTTAACTTTATAATCAGGCTGAGGTTCTCAGTGACCTTGTCAATATTTACAAATATTGATTACATTTATGACTATTATATTTATAAGAGATGTATCATGACTGACCTGAAAGCATGCTCCGTGCTCCAAATCCTCATTTTATTTATCCAAAATAATCCAACACACTCCTATGTCTCATCGAACCATCTTGGCGTGAGACTGCGGCTGCAGTGATGTCAGGATGAGGCCTGTGAGGATGGTAGACCACCACCATCAGTGGAGTCAGTCCACTGCACGCATCTCTGATCTTCTCCACATTTCAACCTCAACTGTACAAAAACGCTCTGGTCCGGCCGTAAAAGTCGTACAACTGATCCCGGCATAAGAAACGATGAACGTAGATTTACTAAATGCACCAAACAAATCGGTGCCTTCAAATAGAGAAATGGCCAGAGGAAAGCCGGTGCAGTGACGGGGACAGAGGCGTCGAGTTGCAGTGAGTGCGACAATGAGATACAGGATCGCGGTAAAAAATTTCAAAATAAGAGACTTTGTTCATCCTTTCAAATCGTTGATTGATTCTTAAGATAACATTTGGTGACCAGTGTTGATCGGTGTTAATATAACGTTTTATCAAGTGCAGTAAATCAAAAGAAAATTCCTCAATCACATTACTCTAGATCACATGTGTCAAACTCAAGGCCCGGGGGCCAAATGCGGCCCGCCAAGCCGTTTTGTGTGGCCTGCGGGAGCTTAAAAAGCATTTAGTAAAGTCCATGCAGCAGAGTTTCTTAACCTGAGAAATTAAACTTTTTCTTTTTATTACACAGAAATGAACAATATTTGTAGTTTTTCACTGTGTCCCACCAAATTACCTATGGACTGGTACTGGTCCACGGACCGGGGGTTGGGAACCCTTCAAGGGGAACTGTATTGCTGATTTGGCCCCCGGTGAAAATGAGTTTTGACACCCCTGCTCTAGATTATCATGCTGCATTTCACGTTGTTTTTGATGCTAGTTATTTTGTTTTATTTTGAAGTCGGCGTCTTCATCTCTTTACGTATTGTCTTTTTGTGAATCTCTAACTTTACCTAACCGAAGTCTCTGCAGCTGCATCCGCCTCCATTTGCACGCATGCGCAAAGCATATTTTCATCATTTGTGTCAGCGGTAGAGGAGGATCTGTATCAAGTACCATGAAGGAGGCAGAACCAAACCGGATGTAAAATCATACTCTTATCATAATTCTCTTAATAGCAGACAAACCCATAGTCAAGGAAATTAATATTCTGTAAACAAAATGATGCACATTTAAAGTAATACACAAGGGAAAGAAGAAGACACTGTTTCCGTCTAAAAATACTAACTGAAGTTTTGAATGTAGAATTATTAAGTTTAAATATTAAATTTTTTAGAGTTATTCAACAACCTCTAGCCAAACTGTTTGATCACAGAGTGAAAAAGGTGAATATTTTAGGACAAACTACTATTATCAGATACAAACTATATTATAATTAAATAATGGGTTTGTACTAAATGATTGAAAATATTATAGAGTTTATAGATTAATTATTTGGAATCCCCCAAAAAATGTGAGTTTCCCTTTGGAATAAAATACTAAATCCTACCGATCGTATTTTAAATTTACTTAAATTTAGGTTTTATTGACCTTCCTTTATTGTGAAAGTGTTACAGGAAATCTATATTTTATTTCTGCCACCTTGACGGTGATGCTGTCGCGATTAGGGGAGAAATTCATTGAAGCAGACGCGCAGTGGAGGATTGTGTTGTCGCTCACCGGCCTTTTACACTGGAATCTAATAATTCAATCGGTCAGTATATATCCGTTTTTATTCGATAACCGAGTGAAACGATGCACATATTGTTATTTTGCACCAAAAACAATAAAATGGAGGATTGTTTTATCAAGCATCGACAGGGTAAGGTAACGAGCATCTTTAGGCGCACGGTGCAGAAGGCGAGTCTATGTAGATGATAATGAAGACCTGCGTCGTGCTTGATTTAATCGAAAGTTTAACATCGAATAAGAACGTTGTTACGGACAAGAATAGATTGAGATGTTTAAAAAAATACAACACATTATTATTAGAACTGCATTTGGAGTCCATCTGAAGGCCGGGGTGTATGCGGCAGGACGCACATTTATATGATTAAAAATAAGAATAAATGAGCTTGGCCTCATTGAAACTGTGGAATATTAAGGTAAAATTCAATTTTATAGAGCGATATATGGCTTATTCTCAGAGCATTAAATAAACAGGACGATGACAGATGCTGCAGCAGCTTCAGGCCGGGGGAGGGGAGCAGGAGGAGCAGGAAGAGGAGGAGGTGGAGAAAGAGGGGCTCCATCTTTTTAGGCTCATTAAATCACTCTGTGTCTCTTCACTATACTCACCAGTGCAAGTCTCAGTCAGGCGGCGAGTACACAACGACGCATTCCCTTGTAAAAGTAGGGCACGTAGGAAATATCTTCCCTAATTTAAGTGCCACCAAGTTGGCTGGTGGTCGTGCTGAAGCTCCAAAAATCTGCTGACACATGCGCTCTGCCGTCTGCTCCTCTGCCTTTGTGCGTGTAATGATACTGTATAGTCAATCTCAAGTGGGAACCGTCCTGAAAGATGGCTCCTCGGAGCTCAGTTTGGAGATTCACACAGATACACTGATTTCACAATATTCTAGTACAAAACAACTTGAGGTGACAATATGAGTTAGACTGTCCTTAAGTGTCTTGAGGAGGAAAACGACATAAAAAAAACCCTAGCAATATCCAGTTCATTAATGAGCAAAGTAATTATACGTTTTTTTTTTTTTTTTTTTTTGCACTATATGTGATTTTTAAGTCCTTATATCTTCACAACTTTTTCCCCTGTCTCTAAAACCAGGTACTTCACAGACACAACCATGGAGATAGTTACACATTTAATAAATGACACAGTGGAATTCTACAAATGGACTCTCACTATTGCAGGTAATCAATGAGACTTTTATAATGCCAATTCAGTTTAAATGTGTTGTGGATGTATGTGTGTAGGTATCTCATATTGCACAGAACAAATTTTCACCTTTATACAGTTGTTTTTGTGGCTATTTGTAGCTAAAAAGGATACCCAGGTTCAACGACCGTTTTTCCCTAGGAATAGAGCAAATATTTCATGTTTGTATATGTCCATGTATTTACAATGACAATACATTGACTAACTGTACTCATTGTACTACTCTAAACTAAACTATGATAAACTTTATGTATTATTATGACCTTTTGACTGATCACCTGGGAACAATAATAATCCATCATCTCCACTCGCTCAACACACATTAAGACTGTAATGCATTACAGAAAGATTATATAACATTGATGCCTGTGATGATTATATGATGAGAACTTCTGTTACACAGACAAGCGAGTGGAGAAATGGCCTCTGATGGACAACCCCCTGCCCACGCTGGCCATCAGTACCTCCTACCTGCTCTTTCTCTGGCTGGGGCCCAAATACATGAAGAACAGGGAGCCCTTCCAGCTGCGCAAAACCCTCATTGTCTACAACTTCAGCATGGTCTTCCTCAACTTCTTCATCTTTAAAGAGGTTAGTTATTTTATAATAATAAGATGATTTTTCCAGTCATGATAACGTCAACAGTTATTATCTATTTGTATCCTATTCACTTACATGTGAAGTCACTGAGGTAAGTCACTGAGGTAACTACTTGCAGTAGCAGCTTTGAACCACTGGGATCAGCGTAACCTCATTAAACTGTACACAGCCTTCAGTCTGCGCTCTCTTCCTCTCTCCTGTCAGTGTATGATTATTTATTGTGTACTAAATATTCAATGGAGATTTTTTTTATAGCTTTTCATGGCAGCACGGTCGGCGAACTACAGTTACATTTGTCAACCAGTGGATTATTCTGATGACCCCAATGAAGTCAGGGTGAGTGTTTCCAGCTTACCTCTTATAATTATTATAGCATGATTTCTGTGTTATTGAATAAAAAAGGTTCTAAAAGAAAATTATAATTGAGATCAGCTGCCACTTTTTGGACCTTTAACTGTGAAAAAGTCCGAGCTGAGTGAGCGATTGTGGCAAGTGTTCGGTTTCACCTTCCTGTTTCTCCATGACGTATATTATACACCTGACTTAGGGAACAGTCTCAGGTGACAGTTGCATTGAGGTGTTGTCCAAATGATCAGATAAGGAGAGGGAACAGTTCCCAATTCAAAGCATTTAAGCAGTTTCCCTTCCTTTGAATTTTAAGTATGACTTTTCCTTTTTTTGATCCTCTATTCCATGGCTTTGACACATCTGTCCTCACGTTTTGTATTTGTCTTTCTCATGTCTTTCTCATGTCATGTAATGTTTAACACAGGTGGCCGGAGCTCTGTGGTGGTATTTCATCTCCAAAGGTATTGAGTACCTGGACACAGTGTTCTTTATCCTGAGAAAAAAATTCAACCAGGTTACTTTCTTGCACGTTTACCACCACTGCACCATGTTCACGCTCTGGTGGATCGGCATCAAATGGGTGGCAGGAGGACAGTGTAAGTAGATTGCAGCAGCAAATTCCACTTCCACATTTTTCCAGGTTCTTAATTGCTATAGTACAAAGTGGTCCTAACATGCTTGATTTTACTTTTCTGGTCCGCAACCCACCTCTGGGTGGTGATCCAACAGTTGAGAATCACTGATTTAAGGTTTTGTGTTTGCAGCTTTCTTTGGTGCACACATGAACGCACTGATTCACGTCTTGATGTACCTGTACTATGGCCTGGCCTCCTGTGGCCCCAAGATCCAAAAGTACCTGTGGTGGAAGAAGTATTTGACCATAATCCAGATGGTAGGACATAAGTTACTCTCTAAAAACCTCCTGGTGACAGCGGAGAGGTTTATTGATTAAACAAGCCTTTGTTCTTACCTTTTGTCTCAGATTCAGTTCCATGTGACCATTGGCCACACTGCACTGTCCCTCTATGTCAACTGTGACTTCCCCCACTGGATGCACTACTCCCTTATCTGCTATGCCATCACCTTCATCGTCCTCTTCGGCAACTTCTACTACCAGACCTACCGCCGCCAGCAGCCCAAACGTGATGCGTCCTCTTCCAAAGCCGGCAAGGCCCTTTCCAACGGACCCCTGAATGGACTCAGCAAGGCCGCCAATGGAGCTGTGGTGATGGGAAGCAAAGAGGACAAGCCCCAGGAGAGCTCTGGGAGGAGAAAGAGGAAAGGAAGAGCTAAAAGAGATTAGAGGAAGATAAGTCAGACGGGTCAAGGTGAGGTAGGGCTTCGCTTTGGGTTCTTGGTTTTTAGTGATAAAAGACTTAGTTTGAGAGAAAAATTGGAAGAGTGGGTGAGCTTAAGTGTGATTTGCTTAATTTGATGTGAGGGTTTTAGATTTCTCGTGACAGACCTGTATTAAGAGAGGATCATTATGTTAGTATAAGGTGTCAAAGGTCATGCTGACGATGGCCACTTTCACAAATAACCCAAAAACGCAAAAGTGTCTGGTTACGATATATAGAGATTAGTGTTTCTTGTCTTTATTGTGGTGCCAAGTTCTGTTGGTCTGGCTTAAAAAAAAAACAGTGACATCAGCTTTGAACTGAGCGTGACACAGAAATATCAACCACAGATCTTTACCAGGCCCTGAAGACAAACTGGGAAAACTATATGAGCTGCTCGACAACAGAAAACAAACTACTGGCAAATCATTGCAGTACTGAGACAGGATACACAACATGACATACAAAAAACCCTAGTCTGCTTATATTTGAGCCTGTCATTTTTGCTCCTCTCCTGCCCTGATGTAAAACTGTTGATAATGTATCTGTTCTCCCCTGATTTCTGCTGTTGTTGATGTTACATGGTGAAGACTTCTGTTAACACACACACACACACGCGTGCACACACACTTGCAGTTTTAAACATATAGATATGTGAGAGATATGTGAGAAAGGAGTTCTTATTTATTTCATGTCATGAGAGCAGTGTGCAGATTTTCTTTTTAAAAGAAAAATAATTTAATATCAAGAAGCAAGATATTTAAACACAGAGAAATACACTTATTTCTTTCAGAGACTGGGGAAAACCAATTCTTTGCTGTTGTGAGATGAAATAATCCTAAACTGAAGCTGATGTTAGGTTAAAAATAAGTTTTAGTTTTATTCTATTTCCAACCATTATTCATTTTTTTATTCTGTATCTCTACTTGTATGTAATGTAATGATATGTAATGAATATTATTCAGAGAAATATGATGAATCTGATGATGATTTCAGTGTTTCTCACTTTGAGACAGAAGCTGGTGGAATCCTCTTTTTATATCCCTTGTTTGTCTAACATTCTGTTATAAATGTTGTTGTGCTGAACAAAGATCTGAATTTGCTGTGTGTTTGCTTACAATCATTTGCATTATTCTGGCCTGTTCCACTTAAATATAGTCTACAACTCAAATAACAATCAAGTTTTAGGCTTAATCCACATCCTGCCAGGCTTGAATGTAAAACTGACAGGGGATATTCAAAAAATAAGTTTATTGTTTCTTTACAAAAAAGCTAAAACAAAACAAAAAATAAAAAACCCCTCTGTAACTGAGTTTAAAATGTTCCTCTGCTTATGTGTGAATCATATGTCTGATCATTCATCTGTTACTGCAAACTCAGCTTTTTGTCATTTATTACAATGCTTTTTATTGTTCAATTTTATTTTGTTCTATTTATTTTCTGTAAATATCTTTTTTATTTAAAAAAAAATCTTGCACAGAGCGATTGTCTGCGTATTTGTGTAATTTTGTGTTGTACATATTCAATAGTGATTTTTTTTGTATACTGTGCATTTTGGACCTTCATAGCTGATTAGCTTGTACATTTATATGCCCACATTGCTTCTCTGTTTTTTTAAGTATCACAACATTGGACTTTCTTTGAATTAAATTAAACTGAATGCCTGTTCAAATGTTGTCTTTTTGTTGTTCAAAGTGTTTGTTAATGTAAATCTAACAGATAATACCTTTAGTATCATAAACTGCAGTACGGAGCCCGAGGTTCTGTATTGTAAAATAAAATCACAAGACTCCTCGAGACTGAGCAAAGGAATTAGCATCTAAGTTAGCCTCAATGCTAAACTACGAAAATATGTAAAGACAGTATACATTTTACAAACTACTATTGATGTAGTATTTTTTTCTTTATTGCTATACTATTGAATTAGAACAATAAAAGTATTTTGTGTAACTTTCATGTGCTCGACCGAAACTAATACATTGGAACTAGAACTATTTTTTTTCTTTCCCATTTCTCTTTAGGGGCTCCGTAACTTTTTAGCAACGAGTGTGGCATTTTATTTCTATTCTATATAATATGAATATTTTTGTTACAAGTATGTGAATACGATAACAGAAGACTGTTTCTGGCATGATAAATAATGTTAAGACTGCAGTATTAATAACATAACCCAACGTAGTGTTACTGCTCACGCCTGGTCGGTATCAGACACTAGAGGGCGGTGGAGTCCCATTTGAGCGAATAAACTTATTTTTAACATGGCAGTGATATAGTTATTATGCAACACCGTAATTTTGTTGCGTTCCAAACCTCATGTTATCAAATTCAGAACATGTGGAAAATATTTGGACATCAGTGATACAAATCTCACACACACAGATGCTGCAGCGCCTGGAGATACGAAGGTTTACTGTAGTAACGGTATTTAAAAGTTAAACAGAACTCACGCTGTTGTTGCAATTTACTGTTATTAAGGTGAAACAGTTATGTTTTCATTCTCTGTAGAGTTTTTTTTTTGGCTCTCGTATTGCTCAACATTGACACAAATAAAAGGTCAATACACATGTGAGAAAATGAATAAATGGTGATTAAATAACTAATAATAATTATGAAAAACCCAGACACTGTTCAAAAATTAAAAAACCATTTGCAGAAGCGTTCACCCTAATTATTCTGACTGACAAGGTCAGACAAAGGTTTCCATGGTGACTCCACACCAGCTGTCTGACCCCTTTCCCCATCTCTTACCCTAACTCCTCCCCCACCAGCCCCCACCTCCCTCCTTCTTCCCCCTCTGTTTCAATCAGCTGAGGTCCATGTGGGAAGCAGCAGAACCTTTATAAACTATTAAACAGGTCATTTGTGTGTATGTGTGTGTGTTTCATTTTTATGTGTAGGTTCTCTTGTGTAATAGCTGAAAGACTGGAAAAAAATGTGAATGTGTGTGTGTGTACACACGCGCACGTGTAAGTGTGTGTCTGCAATACTTCAACAGAGTTGATGAGTGGGAGGCCTCCACCAGCTCAGGGGTAATATATGAATAATGTTTGTGTTATTCCTCCACAAGGGGTAACTATTTCATAACTCTGTCTAAAAAATGTTTATCTGAACTGCCAAAACTGCGAGTCTCCGAGTTTGAGGGGATGTCATCACACTCATAACAACATTTTCAAGAAGAGTCAAATTTGTAAATTTTAAAACTTTATAGAAGCCTCCCTCCCCCCGTTTATTTTAACACCAAGGGGGCAACCTGGGTGACAGACACAGACACCTCCAGATAATTAATCATAAAACTTAATAATGAAAGATTTCTTAAAAATCAACAGCAAACAGCAGCACAGATGTGTTTCACACAAAACTGGTGAAAGAACAGGGATCTCCAATCACTTCACCAGCGTTACCTGAAGCCGCACACACCTGACCAATCAGGGAGTCACAGCTGCAGCACATGAAGTAATCACACAGCATCAGAAGAAGACATAAAGAGCAGAAGGAAGTCAGCTCTGAGGTCACTTAAAATGTGTATGACGTTGAAAGTCAAATCGAGTATTTTTTTTTCTTTTATAACTGTTAACAAAATATGTCTGTCCACGTCTTAAAATAACCATGCATTTCAAAATACCTGAAGACCGACGTTTCCACATCCAAGCCGATAATTGAGGTGCGTGCAAATGTTTTGAATTCTAACAATAGTTGTATTTTAAAATCCTATTTGTTCAAATACCAAAGTAATTATACGCAACCCAACCAGCCTTAAACACTTGAACATTTTAAGGCCAATAAACACAGCAGTACCACCCAAATTCCATGGCACTGAATATTTGGCCAAAGCGTAACCAAAGTATAAGGTTTATTACAATAAATTAAGTTTATTATAAAAAAAAAAAAACCTGGACAGAGGCAAAGCCTGCAGCAGACCCTGAGAGAGAAGTAAAACACTCCCTGCCTAAAACTCCTGAATGGTTGATTTCTACAAGGTTAATTATTGACATCTGCCAATGACTTGAATAATAAAATATCATGAAAGGATAATCAGGTACACCCATTTTCAACAACATAACAGATGTACCATAATTTGTTTTGTTATAATCCATAAGAATACCTGTCCATGTGCTTTGTGTTAGTTTTCCCACCAATTAGTTTAATCTCATTAGTGTGTAATCGTTCCAGATTCTAGACACTCTTTATTCCCTCATTCAGAACAGAAAGATGTGAATCACAACGCAAAACAGGGAAAAGGATAAATACAAGTCTATATTCAACTCTGTCTATGTTTCTTTACACCTAAGCTTATATATATATATAAATATATAAATAGAAAAATGACATATTTATGACATGGCAGATAATCCCTGATAATTGTCATCAGTGTCAAATCCACAGCATGGAATCCCTGTCCTCGCATTATGTGAATGTGGTAATGATGACTTGGAGTGAAATAGAGAACGTGAGAATGAGAGAGAGAGAGAGACTGGTGTAAAATGTATGAGGGCGTTATTCATAGACACATTTCCATTGGAGCCCCTGTCTCTGTCTCCTCCTCTTTTTCTCTCTCCACACGACTCACCCACTCACAAACAAAACACAGGAAAAACCACAGGAGAAATTGTTTTTGAAAAATATTCTACTCCAACAATTTTTAGCAGTGTTTTTGGATTTTATGATACTGAGCAGGTGAAAACAGACAAGTCAAAAAACGTGAATCTTTCAAATTAAATCCGAGGAATGGGAATGAGAGACAGTGAGTCGTCCAATTTCAAGGTTACAGCCATCAAAGATCTTTGGCAAACAGTCAAGGTGCAGTGATTTGGTACAGTGAGAATGATTTTCTGTTTCTCATACAGTTAAATTTAAAGAATAAAAAAAATTGTCATCCTTTACGGCTACATACTCTGCAATGGAGACATCTGTCACTTAAATGGACGCAAATGATCAAATGGTTCTGGGGCAAAACATAGTGTGTGTGTGTGTTTGTGTGTGTGTGTGTGTGTGTGTCAGTCAGTGAAAAGAAAGGCAAGACCCCAAACATCTGTTATCCTGTTCAGAGAGAATAGACTGCCAATCCTGGCCAAGAGGAGCTGATTGGTCCAGCAACATCCTGTCTGGTGATTAAACAGTGATCAGAACAGAGAACAGTCTTATTTCAGAACTGACATGTTCTGATAGAAGTGAATGATTACCCAGAGGTAAGAAGCCAATGGTTGTTGTTTCTGGAGCCTTGACTGCGGTTGTAACCCCTGCCATCAAAATCTCAGTGTAGAACAGAGTGAATCCTGGCTTTAGCTCCAGGTTTATGGAATTTGTCTGTGACCTGTAATACAGGATTATTTCTTTATTAAGTGTGTGCTCGTGTTAGAGCTACTGGAAAATACAGATTTAAAATCTCCAAATGACTGTGCTGACCCTGTGCGGTGTAAATAATTCAGTTAAAAATGAGAGTGTCTAGACTTCATGGACACACACACACACACACAAATTTTCATTAGTTGTGAGGACTAAACATAGACATAAAGTCTTCCTTAAATGTTTTCCACTAAATTTAACTTATTATTATGAATGTAACCCTAATCTTGGTCCTTATTCTGACCCTAATCTAAGGCCTCATTTTAATCCTCACTTTAAATCTGATGTTATACCTCACAATGGGGACCTGAAAACAATATGTCCACTCAAGGACAAAGGGTCCCCACATCACAGCATTTTATTGTTAATGTCCTCATAAGTATACCTAGACCACACACACGTACAACATTCACACATAATAATTGCAAAGTTTCAGTTTGCTGTTCAGGGCCCCTTGTACAGTGAACAGCACTTATCCCTTCACAGTTCATCTTTTGTCTCCTGGTTTGTTGTTTTTGTTCTCGGAGAAAAATCCGTGATGAGGAAATGAAGAGGCCAAAAAACACTCACTGTGGAAGTACAAATGATTTCAAGGCTCTGAACCACAACCCTGCAGCTTAAAAAACGACTGAGTGAGCTTCGTATTTTTTAACTAGAATCCAAACCACGAAGGAATGAGTCATTTCTGATCAGTGAGTCAAAGTCAAGGAATTGTCCAAGAATGAGAAAGCTGCAGGATATGTTTGACTTTTTTAGTGAAAAACTAATTCCAGTCACACAGTGGCAGGATGTTATACCGTAACAGAGAAGAGTGAAAAGACAGAGGGCAGTGAAGACGCTGCAGTAACGTCATGTTATTATGAGAAAACCATTTTATTGACTCATTAGACTGACATGGCTGGGACCACACAGTCAGAGATGTGTACGTGTCTGAGTATAAAAGAAAGGAAAACAAATGTTTGTTTTCAGGTTCCACATTAAGCAGTATGTATTTGGGTTTCTCCAGGTGCTCCTCCTCCTACTACTATATTTTTTACTCTAAAATGTGATACCAAATGTATTAATGTGTGTGTGAATTGTTGAATTTATCTGTTCTTTGTCCCGATGCTGTACACCAGCTGCACACTGGGGGCTGCTGGGATTGACTTCAGCTCCCTTTGAGACCCTGAATACTTAAGAAGGTGAATAAATGTATAAATTGATTTTTTTTTTTTAAATAGCAGAATCAAACTGATTCAGTAAAACTGGATTAAATGCCTGGTTACAATTATTAGCCCTTACAATAACTGACCTTTTTAGACAGAAAAGCACATTAAACATTGAATGTGAGGCTTCAACATTTTTGTTTATTTAAAACAAAGAAAGTTATACTAGAATTAAAGGAAACGAGGCATTAAGAATGGTGGTTTAAAAAAAAAAAGATCGGTCACTGACATATAAACAATCCAAAGCTTACCTGGGAAGAGGTGTAGAGCATCATGAGAAATAATTTCTTTGTACCCAGTTACATTTTGTTTGCTTTTAAATGCAGAGAGTATGATGAAGAAAGGAGGAGCTAATAGTTTTGTCTTCATCTGTACAGGAAGAGGAAGAAACAGAGAGGAGAGGGGAATGGTAGCAGCTCACTGCTCCCTCCCTGTCGATGATGTAATGTCATGAATATTGAAACAGGTTCCTCGGTGCTCGGGAGGCGCTGGAGTCAGCATCCCTTCTGCCTCCTGCTCATCATCACCACTGCCCTTCAGCATCCGACAAATCAACAAGAAAAAGGTAGGTCATCTTTTTGTTGCTTTTTTCCATGTGGTCCAAAAACCTCATCTTGTCTCAGATGAGTCTTTCTGTTCATCCTGTGTGAAGGACGGAAGAGTGACTGTGCTCCACATTATGCTCTTGGTTTTTCCTGTCAGGCCTCCGAGCTGATTTACTGTTGCTGCTCTTGGTTGTTTGCACATAGAAAAGTATCTGGAGCTGCACTCATTCTTGTTGAGTCCAATTTAAAACCCTGTTTTTCTTTTTTTTTTTCTTTTTCTGTCCAGCACTGAGTGGGTGTCTGTGTGGGAGAGAGCTTCTGTGAATCCCAGTCGATGTTTTGCTTTAAAATGACAGATAGACAAAGACAATGATGCCTCAGTTGTGCGACCTGATGGTTTAGTTGGAAAAGCACGGTTTTGTTAAGGGTTGGAGCTTGTCTTCCGTCCATGAGCAATGAGTCATTGAGCTGGATGGGAGTTAAATGATGGCTGACAGGAAGTAGCTCAGTCTGGATGAAGCGCGTCCTGAAAATTATCAAGAGTCTGGATCAACCTTTTGTCTATATACGTTGAGAAGGTGGAGGATCAGATTAGAAGCCACTCAGCCGTTTGCCCTTTGTCAACAAAAACACCAGCTAGGTTAGATTGGGTGTAGCAACCAATGACCTTACCCCCATTCTTTGCTCCCCCTTTCTCTCCCCACAATAAGTGTTGGTTGTCTAATTGCTTGAGCTGCAGCTGATGTCCCAAATATCTCATCAAAGTGGGGCTTTGGTGGCCAACTGACTGACTAATCACTGGTTATTACCTGTCTCTGAGTCCTTTCCAACGACAGAAGCCCAATTATTTCCTGGCAGGTTGCAGGGGAAAAAAAACTCCATAAAAGCATGCCTTGTGTTTTTGGTTATTCATTGCCGAGCAACAAAGTTAAACCGCTTTTTTTGTACGAATCATTTTGAGTTATTTGCAAGACCACAGAGTCGGATTTTGTGTTTTAAACTGTGTTTAGATTTTACGTCGTTAGATGTGACTGGTAGCTGTTTGTTTTCTTCTCAGCGGAGCAGATATTGATGAAGGGAATGGACGATGCTGAGGATGAGCTGAGTCTCTGACACCATGATGAACCCATCCTCCGCCGACTCGGCGCGGCAGTCAGACAATAGCAGCCGCAAACAGCCGCGCTCCTCATCGCCGGCAGGACTCAAAGACGGTGGCTCGAAGGCTGCTGCACAGAAGGGCAGCAACTCCTCCAAGCTGCTCACATCAAAGCAGGGAGGAGTAGGTGGTGCAGGAGGCAGTGGAGGTGGTGGTGGTGGTGGTGGAGGAGGTGGAGGAGGAGGAGGAGGAGGCGGGAGCACCCGCCGAGGCCATCCCA
>NC_024319.1:11631273-11691944 GCF_000523025.1 Cynoglossus semilaevis | reverse complement strand
GGGGGGGTGGGAGGGGTGGGGGGGGTGTTGGGGGGGGGGGCGGGGGAGGAGGAGGAGGAGGAGGAGGGAGAAACAGCCGAGGTCATTCTCCTGTCTCCACCGGTAGGGAGCGGCAGGCCGGCGGCGCTCCTGCCACCAGAGGCGCGGCTGCTGTCCAGACTGCTGGTGCTGAAAGCCCGAACAGAGGCGGTGTCCAGACTCCAGACGACTGCACCCGCCCAGCTGCTGATGTCCAGTCACCTTCCAGGGTAGATACGAACCGCGTTGTCTCCGACCAGCCCTGCGCATCCAAATCCCCCAAACTGAGAAACAAAAATCCGAAAGGAGGCGAGGCCGTCGCGTCGACGGGCAGCAGCAAGAAGAGCTCCAAAGGCACGGTGGGATGCGGACCGGGCTTCTGGAAGGAGGGATGCTTGCAGTCTGAGCTGATACAGTTTCACTTGAACAAGAGCCTCGGGAAGAAAGGGACAAAGATGCAGACGAAATCAGCATCACCGCCGGCCTCAGAGCCGGAGCTGTCGCCGGAACACGACCGTCCACAGCCGGCTCCAGAGCCAGACCAGGGGCTGCAGGATGAGATAGAGAAGCTGGAGGATGAAAACGAGGATCTAAAGGTAACGTGGTTAAATCTATAATGAGAACAATGCTTATTTGGCGATGTCAGTGCAATATAGTTGCACCTGTTGTTTGCCTGCAGGCTACACAATGCTGTATGAACGTAACTATTCATTGCACATTCATTTCCATTGTGTTTTTTGTATTTCTTTGTCTTGTTAGACTGAAATCGAAGAGATGCGGGCGGAGATGGATGAGATGCGAGACACGTTCTATGAGGAAGACGCCTGTCAGCTCCAGGACATGCGCAGAGAGCTGGAGAGGGCCAACAAGAACTGTAGGATCCTCCAGTACCGGCTTAAAAAGGCCGAGAGAAAGAGGCTGCGGTTCACAGAGAGTGGGCAGGTGGATGGAGAGCTGCTCAGAAGCCTGGAGCAAGACCTGAAGGCGAGACTCTGGAATGATCCAGCATTTAATGCCTGAGCTCTGTGCACACGCTGAATCATTAACAACTCCCATCTGTCCATCCTCCACCTATTCTTCTCTTTGTCCCTGTCCCTCCTGCAGGTGGCGAAGGACGTCTCCGTGCGTCTGCACCACGAGCTGGAAAATGTGGAGGAGAAAAGGACAAAGACAGAGGATGAAAACGAGAAGCTAAGGCAGCAACTGATTGAAGTGGAAGTCACCAAACAGGCCCTGCAGAATGAACTGGACAAGGCCAAGGAGGTGAGGACCTCAGGAGCAGATGTGTGTATGCACATCCACCACCGGTATACCATTTTGAAGAGGTGTGCTAAGCATGAGAATACCAGTTTCCTTCCTGCTGCAGGACTAAACCATCATGTTGGCCATGTATATTCAAT
This sequence comes from Cynoglossus semilaevis, assembly GCF_000523025.1. Lineage (NCBI taxonomy): Eukaryota > Metazoa > Chordata > Actinopteri > Pleuronectiformes > Cynoglossidae > Cynoglossus > Cynoglossus semilaevis. Next base: position 11,690,526 of record NC_024319.1, on the reverse strand, counting down.
GATGGTGAACCTGTTAAACAGAACATTGACCAGAAAAACCCAAAAATCCCAGAATTTTCAGGTTCTTATTGAACTCATAGAACAGGCGTGACAATCTGAAAACAACTCCCAAATTGGAACATTTTAATAAAGTTTATATATATTGAGGTATTTATTCAATGACTTTCATTGGTTTTTTTTCCAGCCTCACGGAATAGCTGACCCATAAATTTACTTCAGGAAACTGTGAAGCAAATAAGTTAAAACTCTGCTATAATTTATTTTGAAAAGATGAAATATGAAGAAAGCCTGAAACGCATCGAACTGAGATAAAGTCAGCATTCATAAATCACACTTAACCCTGAAATAATCAGTATAAATAAGTCGATCTCATCTGGGCCCCTGGAGAGGACAGATGGTCTGTTTGTTCCTCAAACTCTGGCAATGAGTAGATGCCATTACCCTGGGATCTGTGCCACACACACACACACACACACACACACACACACCATACCGTTGTCCCTCACCCATGCCAAGACATCCTGGACAGACGGGAAGTGTGTGTGTTGGCAGGGGGTTAAGGAGAGTCTGCTAAACGGTTGATGTGGGCGTAAGCAAGTCGCGGCTGTTTGCGCAAATCGCAAGGTTAAGAATTGGCGTAAAGCTTGATTTAGTGATGATTTTAGATGATTTTAGATCTAGGGATCTCCAACAAAGCTCTTCCTGATCTACAAGAGCTGTTTACAAAACAAAACAAGATCTAGTCCTATAGATGTCCTCCAGCAGTGGGCCATTGTTTGACAGAGGACAGAAAATTCCTCCATGAACAGCAGCGATTTAGAATTACAACAGGCTCCAGAGCTGGGGGGAGTCACTCCAACGATGAGGCCAGGTCTGACTGTGTGGGAGAATTAAGGGGGGGCGACAGTTCCACGAGTGAGAAGTATCATGAAGGGACTCCTTTACTGCACTGCAGTAGGATCCACCGTCTGGTAACATATTGTAAGATGGCCACTAATGTGCTGCTGTGATGCTGCTTGTTTTCCTGAAGCCACCATAGGACGTGTCATAAAGACACGACATGGCTCATTGAAGTGAACAGGAAGAACACAGATTTGTGGACATTTGTATTGTTCTTGCACCTGAAACTAGTAACAGAAACAGGCCTTGTAACATACAGTGGCAGCAGAAATCCAGTGGCGTTCATTGTCTGTAGTATTGTAGCCAAAGATTTAGTCAAGAATACGATAAATATTCACACCTTCCTGCTTCAGTTTGGAGCTCTTCTCCTGCCTCCCTTCTCTCCTCCTCATCCATTTTTCAGCAATCTGTTTCACACAGTGCCCAGAGCTGCTGGCCTTGATTAATAGTCAGGTGTCGCGGCTGTTTACCCCACCCGTTCTGCACACTGATTCTCTGCACACTGATCAAACGCTACCATCTGGGGACCACGCAGACAGACGCACGATGAGCCAAGCCTTAGGTCGGCACAAGGTCAGGGCCTATAGAAAGAGAGGAGGAGGAGCCGTGTTGTATAGGCCGGAGAGTCACCTGTCCCAGGTCCAACAGGATGTTCTGACAAGCCACTTAGGTCTGAATAATTCCTCTGTCAGCGTTACTGATGAGCCGGCCCACAGATGTAAGAGAGCAGAATGGCTGAGTACAGCGCTCACCGAGGCATTAGTCACAATAGGCTGTGCTGTGCATATCTTCTGCATAATGTATAAGGTTTTCAATGGGAGCAGTATGGGCTGTGCTTGCAGAATAAGTGAGTAAGTTAAAGGGTGATTGTGTTTTTGGTGAACTGCATCTAAATTGATAGACTACAGCCGACTCAGACAACTTGCAGCAAAAAGAAACCCAAGAAAACACCCACCCACACATACATACACACACACACACACACACACATACATACATACATACATACATACATACATATTAAAATAATATAAATGTAGATGTTCCTCTGGGTTCCTGCCTATATTTCTCAGCAGTCATATACTGTATGTAAGTTTGAATGAGGTGATGCCATATTAATTGGCAGGGTTTAAAAACATGGTACTGTTACACCCAAGATGACATCATACACGTTCAATGCACGTCATCCTGACAGTAGAGAATAATGTCCAGTATGGATTCACACATACACCCTGAATAAAATAAAATAATTAGAAAAATAAAATAAATGCAACAGTATTTAGAAACCCTCCCCCCCAACCTAAAAGAAACTGGGTTCTGTTTTATGTCAGTGCAGCAGCCAATAATGTCCAACACACTGGTGTCAAATTTATGACATGACAGTATGATTTACAATACACAATTTGTGGCAGTTTTTCAATTGAAGACTATAAAATCACGCTGGCACTCATCGATGACCACGTGTTAAATTTCAGTGTTTTACAACAGCGTTCTGGAGAATGAGTTTGAATATTTTTTCCATTACTGAGCCCTGACTATGTCCATACATCTGGATGATATCAGTTGTTCCAGTAAAAAAAAAACTGTGAGCTGCTGTTGCTGATGTAACCACTGCTGATGTTTCCCTGCAGCTTTCACTCAAGAGGAGAGGAAACAAAGACGGACAGAAGGCAGAGAGGAAGACTCCACAGACTCCAGTTGAAGTGAGTCAGCATTGTCAAGTGAAAAACCAATCATAGAGATTATGAAGAATATCAAAGCTGAGGTGTAATATCAGTGAGAGAGACGTCACCTGTAGAACCAAACCCTAAATTATCTACTTAACAGGAAGAAAACGAGGATCTAAAATGCCAGCTAGCGTTCATCAAGGAGGAGGCCATCTTGATGAGGAAGAAGATGGCAAAGATCGACAAAGAAAAGGACCGTCTGGAGCAGGAGCTGCAGAAGTACCGCTCCTTCTATGGGGACGTGGATAGCCCACTGCCCAAAGGTGAAGCTGGGGGACCCCCAACCACCCGAGAGTCAGAACTCAAGCTCCGCTTGCGCCTGGTGGAGGAGGAGGCAAATATTCTTGGAAGGAAGATTGTGGAGTTGGAGGTGGAGAACAGGGGACTGAAGGCTGAGCTGGATGACATGAGGGAGGACAGGTGAATTTTGATCAGCTGTATTTTGAAATAACTGATGGTTAAATGTGATCTTATCTGCTGTCAAGAAAAACACGGGAAGGGAAATGATGTTCTGAGTGCTCTCTGCTTGGTTTCTTCTAGTATGGCGGCGGCAGGTGTGGACAGCTCTGGCAGCGGAGGTCAGCAGTGCAGGGAGCAGAGTGAGGCCCTGTCAGAGCTGAGGCAGCAGCTCCAGCTGGTGGAAGACGAGGCTGAACTACTCCGCAGGAATTTAGCAGATGTGGAGGAAGAGAACAAAAAGGTAGAGTTGAAGAAGGAACGGTAGACAAGTGGGATTGAGATTAAATATGCCCAGGCTACTGCTGGTTTGATTGGGATTACGTTATGTCTAGATTTATTATTTGGAATTTAGAAATTATTTTGTGTGATCATCTGCTGCAGATTTATCAGTGGTTTTGTGCATATGTAAATATGTAAATATCAGCGATATTTCACTAGTGTCTGCTGTTATTTAGCTGCATGGAGATAACATTCAGTTTTCTCTTCAGGTGACAAATGAACTCAATAAACTGAAATATAAGGCTGGATCCCATGAGGCTGGATCAAGACATGGAGGAGGTTTGTGTTTTTTTCCCTTTTCGACCTTTGTTAGAGAGAAATAAGAACTATATTCTCCACCTAAATATGTCACAGAGAGGAGACTCCAAAAGCTGTAAAGTACAGTCTCTTCCACAGCAGTGTTCCAGTTCTCACTGTCCCCTTGTTCTATCCCCAGGAGCAGCTGAACTTGCTAAAGTGGAGACCCTCCAGGAGGAGCTGAAAGCAGCACGTCTGCAGATCAATGAACTGAGTGGCAAAGTGATGCAGCTCCAGTACGAGAATCGTGTGCTGCTCTCCAACATGCAGCGCTACGACCTGGCCTCCCACCTGGGCATCCGTGGTAGTCCGCGGGACAGTGACGCGGAGAGTGATGGAGGGAGAGATGACGACACTCCCTCCGCCTCGGCTTCCTCTCCTCGTCTCCTCCCGCCCCACCGCAAGCGTGAGGGTCCTATTGGGGGAGAGAGTGACTCGGATGAGGTTAGGAACATCCGCTGCCTCACCCCAACGCGCTCCCTTTACTCACCTGCAGACAGCCGTTTTTTATCCAGAAGCCTGAAGGACCGGCAGCATATGATAGACATCCGCATAGAAGCGGAGAGGCTGGGCCGGACCATCGACAGGCTCATCGCTGACACCAGCACTATCATCGCAGAGGCCCGAGTGTACGTCACTAACGGAGAGCTGTTTGCAAGGATGGATGAGGACGAAGAAGGTGGAAGGTAATGTAGAAGAAACAAAGCTGACCCTGGTGGTAGAAACAGAAGCATGTGTTTGTGGAGAGTAGAAAAACACAGGATTGATGCATGGACATTCAGAGACTGTCGGTTCAAATCCCACCCTTAATATAAGTACGGTGTGTTGAGCCAGCACAAACTCCCCCACTGCTCCTGTGTCATAAAACTGCTTCTTATTTGACTTTATAAAATCACCATCTACACTGTGACAACATATATTTATTGAATTATCACAGAAGTGTTAAAAACTAAAAGCTTTCTCTCTCCTCCATTACAGGATCAGGGAGCATGAGCTGCTGTATCGTATCAATGCTCAGATGAAGGCCTTCAGGAAGGAGCTGCAGAGCTTCATAGATCATCTGGATGTACCTAAGCAGGAGGACAAACAGGCCGACGAGCCACTGTCTGTAAGCACAATAACAAAAACAACAACAAAAACCCACAAGCTGATAACAATGCCAAAATATAATGTTAATTACAATGCTATTCAATGTACACTTATCTAACTGATCGAACTTCTTTCCTCTGTCCTCTGTCTCTCCATCCATCCAGATGTTTCAGCCCATTATTTTGCTGATTCTCATCCTTGTTCTGTTTTCCTCGCTCTCTTATGCCACCATCTTTAAATTAGTATTCCTTTTCACCCTTTTCTTTGTTTTATAAAGCCCACTTTCAGTTTCTATTTTTTTTTTCGTTTTATAAAGCCCACTTTCAGTTTCTAATTTTTTTTAATTTTTTCTAGTCATTTATGACATATGCTTTTGTTAATTTATTTGAATTATTCATTCATTTTGGTGACTTTAAGTTAAACATGTCCAAATGCCATAAGGTCATTCAATGTACAGGAAGTTGTCATTTCCCAAGTATGGCTCCATCAACCCGTTGTACTGATGCTTTCACCATCTACCACAGAGAATAATATTGAGTTTTTGGGTGAGTATTTGCACTCAACTGTTGGACTGACATATGACTTGATATGAACATAATTTCAGAGGCAATTCCACACCCTTGCTTGGCAGCCATATTTTACTTATTTATTTTTAATTTTTTAGACCTCAAAATGAATCAGTGATTTCACACACTGCTGAAGAAAGAAGCCAGAAAAGTTGAATTATGGGTCAGGATATCGCCAACAGGACAGAGGCAGACCTGATCCACTGCTGTTATTCCAGAGGTGGGAAGTTTGACGTCACATATTAGCTCCAGCTGTGGAGAGGAGGAGAGATACAGACAGAGAGAGAGAGAGAGGGAGTGAGAGAGAAAGAGTTAATGAAACCATCGTTTCCTCCCTTCCTCTCCCTCTCTCCCTCTCTCTCTGTCTCTACAGTTGTTTGGGACTAAACCACTGCAAACCAGACCAGACTTGAGCTCACATTCTCCACATGTGGACGTTGAGGTACTTTTTTCTTCTTCTAATGCTGGACATGCATCACAGGGTTGGGGATCACATTCATTGAGGAGGTGAGGGTCTGTTACTGTGTTGACTGAAATAAACTTCATCTGTTTGTACAGAACAAAATGCTGAGCATGAAAAGATGACATTACTCCAGCTGATCTGTTCAGAGATCAGCTGGAGTAGAGGAAGACCGGTGATGACTGTGTTAGCTTCTGTATTCATGTCTGATGTGAAGCTACTGGGTGGATCACTTTACCACATCCTAAACACAGTTTATGAAAATTCCTGCTCTGCCCTTGCCTTGTGATAGTCAGCTCCTCTTACAGTTAGATAGCGGATGATCAATGCCGGAAGGCTGGGAGGACTCTGGGGATGAGAAAAGAGGAAAGTAAACACGCTATCTCCTTACCGAGGTAAGGCAACTTTTGGCACAGTCACCCTGGAGAAGTTGACCCCACCTATAGAGTTGTTGTTGCATCTGATGTCATTCCAGTGATGGGTAATCATTACTTTGACATGCATTGCACTAATTACTGCGTTACCACGAGGAGCTGCTGTGTGTGATGTAATTAGAGAATCTCTGGCGTTTTGATTGATGGACGTGTCCCCTCTGCCTCCGGCTGTAGGGGACCGAACTCCTGGTTACTGGGTGTAAAAATACCCGCTGCTGCTCTTACATCAGTGCGCGCCGTGATATTTTTGGGAACTTCTAGCATTCGCGACGGAGCTGTGGTTAGTCTGCGTGTCTTCTCTGGATTGTTGTCTGTAGGATCCGTGCAGAGGGAGAGACGGACGCGACACGACACAGTGCGTGTAAAGATGTGAAACGGAATAAAGAGTGGCACAGGCGCAGCAGAAGGACACCAAAAGACGATTTCGGCAAAACAATGGTTTGACTTTGTCAGCGTGAGGACATGGAGGGGACCAGATCAGACAGCGCTGCCTCCTGTGTGACCACTGAGGTGACTGGTGCCCTGGCTCCTGCTGTTCGACCCACCGGGTTTGGATAATATTGTGCGCTTTAGGGCACGGGTCGCCAAAGCAACAACTGTTTAATGGTTTTTATTTTAAACTTAAACGAGGACGGAGAACTTCCAACACACTAATCATCCGCTTTTGACTTTTTTTTTTTTTAAACTAATTAAGTTGTTTTTTCGTGACTTGTGTTGATGCGCTGGGAAAATGTGGAGTGCGTTGATGAACGGTTCGGGGCTGCACGGAGGGGGCGGCGCAGTCGGGGGATACGTGCAGTCCCAGGGATGGGAGTTCGTGCCCTGCTCCAGGATGGAGAGAGCAGACAGAGGCAGAGGCAAAGCCCGCAATCCTCTGAGACGGGTCTCCTCTCCGCCCACCGTCTTCAGTCAAATCTACGAACCGCAGTTCGACGCCTCGTCCGACGGAGGTGAATGTGAAGCAGGGGCGCAGTTCAAGATCGTCAGGGGACAAATGTGGCCGAGCCCTGAATCCCAGCAGCAGCAAACACCACACTCCAGGCTGAAGAAGAAATTTGACGATTTAAAAAAGCGACATGTGCAAGACAAGGAGGAGTGGACGCGTGAGAAGGAGTCGTTGTTGAGAGAAGTGGCAGACATACAAGTAATTAGGAATAATTACCCCTTGACTAGAAGGAGGGCCGTGTATCTGTGTGGGCCATATATGTGTTTTTGTGGTACTTCTAGAATGTTGCCTACTGTTTATTCTGTTCAAGTATGTTGGTCAGTGTGGATTACAAAATATTCCCTGGCATGTCATTTTATAGGGGCGTGTGGCACTAAATGTGAATGACAGAATATTCTCCAGGGTAATACATGTCAGATACTTTATGTTCACATAATTCATGTTGTATTTTGAGTATTCATTTTCAGCACACTCTGAATATGTGTGTTGCAGTTATTCCTGGGAAAGCGGAAAGCTCCTCTAGAATGTTTGGTTGACAAGAGTCTTCTGCCAACTATTTCCATGCAGGGAGGGGAGAACAGGAGGATTCTGCTGGACCTGAAGACGGTTTTGGAGGAAGTGCAGACGGAGGTGAAGAGAGAGGAGGAGAAGAGGAGTGAGCTCCAGCTGCAGTACACCAGAGACAGATGTGGCTGGGAGCTGGAGAAGGCTGAGCTCAAGTGCAGGATTGCACAGGTGAGTGAAGGATGATGATGATGATGATGATGATGTCATCTTGGTCTAATTTGGTCATGACTAAACCCTCTATTAAAAAGACCCACCCATGGCATGTGTAAATTGCAGTCAAAGAAGTTCAACTTTTTCATATTGACCTCTAAGCTAATGTATATCTATTATTGTCATTTTTTAATTAAACTAAAACATCCTAAAAGATATTGTAGACATGTGTAGGCCCTACTGAAACCTAGCTTAACATTTTCCACTCCATATCAAGACAGTTTGGAGATCTATTTCTACTGTATCAAGTACATTTGACCCATGACCCCTGGTAACTACAGTATGCTGACCCTGCTGTGAACTATTCACAGTCATTTCAACGTTTCCTGTATTTACTATTTACTGTATGTGCAGGACAAGTGCATGCTGTCCAGCAAGAAATTATAATAAAGAAAAAAAACCTACCATTTAAAATATGTTTTATTTTTAAACTTAATATCTGGTGTCAACTTTTGTTTACCTTCTCATATGAGTTCACATCTATCTGAAGTGTGGTGCATGCTGGCTGTGGGCCACGTTTACCACCCACATGGCACAGTGATAAGTCACCCTGGCATTTGTCCAACTTGAGCCTGAGCTTAGACAAAGGATCTGATCCCCAGTCAGCCAGACACAGACACTAGACTTGGCTTTTAACAGCTTGGCTTTCCCTGAGCAGCTGAAATATTGTGTTTTCCACAGAGGGCTACTGTTAATGATCCTGGAAATGGGGAGAAAAGTCTGAGAGTTCTGTTTACATACCAGTGCCTTTCTGTGTCAGGCTTTGCACAGTTCACTACAAAGACTTCACATCGCTATTCTCAGTGTGTTCAAAGGCTTTGGTTTGGCATCTGTTTCTGCTGTCATATGATGGATTCATAAAGTTGGACTAAAGTTGGAAAAAAAATCAAAAAGGTTGATATGAAATAAGTGAAACCTTTGATTGTTTGTTATGTACTTTGACTTGGTGACTGTGTCCGCTGCCTGTTTTCCAAGTGAACTCAATACGACTCCTATTCTGAACTGAAAACTGATTGGTCACGCATTAACCCATCAATCACAGCTCTCTCATTGTTTGTCCTCTAAAGCTGTTAGAATCAAATTGTTCTCCCACCGTAGTTAGGAAGTGTAGCCATGCACAGAAGATTGATGACATGATGACATGATGCTGAAGAGCAGATGACAATTCAGGAACACATCCCCGTGACAGGGCTTTCACTAATAATGCAGCTCGCATACTGTAAATGGTTTCAGAGTCTGTCTGCGTGTGTGTGGATGGCACAGTGCTACTACTCAGCTTTTCTCTTTGTCCTGCTGGCTCTGTGCCTACTCACAGTGTGGTTGGACACAGACTCAGAAAAAAACAGAGACATTAACTGTTCTGCTTTTGTTTGAAAAGCCCAGTGAGGCACTACGTATAAGAGAGGAGGCTTGATCTACTGCAGGAGGCAACACAATGATGCCAGTATGTCACATAGAGAGGCTACAGGCTACATGTTTATATCAAGAAGCTGATGTGAACACGAAAGGCACTAAAGTCATGCATCCCTGCTGAAGAGGTCAGAACTAACATTCTGACACAGCTGCTAGAAAGAAAAAAAATAAATATATATATGTATTTAAAAAAAATCAAAATACTAAATAATATGCTTACAGAGAGACTGAGACACAATTTTTTTTTACAGTAATTGCACAAACAGACACATGGAAATGACTGGTGAAGCCTCACTGGGTGGGGTCAGCTCCATTGTCAAAGGTTGTTGTTGTCCTGATGCCACATCCTGCTGACGTTCCTACATCAGCATACATGTTTACTACTCATAGAGCACTCATAAAGCTCAAAATACACAAAGTGCACTTTAATTGTCTGGTTTGAGCCATTGCTGTTTATCTTACATTACAATGTTTTAACCAATTGTAAATAATTGACCTTTAAGTGATTGAGAACGGAAATAGAAGTCTGATATGGAAAGCAGTTTTATTCCCTCACTATTTCCACCTTTATTTTCAGAAATCTGTACGTTCTATGTGACTTGTGAATTACAGTGACATGTGAAAAACATTTAATATTGAATGAGAAAATACTTTGCTATTTCCTCCTGTTGTTACAAAAATCCCTTCTCTAAAAGAATCAAAAATGTTACGGCAATAAAATAAAACTTTACAACAACGTTCTTGCCTTCAATAATCCTAGAACACCACTCAGAGGTTCATATTTATTCCAATAATATGTCTAATATGTCTCCAAGGCTGAACGGATTATTTCTTTCCCTTAATATTTTCTTTCTTTCTGGCTTCACCCTGAAATGGCTTTGAAAGGCGTAAAACAGAAAAATATGGGCAGATGCCTGCATTACTGCACCGTGAAGAAATGAACAAAAATGTTAGCTTAAAGAATGCAAAATAGAGACGACTACATTTAAGGGAATAGTACATACCAAAGGAGTCTGGGTGGGAGGTTTTGAGGTGACACTGTACGGTTAATTCTCAACAAGAGATTCACCTCATTATTCTAATCCCAAGAACATGTTTAAAAGGAAACGACCATGTTATTGTTCTGTCTGGATCAGTCTGTTCAGTCTGTGAATGTAAACCTCTCTATCTCGTCTCCACGTTGTTTAGAGATCATGAGACCAAGCAAGTCTCCAAGGTCCAAGTCTGAATATTTCCCCTCATATTTTAAGCCCGTGGCAGCCAGGAGATATCTTACTCTGCCTCATGGAGCCACCCCACTTTACATCTTCTCCCCACCTCCCCTCGGAATGTGACATCGTACAAGGCTGTGTGTCCACTATATATAGTGGGTCACTGTGGTGACACACTTACCTCCATATACCCTGTGCCAAATGTTGGAGTAGCTGGATATGTGACTTGTTGGCTGTGATGCCGTTTTCTTCCTTCATGACTTCCTTGAGGCAAATGATTTGCTTTCATAATCGCTGACAAATGGTCTGCAATTCATTTATTTTCACTTGAACCACCTTGTTTTTGCACTCTCAACATTTGCTTACATTTGGGTGTTTAAATAGACCCTGGACGGCACCCATCATCACCCATCTGTAATTGTGAAGAAAACCCCGGAGACGAGCCGCAGGCAGACAGAGAGGGTTGACTTGTTTGCCTAAACCATAATTTTTTGACCCCAGGCCACAGGCAGAAATAGCACCACGACCGAGGCTTGTACAAAAGCTTTGGCCCATGACTGTTACTGAAAAACTGAAACAACACGCACACAAAAAAGCACAAGGGTATATGCACATACACAGGCGTTGTCTTGGTATCTTTCCAGTTCCAAAGCCAAAAATGTTCCCCTGCTTTTACAAGCATGAGAAATGTACATATGCACCACTGAGTGCCCAGAGTTCTGTATGCGCTAAAACACACCCTTGTTCTTTAGTCCATTCTCTAGGTCAGAGAAATATCTGTGGTAAAGGATGTTTCAAAGCAAACCCCGGACTTCCAAACTCTCCTTCTCTGACTGTAAATATTTAAATCTGTGGAGTTTGTAGTACCCTCTACATTTGATCATAGTTTGGAAAAACTGTTCTTTGTTATAACTAAAGTGATAACATGTTTCTTTGGGTTCTGGTTTTGGTCTTAGTGGAGTGAACTTCCAAGGGAAATGCCCAGGGATTTTCTCTTAAATTGGGCATTGATTGGAGTTATTCAGAGAAGGTCAGTTAAAACTAATACACCTGGTGTTTTTTTTACATTGTCTTCTAAAAAGTTTTGGAGGTTTGACCTGCTCATGTCTGTCTTTCACTAAAAGTGATCCACCAGAGTGTAGCCTGAGCCCATGTGCATCCTCTGTAGACATACTTTTCTGCACTTGAATCTGCCATATCCTGCACTGTATCCTGTTTTAGTGAAATGCCAGCAGAAAAGAGGCTTGACCTTTAAACCGGTGGACTGCGTGAGAGGATTCCTGTAGAATATTTCTAATCAGACCCTTTCTTTTGCTTTTTGTTGAACCCACTCACTCCTGTCCCCACGGTGGTTTTCCTCCTGCTTCCTTGACCTCTCTTCCTGCCACTCCTTCATTCTCTTAATTCCATCTCCAGCTCCATCTCTGAAACTTTGTTTTTCTCGTCACTTGGCCCCATTCTTTTATTTTTCCAACTACAATCTATCCTTCAGCAAAGATCAAATGTTTATTTCAGTGTAACCTTCACACTTCTCCCTTGTGCTCACGTGTCAACTATATATGTATTTTTGTTTTAATTTCCAGTTGGAGGCAAAAGAAAGTACTGGAATTGCAAGTAGAAAGGTTCGCTCAGGTCATGGCCCGGTGACGTTGCACGGCGCTCAGGAACAGTACAGTGAGACCCCGACTTTACTCCAGGAGCAAGAAGAACAGTGTAGGCTCCGGACCGACACGCACGCAGCAGCCATGGACCTGCGCTACCGTCTGGAGCACACAGAGAGGGACTGGCTGAGAGAGAAAGCGGAGCTGCTGGAGAGGTTCGACATGGAGAGGAGAGAGTGGGAGACCCAGCTGAGAGATATGCAGAAAAAAATTGAGGAGGTAGGACATGGTTAATGTGTGGTTAAATTTGTCAAACGTAAACGATTAGTAATGTGGTGGTGATATACCATACGTGATTATGCTGTCAGTGTGTGTTACCCTTCCCTCCTACACATCCTGTTCATCGCAAACACTGTCAAAACAATCATCTTGATTTGTGCAGCTGCAGAGTAAGAGGAAGGAGGGGGAGGAGAAGGGTGTGGGCTCTGTTGTTTGTGTTGACCTCTGGGTACTGACACAGATGCAGTAATTTGGGCTGTGGCCTGTGGTGATGGAGAGAGAGAAGCTGGCATGCAACAGAAGAAGAGAAGAAGAGTACTCAGTCCATTCAGTGCGGCCTTCTGCGTTCTCTTTCCTCTTCCATAACAGTTACACGTCGACAGTACAAAACTTTAGTCTAATATAGACTAATATAGACTTGGTACTCAAACCTTATCTATCTACTACTATTACTGTAGTTAGAATCTAAACAATATTTAGAAGCATGTTTGCATAAAAGGCCCAAAATAAGATAAAATAGACTGTGAAATGTATAGGTAATGTTGAAATACATGAAAAGGGAATGGCAAATGACTGAATCCTGCATTGTTTGACTTAATCCAATAATAATGTACGGAATATTTTGACCTGAACAACATGCAAGACGCCAAACTAATTGGAAGAATTTCCTACGGTGTCTGGATCAGCAATTAAATGTTTGCAGTAAACCGCAGCAGAAGAAGCAGGACATGGTTCAGCCTGTATTAATGAGGCTAAGAAAGAGTTATTCATAGGTTGTGATGAAGCCCGAGGCTAACAGCAGATTGAGATCTGACACAGTTAGTGTTTTTAACGAATCAAGGCATACGCTGGTAGCTAGACACGAGTGAAGGCAGTGAAAGGGCTTGTTATGAAAAGGACATGTGGCTCTCATTTGCCCCTTAGAGCCCAGAAAAGGGGAGGGGGAGAGCCAAGGAATAGAAGAGACTAAGAGGTTTAAGTCCCGTCTAAACATTGCACGATGGGAAGAGAGTCCAGCAAAGTTGAAATAGTTACTATTTTAGGATTCTTTGGTTCGAGGCCAGAGGTTATCCAGTTTTATGTGGAAGAATTCTCCGGATGATTTTTTTATTTCTATGCAATCTAAATTTGCTCCCTCCTGACTCTACAGCATCCTGTGTTACTATTTTTGTCTCAAAGTAGTAGATGGGTCCTGGTACTTTATGTGTAATGATTGTGAATATTTGCTGTTCAACTTTAAATGTGTTACTAAAACTTGGCCCTTGATTTGGGTGAATTCATAATTCAGTTTCTCTTCCTGTCTAGCTATACTGTGAAGTGAGAGCCAAGAGAGAGGGGACCAGACTGGACAGTGATGATGTGGTGCGCAGCCTGAGTGTTAATTCCACCAGCACAGGCTCCAGTCTGCTCAGTGACCACTCCCACACTGAACTGATCAGCAGCAGCAGCCAATGGGAGCAGAACAGGCCGCCACAGTTTCCTGGCTTCAATCTTAACAGAAATATTGGTGGCAGGGAGAGTCATAAACCCACCTGTTTCCAAGCAGGAAACCTCTGTGACTTCAATATAGCTGGTCAGTTGAGTCAGAATGAGCCTCCGCGAGCCGGGCCGGTCGATGATTTGAGATCCAGAGGCCCTTGGCAGACCGACTCTGTTGACGTTAGTGGAGAGCCGGCTGCTATTTTTCATGAAACCCCTGAATGTGGAATGAAACAGAGAAACGGCACCAGTGGGAGTCAACACAACGTCCACATTGGTCCAGAAGAAGGTCCTGTTGGACCTGATTTGCGTTATGGCAGTGACAAGAAGAAGAACTCCACGACTCTCAATGCTGTAAGTTTCTCACTGAATCGGAGAAAATGAATAACAGATCACCTGATCTAGCCGTCAGTTGTGTTCTTGTTTCGTTGAGTAACAGACCGATCAGTAGATTTGACTAAATGTCAGAATATGTCCAAACATATCAAGGCCTCATTCTTTCTTGATAAATCTCCCAAGCTCATCACATCTCCTGCATTAGCCCCTGGAATTCACTGGACTGGACTGGATTTTTCAGTCTGGCTCAGTGGTATCTCCTCAGCTGACGTAAAGTGAAGTAGCGTTTTATTAGTGTGGATCCTCTTAGTTCTTCTTTTGTGAAGAGATCTAGTGTCTTATTTTGTTCTTAGGTTCCAGACATTGCTGAGTGAGTCACTGTGTCTGGTTTCATTCTAGGGCCTTTAGGGTCTTTTGTGTGACTTTGTTTCTTGTTCAAGTACTTTTGAGAACTTTAATTTCCTCTACTGTTTTTTTAAAATACGTGAATTTCTAAACTTAGTGTTCCTCAGTTCTACAAACTTTTGTTTTATTGTATTCTTGTTTTGTTTTTCCTGAAAAACAATGCCCTCAGTCAGCAAAATCACAGGTTATGATTATTACTTTATAAAGTGATCTTTATGTCTCATTAAATGGGTCAGTTCTAAAAGCATGTCTTCTTGTCTTGAGTGTGAATTTGGAACAGATGATAGATTTTTTTATCTGACAAATCTTCTTCAGTCCACAGCGTTCAATTGTTCTTCCCCATGTGCCTCTGATCCTCAGGCTCTGAAGGAGATTGCACGTGTAAGTGAGGAGCTCTGCAGCTACCAGGATGAGATTAGAAGGAAGAGTGTAGATAAGAGGTAAATGCACTTTAACCTTCTGGCACCAACATTGAACTGTTATAGTCACATGGTCCTTTAGTAAAATGTAAAATGTTAGAAAAAAAGCCTAATATTGGAAAATGACGTATACTTGATTTCTCCTTTTTTTTTGCTTAATTTCCTGCAGGAATCCATCGGAATCCCAGTATGTAGCAGAGGGAAGTGAAAGGCTGTTTTGCCAGGATCAAAACCAACTGCAGGTGGACGAACCTGCCTGTGATCTCAGTCAAATTTACGACGACTTCAGAGCACTGGAAAGGGAAAACTGGATGGCCTTGTCACCAGAAAACACCTGGAGAGCCAACTTCTCTGATATGGATGCACCAGCTCCACCCATCCCACCACGCACCTCCTCCTGGAATCTGAGCACACCTGCCCAGACAGACACAGAACTCCACATCCCAGAATCCCCACAGACTACACTTAGGAAGTGCCACAGCCCATGTGTCCTGGTGGACAGAAAGTGCAACAGTCCGTCAATCGTCAGGAAGTTTGAGGCCATGCTACAGGAAAACGAGGGAAAAGTTCTTATTGATGGAGCGGTAACATCCTGCACCGTACCTGCTAACTCTAACTGTAACATGGGCTGCTGCCACAACCGATGGTCTTGCGACGCCAGCAGGTTCAGCACTGGCAACTTGTCTTCCTGCGGAACGGTGCAGAAAAGCTTCTCTGAAGTTAATATACGGTGTGCTGGGAAAGACACGCGCTCAGACTACGGTGCAGGTGACGGTAACTATACAAATCCCGATCTACAAATGGAGCCTCCACTGGTCATAGAATCACCTGTAGCTACGTTGCTGTCGTCTACAGAAAACACACCTGTGAACCCCAACCTACAGGGCTCCAGAAGAAACATAGTGCTGGAACAAAAAACAGCAGAGTTCAACCGGACTTTGTTTCATGTCGACATGGGCCGGGGTTTTAAAGGAGCTGACAGTTCTGTCGTTGACGCCTCTTCTCTGAGTTGCCAAGCTGTCACCGCAGCATCAGAGCGGGAAACAAGATTTCAGACACATTGTACTGATGTCAGCACTGGTGCTGCAGGTGTGTATCCTGAAATGTTAGCAGATTCCATTCTTCAAATATCAGAGGTCCAACCGAGGGAAACGACATGTGGTCTTGAAGCTCATGAATTAAGAATAAACCAAGAAAATGTGTTTGATCTTCCATTTGAAGAGCCTCAGTTTGACACAATGGTCTCTCACAGTCCTGTTCACCAGGCCGATGCCAGGAAACAAGTTCAAACCACTGGCAGTCCTTCCAGGAAAACACAGCACAAAGCAGCCACAGACTTGCTCTTTCCTGATCCTGTCTCGTCTGCAAATAACCAGCCAGGTCAGAATGTGGAGGCGTCCATCTCTGACTATGACAATCCACATGGAGCAAAGCCTCAGCCTGCAGCCAGGGCAGGCGCCTCAGCCCATCAGTCGCCTGTGGAGAACAAACAAAGACAGATGACACAGTCAGGGCACCAGACACAGCCAAGGCATGCGTCTGTCCCTCCTTCTCAGTCAGACTCTTCCAGACATGGGCCTCGGATGATGAATGACCACCCCTGGAAGCCCCTCACTCTGGCCGCCTACCCTCGACCTGAGGGATCAAGGTCCAACTACGGGGCAGTGGAAAGAATTCTGAAGAATTATGAGAGTGCAGCTCGGGCTCAACAAAGCCAGAGCCAGAAGAACGAAATGAACTCAAGTCCTAACCTCAGTGTTGGGCGGGAGCAGAGTGCCACTGAACTGGACATGCTGGACATGGACCCTCTGCCTTTACCCCCTACTCTGAGACACACACAGAACCCACACACTGCACAGCTACACAGCACACACGCAAAGCTCAGCAGCCACACTGCCATGGGTGTGAAAGAGATTCAGCTTATAGTGCAGGTGGGTACAGACTGAGACGTGCACACATACTGTACACAAACACACAAATGCACAAGCACGATGTACAGAAACTTCAGCTTCCCTTCTTCAAGCATCCCTGAAGAATTCTCTTCAAATAAATTGTCAGATGGTATTTTAATTTGACTATGATACAACCATGTCAAACAGCACTGTATAATTCTCCTGCCAATTACTGGTTGTTTATTTCTGGTGATCCAGACACAGGCCAAGGCTCTATTATAGCCTTGGTATCTGGGACATGCCTCAGAGGATTCTAACAAATGGACATGTGGATCTGAGGTCTGACTCTCACCAACTTTTCTTTTATCTTAAAAAAAGGACTCATTGTGCATGTGATTTTCTGGCTTTTGTGTTGCAATTACAAACAAAATCACCAGCAGAAACCACTTGCCCTCGCACCACTTTTAAGTCATGCAAATGTTTCAGAAATTGTGGGAGCAATTATCAGGCCTATTTTATCCGACTTGATTTCAGTCACCACTTTTGTTCTGCCATGACCGAGGAGCAGAGAAAAAGAACATCTAACCATGTGATGTTTTTTCCTGTTTGAATTGTGCCTGTTGTTTTCCCTAGGGTCAAGAAGAGAACAGATGGAACATGTGACAAAATGTAACGTATCTCTGTGTGTGCGTTTGATTGGCGACAGGATGGTGTGATAATCCTAAATGTTAATTCATTTGTTTCTCCACAGGAAAATGAAGACTCCTCTTCATGTGTCTCCTCTTCTCCGGCCCCAAAGTGTTTCTCAAGGCCGGCCCGTCCTGCCAACCGACGCCTTCCCTCCCGATGGGCCAGTCGCTCGCCCACCTCTTCCTCGTCAACGTCATCTTCTCCCTCCACCACCCCGAGTTTACCCCCGTCCTGGCCACTTCAGAAGCACTCTTCGCCTCTTTCCTTCTCACATGCCTTTCACATTGAAACCGTCATCATCTGATCTCCATAAAAACCAAACAGGGGTTTCTGATGTAGCCACCAAACGCAGCTTGTTTCTCCTGAACCACAGACTCTGAAGTGCTTTCGCTGTGAGTTCACTAACTCACCTGTAGAATGTAAATGGCATCATGTAGACACTGTAGTATGTAACTGACCAAGAAGGACACGTGAAGGATTTCTCAAGCTGCTTGCCTATTTCAGCAGACATCAAACACAGTCAAACAGTCAGCCAACAATAAAACACACAGCACCTTCCAACACTTCAGTTATGTCAGCTGTTCAAATCAAACATCTCTGCTCAGGTCTGAATTATAGCCTTGACAAGTGTAGCCTCGCTGATGTACCAACAGTAGATCTGTCTCTCTACCAATTCTGTTCTAAGTTGACTACTTATGCCTTTAGACTGAACACAAGTCCGTGTTCCAATGATCCACTTTCCACCAGATGAAGTCCAGACGGATGTATTTACTGTGAAGTTTGCATTTACGCAATGTTCAGGCACAAAATGTGACACTTCCTGTCAGTGTGCTCAATAAAGCAGTCATGGTTTTCTGCCTTTTTATTACCCACAACGCATTGCTGGGCTGTACCTTGCCTATGACTGACATTTTCGTTATGCTAATGACATTAATGTTTTTCATAATTATGCAAAAAAGTGCTTTATTTCATCTGATCTGAGTTTTCTCTTTTTTTATAACTTTGTACCAAAGGCTGGTTTTTTTATTTGCATTTTACTGTTTAAAGAATGACATGAATCTTTTTTTTTTTGGAATGGCATTTATGTCTGCTTCTGAACTTTTTCCAGTCAAACGTGTTCACACAAGAGCCTGCTTTTGTGTTAAAGTAGTGATGAATATATATATATATATATATATATATATATATATATATATATATAAAAGTACTGAAAAGCCTTTTTTTCTACTTTTAATAATTCTGAATGGACACATATCAGGGCACTCTGCTGAGAAGTTCCTTTTTTTTTGTTTTGGTCCATGTGCTGAATGATTTGATGAAGGTGACACCTTTGATGTTCTTTTTTGTGTAATAAACATAAGAATAAAAGGAAAAAAATAACTTCTTACCTGTGTTTGTGCAACACAACATTAGATAGTCGTTGATTTTACCATGGATATGGATGGTAGGTTTATGGTGTAAGTCAATGACACCAATGTGATCTATTTTCTTTTCTATTCATGAATTCATTTATAATGTAAATATGTCAAAAGAGAAAACTGGAAAAACAAATTTGGGTGCAGGTATACAGACCTCATTCCAACAATTGTTTTATTTGACATTTGAAATGAACAGGTGATTTTGACTCAACCTTTCCCATGGTTAGTGTCTCCTCAATGATAAAGGTTTTCACAATAGTATTTCAAATGTAATGGTTGTTGTTTTGTTACCCTCGTCTAACTGATACATTTTGGAAATTCGCTTTCTGATATTTATGAAGCTCACTTCTCAAAGTCTACAATCTGTTCAATCCTCTTCCTGCTATAAAAACTCTAACATAATTGCTTTTGAACACAGAGTGCACATAAATATTTCTGTGACCACTTGAGACGAGGAGTCCTGAGTAAATTGAGCGTGAGATACGGGTGCGAGCGTCTGTCTCCTTCAGTCTGGTTGGTGCACATCCTGAATGTCACCCTGATCTTTTCCCGTGAGTGATGAGAGGGACATGACAGCAGAGTGGAGGACCCTTCATGTGATCCACTCTGACGGCATACCCCGGTGTCATTGTGCTACTCAACAGTATCAGTGCATTCTTCTTTAATAGTTTCATGTTCTCCTTTACGAGACAGAGTTTATTTAATGAACTCAGCTCTTGTGCATCCACATAATCCCATTTATTTCCTCATACACACATGTACATAGGAAGTCATACGCACCCTTGGCCCTGAGGGGCACAGACACCTAACCTCTCACCCTGAAACCTGGCACTCCAGGCTGACTGAAATAACAGGTGCGACAATGTTATGGTGCCTGAAATCCTACCCCAGCTTCAATATAAATATAAATATTGTCGTCCGCTCCTGTGGCCAGTCCACTGCAGAGTTGACTGTTTCTCTCTGTTTTCCTGTGTTACGGTAGGACAGGAGTGTCGACTCCAAGTACTGGCTGGAGCTCCCGTCTGGAGGTTTCCAGATGCTGAAGATATTATACGACCAACTGATTCTGCTCACTCTCTCACTGTTCCAAATACAATGACACTGGTGTGTATTTGTGGACATTTGAGCTGGTGTCTTCAATTTTGATTGAGATTTCGTTTTAAGGGATGAGGTTTTTGAGGTTGGATTTAAGGATGGCATGGGTTTAAAGAATGTATTGATGTACCAATGTTTAGAAATATGTGTGTGTGTGTGTGTGCATATATGTATTGGTGTAGCTATACTTGTGGGGACATTGCCCACAGAGTCCCACAGAGGAGGACGTTGTTTAAGGTTAAAGATTTAGTGTGGAGTTCTGATAGGAATAAGATTAGACCAGAGTAACTGGACTGAAGTAACAATTAATATTAGACATATATCTGTAATAGGATTTTATATGTATATAATAATATATTATGTCTGTATGAAGTGCTCACAAAACACCATGATCTGTGTGTGTGTGGTTTCTTTCTCTGTAAGTTGGTACAAAGCCCTGCTGACTGCAGTGAATTCCCTGACTTCCTTGGGAGAACCAGACAGCTGCATATTGATCTGCGTGGTGATGGATCACTGTAGAGGCCACAAGAATACCACACAAGGATGCACACACTCACAGAGAGATGAGGGGTGATTGAGAGAGAGAGAGAACGAGAGAGAGAGAGAGAGAGAGAGAGTATATCAATGCATTTAAAGTTGCGCATGCATTTATACAGCCTCTCCCTGCACACACACACACACACAAAGGTTGTAATTTCAGACAGGTTTCCATTAGCAGCTGAAGTCTGCAGATGCATTATTGACATCCTGGTGGACCATGAAGCAGCAGAACTGATTTTAATCAAAATCACAGAGAGCCCTAACAGAGGATGAGTCAGTGTGGACACTGAGAGCCAAAAATGTTTCAGGATTATTTTTCATCACAGAGAAGAAACTGATTGTCTGTGCATCACACACCAACACCACACAAGTCAGTGAGACCATTGTTTATACACACATACACACATACACTAACA
This sequence comes from Cynoglossus semilaevis, assembly GCF_000523025.1. NCBI lineage: Eukaryota > Metazoa > Chordata > Actinopteri > Pleuronectiformes > Cynoglossidae > Cynoglossus > Cynoglossus semilaevis. The sequence continues at coordinate 11,669,398 of NC_024319.1, read as the reverse complement.
AAAATGACCTGGGGACTACTATGCATTCCCTAAGCTGTCACGTTGTGCAGGTGCTGTGCTTCAAAGAATGATATTTAAAGACAGTTGTGGGCTGGCTGACCCAGCTGAATGTACTGTAGAGCAGAAGCAGAGTCAGTGTGTCTGGAACACTTGTTTAGGAAGAGTCTCACTGACCTTTTTAAATTCCTTCCCCACTTTAAAATAGACCTGGGAGGTGTGAGTCTTAACACTGAGGGGACTCCAAACCAGTTCTGGATGCAGTCTGCTGTATCCTTGTTGTTAACCTCTTTATGGGCTTTAGTCCCACTAAATCCTCCATTCATGATCACATCATGGTGTCATAGATTTATAATCTGGCTGGCTGTGCTTAAATTGTATCTGAGAATTACATTTGAATCTTTTTTTAGGAAAGTGCCTCCAGTTAATGGTAGGTCTAAAACATTATCCATTTTCAGATGGAACCTTATGAATCGGCATTACTGCGGAATTTTCAGAGTGACCTACGTGTCACAGAGAGGTATTTTAAATCCTCAGTTTGTTTTCACAGGCTTGTTCAAGGCTACAAATAACAGTGATGTGGATAGAGGTAGAAGATTTATGCTCCTGGTGGCAATAGATTAGACAACAAGACAGGAAGAGACTCTGGCTCCCTCGTTTTTGGCAAGTTTTTCCCTCAATTCCCTGAACATCTCCTGGTCATTACATCACCAAGTATAATTTGTTCACTACCATTCGTCTTACTGTCTTCTTCAGATGTACCTTGCAGAAAAAAAGTAAAAAAAATAGAAAAAATGTTTATACTGACTAACAATATTCCATTCTTTAATCATACCAGTGAACTTCAGGCAGGGCAGTCCAAAACATGCACCCTGTGTCTGCACAGCACATTTTTGGAGTTTGTACAGAATGAGGGCTGTACTGCAGAAAATGCAGTTTCTAGAAATCAATGACATACTGACTTGTGGCATGTTTTTCCCAATATTGTTTGCTAGGAAACTTTTGGGGAACTTAATAAAGATTTAAACATTTAAAACAATAAAATAGTTATTAAGTATAAAGTATAGCATAAAACGTACATTACGTCTACAATCTTTTAAGTGATTGCAGATATAGTTTTTTTTTAACCTACAGTAACTAATGTGATAAAACAATAAACCACAGTCGTTGTCCTCCTGCATGTTACATTTGTGGTGAATTAACTGTACTTTATTAACTTAATTTGAGATTTGATCAAAAATGTGAGATTTTGATGATGTTACATTTGTGGTGAATTAACTGTATTTTATTAACTTAATTCGAGATTTGATTAATAAAAATAAATAATAAAAACAGTGACTGTGTATGACAAGTTGCTGAGCTGGTTATTTCCATGGCTTCATGACATTGTATCAACCAAAGTTGGATCATTTGGCTTAAAATTTAAAATAGTGTCTTAACAAAGAATATCATAATGTGTTGTGTGTGTCGTATGTTTTATTACTAAAAAAGGACATGTCTGTGGAGCCAGAATGTCAACAGGCTGTGTTTACAGAGATGTGACAGACGAGAAACAGCTCTCCCTTTGTGTAATCCATTTACCAGTTCTTTTTTCACGCTGGCATTAAACGTTGAAATATAAAATCATTGTTTTTAAATATATTGGAGGCGTAGCTACGATATAAACGCATTTTAAATATGTAAAATGTCTCATCCCGATGTCTCTACTTAGAGGAAATCAGAGTTGCTATGTAGCGCAACCATGCGGAGATTCCGTCAAACTGCGTTTACCTGTTTTGTCGTCATAGAGCTGCGGTTTCCAGGGGGAAGTATTTGAGAGTAACACCCCCCGACCTCAAAGGTTAGTACCGGAATATTGTTTGTAAAAGATATATTTTCTCCCATGTATGATTCGTGCATACCATTTATAAATACTTCTGGCTAGAGTACTTACACGTGTTCTGTTTTACCTAAACGGACGACAACATCAGAATGGATGTTTTATATGTAAAATGAACGCATGAAAAACATTCTCAACATCAAGAGTTCCTAGTTATACTTGTTTATCTGCGTTACTACTCTTTAATAGTCAAAGGCATTAACGGTATAAAATAAAGGATGATATCACAATAATGTAACAGTGAAAGTACATTTATAAAACGCAAATTATAATAAAAAGACCTCACTAGCAAAATAAAACTAATTCTTCGTTCATGACGTCATTTCTCGATCATCTTTCTATATATTCTCGAAACAGCGGCAGGATGCGGTTGTGTGCAGTGATGCGAACATTTCTCAAAAGCAGAAGTCGTTGTGGAGCCTGGGACAGGTAAAATCTTCTAGCCAACAGTTTTTCTTTTATCACCAACCATTTGCTGTAAATACAATCTTTAACAAAGAACATTAGGTGCTGTGAATAGAACCTAGAACACTTATATTTATCGTCACACACTGTGACACATTTATTTGAGATTTGGATTGTATTAAACAGCTATCAGGCAGGCGGATGTGTTTAGAGTAGCAAGTTATTAAAGTAATTTATCCTCATTTCTGTCATTATGACCATTAACTCTCTACTGTATGAAATATGATTTTCTACTTGACGGTTATTACATATTCTTCCTACACTAAATTAATGCATATGAGTTTGTCCTAATGTCAGAAATACATATCTGGTCAGAAAAGTCTACTTTAAATTCAGACTAACTGTTTTATGATTCACAAATCATATCCACAAGGTTGCTGCAAAAACAGAGCCGTGCCTCCATTTGCTCCCACGTTCATTCCTTCAATGAGGCGAACATCAGAGAGAAGCTTCAGGCCTTTCCTGGTGGCTCCATTGATCTGCTCAAACAAGACTCCGGGATAGCTGTGCTGACCATTAATAATCCATCTCGCATGAACGCTCTCTCTGGTAAGAAACCTCCTAAAACTGTGTTTCGATATTTATAGAATGCAACAAATTATATCTATTTGCATTGCAGTCTTGTTGCTTTGGATAAAAAAATAGCTGTCTTCAGGTAGTATGATGCTGGATCTGGAAGAAAAGGTGACCCAGCTAGAGAACTGGACAGATGGGAAAGGCCTTATTGTGTGTGGTGCTGCTGAAACTTTCTGTTCTGGATCAGACCTCAGTGCTGTCAGGGCAATATCTAACACACAGGTAGTAACGAAAAAGTGTTTCTGAATATATTCAATACAATACAAATACTTACTATTTTTCATTTGTTTTATACATGTAACCTTAAAAATAGTTGTCATAATTAGAAATCTGTTTTTTTAGGATGGGATGATGATGTGCATGTTCATGCAAAATACTCTAACGAGGCTACTCAGGTAAGAGCTTTATAAATACTGTGAGCAGCAACCACTAAGTTTATGTTGCACTGTGAGGAACATAGGCACCCCCATGACCATGTTGAGTAACTGAAAGAAATAAAATAAATAATAAAAGTTTGAGAAGTTGAGGCTGAGGTGCATAATATGAAAATAAAAGAACAAGAAATTTCTGCTTGGTTACAAGAGTGATGTACTTAATATGCTAACAAAACAAGATTCTCAGTGCAGGCTGCCACTGATCTCTGTGGCTCTGGTGGAGGGAAAAGCTTTGGGAGGAGGTGCAGAATTTATCACCGCCTGTGATTTCAGGTAAGGATTTCTATGCCCGAAAACACCACAGAGTGCAAGTTTCTAAGAAAAATTGCAATAATGTCATTTCTGCTCACTTTAAGGTTGATGGCCCCTGACAGTGTCATCCAGTTTGTCCATAAACATATGGGGCTGGTCCCAGGCTGGGGCGGTGCTGCGCGACTCGTCCGTATTGTTGGAGCCCAAAAGGCACTTCAGCTTCTTGCTGGTGCTCTAAAGGTGAACCCCACACTTGGACTTCAGATTGGGTTGGTAGATGAAGTCCTAAAAGACCTTCACACTGATATGGCTGTAGGGACCACCCTTAAACAGGCTGAGCAGTGGCTGAGCAATTATGTTAAAGGACCAGTCCCTGTTATTCAAGCTGTGAAGAAAGTGGTGTTGTCGGGGAGAGAGCTTCCTTTGTCCGAGGCTCTGAGGACAGAGATGTCGGTCTTTGGAACAGTGTGGGGGGGTCCAGCTAACCTACAGGCTCTGGCCAACAAGTCTAAACACAAATGAACCAACAGCATTCTCCTGTTTAGTTACTTTAAAGACACTTATATCAGGAGAGGATTCATGTAGACTAAACAAATAATGCCCAGCGAGAAATTACCGGTGAAATTATAGGTTTGCTCCTTTTGTGTGTGTTGTGCTAAAGTAATTTGGATATTAAATCAGGTGTCAAAAACACTGATACTATGAAGTCCTGTTTTTATATTTGTTTTATACACATATATCGTATTTATTATATTTTAATTACCTTTTATTATCTATATTTTTTAATTTACCTTGCCTTAAATAATGACAAAAGAATATCCACTTACATTTAATGCACTAGAAGCTGAAGTAAAGAGTACACAGGTGCTGCTTACACACTGGCCATAAATTATTTAAGAACTGCATCAGTTGTTCCCTTTTATTCTTGAATGAACTCATTAAAGGTCAAGGTTGCTCACCATGGCTGCTTATTAGGCCTTGTGTGCCTTCATTGCAGAGTGAGTTGTTTTTATGGACTCATTTAGAATCACAAATGTCACCACCAGGGTTCCTATTTAGAGCACTATACAAACAAGTATTTGGGTTTTTTATTACATATTTGAAATGTATTTGCAAAATAAATATTTAAATACACACCTTTTGATAGCTCCAGGCACCCCACTTTGGGAACCACTGAACACCACAAATGAGAAGTTGTAACCATAGAAGTACTGGTGACGGTGCCAAGGACAGGGAGGTCCCTGGGGAAATGTCAGACTCCTCTCCTGATCCTCTTTCATCAGGTCATGTTCTCATCCAGTCGGTGTGACTGTCTGCTGTGGCCCAGATTCAGCTTCAAAATTTGCATACATTTGTTCATATCACCACCGAAGAATGTAGATACAGTTGTAAAAGATTCTCTACTCATGGGACAACAATACTAAAAATGTCCTTCTGGATGAGGAAATGTCACAATTTATTCTTAAGTCAAAAACCTTGTAACAAAAAATGCCAGGCAAAACAAACTGTTACACACACTTTATTTTTCAGAGTGGAAATCTAAAAGCTGATGATGTAAGCATGTAAGAATTATAAAAATAACATAACCTGAAACCTCTGCAGGGGAACAGAAATTTAGCTGACACATTTTCTTCAACTGCCTCGGAACAACATAGAAGTAAAAGAATTTACAACCATTGAAAAGAAAAAAAAGACAAAGTCAAACCAGTTACAACATCCTGCCAACCAGTAGTTTATAAATAACTCTCTCTTCAAACACGGACAAATTACGAAACTTAAGAAACACACCTGTCGAGAATACTTCAGGGACCATAAAATGGCTCTCACGGTCCAGAGGCCTCAACTTTTTAAAAAAGATAAACAACATTAATTCACATTGAATTGCCAATTATTATTTCAAGCACATTCACTTAATCAAACAGGTTTATAATTATTGTTGATTTTTTTTAAAAGCTGCAGATTGGCTGAGATTACAGACAACTGCTGTCTGTGTTATCCTCTGGAGCTGGAGAAGTACATCAGAGTACTATGACTTCAACTGCATAAACTCTTCCAACCCCATCTGCTGTGAAAATCATTCACATGTTGTTAATATTAGGCTTTTAAATTTGAAGGAAAAAAACTAAAACTTTGTAATAAGTTCTATCTGGAGCAGGAGTTGGTGTTGGAACACATGATTATTAAGACGACCTGAGCTCCAATAAGCCCCTGTGCGTGTCATGTTAGCTGAGAGAGTTAAAGAGTAGGTGATTAGACTGCAGCCATTCCCAAATGATGTAAATGACACAGCTCCATATCCAAGAGTAAAATCCCTCTTTATGTCTTCTTTCACTTCACAGCACAAACCTTGATGAGAACACCAATAGTCCTCAGAATATTTCACCATTAATTAACAGTAATATGATTTTGCAGGAGTTTGGTAAATGAATTTACGCTTAAAACTGCATCAAGAATAAGAATAAAAAAAAATAAGGAACTGATATTTATGAAAGGTAAAAACCACTGACAATCTGTTCTGCTGCCAGGTGGAGAATCATGTAAAAGCTGAAAACAACAGGATGGACTAATCTGCATGTTTGCAAAGCAGCACTTAATTAAACCCAACGTACAACAAACTGGAGAAGCTGGGTATTCACTGGAGAAACAAACCATGTCACTGATGCACACAGATGGTTTAGAGCCAAAAACAAGGCATTGAAAATTATTTCCTTAAACCTAAATTTTTCCCACGGTTTATTTCAGCATGTGTAGCAACCCACCCACATCTGATCTGTGGCTGAGTGAAAGACAACATAAAGTCAGGAATAAATTAGTGGAATGGAACTGTTTCAGCAATGACTTCACACTTGAGTCACTGTACACTGGCCGTCAGGCATTCTGGACCTTCCACTGCTACTGGATGAGGAAGAGGCAGACTCTGCACCTGGAGGCGCTCTATCCTCTGGATTGAGTCTTTGCCTCCTTGACCTGCCCTCCCATGGCTCTATGTGCTCTTCATCTCCCCCCTCCCCGTCTTCATTTTCCTCGTCTTCGTCATCGCTCCAATCTCCAGAACCAGACTCGTCCACGGAGGTGTGAGGCTCAGAAGACCTTGAGGGCGAAGCCTCTTCCTCTTCATCGTCATCTTCTTCCTCTCCTTCCCCAGTCTCAGATCTGTCAAGAGGAGGTGTCGTTCTTGGACTGATTTGCAGTTGGGAGAGATCATCCTCCAGCGAGGGACTAGTGCTGGTACCATGCTGAGCCCCAAGAGTTGTGGGCGGTCTGATTGTGACTGTAGGGGCTGTAACAGTAGAAGACAAACCTGTAACCTGCTGCTGTACACCCACTAATATGTTGTCAGCCCCATCTGCAGAGTTCTCTCTTCCTGCCGCACCTGTAACACTCTCACTGTCCAAACGAAGTCCTGCCACTCCCTTCTTTGGGATGTCCAAAACGTCCCTCTTCATCTTGCGTCTGCGACCGTGCTCATTACGCCTGTACTGCACCATGTTTTCCAAATCAGCTACATACAAGAAACCAGCAATCAGCATTTCTGCCGTCTTCTTGCCTTTAGAAAAAGCGTCCTCTAGCTCACGGCTGGTTCGCTCGTCATATTGCCACCAGCCGTTACGCCCCTCATAATACCAGGCGTGATCATTTGCAGCACCACCACGTCCTCCTGCTGATGCTTTTAGCTCCTCTGGGGAGAGAAGTGTGGGCCTTTCCAGAAAGTCGTCAGGTACTTCTTGTCTGCATAGAGCGCAGCGTTTGCTCTGCCAAGATGCTCCTTTCACGCAGAGAAAACAGAAGACGTGATGGCATGGCAGCTGGACTGGGTGAACGCAGCTTTGCAGGCAAATGGCGCACTCTGGTACAGACAGCGCTGGAGATGTGCTTGAGCCAGAACACGAGGCATCAGCGCTGTTTCCACTTCCACCACCGTTGTTGCCTTTCTTGCTGGATGGAATCGAGCCAACAGAGTGATCGACCTCCCCGCAACTAGCCATCCTTGAGAAGTACTGAAAAGTTAAACAATCATTATAATAGGTGTTTTAATTGAGTTTTAGTAGACGAAAATACATGAAAGGCAAAATATCACGTTTTTAAGTATCTTCATAGTGGTAAATTGATATCTATGATTAAAGATATGATTTCAGTGTGTTTAAAACATAAGACAAGCTTTTTGGTTACTCTTACTTTTTGGTAATTAATTGAACCATAGAAAAATGTTTAAAATATAAATTGTTGATTAGTAGCTTCAAATCCTTTAATATTATTTAAATATACATTTAAATATTGTTTTTTACCCCCAAAAGATCTGAAGAATATGATCACAATGAAGTAAAACTTTAAGATATAAATGAAGAAATGGAATGACAGGACTAGGTTATATTATCTTTAGGTAATATTCAGGTCTATTTATAACTAATTTATCCTGTGTTCTTAAAAAGTAATATGTTATTTGATACTTACCAGAAGAAGCTTAATGCTGATGAATCATTAGTGGAGTTGATTGACCTTCTGTCCCGTCACTGTCAAACAGTGTTGAATGTAAATGTTATTCTGAGTCAGTCTTGCAACAATTTAAAAGCAGCAGCTCTACAATCGTAAAATGCCCCATTTGTGACAAACACCCTCAAGCTGTTGTCGCAAGCCAACTGTGGTGAAACAGGTTGCTTTTGTACATGGTAATACAACTATAAATTAGAGATCAATTAAGTCTTATACTTCAATGTGGTGAAGCTGCCAGCAGTGGCCTTGATGACAGAAATGGTGATGGACACGGCTAAGTCGGCAGCTAACGCACGGAGTCTGTCAGCACCTGAACACACGGTCCAGTTTCCTAAATACTCATGTAGCTAGTGTACAGTACACCGCAGCCACTCAAAGACGACGCGTTCGGTGTTGTTTTCATCGAAATGCAGACATCGGTTAAAGAGCAGAAATGTCTTTTTCCACTGACAAAGACACCATAACAATGAGACCTGTTGTAGCTAACACTGGCTAAGCTGGGGGCAGCGCTTTTACTCCAGCAAATAGACGGAGTTCTTCTGACGATGCGAGCTCCAATTTTTAGCAGGTCAAAAACAGGGAGAGGAAACGTCACGGGTTGTGAAATCGTACCGTATCGTAAAGACTGAGCCCGCTCCTCTGTGATACAGATGCAGGAAGATCGACGACAAGGTTCCCCGGTGCTTATTTTTTGACTTCCAGTGTACCACTGGCTTTTGTTTTCCTCCGCAAAGAACAAGCTGCGATAAAGACGTCGACGTCAACGTACGTGATGACGTTTTTGGACTTATAAATTACGCATGCCATTTTAAGAGTGCGTTCTTTCTTTTTTTCTCTCTCTTCTTTTTATAATCATTTTTATATAATTTTCTCATAAAGGAAATAGTTATTTGATACTTACTAGAAGAAGCTTAAAGCAGAAAACCATTAGTGGCCCTGGTTGACCTGCGGTTTTGTGTCTGTCAGTAGATCATTAAATGAAAATAAATATAAAATAGGAAACAGCATTGCTACACTAGTTGTATGCGTAATGTGACAGTCATGTGACAAAGAGTTGGATTTATATTTACCCTGGTTATCAAGCAAATCAAGGTACTGCCTTTGTGTAAGATTATTTATGATCTTGTGAAGCAGCTGATCACAGGTTCGTGAAGCACAATCGGATGTCATGGGTTTGAACTGATTTAAACCCATGACCTCCTTGTGACGCATTAGCCCAACCAAGAAATTACAGACCTCCCTATTTTGTTCTCCTATTTTTTCACCAAATATTGGAACCTTCACCATTTTACATTTTTATTGTCTGGGGGTTTAGTATGACACATCTGTGCATAACAACCAGTGTGGGAAACAGAAGACTGAATATTGAATATTAGTTAACTGATACAGAGCAAATCATATTTAAATGAAAAATGAAAAGTCTAAATATTTTAACAAACAATACTAATTGCAATTATAAAATCTAGCCAAAGAGAAGTCTGTGATCCTTTGAAGTATAATAAAATAGACTGTATACAACTGTACTGTAAAAAAACGTAGAAATGTCGGTTCAGGTACGGTTCGGTATATAATATAATAAGTAATATGATCTTTAACTCCATATTTACATGAATTAAATTATTAAATAAAATACGAATCCCCATACGGTATAAGCGGAGCTATTAGAAATATAAACGCAGTTCTCCAAAGGCCCTGAGGGAGGTAGCAGTGCACCCTTTTCTGCTGCGAGAGGCAACAGACGAAGAAGACGGCTTACGGCTCTTCCTGTTCGCTCTTGACTAGAGGACGTTGGTGTCACAGAGGAGAGGTGTATAACAGGTGAATATCTCTTATATTTTAAGAAAAAAAGCAACTAAAGCCATGTTTTCCCGTGCCGTGAGACCCACCGTTAGCCTCGCCCGGAGCTTGTCCACCTCTACCCGGAACAACGCTAAAGTGGCAGTACTCGGAGCGTCAGGCGGGATAGGCCAGCCGCTGTCTTTGCTACTCAAAAACAGCCCCCTGGTGAGTCAACTCTCCCTGTTTGACATCGCTCATACCCCCGGTGTGGCGGCGGACCTCAGTCACATCGAGACCAAGGCCAAAGTAACCGGCCACATCGGTCCCGACCAGCTCGATGCTGCTCTGCAGGGCTGTGAAGTCGTGGTCATTCCCGCCGGTGTGCCAAGAAAACCCGGCATGACTCGTGACGACCTCTTCAACACAAACGCCACTATTGTCGCCACCTTGGCCGATGCCTGCGCCCGCAATTGCCCCGAAGCCATGATCTGTATCATCGCCAACCCCGTGAACTCCACCATCCCCATTACAGCAGAGGTGATGAAGAAACATGGCGTGTACAACCCCAACAAAGTTTTTGGTGTCACAACCTTGGACATTGTCAGAGCAAACACCTTTGTGGCAGAGCTAACAGGCCTGGACCCAGCTCGTGTATGTGTACCAGTCATTGGAGGTCATGCAGGGAAGACCATCATCCCCCTGATCTCTCAATGCACACCTAAAGTTGAATTTCCAGCTGACAAGCTTTCAGCCCTGACACACAGGATCCAAGAGGCTGGCACAGAGGTGGTTAAAGCCAAGGCTGGAGCTGGATCTGCCACACTCTCCATGGCTTATGCTGGTGCCCGCTTCACCTTCTCTGTCCTGGATGCCATGAATGGAAAGGAAGGTGTTGTAGAATGTGCTTTTGTCAGATCCAGTGAGACGGAGTGCAAGTACTTCTCCACACCTCTCCTCCTGGGAAAGAACGGCATTGAGAAGAACCTTGGTATTGGCCCGCTGTCTGCGTTTGAGGAGAAGCTTGTGGCCGATGCCATTGGCGAACTGAATGCTTCAATCAAGAAGGGTGAAGATTTTGTGGCTAACATGAAGTGAACAGGGTGCACCTATTTAGTTCAAACCCATCAGCTGTGATTTACTAGTTTCGTCTTAAATAATGACATCTGAGTGAATCTCAATGTCTGTCACAGCGTTTCCTCATTTTCTTCATCATTTAGAAACATTGCTTTGGTCCTTTTCTCTTCCCCTCACCTTCTCAATTATGGCTTTAAATCTGGGTTTATTATGTGTACATGTTATAACATGTACACATAATACATGTAAAAACTTATATATGTATATTTTACAAATGTCAGTTTTACATATTCATGTAATGAGGAAATACTGTCACACCTGTTGATGCAAGTAGATGTTACTGATGAGCAAAATATTCACTCCACCAATAAAAGAGTCATATTTAAAACAGATTCTTTTTGTCTTCTTTGCAATATAGAAACACTAGAGTGGAAACTGACCTATTGAATTGTTTTATTTAAACTGAAAGTAGAGCTTGACCCTGAAAAAAAATGGCACATTTTTAAAAGTAATTGAACTAGTTGAACTAGCTATGGGACGAGCTTATTAGCTCAAATCACAGGATTTGTTATGCATTGGTTCTTGATTATTTATAAATATTTGACAGAAGAATGGTTTGAATATATATGCATTCTGCTTTTTTGACAGTACTGCTGGAGGAATGTTATGTAAAATTCTTACCTGTCCTGTAGTAACGACTGAGAAAGGCGATGAATTCTGCAGATGGTTGAAAAGGAAACTAACACAGAGGTACAAACCAATATAGTTTTATTGACATACAGGTGCATTTGGTTCCTTGTTAAGGAATTTTACTGATAGCATAGAGTTAAGTTACAGAGAGAACATTTTTCATGTATCTGAATAAAACCAGCGTCTGTCAAACACATACAAAATATGTTAATGGTTTTTTGATTGAAACCATGCAGGCTGTTTTTTGCAGTGATTATCAAGGTGTCACAAAATGGCGAGAGCAAACTGACTTTTATTTTGTCTTTACAAATTCTGCTCCAAATAAAATAAATCTTAAACAACGGTAATGAACAATAGTTCTACATAATCTTGCAAAATCTACATTCAAAAGCCTAGATGTTGTACCAGGGCACTGTTAAATAACCGTATCAACAAGCATGAAGTGTAACTTCTATGTCTTTCAGTCTGTGTGTGCCTGTCCTCTACACAGAGACACAGTTCTTTTTCTTCTTCAATCTCCACAGCAGTCTCATCAGTGTCTCCAGCACTTTTAAACAGAAATACTTTCTCATTGGTGGAAGGAAAGAAGTCTGAGTGTTAGATGAAAATCATTTGCTTGAGGTTCAGAGAGGCCCAAGTCTTCCGGCTGAATGTGTCCCAGCCCATTTGTGCACAATTAGTATGTCCAAATCATACAGGTAGCAGCAACTCCCCTGCAGACAGGGGGCAAGGTGGGCAAACGATAGGTATAGGTGGTGGAGGATGACCAAGAGGAGGGTAGTAGGATGAAGGTCTGGAGGCAAGAGGGAGCTCACTGTACAAGGTCATCATCAGTGGAGACTGGCTCTGTGTCGTGGCCTCTGCGGCGCCTGTGCTCTGTTTTGTTACTGAAGTCAGAGTCTTCACGGTCACCTGGGTGTCTCTCCCTCTCTCGCTCTCGTTCCCTCTTCCTCTCTCGTCGTGCCTCTTGGTTCTCCTTATCTTTTCGGTTGTTGCGGTTTCTCCTGTCTTTTCGATCATTCTTCCTCCGTCCTTTACAGAACAATATAATTAGTATTGGTAAAAAAACAACAATTACGTCCTTAAAATAATAATATGTATATTTCCTGTCATTAGAAAAATAAACGTTAACCTAAATCTGAAACGTTTCATATCCTTGATTGTTGCAATGCTTACAATTGCCATAAGATGGCAGTGTTGAATCAAAGACACATTTCTAGTCCCTTGGCTGCAGCAGCCTTTTCGTGTGATGAACAGACCATTGTCCATAATAGAAAACCTTTAAATAAACCCCGGGTTTATCTGTTCGTGTGACACCATCTCATAAACAGAACCAAAAGTTTTGGAATGCTGAAGTTTTATCTCTACTCCAGCCTACAACGATTAATGATAATTACACAATCCACCCTGAGGGAGGTTGGTAACAGGACCTGCAAGTGAAAGCAGAGGAGGCCCTTTTCCTGTTGTTGGCCTGCTGATGTTCATGTGTGAGGGGAGCGGAGCAGCACGGCCTGCTCGGCTGCTTGGCTGGCCAGTCGGGGATTGTGAAACTGCTGATGCAGGCAGTAGGCACAGACACAGGGAGTCAGACACAAAAAGACATTGTGTCACTCTCCTGTCAATTCTTTATTTGACCCCACTACATCAACCAAAGTCTCACAGGAAGTGTTTGATCCAAACATTGGATTAGTGACTGAAATCTCTACCTGTTTACTGTTAAATCTGACAGGGCTGGTAAAAAAGGAGGCTGCCATTAGGACAAATAGCAACACGTGGGCCATAACAACTTAGACAAAAGTACTGAAGTGCAAAGAAATCCAATTTAATACTATACTATACTGCTAATACTATACTAGACTGCTGGGTGCATGGATGGATGAATGAATGGAAGGAGTAATCTGGTGCACTGACTCATTCGGGGGCTGCATCGCGTCCTCTATAAACACAGGAAGTCCCCTTCGCTCTCATTGTTTTCACTATCCTGACACCATAACTATTTACAAGTTCAGTGGATTAGTCATACTGTAGCCCCTGTGCTTTTGTCAGAACAGAAGGGATACCTAATCCATGCCAGCGCTGAAATGATTAGGAGAGTGTTTATCAAACCAAGCTGCAATTGGTTTGTTGGAAAGGTCCGATGGGTTTTATTTAAACTGTGTGTTGAATAATGTCAGGGGAACTATTACACTTTAGAATGGAATCTATACTGGAACTTGTTTTTTGAAGCTAGAATTCTTTATTAAATAATACATTGTTACTTTGAGTTTACTTTAAGTTTACTTTAAACAGGATACACTTTTGGAAAGGGACCTTAAAAGAACTTTTTTTTTTTTTTTTTTTAAAGAGGGTCCGCAGATCTCTGGAGGTACCATTGATGTTAGGGCTGAGGAGAAGCTCCTTTCTACAAGGACACGTTGTTTGTGATTAAATTGTCGGCTGGAATATAATTAATATCCTTAGCTCCCAAATTAATTAAAAGTACACATGAAACAAAATTGTCAGTAGTAGATGTATGAAGAGAAATGTTTGGATAATTTTCACATTTTTGTTTCTTAACTTATTTTGAACAGATTTGTTAGTTAACTCTTCTGTGGTTTGGAATCTTTCTTGCTAAATAAATGATCGTTAAAAAAGTCATTTACAATTCTCAGATTTTAAGGCTTGTTTTGAATCGCCATTCTGGAGTAGTCGTTTTGTAAAAGTATCTTGTACAAATTTGCTGTTGTTTATTTCCTACTAACTCTTCCCTGTTGCTATCTTTTATCACTCTGCGCTCGAGATTTGTTATTTGCACATAAAAGATTCATTTCCACCACTACAGTATCAAAAATACATTTGGGTCAAATTATATGGAAATGTCTGCATCCAATCAAAGTATTTACTGTAACCACTTTCAAACGCAACAATTAGTGCCACAGAAATCACTTATCAAGTATTTTGCTGGATCAAAATAGAAAAACATCATTAATCGCTTAGTAACGTGTACAAATTTTATCATCTGCTATTATTCTTCTTTAACCATCGTCCTCAGCCAAGAACCATGACTTGTTCAATAGTCTGCATCTGCAAAGTAACTATTGGAAATCTGTTGGAATGCAAAAAAATCCCCAAACTTTGTAAATGTTAATTGCAAACAAAGAAACTAGTTAAAAAGATGAAGAGCAAATTCATAGAGAATAAAATAATAAAAAAACAGAACAAGGGGGAGTATAGAGGGATCAGATGAGGGAGCATGGGGCCACTGAGTGTAATGGGAGGAGTGTGTAGGCTATGTGTGTGCATGTAGTTAGTGGCTGACTGTGTGTTTTATGGTAGCACATCCTCCGTGGCAGGCGTTCTGTCGTCCGGGGAGCTTTTGGCGGGAGCCAGGCTGGGATTAAAGGCTATGGGCTGTCCCACAAGTGGAATGCCTGCTGCATGGCCGCCAGGATATCATCAGGGGGGGTTTTCTGTGTCTCTGTGTCTGTGTGTGTGTGTTTGCAGAGGGCACGTATAGAGAAATAGAGGTTAACAGGTCAGTAGAAGGACACTGTCTTCACTTGAGAGAGAGAGAGAGAGAGACGGGGTGTTTGTGTACAGACAGAGAGACACTGACAACGTTTATGGATGTTTCTGTGCCATCGTGTCTTCGTATGATGAGTATGACATGATGTCAAAGTCAAGGTCAAAATTATGTTTGATCTGAAACTACTTCTCTGATGTAGAGCTGTTCAGACTGAGAACGTCTTCATTTCTTCCAGTGTTTCCACAAACCAACTCACCCCCAGGAAAATAAAGTCACGACACATCGTATCATTGAGTCATAAATGTTCAGAATGACAAGTCACAGATCAGGTCGTGGCAGTGGACAGTGTAAAATAAGACTAGTTTAGTTTGTATTTTGTTAAAAATGACTTGCTGACAGGATTACGTACAGAACGATGCGGAAAGACGTTACATTTGTTGTTATTGTGAGTAAGGCGTCTTCAATAATGTGAACTTATGAACCTAATTAATGTGTTTTATTGATAGTGAAACAAGATGTGAAGGAGGAAAGGAAGAAGCAACAATCCGGAGGAAAGGAATTGTGGGGGAAGGGGGAAATCGGAACAGAGGGTGAGAAGAAACTGAAAGGGAGAAAGTGCAAAGAAAAGAGGAGAGGAAGAGGAGTAGGAGGATGTATCAGTGTCTGAGGGCTTCTGGAGGATTACTGGGGGCTCGCTGAGGTCGGACCACTGACCTCGTAGCGTGTGCAGAACATAAACAGTGAGGAGAGGATGCATCGAGGCAGATAATTAGCTCTCATTCACTGCGGATGCTGCTGTAGTGATAGGTAATCACATTTGGGAGACGGAGTCGATAAATTGGGTCTGTGGTGTTTAAGACCGCACACATCTGTCCTTCCTTCCTTCCTTCCTTCCTTCCTTCCTTCCTTCCTTCCTTCCTTCCTTCTTACCTTCCTCACTTCCTGTCTTTGTCATTTACTCAGACTAACTCAGTTGTTAGCTCACCTGTGGCCCATCCCACTGGTACTGACAACATGAAGGACATACAGATGTGTTTTCTTAAGGGACGTTGTGTTATAAGAAAGAAACCACAAGAGAAGGAAACGACGTTTGTACCGACGTAGTTCTGTCTTAATTTCCCAGTCATTAATCCAGTTAAACTGTTTTGCAGATTTCCACTAAAACCAGCCCTTATGAAGGCATGTTTTGTGAGATGTGTGTGTGTTCCAGTTTGAGTGTGTTTATATGTGTGTGTGTTGGCAGCTGTGCAGATAAACCAGTACTGATCCTCTGGCCGCCGCGTGCCTCCCAGGGGGAGGATGTTGATGTTGAGCTAGCTGTTTCTGCTGCATCTCTTTCTTTTTTCTTCTCTCACTGTCTCTCTCTCTCGCTGACTTTTTCACACACACATACACACACATGCTCACACACATCCACATCCACACAGTGTTTGTTCTGTAAGTGTGAGGCCCCAGGGGGCTGGATCTCAGCCTCCTACCCCGTCTGCGATCTGTCATTTAACACTACAGAACCCGGGCTAAAAAACAACCAGTCGAAGCCACCAACCACCTCAGTAACCACACACATGCAGTACACATATAACACAAAGCGGTCATAAATGCTCCACATGCTGGGTTTTTATAAAGAGACGTCTGAGAGCAGTTTCCACTCTATTCATTAGAAATGATCACGCTATTCCCTGTTTACTGCGGAGCACAGAGAGCGGTTTGACTGTTTTAAGGTCTGAAGAGCTCTCATGGGAGAACACACAGCATAGCCATTGCAACATCACCACATATGTGTTCCCACCACTGTCCTTACTCCGACCACAATGACAATCNTTAAACAGTCGTGGTCCTAGGGGGAAGAGCGCCCAGCTCTGGTTGTACAAGCCAAAGCACCGAGGTCTGGAATTCATAGAGACGGTTGTGCCATGTGTCATATACACAGTTGGCAGTGAGTGTAATGGGTCGGCAGCAACTAGTGTGAGCAACAAAAAAAGTCTTTTTCTTCGTTGTGTTTTTTAAGATTAACAGTGAATATATAAAGAAAGTTCACACAGCCCTGGGTTTAAATTTATATGATTTGTTTAGTCAAAGCTAAAATCTGCACTTTTTTAACCAAAGTTAAACATCTTAGAGTGGAGAGAAACAACAACACATACAATGGAGTGGTTGCATAAATAATAAACACACTTATGCAGTGAGCAGACATTAAACTAACACTTTGTAGAGGCCGTTGTTAAGCATCACCTCAGTCGTTTTAGGGAGGAGTCCATCAGTGGGGCACAATTTGGATCAACAATTTGGTTTGTATTTGTATGTTTTTTTGTTTTTTTTTGTGGTGATAAAATGTAGAATCCCTCCATATTAGACCTGTGGAAGTTTTGAATAAAAGTTCTGATATTTACAAATGATAGTCCAATAGTTTGGAGTTCCATTTGAGGAATAATGATCCAATGCACGACGCTGCCACCACCAAATCTAACTTTTGAAATGTGACTGTATCACATTATTCCTTCATTGTTTGAGACTAAAATACCTTTTTAAAGTTAACCTGGGGTTTTTGTTTCCTTTTCTCCTGGAGTCGGTTCTTTTTTCACATAGCAGAGACACCATCACCTGAGAGAAACACCTGAAACTTTAAAGTTGCTGTAGACTGGAGAGCTTCCATGACCATTGTTTCTCTGCCCTTTGTTTATATGCTTTTCCCGTCAGTGTTGGAAAGATGACAATTTCCCAGAAGTGACTGTCAGTGTGTTCTGTGGTATTTATTCAATCACTGAAAATTGTTTTTGTGAATGTTCTTAAGAATATGTTTTAACACTGACGCCCCATTCATACTTTGTATTATTTGTGGCTTTTGTTGTATAATGCACTTTAGCAATTGGCAAAAACATCCTGTCATGACACCATCTAGTACTACTGCAACTTATGCAACCCCACAACACTGGGTTTTAATTTTTCTCCCCCTAAAGGCCAGATTGTGTATTACAAGTTTTTTTATTTATTTTTTTATCTCATACGTTGAGTTTGCAGCTTTGACAACTGAGTAAGACCTAACATCTCTTTACCTGGACACTTCTTCCTCTTGACCTGGCACTCTTTGATCTCCGAGATCTCGGGGCACGGGTTGCCAAACGGTGACGGGTACTGGAGGACCTGCCTTGTACGGGTCTCCTGACCATGCTTGAAACCACAAGTTCGACCGGCCCAAAAACAGGGGCTCCATTCGCTCCACTCACCCACTTCACAGTGCACTGAAAAATGGATAGAGAGAACAATGTGTTTAGAATGACCACAGCATCCACCCGCGTCGTTCAAGGGGTTAAAAATATTTATGTTCATGTCAAATAGATTGACACTTTTGATGGATGTGTGCAGTCTACTGACCTTGTGGTGTGCACTCCATGAGTTTGTCGTTGGGCTCGTAGTCCTCTGGACAGACATGGTGGCACCTCCCACTGAGGTGGTACAGGCCTGGGCGGCACTGTGTACATGTCTCGCTGTTCACACATAACTCACACTCTGCAGGGCATCCTACAGAAACAAAAGCACAGTTATGAATCTCTTAATATCATGCTCACTTTTAGCACAAAAACAGTTGATGAAGCGAGAATTATTTGTCATGCAAAGACTGTTCGACACAAGAACACAGTACAAGTACTTCAAACTCGGGAACGTAAAAACAAAATAGAACAGAGATTTGGTAACATATTTTTTGTTTAAATTCTTGCATCTGTTGGTTGATCTGTCTGTCGGTTATCATCCATCAAATTTTTATTGTTTTTCCAAATAGCAATATCATAAACACAATTGAATGAAATTAGGTAATGTGATTTCAGCAAAATTAAAATTCCTCAAGAAAACCAATATAAATTCCATTGTTAAATTTTGAACTAGACTTTCATTTATACTAAAACTATAGCCACAGTACAAGCATCAGTATCATGCTGTTGTCATGCAAAACCTCAACATTGCTTTTGACACATTTTTAATTAAAAGCATGATTCACGTGATCAAATGATTTCACCAATGTGATGTAATAAAAGATAATCGCAGCTGTTGAATTAAAAAGAAAGAGAAAACGACTAATGTTTAGTTTCATCCAACAATTGCTGACATTTCAACAAAGTTACTGGCAATGATTTTGATGTCATGATATTAATAGGGTTTAGTTGCTGATTTAGCCTGAGTTAAAGTAAAAAAGGATTGTGTGAAAAAGAACAGCGACAGAATGTTGCCTTTAAGGTTCTTTACATTCTATGCATATTCAAATTGTTGGTGTTTTCTTGCCAAACCTGTGTGGCACAGGCATTATTAACTTTTCCTATGTGAACACAGTGTTGGATTGTATAAGTGTGAATCTCGATTGTCAGAGAGTTTACTTTTATTTGTTACTTTCACTGTTACTTGTATCATTTGAACCGAAAAACATAAGCCAAATATTGTACGGCCCCTGCACTGCTCATACATTTACTACACAGATTTTTGACTTTTTTTCATTCTTCTTAGCTGCAGCCACACACACATGAACACAAACATACATAAAGTATGTGTTGAGTGCCAGCATTAAGACATCGTTTTGACATAATTTATGGCCCTTTTCCAGGGCAGCACAGATAAAACACTGTAACAGACAGGCAGCTGCGATGCTCCAGTGATGCTTCCAGTGTAAACACCAGACTTGCGCGTCACACAGCAGAACAGTAAGGTGTAGCTGACGAGTGCAGTGTGTCTCCAGCTCATCTCTTCGCAGCTATTGGAACTTTTTTGCAGTATTCTCTGCGGTCATTTCCTCAGCAGTTATGTGTATTTTTTTCATAGAGTTTACGGACAACCTCTCTAGTCCAGGCCATGATAAATCTGAACACTCACTTTGAACACACTCCCTCTGTGCGTCACTGCGGACCAGCCCATCTGGGCAGTTCTCCTGGCACTTGCCCAGGTGAAGGTAGAATCCCGGTCGGCAGCGCGTGCAGAAGTTTTTATCGAAGCACGAGTCACACTCCAACCTGCATTCTGACAGAGAAAAACAGACCCACCACTAGGGTTTATTTAAACCGAACAAGTTATTGTGTGTGTCCTGCATGTTAAATATACAGTCACTGTGTGAGGGTGCTTTCTCCTCAGAGGGAATGCAGTCGGGAATTATTTGATTTACAGGACTGGCTTGAATAAACATAAAGTACTTAAAAGGTTGAATAAAGTCAAAGTAGACAGTATATAAGTATGTTGAGTAAAGAGAAGACATATACTGTCTGACATTTCAGCAGGGTCTTCAGTTTCTCTTTAAATCTGTGGTGTATAAATCAAATAAGCAGTAAAGAGCTCACAATGAACTAAAACACATCAGTACACTTTATTGACTCTGTCTTTTTCTCCTGTATTCATTGCTCATCCTCAGCAGCTGATGGTCAGTAACAACGATACCCCCCTGTGTTTGTGCTTACTTGTACAGGTGTTTCTTTCGTGAGAGCGCATGCCGTAAAAGCCTAGCGGACAGGAAGTCATGCACACCCCGTTCTGCTTCATCCCATTTCTCTCCAAGTGCATGAAGAAGCGTGGCTTGCAGGACAGGCAGCCATTGTAGTCGGAGCAGGTCAGACAGCCGCCCTGCTGACACCCTGAGCTCACACCAGAGATCTCTGTTGATTGGAACAAGGTAATGTGTACGTTTAAATTTTCCCATTGTATATAATAAATATTATGCCATGTCAAAAGTTATGTTTTGGGCCATTTCAAACAATGGAAATAGAACAAGTCCTGATGAATGCCTTTTGTAAACAGTTAATAATACAATGATCCCAACATTTGCCAAACCGAGTTGTTCCAGTTCAGTGCCAGCCACTTTGGAATTGTTTGTAAATACCGTGCTTCTGCTCACTGAGAGCTTACAGCAGGACTTAATCTTTTGTTGGTGTCCGGGGTAGACTTTGTAATCTTCTGACAGCATCTCTGTAACATCTTAACTCATTTACCACTAAGACGTTACAGAAAGGAAATATATATCTAGTGTCTTCATAGTTTTCTCTTTTTAACAGCTCAGCCAAATGTAAACCCAAAACACTCTTTTTACGTCATTCATAAGACATCATGTGGTAGAACACTAAGTCAGGTTTTGATTGCTGTGTGTGTGTGTGTGTGTGTGTGTGTGTGTGTGTGTGTGTGTGTGTGTGTGTGTGTGTGTTTGTGTGTGCGTGTGGCCTATAATATTAAAAACAGAAGGAACATTGTTTTTCAAAACTACAAATACATGAGATGACGTCCCCCCCGTCTTTTGGTGGCTTTTTGCATTGAGATGATACTACAATGAACGTTCAATTTAGCTGAGAAGAAAATAATTGAATATATTCTACTTGCCTTCACTACACTGGACTTAGGGTAATGAAGGCATACTAGTTTTGATGGTTATTATGTAAATCAGACAGTGATGTTTTAAAACAATCTTAAAAAGGTATTGGTCATTGTACTTTACCACTGTCTAAAACCTTAATCTTTGGAAAATGATGCTTAATAATAATGAAAAAGAAAATTAGAAATGACTGTAAACGTCTGGTGGTGGTCCAGATATGCTTCACTAATCTATTAGAAAACAAACTGATCCCTCACTGATAATGATAATAATCTCTGTATCCTGTACTGAATTTCCCCAAATCCCATTTCTTAGTGACAAATGGACATTGTTTTCTATAGGCTATGGTGTTACTTCTAAAACCATCTGAGCACTTTTGGTTCACATCTCAAATTTCACTTGGTTCACTTTTGACATTGTTGTCTGGATGTACTGCTGTTGGGTCTACTTAGTGTTGGTGTTTAGTACATGTCATCTACAGTATCATCATTCTGAAAAAAAGAGTAAAAATAAAATTTGAATAAGGTGAGCGTACCTTTACAAGTACTATATTACTGATTGATCAGATTTGATCTTTGTCTGTATAGCAGAGAGTGTTGTTCAGTTCTGGACTTTAGACAAAATTTTCTTTGCCTGTTCTTCACAGAGCAGGTAACACACAAAATTAATTTTGCACAGTTTTTACTTAAAGTGGTTTCATGAGGAACTTCTGCATTTATATCAGCTATTGAAAGACCATGGTTTGCTTCTAAATGACAGTGCTAAGATACCCAGGTGGGCTAGGTGTCTTTTCCAGGGCGATAGATGAGAGCAGTTGGGTTGAAACCTCGACCTTTGGGGTTGAAGTTCAACTTCTTAACCACTGAGCTGCAGCTGCTTCTCGTACGGCTCTGAACTGCAAAAAGTCATAAGTGGATCTTCAAGAGAAATAAATTGATTGTAATCTCGTACAGCTCCTGTGGTGTACACGGCTGTTGATGTAGTATCTGGATGCACTGAAGAAAGAGGGCGGTTAGTTGTAGTACATACCAACAGATGTAACAGTTTTCATGCTGTTCTCTAGGTCAGAGCAGGTTTTTTTTTTAGCTGCTGGTGATGTGGATGTCACTATTGCTATATCAGTTTTCATTGTGGGATGGCTTAAGCTCTCTTCTCTTTCAGTGAGAAATTCTACTATGTTGTAAAACCCAATGTTTTCACATGAAAACCTAGACATTGTTTGGGGAGTTCTTCAGTAGCTACATATGGCAGACAAACCATCAGCAACCCCTTAGGCACTCAAGAAATTGTTTTCCCTCTCAGCCTTGGCATCTGATGCCAATGGCTAAAGCTGGCTCCTGTTCGTTTTCTCCCAGTTTGATGTTCAACCGCCAGTTAACAATAGATCATGGATACTTTGTTTAAAATATCCAGACAATTTTTATAACTCTTGTCCATTTGCCCACATGTGTTTCTGCCAAGCTGGCCTGATACACACAAGCCTTAAGAAGCAGGAATTTGACTTTGCCCATACACTTGCGCTGACAAAACCTCAGTTGGAGAGTGGTTTCTTGCATAACATACCAACAAAGTCTCATATGAATAAACACAATCACATGCCAGTGCACACAAACATACAAATGGGGAAAATAGAAACACAACAAAATAGAAGTTGTAGAAACGGCTCAAAGAATGACATGGCAGTTTTTTTTCCAGGATTCCATCCCATTTAATTCCCATGACTTTTTTTGACACTTTTATAGTAGTGAATAACAGGTGCTCAATCATTCATCCTTATCTTGCACGGAGATGATGTGTCCTAATGTAATTTACTATCCTCAGCATTTAGACCTTTCCTATTTCTGGATGTATGAAAAACAGGAAGCTCAGAGATGGGGTTCTGTCTCTGCCTGGTCATTGTGACCTGTTCACCGAATGGTCATTGACTCCCGACTCATTGACTCTCTGTAAAACCTCCTCTTTCTCCCTAAAGTGTACTCATTTACCCCACTACCAACTAATCCCCCTATCCGCTGACATCACAGGAAACATTAGATATCTGGCTCTGTGGAGGAAGCTCAATTTCTTAGAGGCACTTGTCATATGTTGATAATGGTCACTGGTAATAATGGTCATAATCTGCTGTGATGATCCTGACTGTGTTACATAGTGTTCTTTTTTTGCCAACAGTCAGGATGTTTTTAAGGTGTTTATTGTTTACCTGGTTACCACTAGGTGGCAGTAATGCTAATTAAAGAATGGCAAATAAATGAAATGTTTTAGTCGCATCTAAGAGAGTAGAGGCAATTTTTGAAATAAAAATTCAAATTTTTATGTCAAACCTTTTTTGTTCCACGTAACTAAATTTTGACAAGAATGTACCAAATGTAGGTGAACGATGAGCGTATTTTAAAAAAGTGAGTGACTCAGAGTTTGTCTTTCTTCAAATCCTGTGAGTATGTCAGTGTTGTGTTCAACTGAACAGGCACTTGTGAGGCTCTTGAAACAAGATGATCATCATATTTCATTCCGTATACTTTTTGTGACATTTTTGTTTAGTGATGTGTGTAGGATATTTCTAACATAAAAACTGCTGTGGTTAGCCAAATGTTAGGCAAACCTGTATGAAAGCATTGGAGAAGGTAACAATGATAGGTTTCAAATTTAAAACAAATGGAGTACCTATACATGCAGCCAAGACTAATATAGCTGCTCTAAAACATGTGCATACTAAACATGCGGTTTCTAAACTATTAAAACAAGTCCATAGTTACAACACGCGCTTTAAACACCACTTTTAAATAACAATTACAAGAAGGTGTCTCAGTTAAATATCCCGTGAAAGAAGTGTGCATGCTACTAGTCTTGTATGTTTTCCTGCTGTTTCATGAATGTTAAAGTTTCGCCCCGTTAAACAGAAAAAGGATCCAAGCTGAGCTTTTCAGGTCTGATCTAAACTACATTTAACAACACTGCCAAAAGTATAGGTAGCCTCAGTGACCCCTTTAAAACTACATAATAAACACACAGTTCATCCCAGATGCTGCAGCTCCCTTTTTTTAAGAAAAAAGAAAGTCCACTTTGGTGGTCACAAGGTGGGAAAAAGAGACAACGGGAGTTTCTGGTCTAGACAAGGAATCGTACTCTTAAGATCAAATGTAAAGTGAAGGTAGTATAAAGAGAGTTCCAGTCCCAGGTGGCAAAGATAAAAACATCACTCTGAAGGTATATTATTGTAGATCTCAGACAGTTTTCAGCCACGCTGGCAAGTGATACATGGAATATTCCAGCTATCATTGCTCTTCTCTAATAGACTTAGTCACAGCACACATCTGGAGACCCTCAGTGATAAAGTGTGCATATGAAGAAGAAAAGAAAAATGGTTTTGGGGGGGAAAAGTCTGGTCATATCTCAAGAGATGACACATCATGTTGGACCACAGGGTGAAAATGAATTATTTGTGTGTGAAAGGACGGTGAGGAAGAATATTTGAAATGGAGATTTGAGCCTATTTTCTAAAAGAAAAAAACAAGAATAAATATAAGCACAAAAACGAAAAACCCAATGGTGCAGATTGAGGACAACACAAGTAAGCAATCACACTGTCTATAGAAAATGAAGCTGTATAGCTCCATTTCCAACCAGATCAGTTCTGACAGCCGGGCAGCGACATTGTGTGAAGTCTGCGGCTCTGACCGCTAGAGAGCGACGAGAATCAGGAGAGTCTGCGTAAAAAGGTGAACATCAATTAAAGGTCCGACATAGTAAAAAAAAAAGTGGACTGTTAATGGGCATAAAACTAACACGGAGTAAATTAATTATGTATAATTAAATGTTAAAATGCATCATGAAGGACAGAATGCCAATGCCAAATCAGAGACTTTTGAAAGAAAAAGGTTATTATTATTATTATTATTAATTAGTGACAAGTAATCTAATAATAATAATAATAATAATAATAATTTGAATCAAAATGCCCTTAGAGTACTATAAAGATGTTCCACGGTGTGAGTATCTTTCCGAGGTTTAACAGTCAATTTGATACGGGATATTTCTTTAATATTTATATTATTTTTCTTACGTGAGATTTAAAAGTGAAACATTTCGCGCACACCCCGTGGTTTATCGAGACTCAAACCATTATCCTTGTTATCAATATAAAAACTTGTTTTATGTCAAATTAGAACAACGATGCAATTTGTCAATACATATTTCAGGACCTGACATGTTTTTACTAAAATAAAAAATAAAACAATTGAATACAAGGTGAGAAACACCTGCACCACAGCGCTGCGTCCCACGTTATACTCACGTTTATGTTGCCGGTGCCTGGAGCTGCTGTGCTGCTGACCACCAGTGTAATCCATGCAGTGCAAGATGATCAAAACAAAGGAGATCAGTTGTAATTGCATAGTAGCCCAGATATGAGACTCCTAGAGCCAAATGTCAAATTTTCACCGGGACACTTAAATAGTAAGATTCCGTTTTTTGTTTTTTTTTGTCCAGAGTCGGCAGCAGAAGGTGCAGGTTTAGTAAATCCTAAACACAACAGGACCCCCAGCTATGTGGTGATATGAAGTGATGGCAGTGTACCGTGGCCCAATGAAACCTGGGCCGATGAGACTGTAACATCATGGAGAGATTCTTCATTAGTGCCAAGAAAGACAGTTATCTGTTATCCGTGCTGCGATACAGAACATCCCCTCCAAAAACACAGAAAAGCAGGAAAAAAAATAGATCGAATCTCATCCGTTGCGCACAAGGAGAGAGTTGATTTACACATTAGTAAACATAAACCCCCCCCAAAAAAAGTATATTAACAAATATTTTTCACGCAATCAAAGTTTATAATAAATCCATTAGTAGATCTCCAGGTTGACCTTCTCTCCCTCTCTCTCCGGGTTTCTCTGAGGAGCTGCGCCGTGCGTCCCGGTGTGTGGATGCCTTACTGCGCCAGACGCGCTAAAAGTCTGAGCTTCATCTCAGCATCAGCTGAAGAAACGGAGCGTAAAAGTAACCAAGTGACCAAAAACAACAAAACGAAACTTTCAGTTACTAATATGGATGTCCCATATTTCTTTTGGCTGTCAAACACGCACCTCCTGTCTGGCTGCAGCGGACGACCGACTGAACCAAAGTAAACCTGCGCATGCAGTTTGAGCGCTTTTCTGCTCTGCGTGCGGGACCTATTCACTCCCCTCCTGTTGGCCCGATCATGACTCCAGCCCTCTGCTGTCTCTCTCCCTCGCGCGCGGGGGGCTTGCCCTCTAAATAAACTTTAGAGCTCATAGGAGAGAGAGAGAAGGGGAGGTGACGGAGGGGGAGAGAGGGTTTGCACATTTAAATTGGCCACAACTCATTTGTATCTGTACTCACGATGTTAATCAATTTAACCAATGAAACCCGCGTTGAAAATCGGTTAGTGTACATGTTAGGTGTCAACATTCCTCAATACCGACAGCTAACAGTACAGTGTGGATCCATCCCCGAAAATGAATCCAAATGAAGAATCATGCAGTAAAATTCCCTTCAAATGTTTCAATGCATGTTAACAGTGACGTGTTAGTTTGCAGTCACGCTTCCCTCCTCTATAGTCAAAATCAAAATAATCAGATCAGATGTTGTTTTTTATAAACCTCTCTGTCATGATGTGATTTCCACATCCAGCTCTTTGGGAATCTCGTTTTGCAAACTGAATTTCAAATTGTCTTGTATAAAAGTGTTGAATGTCTTGTTGAGGGTGCTTGGTGCTCAGAGTTTTGCCTTGTTCTACTATCTCACTTTCGACCGTTATTTACCAATAATTGTTAACGGTTGGAATTTTAAAATTCCAAGATCAACTTTAACTCTTACTTAGTCGTTGATAACTATACAATGTATGAACAACATCTCCCAAAACTGTTTAATTTCACTTCCTATTGTTGAGTAATATTTTCCTTGCAATATGCTGTAATAAAAAACAATTCTATTCCGGACCAGAGTGAGTCTGATCCCCTCAGGTTCATCCTTATAGAACTCCACGCTTTAACTATATAGTTGTTATAGTGGTTCAGATTTTTTTTTTTTTTTCAAACAATGTGCTGTGGGGACATAATTATCTGTTTGAAGCAGCATTTCAGGTTGTTACCTCTAGAGGGAGTTAGCTCCATAAAAGCTTGGGAAACACTGACATGATAGTCAGACAATGATATCAATGCTTCAAGATGAAGTAAAGAATTTGACCTTTTCTTTCTGAATCCAACTATGATTTGGCCAGTGTTTTAAGATTTAATGAAAACACATTTCAGTGAGGAAGAATTAGGAACAAACTTTATCAACTTTCTGAGCTGCTTTTAAACTTTAAAAAAATTCAAATATAGGGAGCATAATTATCCCTTGTCTTTTTATCCCTTGTCTTTTTATCCCTTGTCTTTTTATGTGTTGCTCTTCTATGAAAACCTGGCAAATAGTGTCCAAATTACAGCTGAAGATTTGGTTCACTGTAATCTCTGGAGATTGTAATGGAGTGGTGTGAAGCAACGCTGAAGCCTCATTTGTCTGACTAGTGTGTTGATGTTTATGGGGGAAACAGTATGCACAGATGCAGTGCTTTTCCTCAAAGTGGCTTCTGGTCTTTCATTAGTCATTGTGCTGGCTAAAGCAATGCAAACACACTGTGGGCTCTCTGTTCATGAGAACATCTCCCTGTTTGTCCTGCACTAACTCTGGACCAAGTCACACGCAACAGAGACGGCAACAATGTTCTAAACTAAACTAAACTAAACTAAACTCACTTCAACCTGGAATATGCCTGCCTCCAAATAATTGGGAAAAAAAAGGTGGAACACTCAGAAGTTTTATGAAAAATGACATGGTTTCCTCCCCACCTTTTTTTCTGTCCCAGTACTTTGGTGGATGGGATGTTGAAGAATAAAGCTGGTCTTTGTGCCCAGTCTGATCAAACCCTACCATCCCAGGGGGGTAGGCGCATGTGTGTGTGTGTTTGGGTGTGTGTGGCACTGGGGTGCAGAAGGTTAAGGTCACTTGGTCAGTCCCTGTGACCGTCCAGTGAGAGAATCAGTCGACACCTGTAAATGAAATCGGGCAGGTGCACAAACCCTCCCAACTAAGGCTGAATGAACACAACACCTCCTCCTCCCCTCTGATACTGCACCAGACGCTGGTCAAGCCTCATTCTGACTTTGAACCTGTTCTCCTGCAGTGAAATAAAAAAAAAAGACAAAATAAATAGAATTTGAGTAATTTTTCTAATTAAAAAACTACTTATTTTAACTAAATGACAACCACACTTGAGACCTTAGGAATTAATGTAATCCATGTCCATGCTCAGACATTTGCCGCAGTACATTAACGAGTACATTAAGATAATGTAACTAAACAATAGTTATGTAATAAAATTGAACCTGTGCTTTTGAAAAGTGAAGACTCTCCCCATGTTTATCCTTCCTGTACACGTGCTTCTTGTACTTGAACTTGTCTTTCTTCTCTTGGTACACACTGATCACGACCTTACAGACAGACTGTACTCCATTATGGATTTAGTTGATTTCAGTGACAGACTTTAAAAGCTCCTTTTAGCCATGTGATCCAGTCCAAATTTCCCTCGAATCATGTCTGATAACTCTTACTTGACCATGTCATGTGTTCTGTAGAACAGCCTTCAGTGTGCAGACTTTTTTAACTCGCCCTTCTCCAGAGTGTATCTTGTTAGCTTTGAGGTTGTTGTTGGTTTGCCATAGTTAGGATGCCTGAGGTTTAGAAGCAGTCATTTTGACAGCATAGACGCAGGGAAGATGAATGGCTATGTACCAAACCAGGAGAGAAAAATAGTGAAAGGGCAGTTTAACATTATAATGACAGGTTTAATAAAAATAAAAAAGCCCTCTCCCGTCTATGATATAATTATGACATACATTTGAAGAGCTTAAGTGGAGGTTTAGGGGCCTGCGAGTCAAAGTTTATTAGAAGCTAACTCTACTTAACATTGATCAGCTCTAGTTAGAAACAGCAGCAGCGTGGCTGCCCAGCTATTATAACCATACCACATTGAACTAATCCAGTTATCTGGGCCTCCTCATGAACACCGAGCCCTTGATACTCAACTGCATCAGTGAAGCAAACATATCGCTGCCATACAAGACCGAAGCCTATGAACTCCGCAAATATTCATTCCCCAGAATATGACTCATAAAATTCCCAGATGACTGTGACAACACTGATCCACTGTCCTGTCATCAGCTTATGAATTAGACAGGCCTCGGTGTGGACAGCAATTGATAGCACATGCCTGACTGGGGTCTGTGAAAACATAGTAGCTCAGTAGTTTTTTTTTTTTTCCTGACATTGCGTCTATTAAAGGTGCAAATATCCCTGTGTCAATCCTATTCATTCTCTCGGTGTGAAGTAAGCATAGAGAAATCATGGCGTGGGGCAGCAGGGGGTGGACAGTGTTATGAAAATAGACCTGCGCACATACTATACATAAATACAGGACATAGAAGTTCAAGCAGATGCTTTCTGATTCCTGAAATCCTATTATGCACTAACACAGGGAGGATTAGATACAAACTGGACTGGGACAGGTGCAGCAGTTGGACGGTGGAGTGTGACTGGTGTTTCATGTAGCAGCGGTGGACCAAAGTTTCTACAAAGTATATTTCAATAAATATGGATGACTCTCTGAAACTGTTGACTTATGCACAAATGCAAAAAGATGCCAAACAATAAAAGCAGATCCACCCAACTGACATCATAGGTATTATAGCTGACCTTTCAATTCATGTGAAGTGATTAAACATTTGTCTTAAAAATGATAGCTATTACAAGTAATAAGTGATAATATGCTTTTTAAAAACACATTTTAAAGATCCCATTTATATACCAACCAATAATGTCCCGGATAGATGCATTAAAATAACATTCTTAAAATTCTCTGAAGGGTTCATGTTTGTAAATGTGAAAATTGTAAAAAAAAAAAAGAAAGAAAGAAATTGAATGCGTTTCTTAGATTATCATGATTAAGACCATAAATTCTCCAGAAATACCTCCAGAATGGACTAGAATTCAATGTCGTTGCCAAACACAAAGACTTCCATTCATGAAAAATAACTCTACCTGTGCTCCACTTTCACGGCTTCACCTTGCAATCATAGTTTTCAGCCAGATGTCAGCGTTTGTTTTTTTTTTGTCTAGTCTGTACTCTATAGATACTCCTTCATTTTATGTTTCCGCTCCAGAGTGCCAGGTATGACAGGAGTGTGAAAAAAAAAAACAAAGTAGCGACGGTGTTGATTGTAGATGAGAGGAAATGTCGGTGAGTGAAACCAGCCACTGTCTGACGGGGTTACAAAGTTTAAATGTTCTTTCCTCTACTATGCTGGGAAAATGACAGAATTCTGGGACTCAAACTCCCAGGTTACCCAAGAAATTTTAATATTTAGAGATTTCTTTTTTTCTCATCAGTTGTTGCTGGGCAGCAGGTGAGGCAAACCTTTGCTATTCCGTCTGTGTATGTGTGTGTGTGTGTGTGTGGGGGGGGGGGGGGTTGTAGCTCAGAGTGTGTGTAGAAGAACCTCAGGGTAATTTTATTAATCTACATGGGAGATTTTTCTTTTCTCGATAAAACCCTTTCTGCCCCTTCTTTGTAGCAGACGCCCCGTCTGCCCTCAACTTTTGTCCCGTGTTCTTTAAGCTCGGCAGGGATCTGTGTCAGACATCCCCCCTGAAGGACAGCCTGTGTGAAAGTAGGAGTGGGTGTGTGTTAGTGATTCAGAACAATACATTCATTAGAAAGAATGTAGTAAATAGTGAAAACCGTTTTCTGTTGACTTTTCACGGAACACATGGCGCAGGAACAGTTTTGAGAAACTTCAAGATTACTCGCAATAAGAAAGTTGAAAGAAGGCAGATGGCCTGAGCTTTATTTTTCTAGTGAACAATTTCCTCTCACTCTAAGGGGTCCTAATGGAAAGACTCTGAATTAAAACATGTGTGAAAGTACAATTCCGCCCTTCGTTTCTCACCCAGGCAGAACAACCCCGGCGAACTGCACTGAAAAGAGAATTTGTCTTTTGATGAAGCAAATTAATGCAGACATTTTTCCGTCCAGTGGAAAAAAAAAAAAAAATCTGACTCTTTTCCTCCTTCAGCTCAGTGTTGGCCACATCTGGTCTGATGGAGTTACCAGTGGCTAATGCTGGGTTATTGATTTCAGGAATTGTTGAGACAGTGTGGTTGAAGCAGTCAACAAAAGCCGTCTCAGATGTTCCAAACATTAAAACCTTGGACTGATGCCGGTGCTTAGTTAGCGCAGGACAATTATTCCCTGTGCTAACTAAGCACAAAGAAGCCTTCAACGTCATTGTGGTGTTACAGAATACGTATGTGGTCAACAAAGTTGGGGTCGTGTTGTAGCAACCACGAATACTGGCACCAATTACTTACGGTAAACTTTAACTGTATTTACTGTATTTGTTTTTTATTGGTTTTACTTTAATTCATTATTAAATCTGTCAGAGGTCATGGGGTCAACCTCAGCTAGTCCCAAATAACATCAGGTAAAGGACAAGATGTTATTTTCCTTTGGGGTCCCCACTACATGGCTATTGTCTCCCACTGTAAAATCACAGATGCAGGCTTTGACGTTAATGCTCAGACTTTTTTCTTTTTTAATATTTGGCTCATAAGATCCATTTCTGTTTGTATTAAAATCAAGCTGAAACATGCACTCATTTGACCTGAGAACACAATTTAGTTGTCTTTCGATCCATCTCAATTCATATTGGCCCTGATGAACTCCAACAGTGTGTTCAATAATATCGTTCTCTTTGCATGTTACGATCTCATGAAGTATTTTCTAATGACGCAGCCGATCGTGTAGAGAGACGTTTCTAATGAAGATAATCCACCTTCAGCAGTGGATTCAAACTTTGGCTTTAATGCTCGGAAATGTCTCTCATGTCTTTGAATCTTTTCAAAATATTTTGAACTGTAGACGGTAACACTCCTCAGTGTTTTGGCCGTCTGAGTTGAGACATTATGCTTGTCAAAAATTTAATTTCGTTCAGTTTTTTTTTTATTCCTTTTTGTGAATAAACCTTTCATATTTTCATATAATCTAATCTGTTCTTTTTTTAATTTTCCACAAATACATTTATGTTTGAAAGCACTGCAGTTGTGATTTGTCTAAATTGACCATATATCGAAGCGTGGATTCAAACCGGCAACTCTTCTGCAGTTAAACAACAGCAGTAAACACCACTCCATGATGCAGCCCTGTCATTACTTTACTCCTTTTTCTTTATGTTAAAGTAGGAATGTGAATGCTAATTAACTGCAACTAACATCGTCAATCTAAGATATGACATGTCAAACACAGACCACACACATATGGGTTTTTATTATGTTGAATAAACAAACACATGCCTGACTATTTTGCCACTAATATCATTTCCCGCTGGGAAGGTTTCAGTTTATATAATATTTGCAGAAATCCAATAGATCCAAACAATGGAAGCTTGCGATTGGTGTTAATACAAAAAGAAAGAAAAATCACATTAATCATCTGCCACGGCTCTGAATATTAATGTGGTTGTACTTTGTTGTAGTAACTAAAAAAATCTTCAGTCCAAGACGCTTGAGGCTCAAACAATTGAACAAGTGTCGATTAATCTCACACAAGAAATTCATTTCATGTTTGAAAACCAGTCATATAAAAATACCCACAGTCCATAAAACAGCAGGAGCTGAGAGCCAGTGATTTCTAATTAGAGCCAAAGCTCATTCCAGCTAATGACCAGAGTGGGAGCTTAAGGCGGGGACGCTACATGTGTGCTGCATGCTGGGTAAATCCAATGATCAGCAGCAGCTGCGGAAAATAAAATCAAGTAAGATAAAATAATAAAAACAACAACTGGGAGATTTTTAGTACGAACCGAAGGGGGGTCAGGGGGTGCGGTGGTGGGGTATGTTTTTGCGTACAAGTTGTTACTCCAAACCTTTAAAAGTGCTCTACTTAGTGACCCACTCAAGTACTTTGGAGCTGTACTAAAACCAAACAAATATTGCATGTAAACATGGACGTGCTGCCAAACCATACTTCAACTGCAACACAGTTTATGTCATTCCTTAAAAAGTATGACATCAACCAAAAGTATGTTTTTAACTAAATAGCAAATGTCGAGGATCACTATCGGCCACAGGAGCCGCAACGACGATAACACTGATGACTGTATTTGTGATTTTATTTCCTCATTCACCTGTGTTTCCAGAGATAATCCCTTTCGGTATTCCAGTCATTTAGACAGTGTGAAACACATTGTTACTCACTGGGCTGTGGAGAGTATCTGGTCAGCACACATGCTGCACGTATGTGAAGCACGTGAGGCCAGTAAAATATCCCTGGTCCTGCGTCTGACTGAAGAGGAGGGGCCGACCCACTGCAGTGGCTGTTTATAGCCAGTGATAATGACCTCCATATAAAAGCAACAGTGGGCTAATTGTGCAAGTGTGATTGTGTCATCGGGAGGTTATTCAGTACAACGAAGGGGGTGAAGTGCAGATTAGAGCGACATTTAGAATTAATACAGCAGTGATTTTTCAGCTAAATACAACCAAAATGAAATTATTCTATAGAATTGGGAACAACTATATCTAAGCATCAAAATTGACATATAGCTCTTTGTATCAGCTGCTCCAAGAATGTGAATACAATTTGGTCAATAGAATCTTAAAATATAAAAATATATTACAAATGCCACTTTATTTTTGTCTTTTTTTATCAGAGAACTTAAACATTTCAGGTTGGGTTTCCTGAGAGGACATTTATGTCCCAAACAAAGATGGATGCCACAGCTGTACATAGTCGTTACATTTAGCGTGAAAATTGTTTATGTCATTTGCTGCAAGGTTATGCATACTCTATCTGTCTGACTGTACCATTTCCTGTATTTGGAAGCTCTTCTAAGGTCCACAATGTTAAAAGTGATAAGGTTTGTTCACAGCTGTCTACAACCGTGTTTTCAGCTGTTTAGTTTCCACCATGAGCAAATGTAAGTTATAGAACAAAGTCACGAGGACCAAAATCGTAAACTGTAAGGATTCATCACAGTCAGCTGTAAATTTCACCGCCTGAAGCTTTTATGGTGTTGGATGAAACAACATGTTCTGATTATTTTGTCATTCGGTGAGGTTCACTCAGACTCCACTGTGATAGGATGTAGTTTCTTTTTGTCCTTAACTTACTGCTTCAGAGTCTGAAATTATTTCTGCGCAGCTCTACAGTGACAGGCGTCCTATTGTATTTTAATGAGTCTGATATGCAGCGTGAGGGTGATTTACTCTGACTGCACGCTGAGTTACGTGTTTATGAATCCTTGGCCAGCAACAGGCTTTCAATCAGTGGACATTATTCAAATCACAGACCCTGTCCTGAGGAGAACTTTCATCTGGGTCAAAGGGCAAACTTCTCTGGACATAGACATGTGACGAAAGGTTGGACGTGGGGAAGAGCTAATGCAGCACAGATTTGAGGGCGCTCAGGGATTGCGTTTGGATGCAAAGGGATATGAGCAGGTTTGTTGTACTTGGATGAGTCATTTGGCTGCAGAAACTCCCTTCTTTGATCAGGACTGAAATTAGTTGGCTCCTATGGTTCAAACCATTAAACACCACTTAACTCAGCTCCGGTACATGCTAAACGTGTGAGTGTGTGTGTGTTTTGCTCATGCATCAATGGAAACACACTTCTGTTGTAAACCTTAGAAAATGTCTAAATCACCGACCTTGGGTGTAAAAACGGGATCAGAACTGGTCATTTTGGCAGCTTTAGCTTCATGCTACCAAGACTTTGGGTAAGGTTGTACATTTCAGACTACTTCAAGTACTTGGTTCTTCCTCTTCTTCTTCTGTTTGTTTTTCTTCTTCTTCTTCAAACTTTTAAACACAAAGCGGTTGACATACAAATAATCTCAGCTCCAACACAGACACAATGTGGCTCAGTGAGAAGATTAAGACATCATATTGTATGATACGGATTTTATTTTTACAGCAGTTAGTTGTATTTCTGCCTGATAAAGCAACTAAGACCAAACAAGTCGAGTTGTGTGTTTGTTATAAGGTGTTAAATCAAAGTTAGATTGGAACTATTTGTTTTTTCTTACAAGATGTGGCGAGGACTGAGTTCTTTACTGCTGTTGTAGTGTCTGTGGTTGGTTGTAGGAGATAAAACATTATATCTTCCATCTGTGCTCCATTAGAAAATATTTAGTTCATTAGGGATGCATAATTAATTGATCCCACGGGCCAACTTATGTCAAGTGCACCAATCTATGGGCCAAAACGTGGGCATTAATACTTACTGTTGAGTTTCTTCAATGTTCGTCAGAAAAATGCATTTGAGTTGATTTTTTCCCCCTTCTTCACTTCTTTACCTGCTGCGTGTCTTCACAAAGCATTTAGACAGTTAGCACTGTTAAAAGCCAATATTTTACCCAGAATATTGCAAACCAGCCCACCTGGCTTCTGAGGAAATGTTGGAACGTTTCAGAGAATGTGATGTGTTACTTGTGTTGTGAAATATTTGCACATTTGACTCTAGGAGTTCTATAAACAATAGAGCATTTGGGCCATTTATGTCATAAAAACACTTTCCCTGAGTCACTATCTGTGCTCTTTACTTTACTCCTCAAATTGTGAATCATTTTGAATCCCACAACCACAACTTGACAATATTTAATCAAAGACACAAGCAGATGGGGTGGGGGTGGTGGGGGGAGAAAGTGTGGGAGATGGGACTGAAAGCTGAGACAGCGAGGAGGAATGCAAGAAGAGACATAGCGAGAGAGAGGTCTGAGGAAAGATGAAACGGCATGTGTTTGTGAATAAATCAAACACCCGCTACATGCGTGCCAACTTGTGTAATGACAACGGCACAGGTCACACAGCAACCGGCTTAAGTTGACTTATTACAGAGCAGACGTATCTGACACATACGCAACTGCAGACCAGATTCCACAAAGCCCATCCCTCTTGGATAGAAATCGCAGGGGCAACTCGCCATAAAGACAGCTACTCTGGGTCTGCATTATAAGGAGTTGTCTTCCAGCTATTTAATCAGAGATGTTTTTTATTGCTGGTAGTTAAGTAGTGGAGATTTATGGGTGTGTAGAGAGGTGTTGCATGAGAACGGGAAAACACAGCCTTGTTGAACTCAGTGTTAAACGTTGAGCGTTGAGGCTGAGACGAGCGGGTTTAGGTCGAACGTTACACTTTTTTTTGGGTGTTCTCTCCGCCGATGTGTTCTCTTCATCCTACTTCTATTTCTGTGTCTATTCATCATCTGTCACTTACAGCTGTATCATAACAACCCTGAACACAAACATTATTCCATAAATCTCTAACACGTTCGGGCTATGCGGACAGGACTGTTTGTGTGCATTGATGTAAAAAAGCCACACAGAGATGAACAGTTACAGTTTATAATTTCCAATTCCACTGTTAGTCTGGGAACAGTGAAAACAGTGGTCATGATGACACACACGTTGACAGAGGACGGAGAGAGACATGTGTTGTAAATAGGAACACAAAAATGAATTTATAGGCCAAACATTTGAAGAATCAATAACATGAAGCATTTCGACAATTATCAACATTGACTTAAAACTAAAATTTTGTTTTTAAAAGTCAAAAAAAAAAGTATTTGAGGAATGTTTAGAACATTTCAGGACAGCAAGACTGTCAAATGTGCAGTCAGAACGACAGATGGGTTTTCAGTAGGAAGGAACTGTCTTTCCCGTGGACACTGTACCAAAGAACCATCATCATTAACAAAACCTTGAACATGACACTAAGTGACACGTCATCATGTTTAAGGAGGTGAGTAAATGCTCAGTGCTTTGAAAAAAAAAACACCCTTGTGGTTGTTTGTCTGAGTAGTAATAGATATAATTGGCTTAAAACAAGTTTGCCTAAGGGTGGAAAGGGGGATCTCTGTTCCTAAAAACCAACACAGGGAGTGTGCGTGTACGTGTATGTGTGTGTGTGTGTGTGTGTGTTTTAAGGCATGCCGTACTCTGTTTACACACCTTCAGGGACACACTCCCTTTGCCCTGAACGTGCCCTGTAAAAACAACATACACAACACAAACACAAAAACAGAAACACATTTCCTGAGGTGTTTAAAAAAAATACAATTGCGTATTAGTGGTGGAATATACTTTTAGGTATATTTTTCTTTGACGCTACTACACAGGAAGATGATACAGTCCTATAGTTTTGTATTATCAAAAAAGTTTGGTAGTATGAGCAGTCAAACTGAAATGAAATCATTAAAACTCAGGCTTGATGAATCCAGATGCTGTGACACTCCCAGTTAATCTTTCTCTCCACACGTCTTGTCAAACCTTCTCTCCTCTCATCCCACTCTTCCCTTCTCTCGTCTCTCAGAGTCATGGCTCATTGGAAAACAAACATCCTGACCCTCTCACACCACCACCACCACTACCACCACCTCTCCCCCGGGCTCATCTATAAACTCTTATCCCACCAGCCCTCTCTCTCTCCCTCCCTCCCTCCCTCCCCCCCCCAGCTTTGCCCTGTAACCATATCCTACCTGCAGCGTATCCTTTACATGCATTCATCAATGTCAGCCCTTTAGACGAGCTCTTAAAGGC
>NC_024319.1:11552461-11627461 GCF_000523025.1 Cynoglossus semilaevis | reverse complement strand
ATTGCAATGCCTTTTTTGTCTCCGTAAAAATTCAGAACTCAGATGTATTTCCTGAAATGTGTTTTTCACTTTACATTAATATTCAATTTTTGCAGAAAAAAACAAACAAAACGAATATTGCATTTTAAATTCCAAAATATTATCGGGGCTGCCAAGTTACATTCAGATTTTCCTGCAACTGCTATTAAAAAGAAAATAATGAAACTGAATTAAGTTTTTTGTGTAATTACATATTCGCTGTCCAAGGTGCTGATTTGTCTGCTAATAGGACATAGGGAATACCTGTACTTGAAACTACAAAATATCATATAACACCAGGAGTCGAGACACTTTATTTTCTCATGATTACATTCTTTTACAACGTGTGCAAGGTCAAACTCTAAGAAAACACTCTTACTTTAACACATGTGAAACCTGTAATACACATTACGTCTTTAGATGGTGCTAAAACAATACACCAGTGAAATTACATTAAATCCAATAAAGATAAACCTAAGCCATTAGGCCTTGGGGAATTCAAGCAGTTGAGGTCAGTAATCACAAGGAAATACAAATTTAGGATACTTGAACTGATTAATGAAATTAATGACAAATCATTTGTATTATCCATTTTTACATATGAGACATTTGGGAGTATTTCAATTAGAGTCAATCATTATGTAAAAAAAAGTAAGCCCATAGAAACTGCCTTCATGAAGACAATCTGAGCTTTGTTTTGGAAGATTACTCTTATCAGATGGGTCTCACCTGTAGAGCGTCAGCAGACTGCAGCTCAGCAGCAGGTTGTGGGCCAGCTGCAGACAAATGTACACTAAGTGCAGTCAGTGTGACGGCTTTGCACAAAGTAGTTGACTGTGTGGAAGGTGGAGGTTCTCCTTCCAGGTGGAGGTGAATTCCTGCAAAAGAGAAATGTCAGCGCTCCAGTTTAGTTTGGATGTTTTGGGTTTTGTTTTGTCTGTCATAAAAATCTGCCTACAGTTTTAACATTCAGTGTATGTTTCTTTGAATTCAGGGCATTGTTCTGTTTCACGGTACATGACATTTATTTCTGTCTCTCCTGGGAGGCAGTAACATGTTTAGGAACATTCGATGGACACATCAAAACAACCTTCCTCCCACAAGTCTGTTTAGAGAATGCTTCAATTGGGTTTTTTAACTACATGTGAAGAACAGGGGGCAGGATAAGTGAAGAACACATAGATTTAGGCACAAAGGAAGGGGAAGTTCAGAGAACCAGATGGCAGTCCTTTGATATTGTCTTTCTTTGACAATGCCAAAGACTTGGACTTGGAGTCTGAGACAGAGACGCAGAGTCCACAGAGTCCACAGAGTCCAAGGTCCACATCACTGTGGTTTGGGGATGCTTCAGATCAACATGTTCTGTGTGCAAATAAACAGATGCATGCAGACATACAGGGCCATACATGCTGTATGTACATGAATACACAACTGTGCCCACAAGGATCATAATATCCACATACGTACAGTATACAGACTCAACCATAGGCAGCTGGGACAATGCAGTATTTTTTTGGCTACTTTACATCAAATGGACACATGGAAGATGTACGTCTGAAATATAATCTGCTTCTTCCTAAAATTGCAGGGAATTGCGTCAAGATATTTACCTTATTATGGAAAGAATTCCCCTTCTTTTCGTCATTGACCATTTTATTTTTGTTGGGATAATGACAGTGGGAGCTAATGTTACTGCTAGACTTTTGGTGGAAACAATGGGCACTCTGTAGACATCATGTGTTTTGTATGTCAGATCAAATGAGAAAAGAGAAAAGAGACAACCAAATCTTCATATTCACATACACACTGTATTTCATATATATATATATATGTATATATATATATATATATATAAACTGTGTTATTGTGTAATGTGACTGTCATTTTTATACAGAAATATTTATTTTCTTTTAGCTTGAAATAGCATTCTGTTAATATTAATTAATTAATATAAAAATAAATGTTAGTTGTTTAATTAGTAAAACCCAAACTAATGAGTGCATACTTAGAAATACTGCAAAAAATGATATCAGGACCAACTTCTTTTGTAACTCTTTCACTATAATCCTAAACAGAGTTGAACACAGGCAGTTGGTCAGTCATCTTTTAATGTTTCCTTATATCTTTGCCTCTTTGTCAATATGCATGAACATGGAACATGGTATTTTTGGTTCTCAAAGACATGTCATGATTTACTGCTGAAGACCAGCCTTACCTACATGGTCTTCTGGCCGTGATTCAAAAATGTCAGTACTTGGCTTGTTCTCTACAGCAGTTGGCATTTATGTCAGTTTAATATCGGATTGATCTGAAAAATGATGCCGTGTTTTTATGCCAGCCAACCAACCAGCCGTCCAAGCTCAGAGTGCAGACTTTTTTTTCTTCTTTTCTATGAAATTGCAAGCAGGTGTTAGTCCTGGCTTTTTCTTTCCTGCTGCTACCCTCATAACCTCCCCCTACTGGCCCCCTCTTTATGTAAGTAAAAGAGCAACAACTCAGTTCACAACGTATGAAAACTTCCTCGGTTTGAACAGATTTTCACAACGAGGAATCATTAAGATTCCTCTTTAAGATAAGAAGGATATTAAATCACTCTTATGTTCCACCTAATTACAACAGTTACATTCATTCACATAATAATACTACACAGGAAAGTTATGAACACAGCACATTGGTGTGCAGCCAGACTGGGATGAAGTTCATTTATGTTACAATCGTGGTAAACATTTCATGTGTTTTAAAACATGAAGTTGGATAAACTTGACTTAAGATAACAACAAAGTGAAAAACAAATGTATGGTTGGAGGTGGATTTAGGTCCATATAAAAAAAATGATCATGTATGAATCACTGCAGCAGAACTGAGACTGGATTACCAGGGCTCCTCCACTTACATCGGAGTTTTGTTACTATGGTTCACCGTAGCTCTGTTTTCGTCACGTCTTAACTCACATACTGTACATCAGTATCTATGTCACTCACCCACGGTAACACAGTGGTTACATCATAATCTAGGACATAAAAATAGCTGACTTATGCCTGTGAGCTATAATGAAGGGCAAAAAACCCCAACAAAAACAATAGAAAGTAAACGCAGCACAATCCAATGTATGACGTACAACAGGTGAATGTAAACAAAGCTGTCTTTGGCATGTAGCACCGTGTGACGATATATTCGTGTTTGTCCACTCCGCTCGCCAACTATTTCCCATTGTTGTTTGAATATATCACGTTAGAACAAGACTTTCTTAATAAAGACAGCGACGTAAACATAAAACTATAGGTCGAGGACGTCGTAAACCGAGGACCTCCCGTATGGATCATAGCTGCGGTACTTAATCTTGACTAGAAGACGTACAATGTTAAAAGGTCAAACCTGATTGGCCGCAGAATAAAACTCATGCTCATGTCTGCACAGAGCATGTCTGTTCAGATCTCAGCCTGTATTATTTGCACTAATCTACCTACCAGTGTAAGCTGCAGAATAAACTTTAGACATTCATTTTCCACAGTCGTTCCGTCTGTTGTTCCTAACTTTTTTTTTCATGTAAACATTTTAAACCCTGCTTGACAGTGTGTGATTCATGAGCCGCTCTTAATCGTGTGAGAAAACAATTTGTTTGACATGAGTATTAAACCACAACAGAGGAAAAACACATCACTTCCCTGTGCCCTGGTGGAAATACAGTGTTTCTCCCTGCTGTAAACAAAATAAGAAGTAGGCAGCAGGTGCCAGGACTCTGGGTTTCCTCTTGACTCTGATGTTAAGTCTATTGTTTGCAGAACGTTT
Source organism: Cynoglossus semilaevis (assembly GCF_000523025.1). Lineage (NCBI taxonomy): Eukaryota > Metazoa > Chordata > Actinopteri > Pleuronectiformes > Cynoglossidae > Cynoglossus > Cynoglossus semilaevis. The sequence continues at coordinate 11,623,654 of NC_024319.1, read as the reverse complement.
CGCCTCTTTACGCCTTGATTCTTGAAATTAAATAAACAGTGCAGATATATGCAATTAAATTCCCATCTTCTCTTCTCTTTTGACTCATAATGACACACAGCACCGAGCCGTTTCAGAGGTCTTTCTGGGCCTTTTTTCACATTACATTTTTTGGCGCCGCATTTAAGTCATGTTAAAAGGAGCACTTGTTTACAGATAATCAGAAAATACCTAAATTATCAATACTGTTGTTATTATAGTCAGGGATGACCGAGTCGCAGATATGTTTCTATTGCTAATTCAAATGATTAGACAGAATCACCACATTACAGTAGGATACACATACAATCAGGTCACACAGATCATACATGTATGCCACAAGGTTTGAGCCAAATATGACTATATGGATAGATAGATAGATAGAACTTTATTAATGTCCCTGCTCTCCCACACATTATCACCATATATATTAATTAAAAAGATAAGTTCCTAATGACCTTTCCAGTAGAAAGAGCTCAATATCAAAACAGTAACGGGACATAAGAAATTAATAGAAAAGAAAACTCAATGAAAGTAATACATTAAAATCCTCAATGTTTGCAATTAAAGCCATTAAATAAATAAAGGTGAGATAGCATTTTTCTAAATCAGCTGCAGTCCCGACTGCATTTTACAGGAGTGGCCATCAGAATGAGTGTGTAACTCAATAATAATATTAATTAAAAAACCTTATGATGAGATCATCTTTGCAGAGAAAACCCTTGATGAACTGCTGTGCAGATTGAGCCTAAGAGAGATTTAATGTGTCGTTCTGTGAAGCTCATTTCCTTTGAGGTCAGTTGTTCCTCTAAAGTTGTTCCCGCCGTCTCGGAGACTGTGAATTTGGTTTTAATGGGATGCTGAATTAATTATCCAGGATTTAATCAGGCTGTTTTGGCTGCACAGAAAAATGACATAACCACAACCAAGTGTCCCGAAAGCCAATGTTATGACACCACATGCTGCTCAGTGAGACGGCGACATCGTCATAAAGCTGCAGAACACCAGAGAGCAACAGTGTTTCTGACACTGGCTTCTTATCAAGCACAGCCTCACATTCATGGCTCCTGATTAATGACACCTTGTAGTAATCATCATCAAACTGATGGGGTATTAGCGGTAGCTGGGGCTTTACTGCTCTTTAGTTATCGTAATTTAATAATAAAAAAAACCCCATCAGGTTTATTCACTGCACAAAGACCAGTTGCAACTCAATACTTTGTGAGAAACTGAAGAAAATGTCTTTAAATGACAATCAGAAATTCTAATCATTTAAAATTTATTAGAGATTCTTCACACAAGTCGTCGTCACCTGCAGATTACACGCTGGCGGTAAAGATGAGGAAGTAAATCTCGTGCAATGTGTGTATGTATATATACATACATCTATGATCTTTTAAGTGGGTGGTTCTTAGTTGCTTCCTGTGGCCTGTTCACCATACATTGCACCGCAGCATTCCTCGAGAGCGATTCATGGATTTTATTAGATTTCTACGGATGTATGCTTTAAACATTGTTAAAAAAACTGCAACAATGTCCAGGACACACACACACACACACAGTATATATCAGTTCCATCTGGTTCCCTCCAATGAGAGCGCGAGCAGCGGCACTCTCTAATTGGACCGTAGTCTCCTTCAGCGTCGTCAGGGTAACTATATCTAGAGCTGCTACTGTCCAACCAGGAAATTCAAAGGGACACATTTCTTCCAAATTCTGCCAACGGGAATATCTGCTTTCAGCCACCTCTTAAAAAATGTTAAACGCACAGAGACACATATTTCTTTGGTTTTCTGACTACGTCTGCGCTGTGTTTCACAATGTTTCTTCCGAGTGAGAGTGTTTGGTTTTGTTGCTGACCCGATGTCAGAGGGTCGACTTGTTCTCAACCTCCAACCATTCTCTCTCTCTCCTCCCCCCCTCTGTTAGACCCCTCCGCCCCTTTACCCCCCCCCCCCCCCCCAAAAAAAAAAACAGTGTGATATAAGCAGATGATTTGATTCTTGTTGTAGCTGATGAGTACATTATGTTCATGGCCAATGACATTACTCTGGTAGACGCTGGCATTTATGGTATCATTATTGTGCTTAGAGTTCCAAAGTCTGCCAAGAAACATCCTCTACACCATTAAATGGCCAAGAACAGGGGATTGAAAAATGAGTGCATCCAGGCTTTTGATGTGTAAGTAAAACAAAGTGATCAGGCGACATACGTCTTTCTGAACTTCCATTTTTAATTTTGGGGTCTCCATGCCGACTATAGTCCTAGCGGTAAATATTGCTCGACTAAAGTGTTCTGCATTCAGGGATGCTGCCCTGAATACCTGTGGTTATAATGAGTCTTTACTGCAGTTTATGATATTTTTTGTTTGTTTTTGAGTTGAACTTTGTTCAGAAAACAGCCAACGAGGAATTTTCCTTTCTTAAAAAAAAAAAAAAAGAAAAAAAAATCTACATGAACACCGCAGATAGAGATATCCAGAGTCCCTGTCTTTCCACTAGTGGACCTTCACAAATTTATTCACGTATTTAGCAAAAAAACAAAACAAAACAAACAACAAAAAAACGCACACATCAGCAGTTGATGTGTGCGGTTGGAAACAAACTTTGCAGAAAGCTCCCAAGACTTGGAGAAAGTGTGGAGCGCTGCTGCCAGCTGCTGAAAGCCTATTCTCTGTAATGAATCAGTTACCAACAATCTTTTTAATCTGGCTCTCGACTTTGGCAAATCCATTTGTTTGTTTCTTATTTTATGGGAATTGAATCTCTGTGACAAACCAAAAAAAAAAGAAAAATTATGAATTTTTATTGATATTCCTGTGCAGAGCTGCAGCTTTTTCCCTGTGAACCAGCACAATTGACTGAAACATGAGCAAAATATAAGACATTTACTTTAAAATAAGGCAAAATAAAGACATTGTCAAGTTTGACAAAGGGGTTTACAGTAATTTTAAAATGTGGTGAAACTGCACCTCCAATAAAATATCTCGTTGCTTCAACCTCGACTCCCTGCTGTAAATCGTGTGACCCTTCCGTGAACCGCCGTGACAGAGGGATGAGCAGAGGGACACAAACTGACTTCCTGACTTTTGAACTGACTGTCAGTAGCACATGTTCCATAAAATCATGTGCCATAAAGTCTTCACAGTGCCAGAGGAAGATGTGAGAGTCTGCATGTGTTGCCTTTTATCTGTTGGTCATGGCTGAGTAATTTACTTCATCAGCGCCACAAAAAACAGGATGTAAATCTCTGTCCCTGTGGCATGAAAGTCAAGAGGTTATCCCAGGTGACATATGTTGGACAGATAGGTGGACGGACAAATGGATGGGCTTGGAGCGTTGACCCCTAATCTATCCTGTGGAGTGCGACAGAAGGACGCGGCGTCGCCCTTCACATAACTTTCTCTGTGCAATCAATCCTAAAACAAACCACCCATGAAGAATCAGTGAGGTTCACACTACTGTTATTCTTTTCACACAGCATCAACATATACTGTACGTCCAGATTTAGATTGGTGATAGAGACAAAAATGAGAGAATGTATTCATGGTATAAAATCCGATTGTTGCTGTTCTTATTTATACACATGGGAATTACAAGGCTATGAACAATTCAGCATCAATTATGACAAATTTGGCTAGGTGTTTTGGAGCTAACAGGACTGTCTAATGGTCCGATCAGGATAACTGACACATCTAGATGTTCAAATGAATTATTTAGAGTATTTAACTCTGCCGACACCATGAAATCTGAATGAATCTTAGATCAACCCCAAAAATAAAAAAATTCTAAAAAAAATCAGCTGCTAATTACTGAAATATCTAACTAATAACTATTGAGTTAAAATGTTGCTTTAAATAGTAAAAAAAAACACCATTCAAAGTTTTTACCCCAATGTGTAAAGAAATATGTTATGATTTAGAATGAAAATAGCTGTAAATGTAGTTAAATTGATGTAAAATGTTTAAAAATGTTTCCACTAACCGAGAACTGGCAGAATGTTTAATCAAGAAGCTGACACACACACACACATATACACACACACACACAGAGGGAACAAAGCTGGCAGTGGTTGAAAACTAAATATTTAAATCTTGAGAAAAAAAAAGAGACAGAGACTGGGCTGCAGGAATACAGACCAAGACAAACTTGACGTTTGCTGACGAGATGCCTCCACGCCATGAAATGAAAACCTGGATGGAGACACATTTCGAAAGCGTATCGTTTGTTTTGATAAAAATAAACTTTTAAACAAAGTGATACTGGGGAAAATCAATGTTCTGAAACAAAGAGACTTTTTTTTTAATTTACCAAAAAAAAAACAAAAACCCTATTTCTCCAAATCCATCGCTCCTCCTTTTGACTTTGACCAGCAGTGTTTGAGACAGATTCTTTGTAGAATTTTGACAGGTGTCCTATAACAACTACATACAATCTGAAGAACACAAATAGTGTTTAAATTAATAATTTAATTAATTGTTATAAAATCTGCTCTGTCAGTGTAAATCCCAGATCACTATCATATCTGAAAGGAAATTCATTCTACTTCTAACAATTATTTGATTCCAAAATAGTTTCGATTTTAATTCTTAAAACAGTCCAATGCATCACAGTAGGAATCTGTGGAAGTGTGCAGTCCGTCCAGTTGTGGCCCATATTGTACTCAGGCTGCAACACTTCCTCAAAGGGTAAACCTCTTCTGTGAGACATTAGATCAGTTTGCGTTTGTTTGACATAGCAATCTCGGCTCACTGTGTAGCAAAACCCCAAAGGTTTATATACATTATACTTGTAAGGAAAACTGTGTGTGGAGCGGAGGGGGAGGTGGAGGTGGAGGTGGGGGTTCGAGCGTGGACACATCTTGCAGACATCAGCCTCTCTGAGAGCATAGCATGATTTCTCCAGTCAAGTTTCGCTCTGTGCAAAGTTTCACTGCCACAAAATACAGAGTATTAGATTCCAGCAGAAGAGTGAAAAAGACAGGAAAAAGAAAAAAAAAAACAACATAAAAACCCCAAATAAGCAGCTTCTGTCACATAATATTGTGATATTGTGTTGTTTTTCTAGCTCTGTGGGGGAACGTTTTATCCATGTTCTGTAAAGAAATAATGGCAATGATCGTTCAATTTGTTGTGGTTAAAAAAATTAACAGGATTTTTCTTCAAAACTTAATAAAAATGCCATGCAGTCACACGACATTTCGTTATTATACTAATGGCACATTTACCGACTCCATTGTATGTGGTCATAATTTAAAATGGCCGGTCCTTTTGTTCTGGAGAATGTAAAACTGTTTTGTAATTTTCTGGCTTTGATGACCCACACAAGTGCAATAAATTAAATGTACTCATAAAATAAATGTATAATTTTTTATTGGTTGAGCTGAGTATTTTTCCATCAGAGTACAGTTATTTAGCTATCACATTTTAAAACGTGGTTCTTAGAGCACTGTTTAAGGCTATTATTTTACGTGGTCAAAATTCAACGTCAAACTGATTCAATCCATCAAAGCAAATTACTTAGGCCATCATCATTACACTGCTATAAAGTCCAAATGTGAGGGCGATCATGAGGGAAAGACAGACATCCTATTTCATAGCATTGCATTTTCAGAAAATTTTAGATTAATCAGGCGTCGGTATGTAGTTACAAGAATGTGTGTGGTGGTCAGTGAAATGATCTAATTGATGTTAAAAGGAAAAGTGTTCAAATATGTTCGGAGGAAAGAGAAGGCAGTTGTAATAATAGAAACAAAAGTAGTAATGGCTAAAGGCTAATAGAAGAAGAGGCTGCAGAATTTGTTTATAACACAAAAAATAGAAATTTAACAAACATTAAAACCTATGAGCTGTACCAGAGATGCCACAAACTAAAACATACCCACTTTAACATACATAACATAACAACCTTTTTAAAACTTTTTATGTACAGTGATCCCTTGCTATAACGCGGTTTACTTTTCACGGTTTCGCTACTTCACGGATTTGCATCGTGCATTGTGTTCTGCATTCTGATTGGCTAAAAAGTCACTCCGCTTCTTCTCTACCTGTGCGCCAATAACGTTGCGGTTTAATATGTACACGTACGTAAAACAGCTTGCCAAATTGACATTACGTACGTGCAAATTCTCTTGCAATTTCGAGTTTATCAAACCCCATAATGTCGACAAAACGCTCTGGACCGGCAAAAGTACCTGCGGTAGGGACCAAAAGGCAGCGGAAGATGCTGTCTATCGGTGATAAAGTAAAACTATTGGACATGCTAAATGAAGGTAAAAGCTATGCGGCTGTAGGTCGGCATTATGGAATTAATGAATCTTCCGTTCGTTCCATAAAGAAGGAAGAAAAAAACATAAGGAAGACAGCAGCAATAAGTTTTAATAAGGATTCAAAAAGGGTTGCAACTGCCCGCAACAAGACCAGGTAATTTGTATTTTTTTCATAATCATTTTTAATTTTCTCCCGTTCACGGTGGGCGGTGCTAATCTCCGCAATTTGAAGCCTTCTGTTCACGTTGATGATTAAAATTATTATTTGACAGTACATTACAGAAGTTATTTGTTGAAACGTTTCTAAAGTACTTTTATTTTACTTTATTTGTGAAACAAATGGTTGAGACTGTAAAATGGTTTGTTCGTTCTTTCTCTTCTTTTTCTGAGTATTTAATTGTAAAAAAAATAAAGATTTCTACTTCACGGATTTTGCCTATCACGGGTTCTTTTTGGAACGTAACCCCCGCGAAAAACAAGGGTTTACTGTAATAATATTTCAATATAAAAGAACACAGAACAATTTGAACATGACAAGGTTTTTTAACCTAATATTGAAATAATTAAACTAATGTTTATACATCTAGTGACAGAGAAGCTTTACCTCACATGTTATTTCACTTGAGCGAAGAACACTTTCTGAGGAGATTTTGAGCATCATATCCCATTTTATAAGCACAATACAAATCATTCGTCTGAGGCAATAAAATCTGCCTGATTTCTGAGCAGAATAAACACACAGAGTGGGCTGAAATGGTCGGGTTTTGAAGATATATTTCTCTGTACCCTGTAATTTGTCTGATTATTGAATGTCTCCACCAGTGACTTGTATACAAATCAATCCAGGGCCACGCAATCCACAGGTTGTCCAAACAAAGCAATGACCTATGATGCTGAAATGTAGAGATTTATTAAATCAATGAAAACTAAATGTCCTGTGGATGTGAGCTCAAACTTGGATCACGTAGAAACTCTAGTTGTTTTTGTAACCTTAGCATGTGGACCAACAAAGGTTGAGGACCTAACCCTGTTAGCTGCCCACAAGCCAGCAGTTTGGACAGAATGAGAAGCAAAAGTTTTCATAACCTTCTGTCCTTGTATTACTTTGGTCAGAGTCAAACAAGTTTACGACCTTGGGATGTGCTGCGTAGTGTAGGTTGGTCCGGTGCCTTTTCCACTAGAACGGCTGTGCAAACACCAAGTGAAACAGTACTTGTAGTATTTGAAAAAAATAAACTGGACTCAAACGCAGATGCCAATGACTGGTGCCAGAGCAAATTATTAATAATATTCCTCAGGTTTATAGAGTTGTTTATGCCCTCAGGGAAGATCATAGAGTTTTAACGCTTCTGTCACCTCCACTCAAGGTAGTTTTAACCAACACTGTTTGTGTACGTGTGTGTACATGCATACTATGGAATGTTAGTTAGAAAAGGAACTGAGCGCTGTGCAGCAGTCTGTCTGTTTTCCTACCTCATGACCAAAATGAGCCAGGGAGGTGTACGATTCTATAAATGAGGCCAGAAACCACGGAGTGAGAAAAGAAAGGACAGAGAGAGTGCAGCCAAAATTCACATACCCGCAACAAACAACAACTGTTATTGGCTGTGTAGTGTTGATGAAGCGGGCATTAGGAGTAGAGATCATATCACACTATTATTTATTCTTGAGTATATCTCACTGTTACTAGGTTTTTATAGACTTAAACTTTTAGTGTTGTTTGATCTTGGCTCTCTTCAGGGGGCGCCAGTGTTTCCTGACCGACAATAATGGTGGACTTTTTTTTGGTCTGTGCACGGTTGATTGTCCTAGAAATTCTATTTTTTTTAATTACATGAATGACTTCAATACAACAAACCTGTTCAATGATCTACGCATTGTCTCAGGTGCTCAGGTGATCAACCAATCAGCACACAATGATTAATGGTGACAGAAAACTTGGATGATGACGACAGTTCATGTTTTTAATTTCTTTAATATTGAAGCTGATTGTTCTGGGTAAAACCTAATGTAACTACAGTGAAAAAGCAATAGGTAATACCTTTTTTTAAAAAGTTTGTCCCATACATAAAGGGTTTACTGTATATTTATACACATGGCGTCCCTGATGAATGTGCCAATCTATCGAATCCCAAGTGTGACAAATACAGACTGTTCAGTGTATCCATTATAAAGTTAAGATGATGTTTCTACAGTTTAATTGTAATGTGTTTGTGTCTGTTCTCACAGGTCCCACAGGCTGACGTCACATCTAACTGCCATCTGGGGGTATGTAGCTGATGTCCTTATCCTTCATTAACACGTGCTGTTTTTTGAAAAGTGTCTGGTGTTGTTTCCTTAGATACTGCTTAGTTCCATTTGTAAAATTTTCAAAATGTTTTTTTTAACTGAGTGGAAGTTGCCAACCATCATAGCCATATGATAAGAGGAGACCAGAATCAAACCCCCAATCTCTGATTTAAAGGCCTGCTCTACCCACCATACAACAGCAATTCACAGTCTGTAGCTTGACATTTGTTGGAGGTATCTCTAAAGAATACTGAGTATTTTCTTAAAATAAGCCACTCGCTTCTCATTTTCCATGCTAATGCTTTTGTGTGGAAGCTTTTTTTATTCTCTACTCGCTCTGACGTCAGTTACCTCAGCCTTCACACTAAAGCCAATCATATCAGAAAGGGCTCAGAGGAGTTATTACTCTTTCGTGTTGAATAGAAACGTTTTATTGTGTAATGTGTTTAGGAGTTGTTTCTGATTAGGATGTCTCCGAAACGCCTCACTGTGGAAGTATTTCCAGTCAGTGTGAGTGGGAGGAGATGCCAGGACAAATCAGAACATGGTGTTAGGGATTGTATATTACAGCCTGCCTGGTGATGCCTTAAAAGCTTGAGGTTATGCTGTAGCTGTAGGTGTAACTTTAGCTGTAGCAGGCTTCACCTCTAGTCTGCTGTTACGGTAACATCAAGTTGAACAAAGGTTTTCACCACTTGAAAACAGAAGAGAATGCCATTTATGACACTTCCCCCTCCCTGTTGTTTGCTGTTAAGTTATTAAAAAAAAACTGAACTCCATAATAATTCAGAAACATATCAACAGAGCACAGAGTGTCCAGAGGAACTGTTAAACACGTATTGTAAAACGCCCTGCAGTTCAGAGAATGCAGAGCTGAGTTCAGCAGATGAACAATATCAATCAGGGTGGATAAACAGTGAGACAAGCTTGAGTCCAGTGGACGGACTCCTCCATCTCTCAGCTCGCTGGCTGATAAGAGAGATAGGGCTGAGGTGCATGCTATCATCAGCCACTCAGAAATGAACTCTCTATTCAACCACAGGACTCGGGATGAGGATGTGTGTTCATAGTGATTTCATATGGACATATCATTATGTACTGGACATATTCATGTACATACATATATATATATTTATAAGTATATATATGTATGTAAGTTAAACCAGTTATTAAGTCCTCCTGTGCTGGAATTATTATTATTAACCTTTCCACAGTGCTGCACAAATGTCATTCTGGTGCAGATGTTTATGTTTTATCAGGTCAGATTATCCAACCCTTCAGCAGTAATGCCATTCATCTGGTCAAATATTTACAGTCGTTCTATTTACCTCCAGTATAAAGAAGTGGAAGACTTAACCAAAGTGGGTCGCTCACGTACTGGTTGCCAACAAAATGGAAGGTAATTGACATATATTTGTTTAAACAAGCCATTAGACAAGTGAAGACAGCAGTTTAGCTCGCTCAGCCGAACAAGGATGAGCAGACGGGTTATCTGTGTTTTCATCAGGTTAGCCATCCCTGGAGCCAGATAAATCTCCTGTGCATCCCACACTGGAGGAGGTCCGAGACATGTCTGTTTTAAAACTGATAAAGTAATATGGACATTGTTAAGCTTATATGGTTTATAAACAAATAGGGGGAAAAAATTCCAGCAGAGCATAATATTATATAACAATCGAGGAAATGCAAATATATAACAGTTGCTGTAAATCAGTGTATATTTTCTGCGTTGCTGTAGTCAGCCACCTTGTTGTTTAACTTTGTATTAAGCGTCCAGGCTTTAAGCACTGGATCAACACTGTCCCATATCTTCATCAATCATGCTGCACCTTCATACGCTCTGAAAAAGCACTCATGCTCCTCAGCTTGTGGGTTTGCAGTCTCATAACAACAACATGATGCTGCAGGAACCAATGCATTCCGTGCATTCCTCTAAAATACGTGTGTGTGTGTGTGTGCTGTCAGAGGAAAGAAAAAAAGAGAGGAGTTGGCATTTTAAAAATGTGGAGAAGAGAGAGGACTGGAGAAACTGCTTCAAGGTGGTGTGAGACTGGGCAGATGAGTGGATGTGAGGGAAACAGAGAAGAGGTGAAAAAGGAAAGGGAGGAGGAGAAGGTGGAGAAATGCGAGACAGAAGGGAGGGGAGTTCAAGCCGTCCAAACAAACAAAACCATTCCCACCTGTGGTATGACTGTGAGTGTGGCTGTGTTTACGTGTGAGGCAGATAGATAGAAGGATAAAGGATGATACTGTATATATGATTCTGGTAAGACGTCCAAGTTCACACTTAATCAGCGTAAACACATCCTCGAGCTGTACGACTGAACGCAGGCAGCCATTATTATGTGTGTGTACATGTGTGTGCAATTACTCTCCACCATTATCCACATGCTCCACCTGCAGAGAAAAGTTTACAGAGGGATGAGCAGACGAGCTGAGACTAACTTGAAACTCTAGCCTGTAAATAATTGCAAAAGCGCACTCCAAAATTATTTTGGTCTCAAAGGTCTGACCTACGCTGTATCAGACAAATTGATTAATTGGTTCAGGAGTCTGCAACCTGTGAGCCACATGCAACTCTTTGGCTTTCTTTTTTAGCTTGACTCAATGCCAAAACAGAAAACAAAAATCATCCCTCTGATGTGTATGGATATATATTACCTCAGCTTTTTTGTTTTTGGAGCATCAATATTTCTACTTTAAATGTGATTGGTAAGAAAAAAGAAAAAAAGTCCAATTATGTTGATATAAATTGATATAAATAAAACAAAATCTGTTTTGCAGCTCTTCAAAGAATTGGTAGTTGAGTGGAGTTATTTTGATAATTTGCTGTCAGATTTTGTTAGAACTTTTTGACGTTCACATCTGCTACTTTAGCCATTAGAAACACAACAATCCTGTGATGCGAGATCCAAGCTTACAGGGAACACAGTTGAGTTATGCTCAGACACATCCACATGTGGAATAGTGGATGGTAAAATTCAAACACTTGACTCCAGTCCATACTAAACTGTAAATGAACCACCAATACTCCAGTGGCTGTAACTGTGATTTGAGTTTCTTCTACAGTAAAGACCTCAGTCACCAGCTGACCATGACATTGTCCACTTTAAATATTCTCAGTGCCCAGCAGTGAACCTCAATGTGTTCCAGGTGCGACATTTTAATAATAATATAATAACGTTTCAACTCTCTTGTCTCTTTCTGCCACACCCGGAAATCTTCTCTCTGCTCATTTGTCTCTGACTAAAACTTCTAAAAATTCGTCCACTTTTTTCGCTCTCCTTTCATTTTTAATCCACAAACAAAACACGGAGTAAAAACAGATGCAGTGGTTTGTTTTAGACATGCAAAGCAGCCCAGACCAATGTGAAGTGGGGTGTGATATCCCATGAGTCTTTGAGGCCAGGCACATTCTTTTGGTCAAGCCCAGATACCAACACTCACCTTCAATTAAACTCTAAAAGCTAAAAGCAGCTCTGCCTCTTTTTGTTGTTATTTGATAAGACAAACATAAGTGAGGCTGTGATGTCTGTTTCCTGAGAGGATTGTGTTTGTCTCTGTCATTCTGGTTTACACGTACAGGAAAAACACAGAACCAAACACAATTGAAGCATAAATATATAAGTAAGGTTTCTATACCATGTCGAAGGAATCGGCTGCAGCTGTCAGCGACTTTGTTGTGTGTTCAGCCAAGCTCAGTATGTGCCTGTCATCATGATTTTAAAAACACAATACATTTTACATTTTGGCAGAATTTACAGCACGGTCCTCTGACCTTAAAGACATGTCTTTAATTTGTCCTCGCACAATTGGTCATAAATTATTGAACCTGTGCTTGAAGAAAAGAAAAACATCAAAATAATTTGAAGGTATGGACTGATTTGTTTTACGTTTTTACTGCTTTACATTTATGGCTCCTCAGTTTACGACAGTGATTTTGCTGTACATCCTCTATAATCTTTTTGCTTTTGCTCAACAATTTGCAAAACCACAGCCGGTGGCTTTGATCTCCTCACCGCCTACCTTCGATGTTCTTTGGTGCTGATTTTAGCATGTAAGTGTTCTGTAAATACTGTCATTACAGATAAGTGAAAGGACATAAGCCCTTACGTAATTCCCCACAGTCAGACTGCAATAAAATATACAGTACGCTGAACTCACTGGGAGTAATTTAAATGCATCAAAATGAAACTTTCCCCTATAACAACTAAAACATTTTCTAAATATCATCACAAGATCTGCAATTCAATACTTTTGAATCGATTATTAAGAAAATTAATTATTACAATAATTAAAATATATGAAGTTTGAGTGGTGCCTTGCTTTAGAGTTGTTCATGTTGCACTGCTCTTGTAGTTATATATTAAGGATATTTACCAGTAAAATGCACATTTTTCACACTGTGGCTGTACTGGATCACACATGATCTTTTTCTGAATGCGACTAAAACAATCAAAGTCATTGTTTTGCCTGCAGTATACACAGTAATGGGCTTTTACAAAATCTCCTACAAAACATTTTAATTACTGCTTAGAAGCCTAAATGGCAGCAATCAGAAAACTGTTATAGTAACACAACACAGACAGCGGTGGTGATGACAGTGATGTTTGCCATTTGGTGGGATTACAGGCAGGAGCACCTGAGTCATTGACCGAGAAAAAACAATTATTTACCAGAGCACCTACTGAAGTGGGTCAACTTGGTCTGACTAAAGAATAAAAGAGCCACCTAACTGGAAGCTGGTCTTGGAAGCTGGTCTTGGAAGCAGCTAAATTAGAAAAAGGAAAAAGAAAAAAAATGTAAGCAATAAGTCATGTTTTGCATTGCCACTGACAAACAGCATGACATTAAATTATTCCACTGGCCTTTTCAGCTCCATTTACAAAAAATATCATGTGTTATACAAACTCCTGCAGAGCTGTCATGTCGCCCTGCCAACTGCTTTTCATCAATTAGGCTTTTCACATTAATGGCAGAGATCCCTACTTCTGAATTAGGAATTTCTACCTCTGTGTGAGTATGATTTAATCTTACATCACGGTCTTGGGACTATGGAAAGGACATGATAAATTGTTCATGCCTGGAGATGTTTCTGCCCCACAGTTTTTTGTCTGTAACTGGCTTGACTTTCCCTCAGCTGCCTACACATAATAAGTGTTTTAACTGCAATTACCTGCAAATGTTTTTTTGTCATCGCAAAAATAATTCTTGCCTGAGATCTAATATAAGTGTTCAGGTGTATCAGCTATTTAGGTGGAGCTTATAGTACACTCCTTTATTGATGTTAATAATCAAAATGGTTGTTCTTTAGCTTCTCTGGAGGCCTTTGCAAAGGCAACACGAGAAGAAACAACATGCTAATGTTTGTGTGTTTGCGTTTCCCAGCATTCGGTTAAACTCCTTGCCAGTGGCTTAATAAGCCAACAGACATGAATAATCATATCGGCAAAAATTCAAAATTGCTCATACTTTGGCGTTAATTCAGCCCAGCAGTAAGACAGGGCATTGAATGTTCTGGGTAACATTTACGCTAATGGCGGATAAATGTGCACAGCATGGGGAGAGAGCGACAGGACTCAGACATGTTGAGTGCAGTTAGCCTCGTGATGGACTGGCGACCTGGTGATCTTTAGCACACGCTGCCTCTGACTCCGTGGCAGCTGGGATTGGCTGCAGTTCCTCTGCCAGATGAGCAACCAGAAGATGAGAAAATAAAGATGAAGCAATAATAATGGAAGGCAGCAGGGCTTGTCTTACCAACCGTGATATTACATAAGGCAACACTGAGTTAAAACATGCTGAACAAATAAAAGAGGGGCTGTTGATACCAGTGAGGGTATGTTTGTGCTTTGCAGAAATAACCACAACACAATTAGAATTAACTGTGAGGGAATTCTCGCTCTCTCTCTCTCTCTCTCTCTTTGTCCTTACCTCTGCCTCGGCCTCTCAGACAGCGGCTGCACGATGACATGAGGAGTTTTATGCCGCTAACTAGGCAGGAATGTAGAGAAGGAAACTATTTGCTGCAGTGACACAGACAACAATAAACCAGATGGAAACTAAGCTGCATTTCAGCAACAAAGCATACGTCCCTATTATCTGTGATGCTGATGAGTGCTGAGTGAAGTTAAGGACAGAAGTGCGACTCTTTCTCATCCTTGGTGAATTACATTATGTCAAACCACTAGTTCTTTTACATGCTAACTAAATTAAAACCACAATTTAATGCACGATATGCGCTCATCATCGTCCAGATGAAGTGGACAAACGGAGATCTCATCTGGATCTAATGAGCCGTGTGGAGAAAATCTGTTTGTTGAATTTTATTGAAGGGAGTCCCCAAGTACACAAACTCCATTTTGTCTTTCACCTCCTGCTTGTTCCCCCTCTTTTATTTACCTTCTCATGCTCATGGTTCCTTTCACTTCTCCTTCCTCCTCACTTCGTTTTTTTTTCTTTTGTTTAATCTTTCATGTAGCAGAAGAATGTGGTTCCAATCAGACACTTTGCTCAGCCAGTCATTTTTTGGCCAGACACGCTTCAAAACACTCGAAATTGATTCCGAACGGCTTTTCAGTTCTCGTCTTTACATATCACGTCCACTGTCATTTCTAATTGTTCATAGTCGGCCTTTATCTACCACAAAGGTGCTTGCGGCATAAAGCAGGTATTTGTTCTGCAATTATTCCAATTATTGTTACTCATGTTTATGTTTCTTATTTGGCCAGTGAACGTAGCAACCTTCTGAGTTACATTTATTCCCCACGACCTGACATGAAATGACCGCTTTGCAGTCCCAGATGTGAGACCTGGAAATGACGTCTTTGATTTAAAGAATACGTACGTAAGCAAATTCTGATCTTATACTGGACGATCTCTCCTTACGTGCCCAGAATGCTTTGTTGCTCTTTCTTCTATATTCCTCTAAACAGGAAATTACTACTACATCGTCGCCCTGATATCATCACATTTTCAGATAAAGTAAGGGACACTTTCATCTCTTTATTTGTTTTCTCCTTTTCTCTTGAAACATAGTCCATGATAGTTCAGGCGCAGGACGAATTTTGGGTAGAACAGAGAGAATTGACAGAGAAAATAAAAATATAGGTAGCCCATTAAGCGAGCAAAAGAAATAATCTACGTGCTGTCTAAATATTTGGTTGTACAAATCAGTGGCAGACTTTCATTGAATAACACTTCCAAAGAAAGTTTAGAACCAAAACATTGCAAATCATTCATCACTACTGCAGATCTGAAAGTGTGTGTGTGTGTGTGTCGTGTTTCTTTGTTTGGAAGAGCAAAGCACACAGAGGAAAAAAAAATTACAAAAATACCGCTGCACATAAGAGGACCAGGCAAACTCAACTATGAAGTATCTATAAGAGGAAGGACAACGTTTACACTTGACATTTTTACTGCTGCTGCTGTAGGTGTGACCTTTTCTTGGGGGCTTGGCAGATTTAATGTGAATTACAGAGTGCCAGAGATTAGGTCGAGCTCTGTGGGGACTGAGAGTGAATGTGTTTCTAACAGAGCAGGTCACTCGATGGGTGAGGACAAAGGAGGTTTAATTTTGCTCCCACCCACCCCCCAAGATCCTCACGAGAGCGTAAGTCTCTGTCTCCCACTCTAAACACACAGTTTGCTCTGTCATCACTTCATCCACTACTATGTAAATGTTGGTTCAATTGAAAAAACAAAAGAAAAGAGACAGTATCTGCCGTTGGCAGTAGTTTTCTCTCATCTGTCTCTAAAAGTGATCAGATTCCGGCCAAATATGACAAAGATAAAAAAATAAACATCTAAATTCTCAGAATAATGAATCATTCAGAGCCGCTTAGTACCTTCTCATTGTCAATGTGGTCTGAAGACAATTTACTGGTTGGTCTTCACCTAAACCCTGAAAATACCCAGTTTATTCTGGAGGTCTGGCATCCAACCCTGTGAAGTTGTTTTCCTTCCCTCCCTCCCTCTGTCCTTCCCTCCATTCTGGTAGAAAGACTTTTATATAAGTGAAAGTGATTTATTTCTGACACTGGTCAGTCAGGATGTGAACTCAGAGTGACACAGAGGGGGAGTTTGTCTATGAGTGGGTTTGGATGTGTGTGTGTGTGTGTGTGTCCAAGACCTTCTTCGGACTCCCATTAACAGAGGTCTGATAATCGCCCTGTGTAGGTCATGGATGAGGGTGGCTGCAGAGTGAGGCTGGCTCATCCAAGAAAATTACTTGGTTGTTGTGTGTGTGTGTGTGTGTGTGTGTGGGAGGCACATGGGAACCTCAGTCATGGTGAAAGAGCACTGACAAGGACTTTATGTAAACATACTCACTGTAATCAATGACAGGATTCTTTGTCCTTTTCCTCTTTCTTTGTCACCCACCAAATTGCTGTGACTGTCCGTGGCAGCCATTTTTGCCCAAATCTGTTTGTTTGGCTGCGTGTCTGTGTCTGTGTCTGTTGCAGCAGGCCTCAGCACCCTGGTTCAGACCTAATCTGTCTGTCTGTCACTGCCTGGTAATTGGAGCTGTTTAGGGTGGTCATCCAGCCTAGGCCGTCCAGCTGGGGGAGTGTGTCTATGTGTGTATTTGTGTCTAGGTGTGTGTTCATGTGCTCACTTAGTCAAAGGAATGCGTGTCGGACCAGGAACCCCTGCTTCCCACGGCTGTGCCACCCATGAGCCGTGTATGACAGGCATAGTGAAGAGCAGACGTCATGCTAAAGGATCTACAGGTGCAGAGTATGAAGTCTTCATTTCACTTGATCTGGCTGTTTAACCACGCTCCTATATCAGATGAGACACCGTCACCACTGAGATGCATTACCAAAAGATGAATGAGCTTAGTTGGTTATGTATGTTCATATAAACAGTAGGTTAGTGATTTGTAAGCGCTGGTTTAACTGACACCAAAACCTGTGCAGGATTTGTACCTAACCTACTACGATCACACACCAGATCCACTTGACTCTAGGCCCAAAACAGAAATCTGTCCATTTTGTGTATCACCTGTTTGTCATTCATCGATTGTAAAGGCAAAGCCTTTTTGTAGTCCAATACTTCTATTTGTCCATTTTGATTAGAAACTTGATCGAGGCGTGTTACAGCCAATAGAGCATGTCAGGTTATATTTGGACTTTGTTTCAACGTTTGAGCCAGCTATGCTTGTTTTTCTCCAGAAAACCTGTGCTGTGTTGAAAGTGCTGATGGAGTGACCTGATATCAGCTCACACGCATGTAACTTGGGGAAAGTCTTTCCCAGAGATCGCATGCTTCAGTTGAATTTAATTATATTGATAGGATACATAATAGCACGCACCGTGTGTATGCACGCATCAACATGTGCCTCAACAATCAAACGGAATATTCAGAAATCAGCAACAGGCTGTGGTAAAAAACAAAGACGTCCTCAGTGACATAAGATCGTTGTGTCTGGTTGTGTTTTACTACTTTACTGTACTACATTGAAGATACATACAGCTGAGTGCAGGAAGTTTTAAATAAGTGTTTACTGTAAGTGTCCCTGGGCGAGACACCATGTTGTCTTAGTCCAAAACCACCAGTGTAACCCTAGACATCCACTGACATTATACGTGGAAATTAAATGAAAAACAACTGACACACTCCAGAGCAAATTACATCGTTTTGAAAATGCAATTGAACGTAAAATTCACAATTACTGCAAGTATCTCAGCCCTGAACTATCTATAACTATAAAATTCTGCCAGATCTGAAAAGTCCTTTTCAATGGTAAAAGTGATATCTAAACTTTTGCTGCTGCTAAACTGCTCAGTCAACACTTTGTTGGATTCATTCACACTGATGATAAAATATTTTTTTGTTCCATTTGATCAGACTTTTAAATCACCCAGGTTAGACAGCAGCAAATCAAATGTGCCCCAGTCACAGGAACAACCAAAGCTTGCTGATTGATAGTGTAGAGATTAGACTGATGGACATTGATTGGACAACAACTTCCATATTAACTTATGCATGCTGACAAATGCAGCATCCATATTTACTTCTGCAAACACAGCATGTTATGTCAGGTCTTCTTCTGCACATCAAGGTCACTGTAGTGGTGTAGACTCTTCACACTGGAGTCTGGTGCTGGTTACAATTTAAACTATGATGATATATAAATAATATAACAGGCATGAAAATATTTTTGGCAAAATATCAGAGTTGTTCAGAACAGAGCCTTAATAAAGGATATTGTTCCTAACATTATACTAAATATAAAATGTTTCAAATAAAAAGACCCAAAACTCTTAACTTTGATATTTGCTTATGAGGATGAGACATACCTTAAACCTTTCAGTGCAGTGCAAGCCTGTGTGACGGATACTCTTAATGTTTGAGGGGAGGAGAAAGCTGGGATCTCATTCAAAACAATAGTAGTTTGTTGTTCTCCTGTCTCTCCGTCCGTCTGTCTTTCTGTATGAGTGAGGTCGAGCCGCGGGGTCAGGTGAAGCCACCCATGCTCTGCTGGAAAGAAATGATCATTTATCACCTGCTGATTCACAGGGATTAGGTTACCACAGCAAAGTGGGGAGTAGGGAGACTTGACGTGACACAGGAAGAAAAAAGGGTGAGAACAAATATGACCATTATAATTATTGCATAAACCATGCTCTACTGTATTAGAAAGTATGGGTCCGGATTTGGTATTTACCTAATCTAAGGCGAGTTCAACTCTGTAACGATCTGCTGCCACCACATAAATATGTGGTCATATTTTTCCAGAATCTGTTGTCTTACAGTAAATGTCAGTTCCGTAGAACCACAATTAGAGTCTAAATTTCCATTTTACCTAGATGTATGTCTTTGTATTTCAACACACTTGACGTAACAAGTGCTTTTGCGCGGAAGAGCTCACGGGCAACAACACATCTTCTTTATATAAATACAGCCACTGAGGGAAAGGTCAGGATGGAAATAGTGTGAGAGTGAGGCCAGTGTGTCTGTTTAGCAGCGGAGAGAGGAGCTGCTAATTGGTAGCAGGTAACATCTGGTTTAGAGGAAATAAGAATTAAACATTAAGCCCTTGGACTCATGTCTACCGAGTGTTTCATTTTCCCTCTGTGTGTTTGTGCACGTGTTTGGACGTTTGTTTGTCACACAAACACAAACACATTAGATCATTTTTATTGTCATTACAGGAAAAAAACTAAAGGAATTAGTCCTGAGCGGACAAAGAGCAGAAATGTAAACTCAAGGTATGCATCTATCTTATGTGACATTGTGTGTGTGTGTGTGTGTGTGTGTGTGTGTGTCAAGCCATCCTCAGGAGTCCTTCATTGACAGTAACCAAATCCCTGTGGATGCGTCTGGCTCACAGACAGATCAGTGAAGGCTGCCTGTCAGGTGCAGTGACCCCGGCCTCCTGGGCTCTTTACCTGTGCATCCACCATGGAGACTGGAGGTCAATGACAGGGGTGGGTGATTGGAGACTTTCAGTAATGGCTGTAGAAGAATTGTTGGTGAAGATGAAAGAATGTTTCACAAGGTGGGCAAAAACAGTGGTGAGCGCCGACGCAAAACTCTAGCTTTGATATTTGAATTTAGAAAAGCTCTCAGGACTCTGCTTTTTCATGAACACCAGCAAAGTAGTTGTTGTCTGTGAATGTACTGTATATTTGTTGAGCCACAGTTAGGATAGAGACATATGTCACACAGTAGAGAAGAGTAGTATGTTCTCCACTGTCTAAGGGACCAGGAGTAGATCTTTCCTTACAACACACAGTTGTTCACACCATTCACTGTCCAACAGGATAGAATATAAAACATTATACTACTGTTATATATTATTTATATACCTAAAATGACCACGTTAAACATTCTTTACTTCCTCCTTAAAAGGCCTCACAAAAATTGTTTTTTCTTCTGTAGCAATGTAGGTAAGTGGGTGTGGGTTAGTGTGCAACTGTGTGTGTGTGTGTGTGCGTTTGTGTAGGGGTCGAGGGTAAAGTGACAACTCCTGGGTTTGTCATAGATGTGAGTACACATATAAGTGTGTTGCCCTCCACTGCAAAAGTCAGCAGACATTACAGTGTATTTAGACATTTTCTAATCAGTCCAATCCTCTAAATGGGCAGATCCTGTTTCGACATTTTTGTCCAAAACCCTTTCCCTGATGGTTCTCTCTCTCTCCTCACTTCCTCTCTTTTCCTTGCCCTCCCTCCTTCTGTTTTGTAATGGGATCCCTGCATCGTTATGAGTTATAGAAAACAGTCGTAGTGGCTTCTCAGCTATGTGACTGTTTATGTCCTCTGTACACCACAGTGGAATCATGTGATTGGTATAAAATTCTCTGGACAGTAGACCTGGCTACACTTCCACATGTGCTCTGGTTGGAGTGAACAGTCAGGCTGGTGTGGATCAGTATTGTTATACATTTGGATAGAAATGTCAGTCACTGGTGAAAATGTCCCATCTTTACTTGACCTCTCAGAAAACGTCTTTAATGCTTTCTGAGTTTTTCATTATTTTTGCCCTACCTATAATCCTGCCAGAACTAAATCATACCTCCACTGTGAAAAATCACAAGATTTCCCTCCACTGTGTTTGAGAGTCCATCAAAAGAAAAAAAAAAAAAAAAAAAAAACAGGGAACGGGGAAATCCTCCCTTGGCCCAGCTCGGCCCAGACCAAGTCTTAAATTCCACCGGAGCAGAGTATTTGGTTACCAGTGTGTAGCCGGGGGAAGTAAATACCAGCTTCATTGCAGCTCATCCATTTGGTTTATGTCTTATTAAATTATGACAAAGTCATGGTCATTACAGGTATGTCTGACATTACTTCACTACCCAAGTTTATGTTTTCTCATTCTGGGATCTGAGGTGGGGGGTTATTTTGCCCTCGGAGCAGCGTGAAGCAGGGTCAATAAGCTGACAGAGTATGTCTGAATCTTGAGCTCAGGTAAAGCATTGGAGGGTTTTGCTTTAGTTCCTGTTTAGGAAACGATTTGACATCTGGATGGTGAAAGTAAAAACAAACACGTACCTTCATGTGTTTAGATAGTGTCACTTCCTCTTCATGGCAAAGATTCAAAGTAGTGGTAGATAGAAGGCTGCCAGTCCCTCATTGGACGTGTCTTTAACCATCTCTCCTGGTAGACCGAGGTTTAATCCTGACAGTATACAGGTGCTGGTGATGCTTATCACATGTGTTAAAGTAAACTGTGCAGCTGAGAGTGAGGAAATCAGGGCAACATCTCACATCTGCATCGTGTTTTCCCTTTTTTTTTCCCCCACAATCTTTTAAAATATTTAATGACCCTGAACCTCGTTTTCCGAGGATCTGTAGGTTTTGTCAAAAGTCTAGAGATAATGAGCCATGTTAGTTGATAGAAATCGATTTATGGGGGAAATCCTCAAAAATGTACAAGCAACAGGAAGCATTGGTTTGAGCACAGTTTTTGAATTATTGCATTGTGTGTGCATAAACTTTGACGTTCTTTGATATCTGGTCCAGTTGCACAATCACTGCCTTACAGTCTGTACCCATTAGGCAGTAACATATATCATGCACTTACCCAAACATATCGTATCATGTATGATACAGTGTGCACATTTGGTTAAGGGACGTGTACACCAAATTAAACAAGAAATCATGGGCATAAAGAGTGGAAAGGTCATCCTGCATCCACATGTATGTAGGGACTGAGCTTGATGTATCAATGTTGTAATTAAAGCTACATTTCATGTCTCTGAGGCTTTCCCAATAATATTTATACTCCTGCTGCTGCAGTTCAAGAGAATTCCCCCCCGTGTCTGATACAGCTGGGAGGAGAATTCAAATAAACATCCACTCAGAGGTAACAGGTTTAAGATGTCGCAGCCAGACAGTCATCCATCTCTAGGTTCAGGTCTCTGTCACCTGTAGAAGCCAACGAGCAAGTGTGTGTGTGTACATCAGGAACATGGCTGCCCTCGACATCTCCCGAAAGATCAAACATAGTAATAATTAAGCCCCAGTAAATAATGGAGAGATGAAACAATAAACAGTGAACAGCTCAGCGACAGATGTAGCAGCCGAACATCAGGCCTCAGCGTTTGATGTCTGATATTACCCACCGGCTGTCAACAGTATATTTGAGACTTAGACAGTGCACTGAATACAAGCTGTAGATGTGCTGCAGCTACTGAAGCCTGCAGTTAAGTGGGT
Source organism: Cynoglossus semilaevis (assembly GCF_000523025.1). Taxonomy (NCBI): domain Eukaryota; kingdom Metazoa; phylum Chordata; class Actinopteri; order Pleuronectiformes; family Cynoglossidae; genus Cynoglossus; species Cynoglossus semilaevis. Next base: position 11,600,915 of record NC_024319.1, on the reverse strand, counting down.
GTCACTTCATGCCCTTGATTCCACACTCTTTTACATGTGGTCTCCAACTGTACTTCCTGCTCTGTGTACAGGAGTCTGTTAAAAAACTACCGGGTGCAGTACTGCTCTGATCCACAGTGTTACATATGTCCCATGTGCCATGCTCCAGAATAAAAATTAAAACTGTGTTACATTGGTTTTTTGGGATGATTGGATAATGAGTGTTGCATTTGTTTGTGCTCAGTACCCAGAGGAGACTAATTTAGTATTTATAAAAAAGTCAGTTGCTTTTTGTTCTTCTACAAAATACAGGTAATTCCAAAAAGAAATAATTAATTATTTTATATATATATACTTTATAGTTTAATTATAGTATATGAATGAATGGGCAGTGCTAATGCTACAGATGTAGTGTGTTTTCCATCAACTGCATAATGATTACCTCATAAATAAACATCACTTCCAACACAGAAAGATGTATTTTACTCCTGACGGGTCTGATAGGTGCAAATAGAATAATAAAGATATCAGATTGTCTGCCAAGTGTCGGCTTTGGCCCAAAAACGGATGAAGTAAGTTTATATCCCACATGTTTTTACAGCAATGAAATCAAGGAGAAAACATCTGCACGGTTAGTGCACGCAATAATTCTTCACTAATGATGAAAGAAACTACTATGTATCATGTTTAAATTCCTAAAAAGGCTAAAGGAGAGCTAAGTGACACATACAGGTAAAGCTAGTCAAATCCTGAATATTTGTATGTTTTATATCATTTTGGCCTGTTATCATCTACTGTTAACTATATTGTGAAGAGATTCAGCAGTCAATAGAAAAGATTTTGTTTGACCTTTGTGACCTTATATGGTATTGCATATTTAACAGCTGCGTTTCAGTGATTGTCACACACGTAAGGGCTTTTTGAATTCTATGGACCTGAGCTGTTTGAAATGGACTCAAAGACAATAAATGTTTGTGTTGTTGGCGATGTTGTTTGAAATATAGCTTTTTTGGGGACAACAGGCGTCAGATTCTTTGTGGCAAAGATATATATATATATATATATATATATATAAACACCCTCTTTGTTGTTACCCTCTGTGGTGTTATGGGAAATCTGTGTCCTGTAATTGTACCGTTGACACCCAGGAGTCATGAGAGATTTTCAGAGATGTAGGCTTTTATCACAATGATGTCTTTTTTCCCAGGGAACCAATCAATCATTTTAGGTAGGTGAGTTACAGGGCTTATTCTGCATAATTACATAAACAAAGAGGGCATTTGTATAAATAAGCTGCAAAAAGTTTAAAATGTGGAACTGCTGGCATATTATTAAGAGTTAAATTAATCACAGGTGCCATTAAGTATTGAGCATCTCAAGCAGAAACAGGCAAAGAATACACTTGTTAAACTGTAGCAATTAGTTTCTTTAACTTCAAACATTTTTTTAGTGTTGCAGATTCATATTTAAAGTAGTTAATTTTAAGCCAAAGGTTTTAAGTTATACGGTTCTGTTAATTAAAAAAAAAAATCGTTTTTAAATTTTCCCGATCCTTGAATATCTTGTGAAGGGTTTGTATGGGGAGACACACAACATATGGAAGATGGAAGCCTAAATCTCAGTAAACTATTGACATTCTTTCACCGGTGACTGATGAGTCCATTTGTGATGAGACGGAGAAAAAACAACAAACCCCAAAAACTGATCAAGAATTCTGCAGAACCCGGTCTGTGTTGTACGGCTAAATGTACGTGTGTGTTTGAGGGCGAGAGGTATCAATAATTCCCATCAATCATCCACATCCTGCCTCAGTCAGCAGCTGGTATGTAGGAGAGCTGTGAGAATAATTAATCACAATTAATCACACACACACACACCCACACACACACACACCCACACACACACACACCCACACACACACACACCCACACACACACACACCCACACACACACATGCGCACACACTACATCATTGCTGTCAACAGCTGCCGTGCAGACCTTGCAAGTACCCAAATAACATCATTATCACAGGTATTCTTCAACAATGTGCCCCCTCTCAGTCCCTCTGGCCTTTTGCTCCACAAGAAACCGAAAGGAATATGACTGCCCTCTCTGTCTGATCCTTCCTTTAAACCCCCTCCCCATTTTCACACTACTGAGTTGGCCTTTGACCCCTGGTGACGTGTCCGAGAGAAGTCGGGGCCAGTGCCTGTCAGTGGACGGTGGTTCAGAGTTAAGAGAGTTCTGGGTAATGAGTGAGGTGCGTGTGTGTGCAAGTGTGTGTTTATGGGACGAGTGCATGTGTGCATGTGTGTGTGCGTACACTGTATGTGACATCGTGTGTTTTTGTGTGAGGGAGATTCGGCTCATTTAAGGGTGAAAGTGTGTGACCTGCTCGTTCATCACAGTGACAAAGTGTAAAAGTCATTCAAACATAGAATATGATATTGTGTCATAAATCACAGAGTCTGTCTGCTCTGACAGAACATGTGCAAGAACACTTAGGTTTACAGAAAAAAAGCCATATATCCATTGTTTCATTTCTAGGTTTTATTTTGTTTAAACTTTTCCCACCTGTGGAGGAGATTTCTCCAAGTACATGGAGATCAGGGATTTTGATCAATCTGAACTCTATGATTTTACATTAGGTATAAGTAAGAATGTGAATCATGGCTTTCCATACTTTCTGCTATGGATTGTCAAACTGTTCTGTGTATCTGCCCTCCACAGTTTGAACTGGCTTCAGTGAAGACAAATTAATGAATAAATGAGTACTTTATTTGATAATGTATTGTTTACATACAGAGACTTAGTCTTTTTACTCATATCATTGAAAATGACTAAAATTATCAATGCACAAATTTGCATTCTTACCAGTTAAGCCAGTAACAGGTTAAAACCGTCAAACATGTATAAAGCTTAAAATAAAATCTAAATACTACGCACATAATCCTTGAATTACTAGTATATCACAGCTAAAAACATATGTGGAAGCCTTGTGGGTTTAAATATTACAACAATATGGGTTTTCTTTTTTGACCATGAAGCCGAGCCCACGTTAGACCCGCACAGAACTTTTTGGCTGGGATATAACTACTGTAGGTTGACGTTATTCTCAGTGAATTCAGGTTTTACTCCAACTGATACTTCCATGACCGACAAGTCAGTAACCCTGAGTGGTACACAAACAAACAGCCGTCGACATAAAATGCACATCACAACGTCAACAACCTCTACTTGACTTCCAGACACATACAGACCAAAGCTGGTCACCTGACTAATCTGACGGAAGGACATGTGGAGGATGTGACAGGTCAAAAAGATTAACCAAGCTCTGCGATGGTGAAGTGTCCGTCAGTGAGTGGTGTCTCAGTGGGAAAACGGTGACAACCAGGGCTGATGGAAAAAGTCAGAGAAAAGAAACAGGTAGAAAAAGTGGGTCAAAGGTAGTGAAAAGAAAAAGTGCGAAACGACCAGGAATAGTTAAACCAGGTGCTTAATAACAATATCATAGACGAAAGAGCAGAAAGTCAAGACTGAAATACATGACTTATAGCTGATCAACATGGATTTATTTCTTCAAGCTTCTCTGTGATGAAACCCCTCTAGCAGTCAGACTAAAGTGGTCTGATCTCTCCTGACTGTTGGCCAGACAGCCTGGTACTTGAGCCAAGTCCTGCAAGGTCAAGAGTGCCAGTCTGATAGAGCTGCCCTCACTCTGCCACTTACAGCCGCCAGTAGATAGAGAGTGTGAGGCGCTCAGCTCATCTTTTAAATTAGATTCAGACGACACAGGACATACAAGGATTTTTCAAACAAGGTCACAGTCCTACCAACTCTGTGTACAGAAAACTCATCAACTTTTAAAATGAAACCAAAATGTAATTTGAGTTCTAATTTCCATTTACATATTTGTATGTATTTTCTGTTGCCCCAGTTTTTTATATTGACGAAACTGATTAATGTTTCACTTTCTATTTTTTTTTTTGGTATTTGGTATGGTATTTTTTTTATATAATACCATACATGTACATAATATATAAACTACTTCACCAAGCTTCTGATTCCATACTGCAGTCCTCTGTCACATGACAAACCACTTGTTGGTACTGGATCACTACACAGTTCTACTTTATAGCAGTAGCAAGTGCTGATGTCACCATGACTCGAGTCTTCCCCCGATCGTTCTCCCTCTTTCAGCCCTTTTTCACACAGTCATAGTTCATCATCAAACACAACAGGACTGAAGGTTAAAGGCACCGACATTGAGAGTTTAAGTGAGAACTACATCCTGTAAAGTGGTATCAAGTGGCTGTTCCTCCATCAGTCTGTGTGGAGCTGAGACGCGGAGGTGTTGACCTGACTCAGATGATGAATAGTACTACATTTAATGACCCACTGCCTGTTCGTGTTGAGGAATAACTCTGTCACTGCTCACTGAGGCACTCCTCTGGGTTTTCCTAGGATTTGTGTTAATAACACAAAAGAGAAACTGCATGAAACCTTGGACTTCATTGGTTGTGCCCTTTGGTCCTTAACTTTCAAGTCATAAACTTGACTATTGATGTGACTTACATGTGCAGACCTTTGAAGTCATTTTATCCATCGATTTTATTTCTCCTGTTTTTCCATCTGCATCTGTTTTTAAATTGATCTTACAACATCATTTTCAGAGTAAGCTGGGCGTGCATTTGTATATTATATATAAATATATACCTAAGACTAAACACATTAATACAGTAATATTAATATTTCTATTTCTGGGAAATGTGTTTAACTGTTATAAATAATATTAAACCCACACATAAATAAAGTATTTGATCCGTTTCAAACATGCCCCTGTTTCAGACATGCCCCCAGCCCCTGTCCGAAGTGGAACTTGACCCTTCATTGCTTTTGCTTTACCAGCTGGTAATGTCAGGGAGGGCAAAGGTCAAAGCTATAGGAAGGAATCTGGTCATCAGTTGTAAAGTCACAGGGGAAAATGACCTCTGGGAATTTTTAGTTAAACACAAGAAAGCTCTTTTTTTAACCACTCTGTGAAAAAAAAATCTCTATACATTTTTCTATGCTCCTTGTTATTTTATTTTATTTTATTATATTTTTCATTTCTCCACCTTTTTCTTATCCCTTTATTATATTTTTCATTTCTCCACCTTCTCCATATCCTTCTCCTCTTCCCCACCTTTTCTCCTCGCTAACCCCTATTTCTGGGTGTTGTGAATCTGAGGGAGCCATAAAAAGGAAAAGGCAGGGCTCTCAGTCATAACAGCACTGCATCCCCTGTGAAATCCTAGATGGCCATTAAGCTAATGGGGCTCTCCGGCTCAGCCGGTGGTATAACCTAATCCATAAGCTGTGCTGCTCCAGAACCAGGCGTATCGGGGCCCCATGTTCTCCTTTGTTGATGTAAACATGGCACAATGACTTAGTCATCAACAAACTTTCATGGGGCAACTGCCACAAAAATAAAATTAAACAGCTATTAATAGATTTAGGGATCTACCTTAAAAAAACCTCAAGACAGACGGAGCACCGCTCCTAATAATTATATCATCATCATTTTTATTTGTGTAAAAACATGTGTATGAACACACGTGTCTATATATAAACTAAAAATATAGAAACTAAAAGTCTGGAAGTAACAAAAATCCGATTTACATTTAAAGATCAGTCTGTGTTTATGGTTCCACATATCAAAATTCATATTATTTATTTTATTTCTTTATGAATTTGAAACTTTATTACTGGCATCAATCAATTTAACTTTAACCCATTACCAATGTGAAAAGTTGTTGTAACTTCAGCAACTCAACAGCAACCGTTAAACACGGTGACTTATGACTGCGGGCTGTTCAAGTCTGTCTTCTTTCATTTGTCCAAATTCAGCCAAACCTAAGCTTTTATAGTCCAAATAATTTATGGTGCTGTGTTTTCCTGTTCACCAGGCCGACCCCACTTCAGGTAGTAGGAGTCGGTTGACTCACTCTCCCTCCGGACCCTCCACTCTCTCTCAGTTTGTTTTAACAGGGGGAGAAGGGGTGATGCCATTCTTAATTACAGGGGAAGTGCTTTTTTATAGGGCTCTCTGGCAGAGCACACAACTTATACACAACGTGGGTGTGAACTAATGAAATCAAAACGGGGGAAAGTTCCCTGCTGAAGAATTCAAAATAAAGCGCCCCCTATGGACTTCAGTTCTCAAACAGGCAAAAAAGGACATGAATTGATTTTTGTCCTCTCAGGTTAAGCCTAACATCAGTGCAGTTTATAGAGACCTTAATTGGTGGAAAGGCCAAAATGTGTGAATGACGAATATTTTGTGGACTTATAATAGGTAAAAAAAAACAAAAAAAACCCAAAACTGACATGATTAAGAATGCAAGGACAATCAGTGACATCTTCCCTGAAAGGATTTTTGTTTTCCTGCATCTTATATACGAGCAAACAGTTCTCTTCCTCCTCCTTACCTTTAACAATGACAGAAAGGAAGAATATGGATTCCGTTGGTTCTCAGGGCCGGGGTGTAAATTCCAGAGGGTTCTGGATTGACGTGGAGGTTGGGCTCCGCCCGCTCCCACCCCTTGTGGCCCTTAGGGGTCTGGGAGGTAATGAAGACTCAGCAGCAGGGGTTCATCTGCAATAGTGTGTGTTTGTGTTTGTGTGTGTGCATATGTGTGTTTTTAAGGGGTTTAGACATGAGGGAGAGGATTCCTAGGCCTGCTCTCCTCGTCACCTCTAGAGACCACAGGTCTAATTACACAGCAGGTCAAATGCACCCCCTCCTCCCACACACACACACTAACACAGAAAAGGAGAGCCATAAAATCACATTAACACTAATACTGTTCAAACCTGTGTGCTCCTCTCCGAGGGTGGGCTTTTCTTTGTCGATTAGCAGCAGAGCAGAACCCGCAGCTTAACTGTATTTAATTACTCCTCGCTCAACTGTCTACTGGCACTCAGCTGTGGACATATGGTTGTTGGTTGGCTTGTTTTTTTTTTCAGTGATAATGATGAAACTTGAGACAAACCCAGGTCTGGATATTTTTAGGCACTTTTTGTGCAGTCGTGCAGACAATGTTGTACTGTCGTTTATGCCCAAGAAACAACAAAACAGCAGGGACGTTTGTGTCTCATGTTTAGTAAAATTAAATAAATGGCTAATAATAATAATAATAATAATAATAATAATTGTTAAGTTCAGCAACACAGTTTCCCTTTAGAATGCCATAAATGCCTTATTAAAATGTAATTAAAAGAGTTAAGTAACATTTTTCATAAAAATATATATATTATTTTATTATTTATATTATATATTATTTTTATATTTTTTTACTCAACCTAAACTACAATTGAAACATTTTAGTTGGGAATCGAAAATTGGCTGTTTAAGCTAACACTAGGGGGCACTTTATCTAAAATCATTGCATAATCATCTGTAATAACTTCGGGATAAAAGGTGTATATGGAGTATAGAAAGGCTAAATAAGGCCAAGAACTGGGAAGTTGTCCTCATGTGTGGTGAGGCTGCTCCATGAGAACAGGATGAAGGCAAGTCAAAGGGAGGAAGCCGTGGATCTGTGGTCGTGACCACCATGGCAACTCATTTATTCCTCACAGTTTAAAGCCTTTGGAGGAAATGCAGGTCTGCTTTCATGTTGTCATGCACGAACATGTCTCATAATGAAATCAAACTGAGTGTTTATAAACATGTGTGATCATTATTGTGCGTCTGAGTATCAACCAGTTCCAGTACCAAAATGTTATCTATCTATAAAATGTGTTTGTTTGTTTGTGGCCTTTCCCTGGGGCAGAGCCACAGACATCGAACGATTGTGTCTCTGTTGGAGTGTGAGCTGTGCACTTGAGGAAGACTGTGTGTTGGGACTGTACTATATCTACTGTCTGTGTGGCCGTCACGCCTACAAAGGCACAGGCCCCGCACTTAAATTCCCTGCAACAATCAGACCTGATTCTGGGATTCTGGACCTGACTTTGATTTTCCAGGAGGACACGGCTGGTCTTGATTTAACCTTTTAACTTTTTTTCATCAAGTATGAATGGTACATGACTTGAGGTTTGCTTCCTGCAACTACAAAGCACGAGGAGGTCCATGTCAAATCAGGTAGTGCCTGTAACTTGTCCTTTGTTTCCGTTTTGATAGTTTTGCAGCTTGTCCTAACGCACTTCAAATATACTGTGGAACAGACTGAGGTCACTGACCATAAGTTACTATATGTTTAACATTTTAATTTTATTCAGTGACAGTCATGGTTTAAACTTGAGAGTACAAGTGACATTTTGAATGGTTTAATCTTGAATCAATATATATTAAGACAAAACTGACACAAAATAGAAATAATGTGTTCATTTGGAATGAAGCCTGAAAAGTAGAAAATAAATTTACCACATCATTCAAAACACTGCATACCAAGATGAATGACACGTAGACAGAGAAAATACTGAAAGCCACCTGCATGTACTAGAACAACAAATACACATTCATTTAAAACTACTTACCATAACCCACTTAATTAGATCTATTAATTTTAATGGAAAATCCAAAGTGACTGATTTTAAAGGATAAAATTGAGGTGAAATGGACGATGGCGAGACGTGAAAAGTTAGAGGTCGATGAACTTTGCTCTCAGTTAAACCTTGGAAACTGCCTGTAATGGTCTTCACGTGTTAGATAAGATGTAAACACTCTGGTCACTTAACTCACTTCCCCAGTTTCAAGTCCATTTCAGTTCATTCACCAAATCCATTGAAATGAATTTCTCTCCTTTATCCTAAGGTTATTAAATCCACGTGCCAAAGACAAAAATGTCTGCCCAGACTGGTACAAACAAAAAGAACAAATTAGCATCTTTGATGTAGTATTGGCCGTTAGCTAATACTGATGCCTGTATTTAAAGGTACCACAGATGTGGAGGCTTGTAGTGGACTTTGTGTTCGTAATGTTCGACTTCAGAAATGTAGCTTAAAGCACATTCCATAGTGGTTCAGTAGTGTAGTGGTTAGCACACCTGCAAGCCGAGAGTCCTGGGTTCAATTCCCACTTATCTCTAGTGGTGCCTGCCGTGTGGCACGCTGTGAATTGCAACCATGTACTCAACAGCGCCTCCCAGTGCAGTTTGTGTCAGTTGCAAAGACTCACACTAAATTCCCACATTTTGGGACAATGACGGGACTCAATCATTATTATTTTTCTGTATTAATGCTAATCTCTCTGTGTTTGGATCAGGCGTCCTTTTTTGCAAAGCTGATCCCACATCTGCTTGTCAGTCTACGTTGAAAGTCAAATCTAGAGGAAGTCACATCAAATGAAAGTCTTCGTGACAGGCTGATCTAATGAGTTTTAGATGAAAGAGTTTGACTTGGTCAAACACTTGCTCAGTGGGAAAGGGCATTTTTGCTTCATATCACTCCATCTTTCCTTGACTGTCAGTTAAGGGGAATGAGAACCTGAGGCCCCAGTTTGACGTCATCCAGGACAGCAGAAAGACATTTTCCTTTCTACTCAGGTATTTGTTGTTCTTTCAACATTTTTGGACAACAGGTACCAGGTGTCTAAAAAAGCATCTGTTTCCTTTGGAGTATATGGAGTAAAGCTTATCTTTTTTTCTGAAAAGCTGACACTAATGCGTTTATCTGAGACTTATACACTGACTGTCCACATACGCTCCCGCAGACCAGATGAGAACGTGTGTGTAAGACCCTGACACAAAAACTCTGAAGAGACAGATGTGCAGTTGCTGATGCCCTCAGCCGAAAATAACATTATTTCTTCATTATTTAAAAAAAATGAATATATCAATGCAACTTTGTTCATGGATACCTTAAGAAATCTATAAATGAATGTAAAAATTCTTTGTAGGAAGAGCAGAACATGCAGTTCATGATAGCAACGTTAAGTTTTCACCACCAAAACGGGACGAACAGGCAGGATATAATCTAGGTGCAGGTCATAAATGTAGCATTAATAGATGGAGAATGAAGGAATTTAATGGGAGGCTGCTGCTGGCAAACAGCCTTTGAAAGGTGAAGCCGTCAGCTCTCTTCTCTGTGACCGTGTGAGCCATTGATGACAGGGCCGAGATGCCATCTGCTGATAGGAGCTGCTCATCAGCACCCTTATTTCAAGGGCCGCAGATGAGGGAGGGCAGGGTCCTCACACATGTATGGGTCTGTTTAACCCTGAGTTTACAGGAGTTTTTCCGAAAAGCAGGGATCAATCCATATGAGTGAAACTGCCCAGTTCAGAGATTTATCAGAGTCTAGTGACGTAGTGTGGTATCATAAAACAATAGTTACCACATTGGTTCTAAGAAAATCTAAGTCTGAGCAGACCTGGAACCAGTGTGTGTTCAGTTCCCCCCTTTTTTTTTTCAAATGAACAATAGAAGTATCTAGTTTCGAGAGAATATGTTTTTATATAAATATAAAAACCTGGTAAAGTTCATCAAATGACTACCCTTACGTATAATGTGCTTAAATACAGTTTTCAAGTCTTGTCTAAGAGTAAAGTGTGTTCGGTGATTGAAATGTTTATCTCTAGTGGACATTACAGACTTCTGGAACTCAGTCTAAGGCTAGCTGTGAGCTGATCAACAGAGAAAAACAGAGAAAACACAGGCAGAAGGCAGTGATTCTGAAGATAAATTATTTAGAATGTTGGTGCCTTAAAGGCATGACTAATGAAATCAACTACTGTTTTTCAATGATTTCATGTTTTACCTCTTTGACAACACCCTGATAATCTACTTACATGACATTAACATCACACAAGAAGCGAGTTCTGTTTTGTAAATTTCCATATGTTACCACAAAATCAGCCGAAGTGAATTAGGTTTTTTAAATTTGTCCATTAATCTTGAATTGGTGACAAACCCAAAACACATCAACTCTCCTGTCCAATTCTTTGGTTCTTGACAGCTCATTAATACACCACCTCACTCTCACCCGTCTTGTGGAGGGGGCTCCAAGCCTGTAAATAAACCCAAGGGATGGAGAACAGAGTCAATAAATAACAGCAGGATGACAGATACTGGGGTTGAGGTTGAACTTATGGCAAAACACACGGAAAGGCTTCAGTAAAACTGCAGTAATGATCTGATGAAGTACTTTAGCTTATTTTTACCCTCTATTTTCTATGGCTCTTACACATTGTTGACATTTTGACTTTTTTTTTCCCACATTGAGAATTGTATTTTGTAATTCAGAGAACAATTTTTGAAAAGAGATTTTTTAATCACTGAACAAAAAAGCATCGTTCATGTAGCATTTTCGTGAGTGCTTTTCTGTTCAAAGGTTATTTTCTAACAGCGAGGCAATAAAATGGTCATCATTGAATTCGGAAAACACTCAAAGACAAATATTTATTTTTAAACTCAACAATCTCATTATTAAAAATGAGAGCTAATTGATCCCATCCTTGCAAGGTGCTAACAGGAAACATTGTAGTTTACTGCTGCTAAAAACAAAGCGTGTCTTAATTGAATCCAGTGGACTCCAAGTTGCCAGCTTGCTTTGCAGCAAAAGCAGATGCACGGCTTTGTTTAGTTTGGCACCAGCGTTGACCTCTACTCACAGCCAAATGTGTTCTGCCTTGGAGTCAACAATCACGGAACCCGGCTTTAACGTTCGATGACATAGATGTATTTTACACAGAGGCACATGTTCATACACAAACATACATGCACGCAAGAGAAATAAGTGAAAACACTCTCTCTCTCTCTCTCTGCTTGCCCTGCATTTCTGAACAGTGTATGGTATTTTGTGCTGAGAACCTGATTGTGGCATGAGACCAGTTTATAAGGATATAAAAGGTTGATTTGAAGGTTGCCAGACTTCATGTCCTCATTGGTCTTCTGTGGGTTTGCTGGGCCACAGTGAATTTTTTTTGTGGACACGTATAGTATGATTACCATCTGCACTGTTACTACATATATGTATGCGAGAACATTTTTTAGCATATTCGTGCAGCTATGTAACTCGTCAAACAACTGCTGCAAAGAATTAACGTTATGGTTGACATTTCATAACTCTTAAAAAAAGGTAGAAGATAAAAAGGATGCTGGTTGTTCTGACAAAACATGTACACTGACAATTCTAAACCGGTCTGTTCATTTATTCATTTAGTTGCCGCTTGATTTTACATGTCTTCACTCACCACTCTGATTGTTTCTATGTTAACAAAGCAAAAATGCAATGATTTCTTTTCGCTCTGTTTCTAGACAAACAACAGCAGCTACCGCCTTTCACCACTGCTGTGGGCCACAAGTTTATTATTAACCTTGATTAAAACAGAAAAATCCCATTGAGATTAAGTTCCTCCTTTTTAAAGGAGACCTGGCCTACATATGTATAAGCAAATACAGATTAAATGTGCTTAATGAAATCAATTCTGTAAGTTTCCAGTCATTCTGCATTATATTCCATGCAGAAGGAGCAGACCAGAGGTAAGCCTTTTAACTCAATTCAGCACAGACGTATTAAACAGAACGTAGCAACGAATACTCTCGAACAAAGCAAGTGATGACGAGTTTAAGGAAAGCAGTAGACCTGCTTTGATATTATATACAGTATGTTATATATAAATATATATTAAAGAATACCACAAACTTAAACTTTCCATCCACCCTGAGTACTGTAATGAACCTCAGAGAAGCATGGTAACCGTGCCAATCAAATAACTGTAACATTTAGATAAAAAACACAACCTAGACACAACCTATTTTCAAAAGCCAAGAAAACAAAACCAAAAAAAAAAAAAACCATGATAAATGCTTCAGTGAAAATATAAAACATTTTGATTACACTCGATATCATAAACCTCACCCCAACTGTGCTCTGTAACAACAATGTGTTATCCATAACAGTCGGCCTCCAAGTCTCATATACGCTCTGTCTGTGCGTTGTGAGCCCATATTTTGGAACATCGAAATGTTCTCGGGAGATCCATGTTTTCATCACTGACATTTCCCCACATCACTGCAGTTTGACACAACATGGCAACAGCAGCAGGAGTAACCAATGGTCTGCCAGTTGTGGCAACAGCCCAGTGGATCCTCAGTTTATGTTCTCAGGTGCTCCTTTGGCAATCAGAGACATGTTCTCCCGTTCCCATGATCTCTTGCCTGCAGTTTTTTTAGAATCATCTACACAATGTGTGTCCTTCTTCTCCCCTGTGTTCACCTGCGCTCCAGTCCGATGGTTCATTCATAGCAAGTGAAACCTCACCTCTGTTTTTAATTTATGCAGGTGGAAAATGATACCTCTAAAAACCTTCAGACAGCTGTTTTCAACTGGGTCTGAGTTGGGAAATGGCTTCCCACAAAACTGGCATGGATGGCTGCTGTATGGTCAGTAAAAACAAGCGCTCAGTAATTAACCTTGTCATGTGAGTAAAAAGACAAAATAAACAGGTTAGGGCTTTGTTTGATAAACAAAAATCTTTGCGGTGGTTAAAATGCTAAGTCCTTAACTATTGCAAGGTAAAAATCCCTTAGTGTGCTGCAAGAGGGTTGCTTTCTTCAAACACTTTGCACAAACATGACTAATGCTTGTTTAAATGGAAGGCAACCAAAAACATCACTTCTAGTAATGCTGTAGGTGTAGATGTGATTTCCAAGTGCTGACAAAGCGCACATAGTACAACACACTCGCACACAGAGGGCCAGCACAGGGTCAAATGAAGCGCTGCACTAACAGCTAATGCCTGGACCTGGCTGTCTGTCCAGCTGTTTGATGGATGAACAACACAGATACTTTCAACAGAGGTGAGAACATAGACCAACTGAGACTGAGGGGTTTTTATATGGCTCTTACTGCAACTCAGAGTCATAGTAGGTGTGGATTTCTGTAGTAAATAAATCAAATGAATTTCACACTGAGGAAATAAATACCATAGTGTTTTCATTTTATTGTCAGTGTGAAAGATGTTTTACCTTAAATAATGACGGCGCTGAATTGGCGCTGTAAAATCTGTAGGTTCAGCATTTTTGTAAAGGACACGCTACCTTTTAAAGACAAAAAATTTCTTATAGAAAATCAGTCCACAGTATCGAAATAAAAATATTGAAATCCAATCCTTTTATTATCTTTTAGTTGGAAATAATTTTGTAAGTTTTTCTGATTTGAAGTTTACAGAAGGTGTACAGACCCACATGAGCTGAAGAGGGAGCTATAAGTTACAAGTTGAAATTCCTGAATATTTTTCCTTCCAAATATTCCAAACTATTAGAACCACTGACATTTGGCTTCACCTTGACTAATACCCTTCATTATGTCTTATTGTTTTGTTGTCAAAAATGGTTGTTTCAACCATCTTATGTGATTGAAGATGTGGTTGGTGTTAAACCTAGGGTTATTGTGAATCTGGTCTGGAATCTAAGGTAACATTAAGACTATGATTTTTGTGCTTAATTTTGTGCTAACATTAAGACTATGATTTTTGTGCTTGCATTAATTTTGCTATCTAAGTGTTTGCTCTAAGCATGAATCTTTTTTAAAAATATATATATATATAGTTGTGCCCCTTCCCCTCATTCTCTCTCGTTCTGCCCTACTCTACAACTTTCTCCCCCTTAAAACTATTTTTTTCAACAAGTGGTTCCCTCACTTGGCCAACATCAACATGCAATAAAGCTTGAAGATAAACATGGACCTCGGTTTACGGCAGAGTTGATTTTATCCCCAGGGAGCATCAGCCAACTCCTGTCCATCTGCCTAAACACAAACCTGCTGTTTTTTTACAGGGGAAAAAGAGAACATCAAAACAATGCTGTCAGATCAGCATTACTTTGGTTCTTCAAGAACATGATAATGCAGTACTTTGTGAGTACTACCACGGCTAGCTCTCAGTCTCAATTTGTCTGCTCTGAATAGTCACGTCTGCTTTTTGGAAATGAATCTTCTGCTGCGGCCACAAGGGCTACCCCCTTGTGGCCGCAGCAGAAGATTCATGAATGAGGGTGAAAAGAAAAAAGGACAGAAAGACCTATGAATATAAAAAACAGAAAATAATTCAAACATAATCACAACCATTGCTATCTGTCTTTCAGCGTCATTGACTTTGCAACAATGAGAGAAAGAAAAATCCTCATGTTGGACTGGGGTTCAGTCAGTGCATGAACAGCAGGTGTTCCCTGTCATCCTGAACAGTGGAAAATTGTTTTAGTCATAGATATACAATGTTCATAAAATAAAAGCATGGTTTGAAAAGAAAAACATGAGGAGAGGCTTACAAACATCTCAAACCTTGGGAGCAGATGCCAACCATGCAACACAACAATCATGTGTTTCCTGGGAAATGCAGGTGATAACCTTTATCCATTCTAACCTTGTTGGATTCCAGGAACAGAGTGTATTAGGATTGGTCTTAGTTTTTTGGTTCCTGTGTGAGGACATGTCATTAGGCACCTGCCACACACAGTTTATCAGTGAGGATCTCTGAATGTGGTTCCATTTGTAGTGTCTGTATGTTCGCACATAAACCCCTGGATTTAAACATTCATGTCATGCATCTGTTTGCATAAAAATATGCGTTAGTAAAAATATGCTCCTCATGTTTTTCCATGCCAAACACCAATCTGCAGCAGACCTGTCGCTGCTCTGTGCCAACACACAGATGTTTGGCCACTGTCCTCTGAGCAGGCAGTTCATCTGGATTCTGTAAAGATAAACAGAGAGAGAGGTTCAAAAAGGACAACAAGTCTGTGATGTCTGACGGCAGAAAAGTGATACTAATGTGTTGTATTTGCAAAGTGTGAAGCGTCCACTGGTCTCTCCTCTGAGAGTCCACGGTTATTATGATGCATTTATTATGGAGTCAAATGAAATCATATCATGATCTTTATGCAAAGCCAAAAATTAACAAATCACTTGGCTTCAAAATCTGCAAAGGAAATAGGCTGTCAAAATGAAAATGGGAAAAAATCTATACATTTTCATTGAATCATCATTGTTATATTGAAATGATGTATAAAGAAGGGAGGGGGAGCAGAGATACTGTAGACTTTCTTCAGCAGTCTAGATCTAAATTTGCATAAGAAAACTACATGACTATGAGACTCTACTTTACTGTACTCAATGTTTTTGCGTTCTATGTGCCTGTTCCCTGCTGGGGTCTCTAAACTAGCCTTACTTAACACGGAGATGCCCAATGGAACTAAGGTCTAGAGGTCAAATTAATTGACAATTGTCTGACACCAACTATGGGCTATTCTATTCTATTCTATTCTATTCTATTCTATTCTATTCACTATCAGCACATCCACAAGGGGCAGTTGTCTAGCTGTCAGAGGAATTGAACTCCCGACTTTTGTCTGACCCACAGCCATTTATCAGTATAAAATACCAAGTTGCTGACAGAGACTGAGAATTACATTACACTGTATTAACTATTTAATCTTTTCAAATGAAAATGTTCACACTTTGTTGCCCTATTGTCTGGATACAGGCGGCAGCTTTCACATCAACAGTATTATCCAAATAAAGTTACTAAGTGTAGAAAAAGATAATATCTATTTTTTTAGATCTCAATATGAGTGTGTTTGCGTGTGTGTCTAAGGGTTAAGGGGAAAAATTGCTCAAAGAGGATGAGGGCCCCTGAGAGCCTGTTTGATGAATGGATCAACATGGAGGCATCTCTGGAGATAAACGGAGATAACTGCAAACTATGTGAGAGGACAAAAGGAGAAGGGGAGCTACAGTTAAAGTCACAGGGGAGAGTCCCTCAGACATCGTAAGACAGGCAGTCAGAGCTGAAGGGCTTTGGAGGATAGAAAGTCACCTCTGTTTGTTTCACACCACATGCAACAGGATGATTTTAAAATATAAAAGTGTTTAAGTTTGAGTGTGCGTTAGTGAACAGGAGCAGCAGAGCTAATGATACTGGAAGCTCAGAGTGTTGAAGACAGTGTTCACTGACATGAATGGAGACGACCTGCACTGCAAGTAACGCTTCAGGGGACTATTATGTTAACGTACAGTTTTATATTTTTATTTACCGCCCCCATTTGAGTAACAAAAGAGGGTGCTCTGTAATGCAGCCCCTCAGGTCAGTGTCTGCCCCCAAATGTTGCCTTGTGACGTTCTCTCATCCTCGTAAAGCCTGCCTCATACTGGAGCATGGGTTTTTATCTGTAAAACCAGATGGTGAAATCCAAATAAATGTTCAGTATGTGAGAGGTTAATTTAGTTGACAGGAAAAATGACTGATGAATGTCATCAACAAACATGTCTTTTTTTTGTTTTGTTTAATCTTTAAAAGAATCTCCGATATGTGATTTTCATTCTTTTTCTTTCTTTCTTTCTTTCTGTCTGTCTCTCTGAAAACTTAGAATGGAATGTTCTCTCATTAAAAAAAAAAGTTTGTCACTTTGACATTCCCAAAACGTGTGGTCAGTTTGCCACACATTTTGCTAAATTATTTATTGTGTACACATTGAATATACAACTGCATTCTTTTAGTTAAAAACAATAGTCCAATTGTACGGCTTTATTGTTTGTGTTCCGCTGCATGGAATTGCACAAAATGATCAAGTGAAATCTGAAACTGTACCAACTGAAAAAAAGCCCAATATCAACTCCATCATAACCCTGTATAATAAAGTACATCTTTTCTGGAAAGTGTTTAGAATCTCTATAAATACTTAAGTAGACAGTTTTTTGGCACTAACATGTACTCGGGGTGTATCGCTATGTGAGGAAATCTGCGATAAGCTAAAAAAAGCTCGTGGTTAATGTCAACCTATATTTTGTAAACTATTCTATTTCAAGTATACTGTAGTATCAAGATCCTGGAGCACTTTAAATGATCGCTCCAAGAGATACAGGCTTTATTCAAAGAGCGCAGATCACAGACTGTTGACTGACTACATGCACATCTTCCTCAAACAGGAAATCCTTTATGTTTGAAACAGGAAAAGGCATCAGATTCAGGAAGAGTCAACAACAACAGTATCGAAGCATCTTTCACCTGCAATTTCAAATGCAATAATCTCAGTGATTATCTGGTACAGCCCGTTCTTCTAAATCAAGCCCAGCTGAATCTCTCTGCTAAGTTGTGCGCTGACAAAGAAAGGCAGCAGCTGAAGTTACATGTTTGCGCTGCTTTTAGCCGTAGGTCACGGGACTCAACAATTGATGTGGTCATTTTTATGCAAAAACCCGGTGCACATCAAAAGATTTATTTTTTTCTTTTCTTTTCTGCATCCTGTCACTTAATATGGTCTGTCATTCTTCCTCCTTACACACACCACACACATACACCTACGCACAACAAACGCATTCGTGAACACACACAAATACTCGTTGTCCTAATCTCTCTTTTTCTTCCTCCCCTCTTCCCCCCATACATTGGGGCAGTGTTTCCCAGCTGTGGTACATTACTGTACAATGAGAGAACATTTAAATTATTAAATTTCACTTAATTGATTGAAAATCTAATCTTGATATACTGCAAATAATTTGTTTTTGTTGGCCTATGCATCTCTGATAGGCAGTTGTGTTCAACTGAACAGGCCCAGGTTTTACATTGAGTGAGTTCATTCAAACTAGGAGATTATGATGAATGAATTTATTTTACTATTTTACTTATATGACGTTTTTGTGTGTCATTGGATTTTTCTAATGGAAATTGTGAACTGTCAATCAAAAAAATGTAATTTTGCATATTCTCTCTTTAAGGCCCATACCCTATGTAGAATGCCTGAAGTTGCTAACTAAATGCAGAAAAAAGAAAAAGCATGTCACCTGAAATTGGCACAACTAGAAGTCTATGTTAGAAACCTTTTTATTTTATTTTATTTTATTTTATTTTTTATTTATCACCCGCTCAGTGAGAAGGTGCAGCAGCAGCAACCTATAGTCTGGGAGCACATCAACTGCACACACTCCTATAGAGACGACCACTATAGAGTTAAGTATTCATCTCCATTCTTCGTTCTTCGTCTTTCCTTCCTTCCAACTTTCTCATTGCCCCTCTCAGTTTGAAATGTATTGTTGTCTTGAACTCATGCAGGGCCAAGGACCAATCAGTCCCCCTTGTAAAACCCCCATGTCCAATTTTAATTCCCCGGCTTCTTACACCATTGGCCATATCTAATTAAATCTCCACTCAGCGGGTCCCGGGCATTGGAAACGGCATTGTGAGGTCTCTGGACAAGCAAAACAAATGGAGACCCCAGCAGGCGGAGATTAGAAGCAGACCCTTCAGGCAGCTTTTGTATGAGAGGAGGGGGGATGAGAGCAGGGAGGGTGATATGGAATAAATGATATAGGGAAAGTAGATGTAAGAAAACAAAAATGTACAAGTTAGAAAGCAGACAAAGGAAGGTTCAGCATGATGATGTATGCGATAACCATGATGATGTAATACTCTGACAAGACCGCCAAAGAAAGAAAGAGAGAAAGAAAGATAGAAAGAAAGAACAGAAGTAGGAAAGAAAGGTTCTTGTTTCTTCCTCCCATATAAGATTAACATTAAACTGTGTGACCACAAGCTTTTCCCTATATCCAGCTGTGTAAATATGTGGATGTGTTAAATGAACCACAAGCTGAGTGAGTGAGCGAGCTGCATAAGGGCATCGGCTAAGTAAACAAATAAACACCGGCTCTAAAACCTCATAACCTGATTTTATGTTATCACTGTCTTCATCACTCACTTTATCACTCTTTCTCTCATTCTCTCTCTCTCCCTCCCTCTCTCTCCCTCTCCCCTTCCCTCTCTCTCCCTCTCCCTCTCTCTCCCTCTCTCCCTCACACACACTCACTACACACACTCACAGACTCATTGAACTCTGTGAACATTATGCACTGACACTTACACTGATACAAATCATTGAAAAAAAATTTGATCTTCAGTGACTCTAATGGTTTCTCTCTCTTTCTAATGATCACTTAATTCCTTATACACACCTGTGTGTGAGTGTGTGTGTGTACTGTATGCACGTGCGTTGTGTGCGCAACCAGATCAAGCATACCAGCGGTCTCTGTGGTTGTGTTTGCCTCAGCCCATTACTATCTAAACAACAGCTCTATCTCTATGAAACGGACGACACGTCACTGTTTCGTCTTTTATTTTTCCTTCAAAAAATGTCAAAGTAAATCCATTAAAAATGTTGTGCTAATGCTCTCAGCAATGCTTGGTTCACAACATGGATCTGAACTCCAGAAGAGGAGTGTCAGACAATCTGTAAACAACGTTTCTACCTGTGATGCCAGCAATGAACACGTATGACCTGTTATAGTTAAAGTTACAACAGCCCAGGAGCTTTTTTTAAAGAAATAAGTATCAATAGTAACAATGTGCAACAGCATTAACAGAAACTAAGACTGTGAAGTATGAAAAAATACATCATACATCAAATTTGTTCTTTTTGTTTTTAGTATAAGCTCATTTGCAATGGACTTAAATGATGTAACATGTTTTGTGGTCTAATGAGGCTTTCAAAAAGTACTGAAATAAATGCAGAACAGAATATGGAGCATAAGGTACTAAAAATAAGTCAATTAAATAGACCTGGGCTTCATGAAACCAAGACCATTAGGCAAGTAGAAAGAATCCAATCCAGAAACCAAGACTCAAAAAGTCAGTCCACATGCTGAGACTGATCCAATGTTACTTTGAGGATACTACGTTTTACGTAAAGTGACCTTTTGTGTTTTAACTAGAGTCCAGTAATCTCAGAATAATTCTCCAACACATTATGTCAGAGGTGGAAATACATCTTTCCAGATTGTGGTCGTAAACTTGAACGGGTTCTTAATAGTCAGTAAAATGTATAATTGTGAGTGTGATGTCATGCAAAGGTGAGAGTGCTTTGAATTAAGTTTCCAACTGAAACTCAGCAGGCATTAAATGAGACAAAAAGGAAGGAAATAAAGTGAATTATTATCAGGAGAACATTTAAACTAATACAAAGTGAGGATTCTGTTCCTGAGCCAAGAACAGTGTTCCTGGATTTTACTGTGTGACTAAACCCTCGTCTTTCTGCCAGGAAATTATTTTAAAACCATCATACATGAACAGAAAGAGCATTTTTATCGACAGATGAAGTGAACGTTTCTCTTTAACATTGGCTAGTCTCATCAGCTGGTCGTTTTTATTGAACTCATCTCACTGTATGTCACAGAGACTTACTGCTCACCTTATCCACAATCAAACAGCAGAATGTAGACTGAGACACAGTAACTCTCAACTGAGACGAGTGGTGTGAGTGTGTGTGAGTGCATGTGTGTGTCTTGGGAGTAGAGGAGAGACAGGGGGGGGGGGGGGGGGGGGGGGTGTTGCTATTACCCTAAATGCAATTATGGGTCATGTTTGTCCTGACTAATTGCTCCCCCCCATCGTCTACTGTTGAAGACTGGTCACATGTCCATATGTTACATTCACCCACAGATATGTGTTCACTGAGGGAGGGGCTCTCAGAGAAACAACAAAGATTAGAGAAGTGATCTGTGTGATAGAGAGAGATGAGAGGGCATTGATCACTACTTTTAGCAGTATTGCCCTCTACTGGTGAAGTGTGATACACTTTATCTTAAAAAATGATAGATGTTTAAGGAAATGGAAACTAAAAGTAATTCTGAAAGTAATTCTAAAAGTAATTGGCCTCTATATAACGAAAATATATGTGTTTGTTGGAGAGTGTGTGGATTTTACTGGGTCTTGGTACCTGCTATTTTTAGGAATATAAAGTACTGACCAGTGACTTAAGAAATATATTGATTTTAATTTAATTTCTTTCTAATGTCTCAAGAGTATGCACGTCATTTGTAAATGAACTTTAGTTAAGGGGCCGGGAAGGACACACACACACACTCAGGGGTACACTGGATCAATCCCCTTCTGCCTAATTAGGGCTGACAGTAGGATTAAGAAAGGCTGACTCCCCGGGTCACGTGAACTCTGTTGTCTGATACAGTGTCTCTCTGGAGACACACACTGAAGAACTGATAGCACAGAGGTGTGTATGTGTGTGTGTGTGTGTGTGTGTGTATGTGTGTGTAATGAGAGCCCAGGGAGAATCATTTGTTCTCTCCAAGACATGTGTGAGTACTAGACTGAGTATGTATATGCAATTGTGAGTCTGTGCGAGGGCACGCTTGTTCACATAAAACATGTATATGTTACCTCAGCAACTGGAGCTGGCGTTTATGGTTACCATGTGATCTGTTCTCACACAGTTACAACAGACAGATTGATTAAATCAAGTGTCATTTAAAAATACATTTTGAAATTGAGCCCTGCAGCACACTGATAAAAACACTGGCAAAGGGAAAGAAGAGTGAGGCCCAGTATTGTCTTTTTCTTCTTTATAGCAACAAATTAATAAATAATTAAAAATTAAAATAATTTTAAAAATAAACATCCTCTGTACAGGTGGTTCTTCTAAAGGTTAAACCTACATCTAGGACAGTAGTTCTTAAGAGGTGGGTCATGGCTTGGTAAATAGGACTTAAGGCTACTGTATATTTGGTGGGTCTGGAGTTGCTTGGAACAGTCCTTAAGCAGGATAGACCAGAAAGAATATTATCTTATTTTGTCTCTTGCCTTTTTGCCTCTTGTCTCAACTACTCTTTGTCTCTTCAAGAAAAAAACAAGTTATCGAGAGAGAGAAATCATGAGAAAAAAAAGAACAAGACAGATTCACAAAGAGAAAGTTTGAACTTCCTCTTCTAACCTTATGCCCACAATCGAGTAAAGTTTAGACTTCCTAACACATCCCAAAACAACTTTCCAGTTAAGGTAATGCTAAAGATTAAAATAAGTTAACATTTTTGTACAAAACTCAACTGATGTTCTTTTTAAATTGCTTTATAAAGGATCACCCACAGAAGTGACCATATTTCCTCAGCACTGCATTATTGATTCCTCTGAACAATGCTGGGTTATAATACCTGATCCAAATGGCTTTGGTGAGCATGCAGAAGATAATGTGTCTCAGTGCTGTCTGTGGCCCGGGGCCAACTATTTTGTTTTCCAGAAGTGGAAGAGCAGAGCAAGAGAAAGTTAAGGTTGTTTCTCAAACCTGTGTCAGGATATCATGTGTTACCCCAGTCGCGGTGGCAGGAATTGTTTATTAGCAGCCATTAAGTAATAGTAAAATCTATATACATGAGGGCAGAGAGGGCTTCCTGTAGACACACAAACTTGATCATCTCTTTTAGGAGGTATTTGTATGCACACACTAATTCTCGTCTGCACACAAGAGGATACATGGTGGCAGTTTTTATCTGCCTGGGGCAAAAGTAGTGTTTTTGCTCTTCTAGATGTAACATTCTCAAACAGTGACAAAAACCTGTGACCTTTAACCCCGTCTGTCCCCAGACCTGGTCTGGACCACTCAGACACTTTCACGGCAAAGGTCCGGCTTTGTGAAGTAAAAGCTGAGAGCATTGGATCAAACAGTGTAGCGGAGATGAAAGCATTGACTGAACTGATGGTCACACAGACAAGAGTTGCAGTGAACATCCAGTGACAGGTTTACAGGCCTTCGCACTGATGAAGTGTGTGTTTTTATCAGTTTCACTTGTAATGGCTCATTTATCGACCTACACAAAAGTACATTTTCTGTACACGTTACTGTGATGTTATACAACATCAGTACCTGCCAGTCTGCATATATCAACTATTTCACAGCTTCTCTGCATCTGTGTTTCCAGATGAAAAAAAAAAAAAACTCTCTCATTTTAAAGACTCTTGTCTACGTGAGGATGTTTACAAGTGCGTACGATGAATGTGAGATTAAATGTGGGCATGTGCATGTTATTCATATGTCTGGGAAATTCTTTGGCTCCAGGAATCACCAGAGACTCCATTACAATCAGCCACAGAATGGGCGTAAGCTACTTCCATTTCTCAGACCCTCGGACATACGTATGAAAAAATCATGTTGCTTGTTTGGGCTAAAAATCCCTCATGTAAAAACGCTCCCAGAGCTCACTGAAAGTTCATCCAGTGCCGACGTTGGACAGCGGCTCACCATAATTGAAGATGAAAAAGGCCTCCTCTCTAAGCATTTCCTTGGCTCTGACAGTTGGCTAATGAGGGTATTGATTGCAGTAACACATGCTGATGAAGGATCAATGGGCCGGGTGCCGTACAGTGACATGTGTTAACAATGCTTTGCGATTAAATTATGGTCTGGAAACTCAATATCTCTCTGTGCCTAATCACTCTGGAGGTAGCTTCTACCAGAGTGAAGGCTAGGTTCTAAAAAAGAAGGATTATATACATTGGCCGCATAATTAATCTTGTTAGGCTATAAGGCATGTTCTGTAACATCAACAAGAATTCACTGTCGTGCATTTGCAATTTGTCTTTACTGTTGGATGCTGTTAGTTGCTGATGAACTAAGAGCAAACAGCCACGACTTTGGTCATGTGGTTGTTGCCATGTGTCATTTTTTTGTGTAAAATCACTGCAAACCACTGGTTTTTATTAATTAGAATAGTCTAATTATAACTATAGGGTTCTGGTCACGTCAGTGCTCACACAACAACATACGTACAGCCAACGACCTTCACCATCAGCAGACCGGCTGTCAGTCACACAGGCTACTTTTTCCTGTTCCTGTTCTTTTCTTAATTACATTTCATGGGTTGGCTTGGGTAAGACTAAACTTTATGCTCTGAAAAGTGGAAAAGTGTCTCCAAAAAAGGAAACTAGACAAAAATATAAAAACAATTCAGCAATAATCAATACTGACAGTAAAAACTGGAGGGCCTCGGGTTCAATTACAAGCAATTAAGTCCGGATTCAGCAGTTGAACATTATAATTGCACTTGAAGATTTTCTTCAGATAATTCTGTAAGCCTTTGTTGGGGAAGTAGTGCAACATTTGAGAACAAGACAAAAATCTAGAGCGACTTTTCCTTCTTTTTTTTTCCCAGTTTGTTGCTATTGATTCATCACAGAAGCAGGCTGATTACAGCCACCTCTGCTCATTTTACTTTTTTTTTTCAGCAGCACTTAATCATCGTAGATCAAATAGACGAAGCCCTGACATGTGCTAAGGTAAACATAGACACAGATCTCACTGCACCTTGAGAACACACAACCTCAGGTTGGCTGAGTTTGACACTAACTTGGCAACAGTATAAATGCTACATATTAGTCAAATTGAGCTTTAAGGCTGAAACGTTAGATCCTGAAAAATTGCAGACATGTCTACACACACACATAAACACACACACGCCGTGTTCAAATGTTCAGAATACCTCTGAACCTCATCCAAGAAAATTTTCCGAACCCTGTTAATGATTTCAATGGTCAGAAAAAACAAACAGCTTTTTCTTGCAGACCTGCGTGATAGCCTTCTGGGTGCAATTTCAAGCTATTAATACATCATTTTTATAATTGTGGGGTCATCTCTGGGGTGTCTGGATATTTCCCTAGCAGCTGACTGGAGAGCAAAGTTTAGTCTGGTTCGCCACTTAATCAAAGCTCCACGTTTGGCTGAAGCAACACAATGAAATCCAAGCTGATTTTTTGGCATTTTTAAAGAATTATGAACATAATCGAGACTGACAGGTGAGAGAGTGACAAGAATAACTGTAATCTTTTGACTCAAACCCACTGTGTTTTCATCTGTGCTCTTCTAATCAAATGGTGGCTAATGGAATTTTGTTTTGTGGTCTTTTACAGTTTAACAGAACGATTAGATTGACTTTTCAGTGATGAAGTTATGTTTCTTTGACAAAATTGGACAGAAAAAGGACTTTTTGTCCATCCAGATAATCTTGAAGACACAAACATTTTTCATCTCCTCAGCTTGTAAGTCCTTAGGCTGAGTAATATCAGGCGCAGTAGGATCTCTGCATTCACAACATGAACTATTCTCCTCCAGAGTTCAACCATCCAAGCCCAGTACTGCTTTTCATTAAGATCTCTGTTACACCAAGGTAAACAAGACAACAGGCCTCAGTAAACTCTCATTAACCTGAGAGTGACTGATGACCCGCAGAGAGAGTTATGACTGAATGTGCAGAACGGTGAGAAATGGACAGACTCTCATTTCCCAAAACTAATCCATTTACCACTCAACACGTCTCTACTGCTCGTCATCATGGGATTGTTAAGTTTAGAGTTTTGAGGTCTAGAGGATCATCTGTCCGTCCACCGCTGTCAGTCCGGACTCCTGGAGACGAAGGAAAGGCAGGCTGACAGTTTCACGGCTTCCCCTCAGAATGCAGTCAAGTGTTTTTGTGTTCAATCAACCATCAAACACGGCCATGTCTGTGCCAGTGCACAGGGAAAACAACACATGAAGCCAAAAGCCACTGCAATCACCCTGAAAGCCCCGTACAGATAAACAGAGGACGGCCCTCAGCAGCAGGACCAGAACCAGGACCAGATCAACATTCCGTTGTAAAACACTGTGCTGTGACATCCGCTCATTTGTAGAAGTCAGCACCTTAACAAAATCGACACAGTTTAAAGTATTTTGTGGTACTTTCTATTTGTAATCTATACGGTTATGACTGACTGGTGATTTCATATAGACCGCTGTTATTATTCCTTTTTCAACGGATAAAAGAAAGTTTGGCACAAACCGAATATCCGCCCCAAGCTAGATGTTTGATGAAATACATGAGCAATATGTCAACTATTTAGATCAAATAATCCACACATGCTTTGTGATCACAAAGACCTCATACAGTTTGTTGCCTCCAAATGCATCAACATCCTACAGTCAAAATGGTATGGAACATTTTCTTTCTATGGGAAGAAAAGAGCTAAGGAAGTTTTCTGCTGTGAGCCGGACATGGGAAATTAATTTATATTTATTTACAATAAATAAATACATTTAATATTATATTTATTACTTTAAAAAAGTACTTTAATTCACTTTAAGCATTTAAACAAAGTTATTTGCAGTTTTTTTGTCAAATTACAGTACAGTCACTAGTTACAGTAGCACAGGAACAGAGAAAATACTGTGTTCAACCGGCACCTGTTTATTACAGTCATTATGCAGCTACCTGAACGGGTGGCTGTGTGCATCTGGCATGACTTCATACAGCAAAGCAACTACTGCAATGTTAAGTAATCATAAAAGTGCAGATGTAGTAGTTAATATCCACCTCACTCTGTGTTATTAAAAACTGATGTCGGACTTCAAACGACCACGTTACAGGAACTGCCTTTTACGTTGGTTGCAAGAGGAATAGCAAGGTCTCTGCAAACATCTCTGGTTTTACCCACTGTAAAACCAACTTTAGCCACTGTAGCATTAGCATTAACGACTTAGCATTAGCATTAACGATTTTAGCTGTAGAATCGATGTGGTCAAAGTAAGTCATTTTGTTGACAATACTTGGTATGTACTTTCTTTCTGTGAAGATGTACTGACCATAAGGCTGAGGGCCTGTAAAATACAGAATACTTTATACTCCATTGACAGGGGTCTTTTCCCCCCATGAAACATGTTATTTTATATTTGACCTAAATACATTATTTTACACACATTTGAAGCATCTGTATGATGTGCTTTGTTAAAAAAAACATTATGTCAATCTCTATAAAACACGGTGTGGGGGAAAAAATCAGAATGATTCATTTATGCATTCTCAGATCAGTGCACATTCTATTTTACACCATATCAGATGGTATGAGGGAATTCCAGATCGACAAGCACCTGAAAATAAACTGAAACAGACTACTCTTTGAAAGAGGCTGCATTTTTCCTCTGGTAGAAGTTACTTGGAGGGGCAAAAAAAAAAAAAGCATACATTTGGTACACTTTTCTTCCACCCCTTTCACATCATCTTCCAAAAAAGCACTGTGTCTGTGAAACATCTGCGAAGCATTTTCCAAATTAAAAATAAATTAATAAATAGTAATGGCCGTCAGGTGCTCGGCCAGGATTTTCAGTCTATTTTAGCAGCATGTGGCTTCATGGTTCGTAGTAGTTTACCTCAGGCCTTGGCATTCAGCAGCAGGCTGAAACAAAAGAGACTGACCCAGGGCAAACATACATATTTACTAATAAAGTAAACATAGCAGAACTTATTTTATTTTATTTATTTATTTATTTTTATTTTTTTTGGCTACTGCAGTTTTTCCATTCTGAATTACTGAGCTTGAATTGCAAATGTGTCTGTGCTTAGAACAAGGTTAATATAAGTGTGAATATAAGGTTCAGTATACCAATAACGGCAGATATTACATAACTAATAATACCTTAAATATGTAACAGGGAAACAACTCACGCAAGTCTTGACTTTCAGTACTGTTGTTGAGATGAAGGCTTGGTGTTTCTTGGCAACTATAAACACTATGTATGACCTGCAGTACTGTACTTAACATGTACTTCAACATGTATCTGACCTTTGAATATAAAATAGATGGTACGCTTTTTAGAATGAAATTTAACTATTTTTTGCCAAAAGGCAATTAAGAAGGCATTAAGAAAAAAAAAAAGATTTTAGAAACAAACAATTCAGGAAACTAAATGTCCATACAGCCTTTTCAATAGGTTAGTTAACATTGTCTCACTGTTAACTAACACTTAAATTATAACGTTTAATATGGAAGCTACTTTTATGGAGAGAAAGATTTGAGGCACCTGCCCTCGACCAGCTGCCACTTTTATACCACCTCTGGTATTTCACTTTGTTTCACATTGTTTCTATTTTCTGAGTAGTGAAGGGCAGCAATTCACTAAACGTTGCCATGCTGCTGGAAACAGGAACGTACAACATTCCTGGCTGAACGTTTATGGAAATGTCCAAAAATATTTTCTCGTTTTGTCCGAGCTGCTGCTGCGTTTTCTTGCGTTATCTAAAACAAAAATCATTTTGGGGCCTTCAAAGCTTTCACAGACTCAATCGCAGAGAAGTGACGACGATATGTTTTTGTGAAGATTGACGATTAAAAACAGCATTAAAAAAATAAATGGGTCACATGTTAAGAGATTGTTATTTTAATTGATGATGTATGTGGTTAAACAGAGCGAGGAAACTATGTCAAACTCATATGGTTTGATAACCACCAGATAACAAGCGTGTTATGATAATTTGCAAATCATTTGCTGGCCTCAACACATTCTTCTTTTTTTTTCTGTTCTGCACTGATGTTTCCTCACGGCTGTATGTCGATCAAAGGCCTTTCATACGCCATTAACCAGCAAGTGCTGTTATAACAACCCAAGACTGCTGCCAGGTTTGACACCTGTGCCTGGATTCTGCTGGAAAATTAAACTCAACTAGAAAAGACAAACACAAATAATATATTTATTTATGTTTGTTTTACAATAGAGTAATATAATAAATAATACTGTAATATAGGCTCTCATTAACTGTTTTTCCCACTTCCTGTTTGACTTTGGTTTGCACTTTATACTTTGCCATTTTATTTCCCACTCAAATTACACAGTGACATAGATGTGTCTGACATGTTCTGTTCATGAGCATGTCTGGTCACAAACAATGATTCTGACCATGAAATTAAAGTAATAAAAATATGTGAGTAACTTCTAAAAATACATAAGTGCTTGAAGGATTTGCAGCTTTTAAGCCTTTAGAGAAGTAGCTTTACTCTTTAAACTAAATGCAATTTTTTTATTTTGCTGGTTTAAAAGAAAGCACATGTACTGTAGTATGATGTGCTGCCAATGACCTGCTCATCAAAACGTTTCATTAATCTTCCTTTCAGCTCAAGCCCATACGTTATGTGTAGTGTTCCATTATATCACTTAAACTCCTGTCAGATGAAATTTAACGTGATGTCAACTTGTGGCTTTAATCTTTTCTTCTTTTATCCGCTGGACGAAATTAAAATCTAGTTTCTCATTAATCTTATCTTTGGAGCCCGCAGCGTTGAGGGACAGTTCTCTGCCCCCTGCTGTGTTTTCATACAGACCGTATTCCTGTAGTTGATGGATGCAGGTTATTGCAGATATGACACAAAGCATTTAGTCATGGATTCAGCCACAGCAGGAGGTCAGACAGCAAGTTGGGCTTTCGCTGGTTTTGCTGTAGTCTAATGTGAACGATGATTTCAGGAATGCTCCGATGTATAAGATAAAAACAGATTTGCAACAGAATATGTAGAAAGACAAGGTCAGGGTAATAAACTGAAACATTTCTACTCTTCATTTACATGTGAAAGTCGTTGAATTTCTACCTAACTGAGGTGTGTAAGTATTTCAGTTTGAATCTTGTCATTAGTCAATCGAGTAGATCGCTACGTTGCTTAGAAGGTTTTGTTAGTTCTAGTAAAACTGTAACATGGAACCTGAGGAAACAAGATCCAAGAGAGTGCGTGTGAGAAGAGGTTTGGTGAAAGAGTAGAAGAACAAGTGAGGGACTTTGTTTGCATTCCCACATAGTGTTTATATCACTGGTGTGGCACGCAGTGCAGCCCTGCTCTCTAGGACTGAGTGCAGGTCTGCAGGAGAAAGGTGTGTGTGCATTTGTATATGTGTGTGCGCGCAAGACTATCTGTGATGAATTATTCTTTCTAGGATTTAGTACAAATTTCTAACAGCAAAGTGAGCAAAGGGGTTAAGGAAGAAAGGATTTTTACTCACAAGTATTCAACAAAGACCATATTTCCCTCAGTCTGTGTGAGTATGTTATAAACCAGACAGAAGTCCTGAGAACAAGGAAACTTTAGGCATTGACTGAACAAAAATAAATACTGCAAAATGCACTGACAGCTGCTCTTTTTCCTCAGGTGAACCACATTTGTACCAGAATAAATCCAACATAACTACCAGCCTACAACAACACAGCTGCAACAGCAAAAGTCTGCCAGCCCATTCCTGTGGTGTCAGGGTCCAGGGGGTGTCGAGAGAGAGCTGACCCCCGATGTACAGCAAATAAAACTGATTTACAGCTGCTCCGCTGGCTTCACCACACTTTATAAAACTGTCCTGAGCAGAGTTACGACCCCCAGGTAACACATCTTCAGACCCACACTCAGGGCACATATAAACACATACAGTACTTAAAGGCACACACTCACCCCTACACACACCCACACACAATCACACGCATGAAAATGAGAATATTGCTCAGAAGTAGTCTCATGGACATGCTAGCACAGACATTAACACAGACATGTGCAGAAAAGCAAAAACAAACCTTTTAAGGGAAAGAAAAAGATTCACATAAAATAACTATGTCGGACATTTTTAAGACCCCACTGTATGATTTAAACACATGAGCATGTGTTGTTGTTACTGCTGATAGATGGCATTTTAAATTACATATTCACTTAAATCCACAATGTTCCTTACATTAGTGTTACATAGTTTCTTTTACCGTACCAAGGCATTCAATAAAATTGAGATCAACCAAATACTGTAAATATGTGTGGAAACAGACAGAAGACGAGGGCGGAGTGAGAGAAGTTCACATTACTTGCATGTTTACATGAGGGTGAGTTTTGCCTGCTCGGCAGTGCCATGCTCCAGGGGTGTTGAGCAAAGTGGAGGTCCCAGCATGTGGAAGGGGGTAGAGTGCAAAAAAAAAAGGAAGAGTAACATGCTGGTGGATGCAGCACTTCTGTGTTTCATCACACTAATCTCACGCAGAAAGCTGTCTTTATCATTCTGTCTCTGCTACTGTTTGGGCACATACGGGGGCAACGAAATTCAGCCCCCACTGTAAGAAGAACAGTAAAAAAAAAAGATTTTATGGAAATCAGGCTTCTACACTAATACCTATTTTAGTTGTTTTCAAGGCTTTAACAGCAGGGTTGTCACAATCCAGGTACACTGCAAAAAAGGGATTTAAAAAAGTGAATTATCAACAAGTAAAAAAAAAAAATAATATTGTTAAGCTTGTTTTGAATATTAACCTTGTATCCTTTAAATATATTATAGCTTACTGCTTGCCAATAACATACTCCAGCCAATTGAGCTTGAAATAACCACTAACTCGGCACAAAATATTTCTACTTGAAGCAACAGGATAATTACCTTAAATGTAGGAAAACCTGTCTAGTGTTAAGGAATTTCAGGCTTTCAACAGTAGTACTTTAAAAAAAAAGAAAAAGGGAAAAACACACAAAAATTAAATAGTTCAACCTCATGTCAAATGCTTTTGCCCAAAACAAGATGAACTGATGAAATTCAAGAAGATTTTTCTTGTTTACATAAGTACTAGCTATAAATACAAGTCCGAAGCAAAAGAAAAAAAAAGTCCTAGTTGTATTTATTATGGTATATGGTGTCTAATCTGTGACTAGGCCAAGTGCTGCAAAATTTAAAAAAAACAAAAAACTTCTGTACCCAGGATATAATCTGTTATTATCTCTGCAGAACTACGACCAGTATCACATCCAATACCCTGAACGCTGTTCAGTTCCAAAAAAACACACAAAGTAATATTCTTCAGTTCTTGAGGGTCGGTGCTAATTATGAGATGACTATGTGTGAGTGGAACTGATAAGACAGTGATGAACCTGAACCTATTAGTGCGAGGGCTGAACTCCTCTATGAGGAGATTGTACAGAGCTGTGTCAACCTCCCACCACCACATGCAGAAATGCTGCACATGCATTCATACTAAAACACAATCCTCACGTTAAAATAAAAACCAAAAAAATAAATGTATTTGTTCTGGCATTATCTCAGTTATGACAGTTATACAGACTCAGCTGCCACACAGCTGGACACATTTGTCCTCCGCTGCTTGTCTTTCTCTGTGGGTAAAAGGCAAGGACTTTAACTCCTGCCACTCTCTCCCCTCGACTGCCTTACTCTTCAACCCTGTGCTGACATCCACTGACACTGAGCAGATGTGTTGTGTCTTATCTCGTCCTGACCTGGAGCTCCTCAGGAGAGCATCTGACAAAAAAAAAAAAAAAGTTCAACTTGAATTTGATTTTCAGAGCAGCTTGAGGCTGTGTCCAATGAAAGGTATCATATGGATCTGTTTAAGTTGGAGGTTATCTCACAGAGTTAATGACATAAGTAGAACAATGCTACCTTAGACGTTCTTCTTCTTTAAATAAGTTTGTGACGCCCCATGATTCAGTCACACTATTTCAGCAGCAGCTGATCATAATAAAATGTTGGTGCTGAGACTAAGCAGATGTGCTGCATGTTATCTCGTCATGTTACACTGCTACCAAAAGTCCAGCCCTCACTCTGTGCAGGACCCTGCCTGCATGCTGCCCTCCTCTGTGGCTCTCTGATTAACAGCAGCTGTCAGCGCAACAAAGGGACGACTATTATTAACTATTAACTTTCTGGCGGGCGACACAGAACTCTTTTACTTCTGTCTCTTCCTCACGCAGCTTCCTTTTGGACACAATCTATACAGTACTCCATGTGTATGTGGGTCACCTTGTCCTCACTTCTCCTACCAGTCAAACTCAGTGTGATGCAGTCTGCGGCCCATTAGAAACCAGCAGTGAGATGTGATCCTGGAATTAAAGTTGGTTCAGACTGGGTCACTGCAGATAGACAGAGAGTGGTGTGGAGTCAGCAGTAAGAGGGAAGAAAGGAAAAGAAATACTACAGAGTGGATACTATTGTACTAGTAGCCTATGCAAGTGTTTATTATCAAATGGAGGAGCATGCTAATGTAGCATTGTATGGATTTATGTTGATTCTGAAAATATAAATAAAAAATATGGGAAATTCGCACTAATGTGACCCAGTGTCTACAGAATATAAATGAGCTGATCCGACAAGAAAACTGTCACAAACTACAATTTACGCTAACTGTGGCTAATCAAAGACAACCTGGTGTCTAGAAATGAACCAAACATGAGAGCTCTTCTCAGGTACAGGTGCAGCAGCTATTTTGTTTCAAACAGAGCAAACTGTCATCCCCTCTGATGTGGGGAGGGAAGGGGAGAGAGAGGGATGAAGCCACCAGGAGACAGGAACCTTCAACACTGTTATGGTTTGACAATAGATTATTTCTCCCTGGCCAAACAGTTGGTTTGTGTGCAGCCAAAGTTTGGAAGTTTGGTGTTTCTCTGTATCTCTCCCTCCTCCTCACCCCTTTCCTCCCCTTCTGTTTGCAGACAGACTGACATCACACTGGCTCTGTGATCTGACCTTGCGCTGACCTGGGCCAGTATCTGGTTCACCTGTCCAGAGGGGATCTCCACATCATACAGCCAGGTCATTACTCTTTATCATTGTCATCTTGTGACTGTGCACTGAGCTAAATATGAAAAATTATCAATATTTATTTATAAAAACTTTTATGACAAGTTAATGACGTAGGACATCTTTACACCACTCCTCTTCTTCTGTGTTGGTCTGTAAAGTGCAGGTGGATGGTATGCATTTCTGAGATGGACAGGGTAAAAGAAAGACCCAGGAGTGGGGTCTGTGGGGGGAGGGGTGATGATCAGAAATGGCCCTTTTGCTCCCTCCTGTGGGCAAAATGGTCCAATATAACCCATCAACGGTTTTGTCAGGATTCCAATACAAATACAGTAAAATACTGCGATAAAAAACACATAACTCAATAGCACAAAATGAATAGAGTTGGTCAGTAGTGCACCTTAAGGCCAGTTGTCTATTGTCTTCTGCACATTGATAAGATACTCATGTTAGCTGTAGTCATTTACAGCAGCACTAAAACAATGATTTTACCCACACTGCTAACTTCTAATGTTCAGTTTTGTAGAACTCTCATCTGTTTTACTCAGATGAATACAACCAAGTGCATTTAGGGTAACGTAACATTTTGGACAACTGTAAGTGAGAATTCTCAGCAATATATCCGACCTGGTCATGAGAAGATCTGTGGGAATCCTGTAGGTTCTGATGAGATCCACATGGAATTTCTGACACGTTTCTCAAATTAGTAATTTTAAAAATGTTCCCTTGTATTTGTATTCCTAAAACTCATAATGTAAACATCCAATGAGGATTTTTTTTAAATGTTCGACCTTTTGGTCAGACTTTACAGTGGAGAGAGCAGCTCACAGCCGTCACCTCTGCACGACACCCATCCATCCACCGCCGTAACAGGAGTGCATCGGAATGACCGTCCGTGCACTTGCCACAACAAAAGGTCATGGAGAATGTGTGTGTGCGTATTTCATGACAGGGACTTCTTTGGTTTGGTCTACTTAGCCTCTGTCCTCTCATCAAAGGACACAGGTGAGAGCAGCTTTGTGGATCCTCACTTCTCATGTTTCCTTTTCAGCTCAGGGAGTGCACATCAAAGACCCTGGCTTACAGAGTACAAATACACACACACACATATCATAAAATATGTATATATATATTTATATATCTTAGCACTAAATCCAGAACCACACCGTTATCTGTGAGACTGCAAGATTACAGATACTTTTTTTTCTGAGAAGGGATAGGGGAAGAAAGGTGAACTGATCTAATGAGAAGTGATAAACTAAGCCTCATTTTAAAGCCATATTTATCCAGTATATATGGACCATCATTGTTTTAAATCAAAGCCTTATTCTCCTGTACACCGTTGCCAAAACAGGAATAGAAGAGGCTATAAAAATGAACATTTATGGACTCCAGGCATCTAGAGTAGCTAAGTACGGCCTGTGGACATTGCTCATCTGGTCCATATATAGAACAGTATCGAGCTGCCAACCGCTCAGAATTTAAGAGTGTTTCCCTCTTCTGGACCTGCATGAAGGAGACCTGTCAGACACTGCTAGCTAGCCAGTGGAGTAATGCTGGTGCTGTAGACCAGCAGCCAGTGTTTCCTTGACAAACAGTTTGCAAATACAAATATGTAATATAGAGTAATAATAATGTAATAATAGACCAGCAGAGAACATGTTAAAAATCATGTTGAGGGGTTACATCATATCCTGAGCTGATGACGACCTTTGACTGCTCTGGTGCAGTACATTGACTGCTGAAAAAAGATTGTGGCGGAAAATCCGACAAGGTGACTCATCACCTGAGTCTCACGTCACACAGCAGTACTTGTGTATTTGTTCAGATCTGTACACATGCAGCTGCACAGTTTTCTGGGAAATTTGCCTGATCTGTGCCCAAAGTTGACTGACCTTTTTCAACAGCACAAAGTTGTTATTATTTTATACTGCGCCTAAAAGTACTTGAATTAATAAACAATATATATAATCAAAAATAAAATATAATGTAATGCAATTTTTGAGCAATTAATGGTTAATGCACAGATATATTTTCAATTCAAATTGAACCCAGTACACCTGGAACTGAGACATAATGTTAATGATTAAAAAAATCTAAATTATATTTGTTTTCAAAATAACTTCGTAAAATCGTAACTTGCCAACTAATTAATAAATGAAAAATCCTCCAAAAAAGGCGATTGTCTGTGGAACAAACAGTCCAACATGTCATTAATACAGTGTGCTCAGAGAAACTGAATGATCAATCATCCCTGTTCTTGATCTTTTATTATAAAATCAAACAGTCCAACATTTGTTGGACTGTTCCACCAGTTACCCCTGCAGGTATATGGCTTAGATCACAAAGCCGGGTTTTCTTCTGTCCACATATATCATATGTCTTATTAAATGCAAACTAAATCCATAACTGTAACGTTCAGGATCATCTGTGTTTTCATGGCTGTCTCAGTTACAAGTGAAGGAATGCAGTTTTTCTCAGTGGTTCCAACACAATAACACATCATCAGTTTATTTATTTTTGTCACTAATCATAGGCACTGAAACAGGAGAGTTGTCAGTCTATGTTGAAGAAATCTAATATTCCAACTTACACGCATGATATTATTCACCGTATGATGACATAAACCCGAACCTAAATAGTATTTTCTTTCTGTTTTCTTTTTTATTCACCTTCTATTACAGTTCTTTTACCCCGCCTAAGAGTTGAAGTTAAAGTAAACTGAGACAGTTTTTCCTGTATGAGGTCAGCTGAAATTATTTCATATTATGTGTATGTGCAGTTTGTTTCTACACATATACTCAAACCTGCTGCCAATGTTGGCGTCTTGGCACAGCCATCGCTACGAAAATAAGCCCTAAACAATACAGCATCTGCTGGCCCAGCTTGATGCTGCAGTGGGATTAGCTTACTTCATTACCAAACATAACGTTCAGTCAGTCTTCAGGAATGACTGCTGAAAGGAACCAGAACCTGCTGCTTAAAAGGAGCCATAACAAGCTCTGGGCCGCAGCACAGTCACAGTCATACAACATTCTCATCAGGAGCAGGAGCTGAACTGTTAGTTGAAGGAACAAAAACTGAGACAATATGTGGCGGGAAAAATTTGGAAAATATATTTAGACTAAACAAGAGCCAGTGGGTGAGCAGATGGATGGATGGATAGATGGATAGAGTTTTAGGTTAGGGTTAGGATTTAACTGATTATGCCATTGGAAGCCGTATGAATGTCCCAAAAGATGTCCCAAAAGAAAAAGCTTTACAAGTCTCTCCCTCTCCCTCTCTCCTCCCCTGTCAGTGTGTACATGTGTACCCTCCCTCACATTTTTGCCTATATAACAGGCCCCCAATTTCTTCCAATGTTTCTCCAAGGGGCAATTCACAAACTGTATATCCATCACTCAAATGGTCATTAAATCACTGTCCTTACATCGCTGCTACCTGGATCTGGATCTGATTTCCAGCTAAAGGTGTTAAAGGACACATACTTCAGCCCATTACTTTGTGGATCTGGGCTTTTGCTATCTAATAACAGACTCACTGTAGTGTTTTAGGGCCCACTGCCAAGTCGTTACTGTCAACTTACTCAAATGAATGAGAACAGGTGAGCACTACAAAACTGTTTCAATAATTGAATAGGTGAGTTCGCTCTTGTTTCTTTCAAATACACTTGAGAATCCTCACTGTGTTTTGTTCAGATACAGAGTTTGATCTTTTGAGGCTGAAGCAGCTCACCTGCTCAGGATTATCCAAGGTTAACAGAGTCAGAGGTCACACAGGACAAAGACACTTTCACACATTTGCCTGTACTGACTAATAGTAAATCACCTTAATGAGAAGGATCTTTTTTCTTTTTGTTTTACTGCTGCCTTCATGTCCTACTCCTGAGCGGAGCTTGTTTTTTTTTGGTAGTAATTCTACATTTCCTAGCAAAAACAATGATTTCATGCACAACTGCTTTATTATGGACCCAACAATTACCTTGTATTGTATGGTCTTCATAAAACTGCTTAAAAACAATATTTGATTAGTAAAACCTAGCATAGCATAAACAACCTAACAACACTTTCTTGCATTTTATAACAATTACATAAGCATAAAATGGCAGCTTTTGTTTTAAAGATTTAGCAAGTTCTTAATAATTACTGTAACTAACATTTCTAATACCAAAATCATATAAACTGTATTACTTTAAAGAAAATCATTTTCCCAAATGGCATAGAGACAGGGTCCTAACACCAGCCCACCACAGAGACATCTGCCTTGTACTGTGCACACATTCCCAACATTTGTTTAGTGACATCTTAACAGTGGAAAAATATACCTCACTTCTGGGAACACGGCATCAGTGCTGATGCTGTTGTGAAAAAGCAGTCAGGTACTGGAGTGTGTGCCAAGAAAGTGAAGAGCATCTAAAGTTCCCTCACTGCATCCAAGCCAGTTCCTTCTGATGTAATGCCCCCCGTCCCACCCCCACCCATCACTACACCAAGACCACTTTCAGTGCTGGCAGCCAATAAGACTCAGTCCCATGCTGCCTACATGGCATGTCTGTTTTTTATTAAAGGTTGGACCTTTTTCCCCCTCATTACACAAATGTTCCTTTTTTTCTGAAATAACCATATCATGATAAATGACTGCTGGAGGCACACACAGCGCTACATTGCAGGCACATGAACCTTTGATGAAGAACGAAGGGATGAGAGGTGTGAGGCTGGTGACGGGAAAGAGGGATGAAGTCCTATTTTTCTTCCTTAAATGTAAAGGTTCCCCAGAGACTATTTCAATAAGTCATCAAAAAGTAAATTGCTCGGTTTATTTGACTGAACGCAGAGTGGCTTTCAAGAAAAATTACTTCAGTTCTTATGAAGTTGGAAAGGAATTTCTCGCCCCACTTCCTCCCAGTAGTATAAGTGTACCTTTGCATGTGGTGTTGATCTTGATGTGTGCAGCAGTGTGGTGGAGACCTGCTCCGACAGTTTTGTATCTAAGGGCTTTTTACAAAAATGTCAAATTTACCAAAACGACGAATGGTGCATGGTAGCGGTCATAGTTAAAGCCTGTTTTCTGCCTCCTGTAAGCTGCAGGATCTGTGTTGACTGTTCAGATCATGGTCCAGTCCAGCAGCATGTGAAACACATGTAGTCTGTTCCCAGTATGAGGTGGGCTTTTCCGTGAAATGCCACCGGTGGAACACCTGCCAGTCATGCTTAACATGGCTGCTGTTTGGAAATCGTCCATTTATCTGAAAATACCTCCGCATTTTATTGATGCACCGCTAGATGTTCACAATGGATTACAGTGTATCCGTTCAATTCAACAGCTGTATTACCTTTATAAAAGATGAAACCTGCTCTTGAAGAATTATAGATGATTATTAGTATTATTATTAGTAGTAGTAGTATTTTTCCATGAAAGTATAAAAGTGTCACGGTGATTTGTGAACATTGGTATCACAGCAACAGAAAACAAGAAACAGTTTGTGTACATTTTCCATAAACTTTTATACCAAAAGCCAGTGAAGTCCACTTTTCCTGACACATGCCTAACTGTGTTGCTCAATGGTGAAAAAGTTAGCTTCAATAAACCCAATTTACGCAGAGATCTGTTTGTCATAATTTAAGGGGGAAATGCATGATATTACTTTTTTAGACAAAAATGAGACACATTTCACCAGCATGTTGTTCTCTGGGCAGCTCTAAATGCTGCATGGATGGAATTCAATGTTGGTCCTGGCCTATGCCAAGCCTAAAAGCTGTAACAACAAATACAAGCACTAACTCAAATCTGCAGGGATTATTTGGTTTGACTTCACTGTCTGGCAAAGCTTTTCTGCCAGTTGGAGTGGTGGAGAAGGAAACAGATTTAAGAATGTTCTTCATTTGGGTTCTTTTTATCATCTCTATTTATCTTTTATTTTATATAGTTTAAAAAATCATGTGTCAAATAAAAAGAAAACAAAACAAAATAATGAATTGCATGATCTGAAAATTCTCCAATATTTTTCATTTACAGATAGAGAGATGGACGTTTCTGGATTTTATTTATCTTTTAACAGTAAAAATCTGAATTACATTGAAACAAAAACAGTTTTGTGGATTTAGATTATACCAATAAGCCTAATTTTGGCATGTTTAACACAAAGAGCATTTAGATTCTCTAAAACTAAAGAGAGATCCATAGCTCAAACAACAATGTGTCATATTTTGAAATTTTGGAGATACTAATGCTTTGTTCTAGAGCAAAGGTTCCTACAGTGGGGGGTGAGCCCCCTAAGAGATGCTGAGCTATTGCAAATTGTCACAGCAAGGCAAATTAGTTTACTTTCAATATTTTATCGATTTCTGTAATTTGTTCCACAGCAGGGAAAATAATAATGTTTTCATTCCCTTTGTTCAATGAGAATGGTCGTCTGGTAGGAATTAGAGGTCATTTCATTTTTAAAGGAAAGGAATTGTCCAATCTTAAAAGGAGGGAGGGGAGGGGGATTCAGCAAAAATGTTTTGGAACCACTGTGAAAGACAGACAATATCTTTCGCAGTATCTCAATGGACAAATAAATAGCTAAAGATGAAGAGAGTCTGAGAGAAATAGCAGACCTGCTGTGGTTTTTAGTTTGTGGGATTGTGTTTAAGTCAGAAGGCTGAGCTAAAGAATGGTAAAAGTGTGCTGGAGGCTGATGATGCACCCCACTGCCCCTAGAGCGGATAGTAGAAGGTCCTAGAACCTAAGATTAAGTTGAATGAACATGTCATATAATGGTACTCCACTATATGAGAGTGGTCGTCTGAGAGAAGTTGCAGGAAGTTTGACCCACTTCCTTCATCAAAACGATAGTCATATTACATTTTGGGTTTTAAAAACAAGTCATCGTACAGTTAAAGGTAAATAAGATTAAATTTCCCACCACGGTTTTGGAAAGATAACGTAGGACACTGTAACATGCTCAGATCCATCTTCAGCAGGCTCACCTGTGCACACAGGACAGGTGTGAGTGTGTTGATAGCCACTAATAGGGGTGTAATAGTCTCCACAGGTCTCAGGGCAGAACACATCTGAGTTTCGTGCGTACATCCTGGCCCTCACTAACACATACCCCCATGGATATCACATTCCACTCAGCTAAAGAACCGTGAGAGTGGTGGGTGCGACAAACTAAGGCCGGGACCCTGACAACACACGAGTACCCTTACACCTCGATCAGGCCCTCCCAAGAGGCGCTGAGGTGCATCGCTGAAATTCAAGCAGCACACTGTAACTGCTGAGAGGCAGAGCAGCTCATCCTTAAAGATGCAATTTCTCAGGGAGCAAGGTGACGCGGGGGATGCAGGGATGGAAAGTGACGGAAAGTGACAGATGAAGCCTTCAAAAACACGGAATAAATGTCGAAATCATCAAACTGCTGGGACTTTAATTTATTAGTATTTTAATGGCAGAGGCAGGAGCTGGGAAGGAAAACAGTAGTTGGCCGTGAATCGAATGAAAAAGTCAAATTTGAAAACAGCTGCAAATGTGTCACGCAAAGCACAGAGAATATGAACATTTCCTTTCTGTAAAGTTCTTCCTGTGTTCACAGATATTTCCTTTGGCAGCTCCAGCTTCCTACCAATTTACAAATGAGTGCAAGTCTGATGGGACAGGAGGCTGTTTTTTTGCCCATTAGTGTGAATGTCAGTACGAGGGTGTGTGTCTGTACTACCGACCTGGCCAGGTTGTTTCCATGTCTTTAAGCCAGTGCAATATAGGGCTGGCTCACCACATTTTTTATGAAACTACTATATAAAAATATAAATTAATTATAACTGCTACATCCTTAGTCGTGCCTTATATTTGGCCCAGTTAGAGAAATTACAATTTTATGAGCCGCACCAGACCAAAATAGGAAATGTGTCGAGAATTACTATGTTTGCCATTTGGCAGTGTGTGTGTGTCTGTGTGTGCGTGTGTGTGTCTGCTTGGCAGTTAAGAGTCATTAAAAGAGGGTGTGAGGGAGCCATCCAGTGGTTTCTAATCACTAATGAAAAACAGCACTGACAACTGCAAGAGATCACAAATACTCACAGACAGTGTAAACACGACATGGAGCACATGTGTATCCATTCAGAAACACCCATTCACTGTTTCCCTTTGGCTTGTTGCTCCTTATGGGTGCAAATGCTGTTTTTACCCTTTTTCTGTGTCCCAACAAATGTGATAAGCCTAAGTATACAAATAAAGACATGCACGCACAGAGAAGCTCTTTGTTTTGTACTCTGGTTAACCAAAATCAAAACAAAACAAAATGTGATTTCTCTCAAAAATGCTTCTAATTACATGGCACTCATACGCAAAAGTTAAATAAAATCAGGGGTTTTACCAACAATGAGGGGTCCGTTTGCATATAAGACACTAGGAAGCCATCTTCTGTAGTGACCAAACTCTCTCAACTTTTTTTTTCATTTCTTTATTTTTTTTGACTTGGGTTTCCCCCTCGTGTATTTTACTGTTGTTTTTTTTCATTGTATAGTATTGATTCCAATAAGTGTATGTTGTGTTCAATTAGACTCATTGAATCCTCCTGTGTGGTATTGGCAGGCCAGCAAGTCAGACATGGCAGTGGTGGGTGGTCTGTGAGTAGGTGAAAGATGGGTGAGGACATTTTGTGACAAGTCGTTCAGTCACCCTGTTTGCTTCCTGAGCCAATAACCGTGGTCTCTTCCAGGCCACAATCATAAAGAGGATGTTTTTGGTCAGAGCTGATCTGCACTTTCTCAGCCAAAACTCTATCACTTCAAAAGCTTAGCCCCTGAACTGTTTGTTTACCAGCTGCACAGCAATGACAGAATTACAAACAGTGTGTCGACTGCAGTACAGATCTTCTGAGCATTGTATTTGACACTCCGACAGGCACTGGGTTCTAGCAGTAGTAAAAGCATTTCTTTCTCACTGTAATCCGTTGTATTATTATTAAACATTGTTCTTGGTTTTTAACAGCAGCCTTGTTTTAATCTTTGGTCTTCCTCGTCTACCCTCTTCTGAGCAAGGCTTGAGTTTCACACAGCTGTGTAAGGTGGGACCAATGTGGTGATTTGTAGCTCCGTAATGCCACTGCCACTGCTCTGCCTCTCCTCCCAGACATTGAGATAACAGCTCTCACCTTACCTCCTTCAACAACTAAAAGGGCCACAGGGGGCGTCAGGGGTGTGTGAGGGCACCAGGGTGACCTGAGGGCACATGAGGCAAGAAGAGACGAGGAGGAGGATGTGCAGGTGTCTAAACACCCTGGGTTGTTAACAGGTGCCCTGCACCTGTGCCACACGTGCGCAGGCATTTACATGCACACACCATGTATATCTGTGTGTTACCACTGAAACAGTTATATAAAAGCTGGGTTCTAATCTCTCTATGGACTTACTCAGTTGTTCTTCACCTGCAACCATTATTTTGAGTCTTCTTTTGGTAAATATTGAGTCTGACATGAACCTCCACCAAAATCAGGTTCTGGTAACCTGTAACAAGACACCTATTATAGATTCATTTACGTTATTTAACTGTGTATTTCTAATTAGTGTTTTGTTGTTTTTTTTAAATAATTTTGAACAGTTTTATATTTCGGAATAAGCAGCAAACCTGCCATACTAAAATGAATATACTTCTCTAGGGAAATACTTTTTTTTGGATAAATTAATATAATTACATATAAATTTAAATTTAAACAATTATATTTTGAATACCGTAGAAAACATTTTGAAGTAACAGTTATCAAGTGTTTATCTTTTTTCTTGTCAAACAAACAAAAAACGTTGAGATTCTTAGGTGAGTCTAATGTTAATTTTGTGCAAACTAAGCTTTTTCCTTGTAGGTGGTTGATTCAACAGCTGGAGTTTTCTTTCAGATTGAAGGCAGAAGGGAGTTTAATCAGGAGCCACTGTTCCAAAAGAGTGGCCTTCATCTGCCACAGGGAGTTAGCTGTTTAAGAAGTACTCCCCTAAAGGTGACATGGATGGGGAGGTAAAACACAGGGGTGAGGCATCTGGTGAGGGTGGGAGATTTGGAAGTTACATTTTGTTCAAACTGTCATTAAAAGACATCAGTAAACAGCTCTGTTGCAGTAAGCATCCAACATAAATCAAAACCAGATTCATCAAGTACATATGAGTGTATGTTCTCTCACACACACACAGATTTTGCTCAACGTCTGGACAGCATTATATGGTGAAGAGAGGAATCCCTCTCCGGTCCCAGCCCCACCTAATTATAGTCTGCATCAGTAAAGACTGTGAGCTCTCATGAACACAGTTAATCACTAT
Organism: Cynoglossus semilaevis; assembly: GCF_000523025.1. NCBI lineage: Eukaryota > Metazoa > Chordata > Actinopteri > Pleuronectiformes > Cynoglossidae > Cynoglossus > Cynoglossus semilaevis. The sequence goes on along the minus strand of NC_024319.1, from coordinate 11,556,553 downwards.
AATGTGGCTGAGAAAACACACAAACACACATGCATGCAAGCACACATAAACATTTCTGCTCCAGTATGGTGCCGTCAAACATCCGTGTCGTCTGTTGTGGCAAACAGCACTTACTATAAATGTTACAAAAATGAAAAAAAAAAAAAGTCGGAAGACGTGCAGAACACAGTGTCATCGTGGACGTCTCTGCACTATCATCTGATTAACTTGATAATGACAGCCGACTAAAGCACACTGTGGGAACCGTAAACAAAAATGTTCCACAAACAATAGCAAGCTGGGTTTCATGTGATGAACCCTAAAACCCTGTGCCTGTGAACGGAGCAAACAGGGAAGTGTGGTAGAGCAGCAAATCCCCAAATGATAAACAGAGAACGGGCTTAATGTACATACAGGTTTGTTGAGTTGTCCTCTGAAGACAAATAATGAACTTGGCTGCATGTAAACTGTGGTTGGGAAAAACAAAGGCTGCTGATTAAATGCAGTGGATTTTGCCTGCACAGATGCCTGTCTGTCTTAGTGAGATTCTTATGCTTGTTTTGTAGACAACTATAATAACACTTGTAGATTTGGTTATAAAATTAATTAAAATCTGAATGATGGATGATTGATCAAAAACAAAGCAACATATCCTTAAAATATATACTATATTTTACAGATACAAAGCTGCAGTTTACATTTTGATATTGCAAACCTCAGCTGATAGAAAACCCAAGCCATATATTTCCTTATAAAGAAAAGCATTTTTTTAAAGTCAGTTCCACAGTTTATTTTTTCCTACCTGTTTTTTCCTATCTGTTTTGGTGCAGAAAATTCAACATACGTTTATGTGATTGAAAATCAATAATTATCTCCAACTGTCCATTTATAATTCCTTCCTAATTAGTTATTAATTAGTCTAAGGAGCAAAACATTTCAATCGTATTTTTCATTTCATGTTTAAATGCTGTTTTCAGTGTTGTCACTAATGATGTTGCCTAATGTTTCTTATTTTTGCTTCTGTGACTTTTTTTAGCCAATTGTCACTGACCTCAGAGTGAGAATTAAGGTGAGACATTGTTTGCTGCACTTAGTCATAAACACTTTAAATCCTGAATCTTAAAACAGAATGTTTTAAATAGGAGAACCCTCATTCATCATGTTAAATTAAGAAAAACTCATTTATTTGCAAAGAAAGAAGTACAAAGCATAAAAAGATTAAAAGTGGGGTACATTTTAAAAAGCATAATGATGCATTATAAGTTACAAGAATGTGTTTTTTGTTTTTAAATCCAGGTCCAATCAAGTCCTGGTTCCTGTGTGTGGTTGACTTCTGCTGTTGCTCATGAATCGTTAGCTTCTTCTCCATTCACCTGGGGTTTGTTGTCCTCTTTGGCACCTCTCTTGTTCTGTCCACTGAAATACTTCTCTCTAAAGGCGTTGTGTCCCTGGTAGAGGCTAACGTGTGGCTCTGCCATTTGAGCTAGGCTGTCGCACTCCTGCAGAGTCAAACACACAAGAAGACACTGGGTTTTTATATGGTGCAGTATGCAGTACATTTATGGCTATTTATTTCTTTTACTTCTCTTCTGTTTAAGCAGGTGTCAGCTGCAAACAACATGTAATAACACTGTTAACATGAATGTTATCTTCGTGTCAAACTCCAATCTATTTTTCACATTTGCAGTCACTCCACTACTCCCCTTACATGATTGCATATTAGCAACATCCCATGGTTTGCATGCCTTTTCCATGTTTGCATGTCAGACCAGGGTTGTGCTGGTGTAGCTGAACAACTGTGAATCCCTACAACTAAACAGTTTGTCTTGGCCGCAAGGTAGCTGACGTTCTATGGAGGTATGAAGGAAGAAGAAGAGGTGCTGGAAGAGGAATAATGAGGAGAGCCCAGCTGGAATGATGACTCCGACGCTGGGGCCTGTAAGTTTTCAGCAACACCTCTCATTTGCATGTTTACGCTGCCAAGCAACCTAAAAAACATTTTCCGTGGCCAAAGTGGTAACAAAAGTGACAACCTAAACACACACCCAAATTAATGAAAATAATTACAGAATAACTGCAAACCAGGGGAATTTCCACAGGGTCCTAAGTATCAATCAGACAGGTGAAGGGAATGATCAACACAGATCTGATGCTAGTATGTCAGAGGGCAAGGATTTACAATATGTGAAGATTAAGGGAGGCCTTGCTGATCTTTCTTCACAGGAAACATTTCCTTTCGCGTGTCAGGTGTCATGTCAGTGTGTTCATGTTGGAGGATTCAGAGGCTTCAGACAAATGCAGAGTCAGGGATATTTGGCAGAGAGAAAAAGAGAGAGAGAGATTGAAAAAGCTGACAGTCAGACAGGATCAAACAAAGTCATGTCTGTGTGTGTACGTGTCGTACAAGGCTCTTCATGGGAACAATTTGAGGTTTCAAGAGGAATGAATGACAGATCCAAAGATGGATTGTTTTCTATGCAGTGTGTGATTAGACCATTGAGGGCCGCAGTATGAATGAGACCATCCCAGCACAGATAGTGAGTGAGAGACAGCACATCACTTTCATCCAGATGATATGTTAGACAAGACAACATACACAGTTCTGATTCCATGCATTTAGACCTTTAGTACACACTTGTTGGTGCTGTGAAACTATATATGACCTAAACCACAGATTTACAACTCTGGGTCCAATTAATTTAAGGGTAGGTCAAAAGGTTTTATGGCGTTGAAAAAAAAAAAAAACAAGTCACAAGGCTATCCCTACATACTTTTAATTCATTTCTAAACTTATCTGCAAGGAGGATTGTTTCTTCTTAGAATTCTGGGACAGTTGTTTTTCACAAAATCCCAACTGTAATCAATTTTCTTTTAGATGTATTTTCAGTTTTGTGGAAAAGGAATAACAAAAAAACGTGTTGCTTTACAGTACTAAACGAGTTTACATGGTTTCCATTTAAAAATTGTTTGAAATTTGATGTTTGGTGAGGTTTCAAACCTAAACCTAGATTATATATTATATGTGTTATGTATCTTGTTTTAGACAAATATTTACCTGTATTGGTTAACCATTAGATATATTTTAGCTAATATTTTGCAGATTTTTCTACATTTTTGGCCTTTTTTACCCATACCTTGTTAAACTCTCATTTATTTCCTGACTTGATTCCATTTATTTTATTTTTTAAATGCTAAAACCCTATTTTGAGAATCCTGGAGAGAAATATTTGCAAGTGGGTTTTGTAGTAGGTCAGGACTAATGCACACACACCTCTGGTTCCTTGATTTTTTCCATGGTGATCAGACGACGTGAGGTGTGGCTGGAGAGTGTCTGCTCACAGTTACTGATGAGCTGAAGACATGGATGGAGAGGAATCGCTGCCTCACAGTATCTAAAAAGAACACATATACAAACACACAAAGTTATTAATCAACCACCAAAAGAAAACACACGACATAATCTAATCATAATAAACCTAGACCATGAGAGAGCTGATACTGGCACAACAGACTTACTGTGTCAAAATTGCTTTTCACTACTTTCCCGATGATCCACGTCAATGTCTTTGTCTGTACAGGTCTGAGTCAGTTTCTTTACTATCTATCAAGTCCCAAAACATCTGTGTGTTTGACGAACCGCTGATAAAGCTGAGTTTCTGCCCAGAGACAAAGCTGGAAAAAGTGACCGACTTGACATATCGACTGCCATCCATGTCTGTCATCGCCAGTCAAACCTGGTTGGGAACTATTAACAGAATATGAGGTATGTGTTTGCATGCTTTTATTGGTAGCACTTTCTCTATCACGGTAGCAACAGTTTTGATTTGCACTTTACTGTTTGTCTGCTCATGTTGCCATGGCTGGATGTCTTGGTCATTACATCGACCAAGTGATGCAACCAGGAGAAAATTCTCTCCAGTCAATCAAAAATGTTACTGATGATGAGCAAAGTGGTTATAAAAATAAAAATAATAATAGTTACAAAAGAATTGCGTATAACTCCCATCTCAAATAACTTAGCTATGTCCGTTTTTGTGGTTAAAATTCAGAAAAAATGAACTTTTTTGGAAATGCCAACTTTTGAGCACACTGATATACTATACCAATAAGATC
>NC_024319.1:11542531-11552361 GCF_000523025.1 Cynoglossus semilaevis | reverse complement strand
GAAAATTAAAGTTTCTCAAAAATGACTTTTTTTGAACGTCAAACTTTGATCACACTAAAAAAACATACTTAGGTCCGGAAAAAGTCTTTAAAAATAAAAGTTTCTCAAAAATAAATAAAAATGCACTTCATTGCTTTAAAATATGTAACTGTGTCCTGATTTATGGTTAGAATTCAGAAAAAAATTACATTTTTGGAACCTTAACCTATGATAAAAGTAACATACTATACTAATAATTACCTGATGAATGTTGAATGTACTTCCTAAGTACTGAAGCAGATGTTCAGGGTTCATTGACCCTATGTCAATGTGCCGTATATACCGAAACACCTCATTTGCAAACATGTTTGAAAACATATACTGAAGAATAAAAAATGATGGCGTAAAAATGGAACTCGAGTCATTTGTACTCATGGGACACAAGTATCAACTTACTTCTTACAATGCAGTCGTTTTACAACTTCGCCTTCATTGTTTATGTCTTAATTAGGTGACGTTATGGCCGTGATGACGGATGACCCATCATCTGTCATTAATAATTTATATGGACAACATTTAAAAAAAGATTTTCGGGAACATATCTAATCTCAAATTTGTCTTTTGATGACAGGTCTTTGTGTCACCTGTCATCTCACTCATACACACAAACGAAGATTGTTGTGAGGAAGAAAGACAGATAGCCACATGCACACATACCCCCCACAACACACACGATCCCTACTGTTTCTATCACAGCCAGATACATATAAATGTGGGGTTAACAGAAACCTGATATCTCCCCCTAGAGCTGCAGATTAAGCCCAGGAGACAGACTATGTCAAAGCTAACACACACACACACAGACAAAAACACTGTGACTGTGCATTCAAAGACACACACACACACAGGTCAGCTTGTAGAGGACAGATAATTCACATATCTGGCCTCAGACGTTTATTTTGGCATGGTGTGCTGACAGGCACAGACTCGAGCACTGGTAGATGGGCAGCAAAGGCAAATGTGAACAAACAGGATGCCATGCACGCACGCATGACCACACGTCGACATACACGTATCTACAGACTCAGAAAAGAGGACGGAAAACTGCATACACACACAAGCATCCTTAACAATCAAGTCCACAAACTGAGCTGTGTAAACAAACAAACAAAAAACACACAACACCTGTATACTTTTTTGGGAATGTAAACAAGTGATTATATTTTTCAACAAATTCTACAGGAGAAACACAAACCAAAATCACTAATTAAACACCAGACAATTAAAATACATATAAGCAGCATGTTAACTTATTAGACTAAATCATTGTCATTACTATACTATGGTAATATACAGTGCCCCGTGCTTAATTTGTAAAGTGGGAGGTGGAAAGCATTGAACGAGTTGTTCCTGTGACTATATTTTTTCTCATTATGACACGGAGGTGGCGGATCCTGTTCCTTCAGGATTAAACTCTGACTATATAGTATTTTAATTAGAGCAATCATTTTTTTTAAAAAGTTTAAAAATAAAAATTATAGCCGACACGCTCAGAGTCCGAGTGTTACAATTGCTGTTAATGATGCAAGCCTGCCCCCTAGCGGCTATTTAGTGGATCCACAAATAACCTAACTGGTTTCCATTTCACGGAATGCCTTAAAATCGAGCTATTATGTCGCCCATTATTTTACTGGATGTTTACTCCTACGTACTTTTCAAAATAATATTGTTGTATTTTTAAATCCTTTCATCCTTTTAAGCAGATTTTTGACAGCAACAAAATCTTCATGGGAAGTTGACTAAACCTGTTGACATTAATTTACTGTAGGTACTGAATGTGATTCTGAATACTCACTCTGGCCTGTAGACAGGTAACCAATAGACGAGTCTCCCGCCCATAACCAGGTGGTGGGCTGAGAAGTTTAACAAATCTGTGAAGATGTCACTGAGGTAGTAGACCTGTGAGACAGCCACGTGAGACTCTACATAACTGGGAAGAAGATTGGAAGAGAAGTAAAGACAGGATTAGAATATTTGAGAATTCTGTTGTTGTCAGGTCAGACGTACTCAAGTATGTTTGCCTTACTGTTGAAATTGCAGCTTAATTATCACAAACACTTTTAGTATAAATGCCTTTATGCAAACACTAGGTGAACACTAACTTCTATAGAATTATTGTGGTCCAGATATTGATACTGAAGAGCAAAACGGCAGGAAGTCTTACATTCCATCAGCAGGTTTAGTGATCTCCTTGTGGGAACCTGTTCGTCTTGTCGACTCACGAATACCATATGGAGCTGATTTAAAAAAAAGATGGAACAGGTAATCAATATAATTTAAAAAAAAGCAAAGGACAAAGTTTTGCTTTTTTGCATTAAAAAAATCAAATTTACTCAAATGCAGCTATGTCAAAACTGAAACGAATTTAGTTAAATGTAGGACTCAACTTGAAAAAAGTACACGATACTCAAGTTACATCACATAATTTTTTTATATTATCTGATATAAGACAGCTCACTTCTACAATACAAAAAGCTGTATCTAAAAAAACAGAAGATATACCACAAGTCCTGTACTTAATAATGAGTAAAAAAAATAAAGCAACCTACGGTCAGTAATGATGGCATCAAAAAGAGGGTTTTTCCTCCACACAGACTTGGATGCATCAGACACCATTACATCCACGTACATCTTCTCTTTGTCATATTGACGAAGGTTGGCTCTGATATTCTCATCAGGCCCTCGCCACTTCTGGTTTTTACGGCTTGACCGACCTGGGACACACCCCACATTTAGATTTTAACAGCCATAAGATAAAATCAATTAACAAAAAATACCAAGAGAAAAAAAAAATAGCCAAGAGTAAACAAACCTTTCCCATGAATAATGTTGTAGTCTATATCTATTCCACAAACATAGGCTCCAAAATGCGAGCATGCTACTAACAGACTCCCTGTAATGGAAAGAGAGAAGTTCAACCATAACAAGCAAAAATTCACTGTTATAATCTGGCTGAAAACAGGTCTGACAGACATAACTCACCTGTGCCTACAAATGGGTCATAGACAAGGTCATTCTCTTTGACTTTAGCATGATTGGCCATGATGAATGACAGGCCTGCATCCATACTTGTGTTTCCAATAAAATGCCTGTTCTTCACACTGTGGGACCTAATCAGTTCACGCTGACCATCTGCAATCTATTTCAGGACAGAATTAGGACAAACAGTATTCTATGGAACATTTTACTTTTTTTATTTGTCATTTGGAAAATAAAGTGATGCAAGTCTTACCCATCGACCAAAATATATATAGTATGGATTCTCTGGGATGTCATTGGGGTCTGTGCCGTAATCTTCCAACAAACAGAAGACATGTTGTGGACTCTTTAGACTGACTGTGCCCTCAAACGGAATGTACTCCAAAGCCTGTATTTGAAAGTTCATCATCATCACACACACACACACACAAGCTAACCAAAAAGATACACAACACATATTTGGGCACATTACACAAATCCCAAACCTTACATCAATCCTTTTAATTCGTTCTGCAAATTCAAGAGTCTTGTTGAAGGTGTAGACATTAATTCTGTAGGTGGAGTCCTTTTGCATGTATTGTGTCTGTCCAAATAGAGAAGAAATGAACAATTAAAAATCAAAAAATATTCTTTTTAAAAATTACAGTAATAAAATAAGAAAAAAAATAAGAGCTTGTCTGTCAATACAATAGACTTAAATTAAAAGTCTGACAAACCATATTCTCCAATGCATAGTTCATAAGGGATGTCTTAAGGTCGCTTTGAGTCTGTCCATGGCCCCATAATTCAAAAGCAGACCTAATGACATATATTTACAACACATATATCTGCATTATATAACGATGAAAAACTAGTAATCTGTGATTAAATAATTGTAACATTTGCATCAACCATCAGCTGAGGAAATGAACTCCAACTTACTTTGCACAAACAGATCGTGCCATAAAGCCGCGGACATCATCCTCACATATACCATTCAAAATCCAGAAAGGAGACTAGAGAGTAGAAGTAAAAAGATGAGTGAACGTGTGGAAATCAGAATCATAGTTCCACAGCTTACCACACCAGTTGGACAAGACACTACACGGATCCACTACATCTCCATACCTTTTCTTTAAAGTTTTCCTCGGGAGAGAATGGTTTTCCTCTGAGAGCCAGCAGAGATTTAATCTCCTGCAGTTGTGAGAGGAAAGAGCACAACTATTAACATATGTGGGGAATGTTGATGCCTTAGGTCTGTGACTTAGATGTGGGCTAAGTCAATACCTCAAAGACTATACACTCAAAACAACTGCTGCGGAGCCATCGCTCCTGGTGAGTATTTATGTCATGTGAGTGAAATGTCCCGTTCGCAAATTGTGTTATATTTCTTTTTAAAGAAAAATGTGTCTGTCATTTTTAGGGTTTATATCCTTTATTCCTGTTTTCACAGTTTAACGAGTTATAAGGACAGATAGTTGTTGACACCAGTGCGTAATATGCATCCTTGCCTATAGATTTGTATAACAAATTAAATAGTTTAGCGCAATAATCACAAAAAACGACTGGACCGAAACTTAGCTTTAAAACAATCAACAAAAATATGACACTGGTTTATTTTTGAAAGTAATTATTAAAAGTTACCGGTAACCTGAAGTCCAAATTATCCTGGGCAAGATGCAACAAATATCTGAGGCATGATCGACCACACTGCGCCGCCATTTTTGTTGCGGATTCAAAATATGTCCGGCTTAACACGTGCTGCTGAAACACAGTACCGGTGGATATATTCCCATAAAAGGTAGAACAATAGGTATTTTCTCTTTTTTTCTTGCATGCGCGTGTGTTTCTACACGCAGCTAATACTACAGAACGTACAAAATACGTTATCACCTAGGTTCACATTTGTGCAAGAATTGCTCGTTTCTGCTTCGGAGGCACTTATGAAGTTTAAAGGAAACTTTCTGTTCCATGAATTCGGTCGTATTTTGTCCTGCCAACCCTTTCGAAACAGCGATTGGCTGTGTGCAGCTTCAACCTTATAGCCATTGGTCAAGCCCTATGTCCATAATGTAGTGTAAACATTTGGAAACGAAAACTTTCTACGTTTTCACATTGATAATGATTGGTGTCACCTACAGTGTAACCACGGAATCTTACTCGGGTCGCAGTGGCAGATCCGTGCAGGTGAAATGGGGAGTCGCGTGACATGTAAGGAAAACCAAGTCGGATTGCTGTGTTTTCATTAAATCATTTGTATGTTATTTTTTCTATTATGTTAACTGATTTTTGATGAACATGATGATGATTTGCATTTTTTCTTTAGGTACTCCCTTTTATTTGTTTCATTCTTGTACAAAATGTGCGTTTTCTCCCCGCTAAAGATCTCCGCACATATGTTGTTACTCCAGCAGGCTTTATTTATAAATATTGTGGTACCACCGTATATATTTTTAAATACAGAAGTGAACAGTGCATATTGTTAAACTCTGATCAGTCACATTGCGTTGAGTTATGCAGTCTCCTCCACAGGAAGGCAGTCACAATTCTAACATCATGGAAAATGAAGATAGTGACTCCACTTCAGCTGTTTCTGTGAAGCGCATGAAGGACAACTGGCAGAGGTGGTCTGACAAGCACCAGGAGTACCAGAAGCAGAACCCCTTCAGTCAAGCTGCCACGCCCAGCACAGTGGTCCCTCATAGGGGCCAGGATGACTATGGAAGGCCCATGCAGGGCTCAAAGACAGAAAAGAGGGGTAACGATGCTAACACGCACATCAGCAGAGAGGTTCAGGAGCTTTGCAAGGTGATAAGGAGCATTGGTGAGATGAGAAAGTCCAGCAGTGGTGGAGACCACATCACTGTACTGTTTGGGAAACTGTTTGAGCATTATGTGACTATCTCTAACAAATTAGTGGGTATTCTGCTACAAGCGAGAAAGCATGGGTTGGTTTACTTTGAGGGTGAGATGCTTTGGCAGGGGAAGGATGACAATGTTACAATTGCTCTCTTGTAGTGACCCAACACATCTTTAATAGTTGTTATTTATCCTCTCATTCACTGTGGAATTACACTTTCTTTAAAAAAGAAATATTCTGCATTTTCTGTACATAATCTTGAAAGACTAGACAAATCTGACACGGTCCTGTAAAATACCTTTGCTGGTAGAAATTTTAGGCTGAAAAATTGTTGATCTTCAACGTAAGCACCAAGTGATGCTCTTTAACTAATGAAGGGGGAGTGCAGAGAGAGAGGCTGTAAACTAACACCAGTGCTAAAGACTACAGGGACAACATTACAAGAGGATAATGTGGCTGAAAGGACTCACACTGAGAGGCAGCAATAAATTATTTACCTTTAAATTAGCACTTGTCAAAGTCCATATAATTACAGTGTATTTAATTCACATGCACAACCTCTATTTGCTCATATACTTTGTATTATAACACTGTTAGACATTGCATTAGATCAAACATGAGATGAGGAAAAAAAACACATTGATTTCACTGCTCTTTCATTTCATTGTCACTCAGCCTTGATTTATGAATGTGTCACTGTGTGCCTTTTTATAAATAGCTGCTCATTTTGTATGTTTTCACAATACTTTTATGCAGAATATTATTTTTTACAGTTGACAAAAACATCACATGCAAGAAACCAGGTGCATCATGACATTTTTGTCACAGTAAGATTTTGAAACATTTCTTTGATTTCAACATTAAGTACAATAAAGTACAATTCAGTTTCCTTTGTTGCATTGATTTTAAATAATCACTTGGTCCCTAAACTGTATAGGGTTAATGTTTAACTATATAATTTTTTATATAATTGGTATCATGAGATCTATATCTTTTTGCCACATGATTTATAACAACATAATTCCCTAGAAATCTCAAGCAGCAAGGAAACAATGTTTTACCTCCAAGTCACAACAGTCTCTGTGCGACCTAGAGCCTGGCCTGGAGTGGTCACTTATTTACTGCAAATGTTATTGAATGTGTTCCTACTGACAGCAGCATAGGTGTGTGTGGAGCAAAATGGGATCTGCATGGCAAGAAATGGTCTGAAGTCATCAACTTGTTTCTTCTTTTAAGGTAAGAAGTTCGATCAGCTGATCCGCCTGGAAAATAATAATTAAATGCATTGGAATTAACCATTTAAATGTGTCCATCCTAAAGCAGAATTCTGGAAATGAAAACATTCTTAGGCCATAACCATATCATAACAGATTTAATTTTAAAAAAGCAAATCACTCATTAGGACTATTACTTTTACAGTCTAAAAAAAGCAATTAATTATACATTTATTCAAAATCATTTATCAAACAAGCGGTCAGATATTTTAACAAAATAGTAAAAATGACATCTGTACAATTTCCTCATGTAGTATAAACAAAAAATTAGGTCACAGAACACAATTTTATTTACACTAAATACTACACAACGTCACAATTGTAAAACAGAAAAACGTTTGCCTTACTGTGATAAACCAATAGGAATTAAGTCGGTAAAAGAGTCGAGACGTGAAGCCCATTTGACTGGCAGGCGCTAGGACATGAAGGTGAAGATGTGCTACAGAACAAAATGGAGGCCAATGGAAACCCAACCTGTAGACATTGTAAAGGGCGTAATTTCATGTGACCACACAACTGATATAACTACGTTTGGCAACATTTATCTAATCCAGTCATTCTACAGTTGCAGTTTCAAGTGTTTCTGGCGTTAAAAGCGTTTTAACACTGATTTGTTTTCGTCCACGTTTTAGACATAATTTGTATCTGCATTTCTCTAACAAACGTTAATTAAGGCGACAACCTTCCGCCATTTCGGTTCGCCACAAACGCGAAGGCACATGCGAATCCCAGTAGTCGACTTTGCATGCATTAGATAATGTTCGATATTATGTCACATTTAGAGCCACGATCCGCTGTCACACTACCACCACCTACCTGATATCACTGAGATCGGTCACATTGTTTTTCTGTAGAACCTTTTTTCCTGTTTCAACCATTCGCTTTACTGTGAAAAAATAAATTATTTTTTATTATTATTTCTAGAAATAATTTAATATTTTTCAGCAACAATGTTAAATTGGCTTTCTTCGCCTACATTGTTGCAAACATAAATAAGTACAGCTTTTAAAATATTACAATGGATATAAATCCAAGTTGTGGTTCAGACAAATAATTTAATAATACAATTTTTTTAGAATCTTACCCAGTGGCACATGTTCTTTGCTAAGTGATTTACAGTTACCAATATGTCGAGTTGGAACAACAAGGTAGTGGTGAGGAGCTCCCGGTCTGATGTCCCTGAAGCACGAGATGTCTTCATCCTGGCACAGAAAATAATGTAAGTTTGATACTGGGGTTATCACAGGCTTAAAAACGCACACGGTGACGCTAAATAAACTACGGGGTACAGATATTTATATATACACACAATTAATTCCTGTTTTCATGGGGACATGTTTGCATGATACACAAGTGCTCCGACGCACAAGCTTCAAAATGGTCGCGAAATTCTTCTAAATTGTTACATCCTACAGGCCTACTTTACTTAAGATTCAATTGTGGTTTAGTGGCATAAAACAGAAACCTCCTTCAGTAAGTAAGAAAGTGTTTGTTGACCGACAGTTTTGAGAAAAAGGAAACAGGCTAACGCCTTTTAGCTACTAGGTGGTGGTGTTATTATTTATTATAAATGACGATAATCTCACACAGTGGAGAAGTTCCGTGCCAATTTCATTGTTGACGATCTTGCAGAAAATGCATTTCTTGTCGTATTGTCCAGCAGGGCCGTTGCTGGTTTTAGGAACACCGGTCTGAGTTTGAGGAGTATCAGCTGCAGCCATGTTGTTTTTCTACAGTGAAAACCATAAACAAGCCAGATGATGCCAGAGTTCATCGAGCGGCGGGGGAAGTGGAATGATTGCAGATCGTGTTGATTGTGTTCCTAGGTGAAAAACACTGCCATAAGGGAGAAGTGTTTCTCAGGATGTAAAATTAATGTTCTGGAAAAGTTATGATATTGGACAATTTCTTTGTCTTAATGACAAAGTAGTCTGTATTGTATTTATATTTTCTTTAAAATATGAGACACTTTGTCAGTTAGACTGCTTTGAAGATAAAAGCAATTTGTGTCAATTCCTACAATTCTACCGTTTGTTTTTACTTGATACTAACATCGTATGCACATTATTTTACTTAGTACTTGGTGTGTTAAAAATAACCAAATGAAATATTATGAAAAAGCTGGGAAGAGTCAAACTAATGTCAGTGCATAATTTTATTTTAATTTTACATATATATTTTTTGTATTTCTAATTGTGAATGTGTTCACTTTTCTAGTTTGTGTTTACATAAAATGTTTGAATTAACTAATGACATTACAATATTTATATATTTTTTGGAAATGGTGAAAGGCACTTTTTCATTTTTATTATTCAAGTATTACCACTTTTTTGTGTTAAGATCTGATGTAAATTATTTCAGATCTAGAGTCCCACTCATCTAAAATATAAAGTAGTTGATCCAATAGTTGCTAATAGTTTTTCTAATAATTTAAAGAGTCAAATCTGTTTTTAGTTTTGTTTATAAAATTGATGTTATGTATAAATTACATCAACTTTGGCTTATTAGTTTTTATTGTCTCCAAGTATGTGATCGGTATCAGACTTTGGAAGGAGAAAGTTATCGGTTGTTTGTAAATTTTGGAAAATTATTTTATTGTGCATTCTTGCTTACTACACCACTGAATATTTGAAAAAGTAAAAAAATGTAAAAATAAATAAAAATGCACAAATAATAATTACTTGGCAGCATGTTTTAGG
>NC_024319.1:11500489-11542431 GCF_000523025.1 Cynoglossus semilaevis | reverse complement strand
ACCATCGTGAAAAAATACAAAAAATAATGCTACCAAGTGAATAATTATATCCAAAAAATATATCCAAACATGTCAACAATATGACCAAAAATAAGCAAGACTATAATTTATTTATACATTCAGTCTAAAATGAGATAATATCCTTAATTAGCTACAAAATAAATTAAGGCAAGCCTATAAAAAGTAAATTGAGTTTTGCCAAAGAAACATTCCAAAATATATTGGAAAAATGAGCAAAAACAATGGCAAAGATGGTTTAATTGTTTCTCTCTAGAAAACAACAACAGCAAAGCGACACAAGCAGCTTTGATATGAAAGTCTTTCTTTCTTTATTTTTCGTTGCTTATTCTATTACTTTTTTTACAGATAAAGTTCAGCAAGTATTGTAAAAATACTCAAGTAATTTACAGTTTCATCAAAGCATCTGCCAAAATTACCAAGAAATAATATATAATGTCACAGAACAAGTTGAATGTCCTGAGTGATGTACAGAATTTTTATTGAAATCTTTTAGGAGCTCAATACATACAGTGTTTTTATTTAAATAGAAACTTTTTTATATGCTTATATGCTAATATGCTTTCGGAGACAAAAAGTCTGAATCTATCAGTTTCAAAGCTGCCTACAGTATGCAGCTTAGTGTTGAAAGCAGAGCGTTTAAGTGATTGCTGAGGCCGTCATGTGTCATTCAAGATGGATACAAAGTGGGGTCACTTAACATGAGTATTTAACGATAACATGTTACATGACAGCCCGTCTAAAAGACTTCTCTGAAAAGTGAAATGCCCAGAGGAGAAATGAGCATTTAAATTAGACAAAGTCTGGTGTGTAATTGAAATCTAAGCTCCTTTATCTTCTTCTACAGTCTGACAACATTTGTCATACTACCCTAAGTCAAAAATTGTCTTTAGATAGTTGAGCTTTAAGCCATGTTTAACACAAAGCCATCATTAAAGGAAAGAGGTGCTTGAACCCAGTCAAAGCAGGAGTATAAGAGATCAACAGTTTGCCTTCTTCATACCATATGACATGATTTAAAGAACAAACGTGTATTCAACATAAGGAAAGTAGGATTGGTAGAAAAGTGCACGAGGATGATGCAGGACATTTTTGGGAGAGCAATGGATAGGGAGTTGGGTTATAACAGGGTTTAGCTCTAAGTCTGGTTTGATTCTAATCCTCATTGACTTCAATGTCTGCATCTTATGGTGGTTGTAGTGAACTAGTGAATGTCCATTTCTTATAAAAAAAAGTCTATGAATTATTCTAAAAAATAGTTTATCTTGTAGCCCAAATCCACAGACGGTGTGGCAAGACTTCTTTTTGGCAACAGTTTCAGCTAACAATAAAGTGATTTTACAACATCTGTCTTGAGAGTTAGCATCCATTTTGGGGCCTTTTCTTACATTTATCACCCTGGATGAGTTTCCTAAACTGCTTGCCAATGGTGTATCTTCTCACACTTCAACATAACAGTGCAGAATTCACCCGCGTCACATTTGGATTCTGTCGGCAATGACCGACTCAACGACTTGCGTCAAGCCGGCTACATGAGACTAAGATTAGAAGCAGGAATTACAACATGTGTTTGAACACTCACAAGTATCTGGAGCCACCTGTTATTATTACTAAAATATAACTTGATTCCAGGTTTCCAGGCTTCTTGCACATATGCATTACCACAATGATGTGCTGATATGGGTGTAATGTTGTTTGGTCTGGCTGTGTGACAGGGAAACACTCTAGACCTGTCAGGAGAAGTAAACTATCCTGCCCCACATTCTGGATGCACGTATCATATGAAAGGGTTTTTAGATGGAAACCACCTGCTCTCATCATGGACTCACATGCACACACACACACACACACACACACACACATATCATTATTGTTTAATGAACACATATACGTATGAAGGGTACTGTAGCAGTACTTTTACTAGAGCTGTTTTGTCCTACAGTTTATTTATAGCAAAAAGACATTCTTTAATATATTCATAAAACAACTAATCGATAGCACGCTCTGATATGGAAGGCAGTTACAAAACTAGTTACATTAGCTAATGGCTAGTTGGTGTTTGGCTTTAGATTTCTACTTGTAGCTGTTTCACAGTTTACTGTTACAATTGATATGCAATTTTCAGTTTTGTCAGTTTTGTTTTCTACAACTTTTATGTTATATTCTGTGTTTTGGGTCATCTGCTGGTGTATGTACACTATCACACAACTTCACACAAACTTGTTTTCACAATTTCCCTCCGAGCCTGTCCAGGTGCCTTTCTTTCTCTCAATCATGTTGTCACAAACCGCCACCACAACAAAAGAAGCTGATACCTCTTTGACAGCTGATTAATATCTTCACAAGAAGAAGAACTATTGACATGCAAACTCATCCTGAATATTTCAGAGTTAATCGTCTCTGCTTTATTAAGTCACTTACTTGAAGATACAGTGATTATCATGATTATCATATTTGTGAGTGGTAATGACGAGAAAAGAGGACAACAGGAAACGGGCTTGAGCCTACGTAGAGCTTTGAACTAGCTCCACAACATACAGTATCTAATAGCATTAACATCTTTGTCTTCTTTTTCTGTCCGTCAGTGTTTCAGTCCCTCCTGTCCTGTCCTTGTTTCTTTTTTGTTCTACTGTACTGTTATGTTTTCTGCCGCTGTCTTTTTGTCTTGGTCTATGTCTGTCTTTCCTGCTCTCTGTTATTCTGTTGCCTCTCTGTCAGTATCAATGTTTTTGTCAGTATCCCCTACCTTAGTATCTATCTATCTATCTATCTATCTATCTATCTATCTATCTATCTATCTATCTATCTATCTATCTTTGTGGTTTTCTTCACTATGCTCCACTTCTCTTTCAATAGTTATATAAGACAAACCTGCTAACCCCAGTGACCCTAATCTCTGAGATGAGAGGATCACCTTTGTCCTGCCCTCGCTTATCTTCTGTCTGTCTGTGTCTCTCTCTCTCTCTCACACACACACACACACACACACACACACACACACACACACACACACCATCCCTTTGTCTTTCCTCCTGTCTTTTCCTCTCCCATTCCACCCACTGAACCTCTAACCTCAGCGAGGTTCTGTGAATTACTGAGCTCCATTCAGTGGTTTCAGCTCTGTCAGGCATTCTTTTACTGAAGGACATAAATCTTCAAACATTAGCAACAACAACTATCTCTCTTTGACACCTGCTCTTGACTTTTTGTGACCATGGATTTTTTTTTCAGTGTCTGGTTTCCTTTGTGATTAAGTGCTTGAGTGTAGGTCAAGTATGAAACAGTGCAGTGCTATGACACAGTTGTCTTGCGTTACTGTCTTTTTGACACACATCTTCTGTTTTGACACGCCTCTTTTTAATACATAGCTTGGGTTCAGCTGTGCTCCACATAAACAACATTCTATTGCATGTTGTCACCAAAACAAACATGAAACCTAAAACCTGTCCGACAGTGGCTAACTACCTTTCATGAGTTGATTAACCTGCTAAGGCTTCCTAAATATTTAGTCATCTTATACTGCCGCAGTGATAATTAAATGTATCACGTTATTAGCTGTTAGGACAATAAAAGACGATGATTTTCTTCTAACCTACAAACCTCATTTCCAAATAGTAGGGTTGTTATCCCCAAGTCTTCCTTCATTTATTGGTTGATACGTTCTGGGTCGACCAAAGTTCTGATTGGTCAGAAAGAAATATGCCCTATGAACTAATACCTTTTGGTCAGATGTTGAAAATTTTTATGAAAATCTTTAAAAAATTATATTTCAAAATGTTATCTTTTCTGCATGTTTCTTATCAAAATATAGCTTAAAAAAAAATTAGTACAATTATTTTTTGAAAAATCTTTAGAAACATTTTTTTTCCAAAAGTGTTTGTCATGTTTCTCCACAAAAAATATATATATGAAATTTTTGAAAAAAAAAGTTTCTTCAATGATGTTGAGTTTAAAGATTTTGAGTAAAGTAATGAATTTAATATAATATATAATATAACAAAAAACAGTGCTGCTGATCCAGCTGTCTGTGGCCTATTACTGACTTTCACCTCTTTACATAAGTCCCTTTAATTGGGGTAAAAGCCTCCACGTTTGTTAACCAAATGATGATGATTCCTCACTACTTGTACAATCTCAGCCATATGGAATTTGGTTTCTGTGCCTGGGGGCTTCTGCTCTTGTGCTGTCTGCTCAGAAGTATCCAATCCTCCTAAAATAGGCTTAAAAAACCTTACACTAAATGCTCTTATTCAGGGGGATTTCGGAGGCAAAACCACATAAATTGAAACAGCACGTTACCTTGGCTCTGACCATCATTTCCCACCAGTCTGGACTGCTGTCTTAACCGGACTGACCCAGCAGCCAGTTTGGTCAAGCCACTATCCAAATGATTCTCGCTTACTCCATAAAACTTTCATCTGGAAAAAATTTCTTCACAGCAACAGAGAAGGAAAAAAGGACAGAAATCCCATGAAGCTGGCTCCTCTCCAATCCCTGCAGTGGAAAAGCCATTAAAGAACATCTGAGTACTCAGATGAGCAGGAGAGACCAGGAACGGCGGGGTGACTGACAAGCGTCTAAGCTTTTATTTAAAGATAAATGGCTAATTATGAAGACGTTTGCTTCAGACTAGTGTGTGAATTCCCTGTGTGTTTGATGTTAGCTGCCACCCTCTGCCAGTGAGCTACTGAAGTCTTTCACAACTCACTCTTCAAACAATAAAGTTAAATCTCCCTCAAATTAAAAGCACCATTTCACTTGATGCCCAGTGCCAAATTAGGGAGCGGAGATTTAGGCTCTTTGGCGCTGGTGTTACATCAATCACGTCGTTTTAGTGCAAAGCTCAAATGAGTTGACTTCTAAGGAAGGGATTTAGCAAAGCCGTGCCTGAAATTAAGAGTGAATGCAAAGGCGTGTCTGTAACAACAGCCGCACTAAATACTGTCATGATTATGATGGATAACAACAAACACAAGCAGCTTGAGTGGTATTTAAACGCTTCAGGTACCTGCAACTTAAATCAAAAACTCAAATAGAGGAATATTTACGGTCAACACGTAAAAATGACTGCACATTTAATTCTATTTATTCTACTTATTTGTTGTTATCCACTTATTTATCGCCATCCATCATGCCTTATTGTCAGTGTTCATCTAAACCTTACCAAAAAACACATCGTGTTCCATTCAAGGAAACCTACATCTTGCATCTGAGGTGAAAAGGTCTTGGGAAAATGTTAATTAATGGTATAAGTCCACCTTATTTTTATCCAGCCTTTTCCAGAACTTCCTTTAATTAGTAAGGCAAGCTCCGCCCCTTTCTCATGCACAGTCTTTAGTCTGCAGCTGCCGATTGCTTTCTTACTAAATAAAACCTGTCTGTAATTGTGTGTATTTTAAAAAAAAAATACTACAATCTATGGAGAAAAAAACTTTTTTCTTTTCATTATGACAGACAACTCAATAGAGAACTTAAAAAAAACACATTATATAAGCACATATATGTATATATTGTTATTGGTAAAGTGCCTAATATGACTGATGCAGTAAATGTTGCCTTTAGGGTGACCACCTCCAAAACGGACAAGTAGCAAGTTTGAGTCTTTAACTCCCACAAAACAAACAAAAACTCTATAGTACTCAAGATATAACCTAAACCAGGGGTGTCAAACCCCCTTTCACAGGGGGCCACATCAGCAATACAGTTCCCCTTGAAGGGCCGGTTGTAACTAGAAGACTGTATAGATGTGACTACTCCATAACTAACATAAATGTTTCTACATTTGATTATTATTTATTTGAGTTACAAATATTGTAGATTGCTGTGAAAAAAAAAAAAATCAAAATGACTTGACGGACACATTTGGCCCCTCGGGCCTTGAGTTTGACACATGTGACCTAAACCTAAAAAACACACACATTAAATCTTAATTCTTCCACATTCAACATAAAATACGCAGCTAAAGCATGACAAAATAGGTCTCTGTAGAACCAACAACTCCTGTGGATTATATGGCTATCTGGGACCAAAACATGAAAAATAAAAAACAGAAATACTGCACTCCAGTGCAGAGTCACCCTTGAGATTTGAGATTTTCTACAGTCGGTTGACCGATATGAATGTGCATTTGTACTGCATGGTAAACACTAGGAACTTCTACTGCAGTCATTTTAAACAACTCATGTGTCATTTGGCTTGCAGAAAAAATACTGCACACTTTTGGATGTTTTCTGTCACACCACTCAGCCTGTCAGCTACCGCCTTATCTACTTAGTGGCCTATCATCGCTAGGAACCGCACTGATAGTCGTGCCCATAGACAGCCAGGTACGTAAAATAGTTTGAAGTAATGTCGAATGAAAAGATGGGACGAAATGTTCAATTTGCCTAACGTGGGACACAAGACGCTAAAATTGCTGTGTATATCGTAAATACAACGTAAATCGGGACAGGTCGTCACTCTAGTTACCTTTCCTGATTGATCGAACTGTCTCTGTCATTGGAGTGGAAGCCCAGGGTTCACCTCCTCGAATCCTGGTTAGGGCGGTTGGTACCTTCCAGTGGACTCACCACCCGCAGGACGGTTCGTGGGTGTTGGAACGGTGCAGTGTGATTTGGGTGGCGACTGCTGCCCCTGCAATCCTGTAATGATAAAAAAATGTGATGAAAATGTGAAGATGAGTGTGGAAATTTTCAGTCTTTTCCGTATAGTTATTAGTCTACACACCTGTGGTCTGATGACATTTATCAAAATTACAAATGTGATGTAAATTCTATTGTAAATCCTTACATAAGAAGTCTGTGAAGAAAGGAGGCTTTTTCTTTTCCCTGATGGGATTGTACATCCAAATACTGACACCATATTCTGTTTACTCAGATAATATATGTATTCCCCACAGACTTCTTATAACTTACAAATGTATTCCATTTCTTATATACAGTCTATGGTGCTACATTTTTGAGTTACAGGATGTTAACAGCTGGACTGAAATCTCACTTAATTGTTCCAATGCACATACAGTTGATTTGTTTGTCCATCAGAGCCAATTGTCAGGTTTGTTATCAGCAGATCACAGGTTTGAATCCCACCTCGTGTGTTCAAATCAGTTCAGACCTCTGTCAATTCAGTCAAGCTCCACACAAGTGGAACAAAGCAAAATGAACATTTATCTCTGGTCCGTCACAGTGGGCTCAAGACCTTCTACTATAAAAACTCACAGAGTTATCACATGAGAAAATAACACTGGCCACACTGGAAGAAACTCCCTACTTCCAGAAACCCTGTCCTCCCACAAAAACTTCCACATGATTTTCAGACAGGGTGACTGTGCTGAAAAAGTGATGTTTTTTTAATGACATCATTTAATTAACAGAACAGCTCAAGTAAACCACAGATGTTGTTGGTCACCCTCAACACCTGCATGTGCAATGCAGTTTAGATTAGACCTGTCAATCATTCCCCAATGACTCAGATTATTAAACTGTTAATGACCTTAAGTGAAGTCATTAAGTTCTTACAGCATATTAGCTAAATATAGCACTGTGATTTCAGTGGCTCTGCTGCTCACTCTGTATTTTCTAATGCATATCCCTCCATACATGTAGGACAATTTGTCATTGCAGTCATGTGACAGTCGGGTCTAATTATCTGAGGGACATCTAGGCATCTGTTAGTGAAGAGAATCTGACGACAAAGCAAAACATCATCATCTCAGGTCAAAAACAGTCCTGTTTTTGGCAGCAGGGGATTTTTAGGATTAGTTTCTGGGCCTGTTGGGCCTAACAGGCCATGGCAATGATTTTCCTTCCTGAGAGAATCAGCAGTAAAACCTAGAAATAAAGATGCTGAATTGTTCATCTTTAGTGTTGAAAAACAAGAGTACAAGCAGGTTTCCATTGGACGGCCCTCCATTTATCCCTGGAACAATCCAGTACTATAAACTTGATTTAGTCTCTGGTGAAAGATGAGCAACATTGCAAATCTGGTTTTCAGATATTTTATTGAAGAAACATCTTTTTTTGTTTTTTACCTTTTGACCCATTGGACACAAGACATAATATCACAATAAAGCTATTGAGAACATATCCTTTGAAGCCCGGTCACAGATTCAAAAGCACTGCCGACGTCTGCAGTGTCTAATAATACATTTAAAAAAATAACAATCATTAAAAAATATAATATACATGTACAAGACAAGGGGATTCTTTTTTTCTCTTTTCCAAAGTGTCCTTTGTAAAAGACGGCATGAACAGAAACAAATATTCAAAGATCTTACACAAGACACTGTGGTAATTTCTTACCGAGAGGTACAAGCACTAGCTGACAGGCAGACTGGAGCTCTCTAGCTATACGTTGGCTGCTTGACTCAGAACTGAACTGAGTATCAACTGACAGTACATTGGCCTGCACAATCCAAAGGATACGGTCGACATGGACGCTCACTGACAGGAAGAAACAACTGAACACAGCAGATATGAATTATCAGAAAATATGCGAGACAAGAGGATACGTAAAGAAATGAAATTTTTTTTTTCTCTTTTTATGTTGGTCAAACCGTTGTTGAACCCAACAGTTTTGCCATTAGTGACAGTGCGGTATAGTTTTAAAAAGCTATGACATGACGTTACATACCGTAAATAAACACAGTTTCGTTTAATTGTTAAGAACTGAAGCATAAAAACCATCGATAGTCATCTCTAAAGCGTCGTTATAAATAAAAAATAATTTGTGGTGCTGGTGTGAGAGTCACTTAGTCCACTTTTCACCCTTTTTAGCCACAGTCAGAGGAGGTGCTGCAAATAATGGGACACGTTGCAGCACTGCGCATTACTAGTCCAAACTGCCTGAAATTCTGACTCCATGAAGCATTGTAGTCCCAGAGAGATAAACCCCACCACCAGCTGCACCCATCTCTCCAGGCTGACTCATTCTGCCTCATGCCATTTTTCTCCTCTTCTTTTTTCTTTCCTCCAGTCCTCTGTCTCTTTTTCCTCGTCTTAGTCTACACACTTCATTCTTGTCTGCACTAAAACAACACAAACGTGACACTAGAGTTTACGCTGGTATCAGCTGGGCCACCATAAAGTTTGCTACAACCATGTTTTTTTTTCTCTAGACCCTGAACGGAGCGCCTGCAGGTTGCAGCCAGCTGAGTTCAAGCTCTTCAGCAGCAGCCGAGGAATTCCCTGCCAGGGTGCTACAGCAAATAGTGTCTCATCGCCATCTGAGGTGTCTTGGCAAATATCCTTCAACTGCAGGAGGGAAGTAAAGGAACACACACACACAGTGGCTCTCTGTCAGACAATCTTTCCCTTAATCTATCATGCCGAGGACTTTTTTTTTTCTATCTCAGACAAGCACAGGAGAAGCACCAACATCTGATGGGATAACGCCGCCAAGTGATGCCTGTGTTAGTCATTTTGGCACTGCTGTGAGAGAAGATAAAAATCTGGAGTATAAACATATCCACATGAAAAATGTATTTCCCACAATAATCCATCAGTTGCACGTGTGACTGCTGCTACTTTACTGCATGGTGCTAATTAGCATCCAGATGCACTCAAACACTGACTACACATGATTTCACATAATACATTCACAAGCCTCTGGGGTGCAATTGCCTTGTGTGCCTGACTATAAACAAGAGACTGTGGCTAATCTTGCAAAAGTCATTTGGCCTCTGCCCATTGTTTTTCCACCCTCAGAGAGGTCGAAGGCACTTATAAACACACATACGTTCACATATACAAATAGACACGTATTCATATTTTAATTTTCCCTAACATCAAAATGAATGTGAAGAGAGGAACATCTTTGGTCTGCAAAAAACAACCAGAATAATATTCAAAGATACTTTAAGGCAGAAATGCCAGTTTGTGATCCAAAAATAAGGGCAGCTCACCTGAATTCAGGTAAAGTTAAGTGGGGTGTGTGTGCACCACAAAGTGTGTGAGTCACAGAAAAAAACACACCCCTAAAAGCTGTCAAATTCTGCCGCAAGCCCTCAGAACCTGCAGACTAATGATTTTTTGACAGATTCAATCAGTCCAGAATCCACTCTCTGCTGCCTGCACTAACAGGCTGTCACACATTTGCATTCAGCCTTTGGCCTCTGACGTCACCTCAAAAGATCTCTGTTCCAAAATTAGCTTACCTGTGCCGGACCAGGCAATTTGGTGTTTCGGGAAATGTGAAATATTCACTTTGGAATAGATAATTTCAGATTTTAAAAAAGCCAGCTGCAGATTCTTTAGCATTCATACTCGATGTATGAACAAAAACAAGCTTTGATGCAAAACATTAAAACAGAAGCCTCCTTTTTCTGTCAGCTGACAAACACTGGGCAGGTTTGAGGCAGCAATTATGCTGCTCGGTCCTGTTTAAACACATCACACTCTCTTCCTCATTCCCTCTGCCCTGGCGGCTGTTTCAGTTACAGGGCAGCCAGGTGGAGTATGCTGCCTGTTGGCAGGCAAACATTGGCTGGACCTGTGCTATGTAGTAGTTACTGAAGTTGCCATCTGCCACATAAGGGGCAGGCTGATAGTAACAGGTGACGTTAGCCACGTTGGGAATGACGTTCTGCTCGGCGAGCACTCGCACCGCCAGCATTGCTATCAGGCCCAAGGTCTGTCGCCTCTCGTGTCCCATCAGACACACCGTACTCTCGTTGACCACTCCGTGGAGAGTCATCAGGTAGTCATATTTGCGGTCCTCCAGACCCACAAAGTGGTTTTGAAGGTATGACTCTAGCTTACGCTGCTGCTCGCCAATGTCGGGGAAGTCGATAAAGAACCGTGAGCACATGTAGCGCTGCAGGGATTTCATCTCAGACTCAGAAGCAGCCCGGAACCCCCTCACCAGCAGGTGGCAGTACTTTAGCAGACCCCCACCACGGATCTCCTCGGGATTACGAGTGCAGATGATTTTATGACGTAGGTGGTCCAGGGCCTCGCCAAAGTGCCCGTACACACTCTCACCCATGATGGTGGGGTGAAAGGTCTCAGACATGGGGTTCTCTGAGCATTCGTAGAACAGGAGCAGGGAGTCCAGTTTGATCTGAAAGGAGTCCACGCTGAACTCAAACTGTCTCCGCAGAGAATCCACAAACTTCAGCTCCACATTCTTCCCACGGTTGTTGGAGAGGGAGATGAGGCTCCATCTGTCTGAGTCGTTGCACACCTTCACCATCTTCTGCACATAGGCTTCCTGTGTGTGTGGAGGAGGGGGAAAAGAAAATAAACACCAGGTTGTCAGCTGTAGGAGATTCAATAATGCATTTACCAGAGACAGATGTATAAGTGTCTAAAAGTTGCATTTTTTTTCAAGATCTATATCTTACTTTTACTATTGCTACATAAGAAACGACAAAACATTTAGTTTCATAATATTGTATTTCGATACTGACGATCCTAATATATGAGACTGGATTGCACTTGGATGTTGGATACAGATGCCTGAGCTCGGGATCCCTGTTCAAATTGGATTTATTAAATCCTCTTAACGACAAAAAAAAAAACATTTTACTCTCACATAAATGATCTGATTGGGCTTTAAGCTGCGCTAACAACAGTCGTTAATCTGTATTGGCAATGAAGAAGTATTATAGATATATATCTAAAAGTGAATGTTGGTTCTAGAATAAAATCACAAAGATGTGGGTGCAATTACCTTTAACGTCAACGGCGTTATTTTCTCTTTATTCACACAGTCGGGTAAGAAATCCAGGAGACAGTCCAAAACGATGTCCTTCACAGTCTGGAATTCACTTTCACCTTTCATATCTGCGCAAAATATCAGGTCCAGGTCCTTGTAGCCCAGTCCGCTGTCTTCGTGCAGAATGTGACTGGCCGCGGAGCCGTTTAACCGCACGTCTCGGACATGGATCTGTTTCTGCTCCATCCGACTGCGGACCACTTTAACGATCTGCCGCGGCTGCATCTCCAGCGTGGGGAAGTTCCCACGGCCGTGGATCGGGATGGTCTCCGTCAGGATGGTGTCCAGCCGCTGCACTTGTTCCCAGTTGAGGACACTGACGTTGGTTCCCTCCGTGTCGGACATGTAGCTGGTGGTGGAGCTACTGTCGTCCTCGGACATGACGACGGTGGAAAAGTCCACAGAAGATAAAATAGAAATAAATGTAATAAAAATGGCGCCTTTACGCACAGATTCTTTTGTTTTGTTTTGGGTTTTTTGTTTTTGGATCACTTTCATCCAGGTCAAAGTCAAAAACGTTTGAAGACCTGTAAAGTGATGAAAAATGAGAAAAACTAAAACGAACAGAACAAATCAATAGAAACTAAAACTGTGAGTGGAAACGCGTCAGTGCGTAAAAGTCTGCGTCGGAGATCCAGTGGCGCAGCAGCCGCGCTGGTGTTAGTGTTGAAGAAAAGTGCAGCCAGTCAGTAGAACCGTGGAGACAAGAGTCCCAGCTTTCTATTCTCTTCTTCTATCTTGCTTTCTTCTCTGAGTCTCTAGAGCTTTCCAAACATTCGCTCCGGTGCTGCTGTCAGTGCGTCCGAGCGCTGTGCATCACAGTCTTTGAAGGTGGCGGATCATCCAGGAGGAGGTTTGCTTTTCCGCCCGTGACTCCATCGCCCAAAGACACGCCCATCATTTGATATATTTGCATGAATAGGCTACTTCTTGCGTCGCACTTTGGTAAAGCAAAAAAAAAAAAAAAAAGAAGAAGAAGAAAAATTTGCCTCCGATGATCAAGTTCCCCGAGGGAATCTGGATGATTTATACGCGCAGCTCCGGCATACTTTTAAATATCTCCTCCCCACTGCAGCCATGGAGCCCTCCGCGTTATACTGACCACCTGTGTGTGTTTCTGTCTGTGTATGCGCACTCAGTAAAATCTCTCTGCTCTTCCTCACTCTCATTCACTCTCTTTATTTCTCTTCCTTTTGTTTTGTCCTTGTGTGAGGAAATAAGAGAGGAGGTCAACTGCCCTCTGTCCCTCGTCCTTTATACACCGTCTGTCACCAACTGGAAATGTGAAAATGTGCATTAATGTAGGACAAAAAAACCTCGAAAAAGACCAAAAACACCTTAATCACTTTTACGCACACTGCGGTCGTTTGGTTTGTTCCCTGTAGTTACATCACCTGACCATTGACGTAATTGTACACAATTATACACAAACAAATACTAAATGCATTAAGGTATTTTATAATCTCAACAGTTGAAGTGATTCTTATATCACAGCTCATTTTACGTTGGCATGTCGCCTCCTGTTGGCCAATCTAGGTACTAAAATAATGATTCAAAATGAAAATAAAGGAAGTATATTTCTGCAATATGTAGATGTGTATATAATACACATTTTCAACACAACACATTGAAATCTCAAATTTAAGTCATGTACATTTCTTAATTCAATAAGATCTACTAATTTACTCACAAAGCAGCAGGATCATATATGAAGTTATCAAAATAAGTCAGAGTCAAATGTTGTCTATGAAGATATTATAAGTATTTTTGGAGAAAAAAGAGGGAAGTATGAAATTAGAAGCAAAATGATGCAAATATTCAAAGAGCATCCGTGAGAATTAAAAGGGAAGACTTGAACACGGTACCAGCAGAAGTCTGAGGTGAGCTTATTTGACTCTAATATAATATTAAAACAAGACAGGCTCCAAACTAAAACTAAAAACTAAAATATTAAATAATAAATAAATAAAAGCAGAACACTTCCCATTTAACATTTCCATTTCAGGAACTATTGAAAACAGTGATTGGATTCCTCTATGAATCACCCTTAAACAATACAGATTCACCAAAAACAGCAGCATTCCCAGAGAAATTTGGTTTTTCATTCGTAAGACTGTCACATCGTCAGATCAGAGTGGCAGCAGGGTCTGGACCTCAGGGTCCTGGAGAAGGTTGCAGACATAGAACCCCCACCCCCGTCCAGTCGGGGCAGCTTTTACTCAGGCTTCTACAGACAACGTACAGTAAAGCCCCTGCGTCACCACAGCCGCCCAGCTCTGTAAACCCTGATTATCCCATTTACTCTGTTGCACCGTCCTAATCCACAGACCCACACAGGAAATCAGCCTCTGCACGTCCACACTCAATCAGAGTCTGCAGGGACCAGACACAGTCAGGTTTACTGGAGTTCAAAATAACGTACAGTAGCCTTAGAAACCTCAAGGAATACTACAAGGGGGGAATTCCAGTTCACAAATGAGATGTTTGGACAGCTCCTCCCAAAGTCCTAGGCATGTTTATTTGGATGTGACAAAAGCAGAAATGTTAATCCAATCAGACCTTCAAATCCATTAGAAGTGAATTTGGTTTTAGTTATGTAACTGGGAATTTGTTCTGAACCAACTTCAAATGTCTTCAGTGTAGTTTTGTTTGCTGTAATCTACTAGTGATTTGAGTTTATTAGGAGATTTATTAAATAATTATTTCAAGATCTGTAATTTGCTGTGTGCTGTTTAACTCTTTTAAAACATCGCGGCTAACATGAGGCGAACTTTGAAGAGCAAAGGATTTTAAATTGTTGGTGATCTGATGCAGATTTTGGATTAGAGAGGTTCATTTTCTAAAATCACTTTTTGCATTCAGAAAGAGTGGAAAAGGGTAAATATTTGATTCATCTTATGCTTTTTTCAAAAACTAGTCCCGCATCTGGAAATGTCTGCTCAAAGCTCGGTTCGCTACAGTGGGCTGAGATATCTGTTTTGCAGGTGTGGGGAGAGATGAGGCCGTTCATGGTGCAGTCACTTTGTGAAAAGCTAAATCAAAGACCCTGACAGAAGCCAACAGTAACACAACACAACACACACTGTAAAACTGAGCCCTGCTGATGATTTGTTTTGTCTAAATATTACAGTGCACCTCATTACACACCACACAGTGGAGGATGTATGGGCTGATGAACACTGGAAAACAGAAGGAATGAAAATGAAGTGAACGGAGGAATTCATAAATGTGAGCAGCCATGAGTAAGAGTATGTAGAATTCCTTAAATAAAAGTGGGATCCCTAACTTTAGTGGCGCTTTGGCCCAGAGGCAATGTCTCTGTCATTGGTGTGGAACCCCAGGGTTCACCTCCTGGGCAAGTTTGAATCCCGGTTAGGGCGGTTGGTACCTTCCAATGGACTCACCACCCACAGGAAGGTTTGGTACGGTGCAATGTGATTTGGGTGGCGAATGCTGCCCCCGCAACCCGGTAACGGATAAGCGGATGAAAATGAATGAATGAATGAATGAATCCCTAACTTTAAACACACATCATAATGAACATGTTGATGAACGTGTTTCTCCCCTTTGTGTCTTTTTTCCGAACAGTTCAACATGAAAAAAAATGCATTTCTTTCTATCGTTGTTATTGTTCGAGTGTATGATTTAAATGAATTCACAAAATTAAGTGCATCAGCCAAATTCACTACAGCATCACCTGTAGTGGCCACTTAAAAGAAACAGTCAGCTGGAAGCTAATATATATATATATATATATATATATATACATACATATATACATACATATATACATACATATATACATTTGCCAGACACGTAAAACTTAAATTTTGTCTGTAGTTGTAATGTTTTGTATAATTGCCCTGGAAATGAACCAAAATACCACCCAAAACGCTTAGAGGTTAAAAGAAAACAAAAAGCTGCTGTTAAACAGGATGAATTTCCCCCATTCCGTTGCCCAGACGGCTCTGATGACAGTGAGTTACTGCCTGTGTGACCTGCTGAAGAAGATGAAATAAGTGGGTGTCAGATTGGATCAGTAACACTTGACCTCAGAAATTCTGCAGTAAAGTGATGCTCTGACATCTGCTCCAGCAGTTTTTGGAGCAGCAGCGTCTGAAAAGCAGAGCGAGCAATGACATCAGTGCAGAAAACAAAGATCTACTCATCGTCCACCCCGCCGAGTCTCCTCTCAGCTTCACCCTCACCCACCGCTCCTGGAGAATAACTAGATTTCCAGCATGGTAACATTATTTTGTCCCAGCTGTCAGACAGATATTCCCACTGTCAACGGAAGGGTTTGTTTTGGTCGTGGATCAAGAAGCGTATTGAACACAATTGGGATTTAGATTATTTCTGCTCCAACTCCTCCTGACCCCCAGTGACAAAAAGCTGGAGAATCGTTCCTGTGACATGGAAGCAGAACCTCAGGTTATATGAGGTTTTTGGAATTTTGTTTTGTATGCACGCGACTCCTAAATCATAGGCAGATAGGGAGGCCTATCGCACCCAATCTGCCTTATTATGGGATCTCTGTGCTCTCACAGCCTGCAGCAGAGACAGTAAAGAAGCTCAGTGCTGCTGCTGCGAAAGCACTTGAGACACTAATAGATGTTGCAGACGCGCTGTGATCATTGTACTGTACGGAATATTTCTGGCTTTCTATCCTTCACCCAAATGATATGACAGTCTTTTCAGTGTTTGGTCCAAAGCATGCCAAAGGTATGCTGGATTATATCCACATCAAACAGCCACACCTCGGACTTAAGGACTTGAAGGAATGGATTTTAAATCTGGAATGGTGTAATTGCACCTGTAATATTTTTAACTGCACCTTCTCACAGGTGTGTCCCTTTAACCACAGCAACTTAGCTGTAAATCAAAAATGTGACAAAATGCAGGGCAATCAGTGTCTTGATGAAAACAAAGGTTTCACCATTCAGGGAATTACAGTATAATACTGTATCTCCAAGACTCCAATGAGTTTTACCACACTAAAAGATCTTAAAGGTTAATGGTATATTTTTAAGTTATGCAAAATTATCTAAAGAAAACTGCTACAACACATTAGCAGATAGAAGCTTTAATTTATTCAGAATGAAAAAAAAAAAGATATTTTAACAAACACGGCAGATAAAGTTACCAAAATAACAAAACAGAATTCTGATTCTAAATAAAAGTTAGCCTAGAAAAGGTGTCACCAAGAAGCTAAAACAGTCCTTGCAGACCAGCAATAAGGTGAGGATTAGCAAATGATGAAAAAGAGAGGAAGAAAAACAAATGCAAAGTCTGTTGAAAATGAAGCAGAGTTTGGCTGAATTGGTGACAACCATCCCAACAATGACAAATGCTCTTTAAACAACCTCCTACGCTGCAATAAAGACTTGAAGGTGTTAAAGTGTTTGACAGGGTTTTGAAATGAATCGTTCCAGACAGGTGAAAATATAATTATGAAAGTGGAAGTGTCAGAAAAGTGCACTAACGACTTGGAATTGCTTGAACATTCCTTCACGTTGAGAGCAACTGTGCTCACGTCCCCCTGCTTTCTTGGCACCAGCTCTGGGACGAGGCTCTGTATGGACGTCACAAGATCCTGCTCTTTGCCAGGGACACGTGGTCACAGCGCTGTCACATGAAGCCAAGGAAGGCTTCTCACGTTCTGACCACATGTACAGAGTGAGTTCTCTGCCTCACGTTCTGAAACCTTAATGATCTTTGTAGAGCTGCAGGCAGAGTGACGGTGAGAGGTCAAATAATCCAACGTTAACTGGCTCCATGACCAGTAAGTGGGATTGTAAGGGGGGCAGCCGACCCTCACTGACTGAAGCTCTGAAAAGAAACTAAGCAGACTGAAAGCTCTTTGAGCTAGATGGCAGCATTAGAGCCAAAGTGGAGAATGAATAACTCCTAAGTAGTTCTTAGGAGTATTATGGATGACTGCTCCTGTATCTGCTGTCACTGCTGCTGAATGTCCCGCTGTACAGTAAATGACACCTAAACACACCTTTGATAAGTAATGCCATGTCTAATATGGAGTGGTCCATCACTGGATCTTAGCCAAGGCCCAGGTTAACTAGAGAACTCAGCTTTTAATACATGTAAATTCATGTTGCTAAATAAACTACGCTGCTTCCTGGAGCTTCTAAAAATATTGAAATCTCGTACCAAGCAGCCAAAAGCCGGCTGACACTGTGCAGCACTACTGCATCCAAACCATACTCAGTTTGCATCAAGTTCAGGGTCACATACTTTCCAAGGATACCAAACTCAATATGTCTCCTCAGAGACGGATGACACGGTACGTAGCATGTAGTCCTGGAGTACCATGAAGAATTAATCTTCTCCTTCAGAAGTAGGGAGGAAGTACTTCACATACTGTACAACAGATGCCATCATAGTAATGCAGCCCCCGTACAATACCATCAATTCACAGAGGCCTCTGAGACTTACTCAACTCACTCTATGAAACGAGTTCCTCCTAAATATAAAATGAAACATATCTTTGATTGTAGTTTTCCTTAATTATGACTCTACAGTATGTGTCTCTGTGTCTCTGTGCTGAATCACTGTCTATTCTTGGCTTTTTGCCGTAGTTTAGGTATTTTTTTAATTTTATTTTTGATTGGTGATGCCACCAAGTGAAAAACATTCCCAATGAAACCTAGAGCATAAAACAACTGCGTTTAAGAAAAAAAAAACAGTAAAGCAGTAGGAGCAACAATGTTATGACACTTTTTCAGTTCCTCACACCGTACTGTACGTCTTCTGTAGTTCTATTAGGACTCATTTACACAGACAGAACTCTTACGATTGACAGACACCAGCGGCCTGATTGACTGACGACTAATAAAACTATCCAGAAATGTGGCTTTCCTCAATTTGCTTTGGCATGCTCATTTAGAGCAGATTGAAGATGTGGGCGAATTTCCATGGAGCGTCTCCCGCATCAATTCATTTCTCCATAAACAAATAATTCCTGAAGTTATCCTCATTGTCTGGAGGAAGGCCCTATGACTTTCCCATCTGCCTGGCAGGAAGTCTGTAAGGCCTGGTCCTGCGCTACACCATCTCTCCAAAGGAAGAGTGCACCTTCCTCACAACCTTCTCTGCACAACTATGTGATCAAGCGCAACATCTTCCAAATGGAAGTATTTGTAGCTCAGGCCAGAGTGGATATGGAAAGACTGTGGAATTTATCTGACGGAGAGGACAGCGCGAGAATGCGAAATTGACAGAAGACCTAAAAAAAAAAAAAAAAAAAAAAAAAAAAAAAAGGAATTAAGGCCCAGAAGCAACAGTGGTTATGAATCAGAGGTCTCAGGCTTACCAACCAGAAATGGTCAAATTTCATTATAAAATTCACTGGTCGGAAGATGGTTTGGAAATAAATCTAATGGGTTTATTTTGAATATTGTGTTCCATGCTGATGTTACATCTACAGGTCATTTTTTCCCAAAATCAAAACATTTACACTGTTTTACGTTTTTGTTTTTCTTATAAACTCTAAGAGTTACTGTGACTGTTGAAGGCTTAAAATACTGCTTTTTGCAGAGAATAATAAAAATGAAAAATATTACAAAAGGGAACTTACACTAATGTCTGTATTTTCCCTTTAGTCTTTGTCGGCCTCAGAGGCAGGTCTGCATATAAAAACTTCAGACAATTCTAAATATTGTACAAAGACATTCATTTGGGTTTTTTGTTTGTTTTTTTCCCCTCTCTGTCCTGTTTGTGGTAATGGTTGAGACTGGAGCCGATCCTGTTTAACAATAGGAAAGATTTGTGGTGAATCGCAAATTTTTTTTGGTTTCTGGCATGAGTCAAAATCAAATTTAATTACAAAAAAAGGTATTACCTACAATAAAAAAAGGGGATTTAGAAAGACTGTTGGAACATTGTATTTGAATACATTTATGTACTACAACATGTACTACTACAGAGCAATGATCAGACTTATGTTAATTGATCATTTTAAATTCACTCAAAGTGTGAATGTGAGTGCGAATGGTTGCTCATTTATTTAGGTGATTTAGGTCCTGTGATGACGGGTGAAATCTCCCCCACCCAAATCAGACGACTGCAGTACCCCACTGCAATTGACCAGACATACATTTTATTGCATATACCGGTATATTTTTTAACCTTATAAGTAAATCCACTGGTTTGACTTATACAGTTTTTAACAAAGTTTCTGTTGAAAAAAGTTATTAGAGAAGCCAAGGCAAAGACGAATTACCAAGAACATTTTCACATTTCTTCCTTTCACACTGGTCTTAATGTAATTCTTAATTTCTAAAGCGTCACTGACCACAAAACCAGTTCAATTTGATTCCAGGCACAGACACGGGAGGATGAGCAGTCTTTGTCAAATACACACAGCTCTAGGTTCTACGTGTCACTCTGACTCCTTATGACTTGTCACCTCTGCAGCAGCTAATGGAGCTTAATGTGTAATTAATATTTCCCCCTCACGTTGTTTCCAATACGATGCTCGACCTGCAATTACTGCCAATAAAATCTCAATCACGCCACTCTGTGCTCAGATCAGGGTCATCACAGTTAATCAGGGCCGGGACTAGATAATGGTTTACTGCTCATGCCGGGCAGATGAAGTGTCAGAGGACCGGGAGATTAAATGTCATCTTTATTAAAGAGAGCAAGAGTCACTTTTTCACTGCAGGGAAGGAATACTGTTTTAAATGTGTAAAAAAAAAAAAGAAAAGAAAAAAAAAATAGAAAATGAGAAAATTAAATGCATCCGTCTCTTTATGTTTTGTTTCCATCCACTGTGATGTCAAATGAAAACCTGAGAAGACAGGATTATTGCACAGATGATATATTTTATTGCATGCCATTTTCTCTTCATCTCTCCTATGTGTTACCCACACGTTCAAAAACAATGACGTGGTCCAGATCTGAGCATCTTAGGACGTTTTTACTATATCCAGTAAAAAATGTGACGGGATAACAACCGATTGAAATTAAAATGGGAAAAATATTTAGACTTTATGGAGAATCTGTGAGGTTTATAATGTTGTGTTTCGGCAAATCACTTCTTTTATATTGGAGATTTGTTCCACTGTACTGAGCCGTCTCCCCATTCACTTCGACTACATTGAATATGTTCAACGTGTATTCTTAGAGAATACGTCAAGATCAACATGCCACTGCAACTCAGCTGAAGCAAAACTTATACTACTAATAATAATTATACCATCAGGGAAAAACAAATGTACCATGAAAATGACCACACGCCCGATTCACAGCAGTTGGCACTGTTTTAAAACACAATTACAGGAGCGTCTGTTAGTTGAACACAATGAAATTGATCTAGTTTGGACCCATTTGTTTGGATTTTAAATCTCTCATTTGGCAAATTTATCATCACAAATTAATATTTGTTATGTGGCAGAGTTATGTTTTCTTTTTAAACTTGGGCACAAAGCCAACAAAAGAAAACACACATGCATAAGTTGCCCCAGCTGCAAAAATGTCCTTCATGACCACATTTGAGAACAATCGCTCACCCAGTTGTGCACGCAAACACAATGTTGAGCAGCAACAAAAAGAGAAGTAAGAGTAACACTGCAGAGGGAAGCTTGGACTTCTCCTCAGATATGCTTCATTTTGAACTGATCATAACACGGACCGATGGACCTGATGACAGTTAAAGGAAATCTGCAACAGACTCACTGCAATTGCCTCCAGGGGATGTTCTCACGTCTATGGTATGTAGTGGCTGCCGTGCTAAATAGTCAATGTTTGTTCCAGGTTGGGACTGCCATGGGACCCTTGGAGGACCTCTCCACCACTATCAGCTCATCAGGGTTGTCATGTGCCTTATAATGAAGCAGGAGGTCTTGGATGGCTCGCTCTTCAATCTACAAAGGGACCAAAAAAAAAAGAGAGGCAACCCGGGACAATGTGGTTACCAAAACCACCAAGTGTTTGAGGGTAAAGGGGAAAAATACTGACACTTGGCGCGGAATGATATTAGGACTTGACATAATTGGAAAAAGCAAGCCACAAGAAAAAAAAAACAAACAAATTGTGTGACTGACGGAGACCTGATGACAGCTACACAGCTGAGAGAGTTCAAGAATCAGAGACACCTCATTTCGATAAGAAGAGAGAGCCAGGACACAAACATTTCC
Source organism: Cynoglossus semilaevis (assembly GCF_000523025.1). Taxonomy (NCBI): domain Eukaryota; kingdom Metazoa; phylum Chordata; class Actinopteri; order Pleuronectiformes; family Cynoglossidae; genus Cynoglossus; species Cynoglossus semilaevis. The sequence goes on along the minus strand of NC_024319.1, from coordinate 11,520,544 downwards.
ACTTGGACGCTGCATGTATGCGGCATACTCTCGGTCGTGTAGCTGTTGTGTTTGTGTGGGCGAGTGTGTAAGCACTAATGCACACGGACAAGACACGTTACCTGAATAAGAGCCAGAGGCTTCTCTCGGCTACGGATCAGCGCCGCTTCCTGCTGCTTCTCCTCCTCTACGATGGCAGCAAAGGTCAGCAGGGAGCAAGGGGGAGGGCCACTTGTTGCCCCCAGGACCCAGGGCCTGAGGGAGTTTATGAGGAGACAGAAAGGGAGAGACAGTGTGAGGGTGGATATCAGTGACTGGGGACTAAGAGGGCGTTTGGAGAGGATAAAGGTTGAATCAAATACTACCGTCATGGTCCAGGGCAACCGTTGCAGAATACTCAGAGATTTGATTTGATTTTCATCCAAACAGACATTTTTTATTTTACACAACAACACACACACACACACACACACACACATTACATCACACAGGCTTTGTGATTAAGTAGTTCAACGGTAGTCTAGCAACAACAAAAATCTTGCCACAATTTTGTGATTCCTCCATTAAAGCTAAATAATGACACTGGAGCTACTGGTGGAAACTCCTGAGCTTAAATGAAATGATTTAATCTCATTTAACAGTCAAAACGCACCAGAGTCAGGAGAGGAAGCAAACTCTAACCATGGCACACAAGTTCCTGCTTAGATCCACAGGAGCCACAGATGTTACGACGCAGTAAACAGGGGTTCAGTTATACATTTAGCATCCATCATTTCATATTAGGTACTCAGTGTGAAACGGGTTCTGATTTTTGGCCATTTGTACGAGTGGGAAGAAGCACATTTCTACATATAGATGAACATGTAAAAACATACCAAGAGCCAACGTGGGCTGTGCATGTCAACCTGGCCAACAAACAGGTCTGCAAAAGACGAATGCAATAAAATCCTCAAAGAATCCATATTAATCTTGGCCTATAAATCAATATATAGTGTCCAAAAAGATAGACATGCTAAAAGAGGCTGTTTCAGCAGATGTGACCTTATTTTTTATTTTCTCCACTTTGACCAAATACCTGGAAGAACCATGAAACCATTTTGTTCGGTTTGATCCTTTCTGACGTGAAGCATGCTCGTATCAATTCTGATTAATGTCACTGGTTTGACTGCAGTGACTCACACATGTTCATACGTAGAGGTCAGCACTCAACGAAGAGATAACTGACGTGAATGGAAAACCTGCAGAGACGTGCTAATAAGTTCAGCTTTTGATTAGTTTCCATCGAAATAGGGCTTCATATAGAAGTGAGAGCAGAAGGGTTTTTTTTTCCTTGCATTGAAGTTGTAAATCACCTGCGTTTTTGAAATGGAGTCAGACAGGGTGCGTGTTTGTGTGTATGAGAGCTGTGTTTGTCCAGCTGTAAAGGTCAAAGTGACCTCAGCGTCTGTGAGCAGGTCAGCTGAACCGGGTCATTTAAAGCTATTCACCTCATTGTGACTGCAGACTCACAAGTCTTTCAATTCACAGCAAATCATCCAGTCAAGACGGATAAACAGACATTTCGGATTCGACACAAACACGTAGTGTTGCCTGCATGTCAGGACCCAGTTCCTTTTTTTTTCTAAAGGGAAAAGGTCAATTCAAAGAATAATGACTGTAAAGCTTTGTAGTCTCGTTTGTCGTCGTCTTATATAAATCAACAGTGCCACCAAGTGGACAAACATTAACACAAGCATGTAGTCAGTGATGCCAGTTAAGTATTGCCTACACTCTGCCTCAGTGTGTGTTCTGTACATAGCAGATCTACTCACCCAGTGACCTTCTCTGTCTGGTTGCTTTCACATTTGAACGTGACCCTGCGGGCAGCAGAGACAGTGGGGGTAACAGGTGAAGCTGGAGGACCATGGCTCCTCTGTGTTCCAGTTTGTCCAAGTCTGATCAGGCACTTCTCCTCCTCCAGGAGTGCCCGGAATGAGCAGGAAGAGGGAGGAGACTGTACAGCTAGTGCCCTGAAGACCGAGAAATTCATTCATTCACATTGATTATACTGTATAGAGTCAAAGGAAATATTTTAGTCAGTTTTAAGAGACCACTCAATCGTGTAACATTTTAATTTTTTTTTAAATTCAATATAGTGCATTTAAGGGCCACACAGGCTCCAATTACAAAAATGATGCAACCCTTAACGGTCTTGCCAAAAATGTATTGTATTATTATTTAAATTACATCTAACTATAATTTACAGCTCACCCTCATCTGTTTTAGTCAATACATGTAAAAAGTTTCAGTTTTCAGTTAGGGAATTAAAGAATTTATGTCATATTCTTCTTTCATCACTGTTATTCCACTCTGGTTGCCCAATACAAATAGCATTAAAAAGGTCATTCATACAAAAAAGTTGAAAACTAAATTAAAATTGTCATTCCATTGGTATTAAAATTATAACTTTGAATAACCATAGCGAGGTTTTAAACCCATCTAGAGGACAGTAGAAAGACAGTGGTCTTCATATTTGCACGAACTAACCAGGCCTTCCCGGTGCTCTTGGATGGGGTAACTGTAGGGGTAGGTTTGGATGCTGTGGCCTCTACATTGGCCTCCTTGCTGGCCAAGGCCAGCATCTTTCTCTGCTTCTGGGACAGTTTAGTGGTAACTGGGGAGTGTTTGATACTGGAGCTGACACTGCAAAAAAGGAGGGAAAATTCATTCAGAGTTGCCAAAGTGAACAAGGAATAAATAATGTCCATCAATATAACACAGCAGAGCTTCCTCTTTACTATTCCCCCTGACTGGACTTCAACTAACCTGGATGACTGGCTTCAGTAAATAACAGCTTCTAAATAGGGCAGAACTGCTTTACCTTCCAGGGCTTTTAGGAGTCGCTCCGAGAGGCAGCTGAGAGTTTGCTTCCATGTCCATGATGGTTCTCAGATCCAACACTGGTGTTGGAAGAGCTGGACTGCAAGTTGTAAAAATACAGTTGTACATATTTAATATTGATACAATCCACTAAAATTTCAGATGTAATTTTAAAAACCTGTTCAAACCTACAATAAATCTATTTTTTCCTTTTTTGAGTCTTGGTTTGTTCACATCACCAAGTTGCTCATCAAAGGTGAAAAACAACTAAAGCACAAGATACAGTATATGATGTTTGTTCAACTTACCAGGGCTGGGCATTGTGAATAGTTTGTGAAGCAGATCTGGGGGGAGTAAGCAGACCATTTCTGTGAGAAGTCGGTGTGTTAGGTGGAGTCTTCAGCCTCTGACTGAAGGATTTTTCATCCTAAAGATTAAAAATATAGACAATATTGTTAAAACTATGTTAAAATATATAGTATAGCAGTGATGGCACATTTGAGTGCTGTGACAGATGTCAGGTGTACTGTGAAAAATATAAAAAAAAAACAAAAAAAACAAACATCCACTAAGAGGCAGCTGATGGCTATGGAAACTATGTTTGTGTGTCTTTCTCTGATTCCTGAGTAAATGTGACTCAAAATATTGTGAAACACTGGAGTGCATGGTAATGTGTATCGAGTAAGTCAGTGTGTAACAACTTGTCACCATATCTGTGTGTGGCAAATTTTATTTCTAGGAATGAAATGCAAATCATCCCACATTTAAAATTATTAAAATATGAGGTGTTTCCTGTTTGCATGTTGTAGTGGTCAGATATTAACCTCTGCTCTCTCGGTGAACACAGGTGACTGCATCTCCCGAGGACTGCCCAGACCCATGCAGCTGCCCTCGGAGTCTGATGTGAGCAGCTCCTGCAGGGACTCAGTGGAGTTGGCCTTGTCTGACTTCATCAGGCGCTGAGACCCCACTGAGAGGGGAAAATATGTGTTAATAAAACCAAGGTATTTAACATGTAAACAGCCTTTATATTAAATTCAGCTGATATCTGCACGGCCGTAGATTTTATACCTGTAACTGTGGGGCTCTGGATGATTTCAGAGAGAATGTAACCCCCTGAGCTGTCAGATCGACGCCTTGGTTTCTTTTTGGCCTTTATCTTTGCTTTCTTGAAAAGAACATCTCTATGGGTGATGAAAACGTACAGAATGAAGAGCTGATACCTTTGCTTACTTTAAATAAAATAACATGCTTATCTACCTGGAAGATTGATCCAGTCCTGAATCTGGTTTAAGGTTAAAAGCTGAGTCCAAATCCTCATGAACATAAAAGCTGAGGTCAGGAGCACCGTGGTACGGAGTGATGATTCTTTTCTGCATGGCTGGAACCTTGAATAAATATACAAATGACTAAGTGAAAACAATTACATAATACAGTAACCATACACCTCAGGCACATAATCCAAATATGTATGAAATAAAAAAAAAACCCATCTGTTTCAAAAACAAGCCATAAGTCATTGTGGTGTGACTCACCATCTGTCTGTACGCTGCAGATACATCCAGCAGCACCTCATCACTGAGAATATCCAGAGCTCTGTTGGAAACACAAAAAAAGACACAGCTCAGGAAAACCAACAAACACATAAGTTCTATCTTCTGTGTCTGCTGCAGCATACATCAGTATTTCCACAGTCTCACGTTGAGATGATGACACATTACATATATAAAATTTCTGCAAAATGTAAGGGTTAGGATTTTTATATCCCTAAATAGGCGCCATTGGATGATTCGAATACTGCTAAATAACACCACCATGTGGCCGTATATTCTACATTATTAAAATTTAAAAAACACATTTTATATATATATATATATATATATATATATATATATATGTACAACATGTGGAAAGAAAAAAAATCCATTTCTTTATTCTTACTTGGATTCCAGCAGTGCTGTAATATTGAGCCCAATAAACTGGAGACAGGAGAGTTTAAGCTGCTCTGCGTTGTACAAGGCAGCAAACTCCAGCAGCACTGCAGCATTTTTCAAAGTCACTAAAGACAGAGGTAAAGCACAAAGGCAAATAAATCAGGTAAATCAGAGGTATTTGTACTTAAAAATACACACACCCAGGCACAGAAAAGTGAAAGAGAGAAAGAGACAGAGAGAGAACATTAGTAGTATAGTAACAGGAGTAAGAGAACAGTCACTATTATCTCAGTATAAAGAGATCTGCTCGATGGTAAAGACCTATATGACAAATCAAACTTTACCTTAACTAAGATGCGTAAAAACCTCAAATAAATTATATATTGTATATTTCTGTTGCTAAAAAGATTAACTCAAACACCATGGTTTTTTTTGTATTTGTTTTACTTGTTTTAACAGATAAATGTACAATAGTTATTTTAGAACTTGGACCAAACAAAAATAATAGTGCCCAAAGTAAAGCCACAGTGAACAAATAAACTTACAGTGTTCAGTGATGACCACCTCACACATTTCTTTCAGTCGTGTGATGAGCAACTGGTCGGCCACGACCAGAACACTGCACACAAACTCTACTTTCAGACACTCTGTTGGGCACAGAAAGGAAACAACTAGTAGTGATGGAAACAAAAATCTCCTATTAAAAATAAATAATATAAAACTTACCTTTAATGGTGGGACACTCATCTGTGTAAATGTACTCCAGAATGACCTGCAGAATCTCAGAGCTGATGGGCAATTCCAGTGCATTACAGGACGACGCCTGAAATAAACAGCAGTCTTATAGTAATGTTTTATAAAATTGGATTTAATATAATCATGTTTTATATATGTAGCTACAGTGTGTAACATGAAAACAACACAACTGACCTCAATCCAGGGGTTTCCTAGCATACTGTTAAAATATTCTATGGAGAAAAAGCAAAAAAAAAAAAAAAAGTTTACTGAAAATGTTATGTTATCTATGTTATAAATCAAAAGCTAAAGCTAATGAAATGGACTTTAAACATCTGTGAGTTTCTGTGTCAGCTCATCATCTCACCCAGTCTGGCACAGAGGACACTTTTGTGACAGGGAAATTCTTTACCATCTTCAGATTTAAGAGTTACATCACAAAGGTAGGAGCTATGGAGACACAAATGGGTTCAAATCTGAAAATACAAACGTTTATATGAAATGTATTTTACAGCTACTGGTGTCCAGCAATATACACACCACTTCCTTTGGCAGAATTTGGGCTTGTTGCCTTGTTTTTTGTGTGTGACTATAATTTTTCCATGTTCATATTTGACCCCATCAAGTCTGTAGAAGAGCATGAAAACAGGATCAAAAAAATAAAAAAATTCACAAAATGTAATTTCCATCTGATTGTTATCGGGTCACTCACTGTGCAGACAGGCTTCCCAGGCCCAGCATCTTTGCAACCCCCTGAAGGGTTTTCACAGGGTTGGCTCCTCCTTCATTGGCTCCTGCCCTGTCACCTTTGCCTCCTTTACTCTTCCTGCCAGATTTGGATCCCTTGCTCTTGGCTTTGTCACCAACTCCTTTGGCTGCATTGGGGAGGGAGCGGTAGACTTCGAGGGCTGAGCAACGTTTTAGGTCCAAGTCCTGAAGGCTAGTGATAAGCCTCTCCTGCTCTGAGTCCTGGCCAAAATAACAGTGAAAGTGAGTTTGCCTTCTTAAAATAAGCACAGTTGAATCCAAGGTGATTGATTAATCACATTTACTGCATAGAGTATATCTGATTCAATACTAACATTTTACATACTTTAACTGAATGTGTAACTCTACTACTCTCACTTGGTTTTGTCTTGTGAAGTACCCCGACACTCTTGGCTGTGCTCCATTCACCAGCAACTCACATGAGTCGGTATAAATGAAGTTGAGGGCGTATTCCAACATATCCGCTGGGATCTTTTCAAAAGTGAGTAGAGTGCAACCGACCGCGTCTTCGCTCTTCTTCACGTCTGAATCGATTTCCTCATCAACCTTGCAGTTCGTGGTCATGAACTGCTTCCGGAAAAAATCAGACCTCATGGACAGAACATACTTGTGAGCCGGGAAAGTGCGATCAGCTGCCTGAAGAGTCACATCGTGAATGCTGTCTGTTTCATCGGCCTCTTCCAGGAGGCTCCGGAAGTGTTGGGAGAAGGAGGAAGGAGAGATACTGGGGATCTCATACAAACTGGACACAAAAATATAATAATTATCAATATTATTTCAACATGACAATACCTGATATATTCAAATAAAAGAAAAGATAGATTCCAAACACAAAAACAATAAAACATTGTCTATCAAACAGCCGAATGTTTTTTTTTTTTAAATCGCTGTTATAACCCCTGCAGATGGTGCAAAGAGACTAATAAGTATGAAAAAAAAGAAAGAGTTCAATGTTTTGTATAAAACCAGGTTTTCTGTGTCCCTACAGTTGTGATACTGTATCGTTTACCTCATTAAATAGTCTTTTATTGAGCTGATTATCAGTTACATTAAAATATCATCTGAATAGGACCCTGTACACACTGCTTTTCCATCAAATTTAGATAAGTAATTTAATCTTTTGACCACACGGTGGGAGTGTAGGTCCAGCACTGCAGCCAAACACCTCCACATGATTGGACAACCATATATGCACAGTCGATTTTTATTTTATTATTTTTAGTTATTGAATTAACCACATTGTGGTGAAATGAAAAAAAAAGAACTTGAATTTTTTCACAAAGCAAAAAGTTCATAAGAACTCAGAGGAGGAGCCACAGGATAAAGCCTGAGATTCAAGGCCAGGGTGGGTTGGATACATGCGAATTGAGAAAATAAATTAGGTTTTTACCACAGAATAAAATCAATCAACAACAACAGCTGCAGTGCTTTATCAAAGAAGTCATGTTTCATTCAGGATTAAAAAATCTCACCATTCACTTGACTTTTGAGTGCCTGTCTGTTTAATAAGACCCAGCCTCACAGTCTCCCACAATTTAATTATCACTCGAGTGTCTCTCAGGTTTTTATACCTTCCTTTTCAAAAAGTGTTAATTGTTTCTGCCTCTTTAGATAAATTATTTTTATCTCACACTAGGAAAGTATTCTTAAATATTTACAAGCAGTATTTCACACTTGAATTAAAGTACATCATTATAAAAGTAGTAACCACCTCCCACCTGGTTTTGGGGTCAGACTGAAGCACTCCAAAATTTAGCCCTTTAGAGTCCACAGTGATGCTGACAGCTCTGTGGATGGAAGCAAGTTTTTCCAAGCGGATCCGTTCGTATTGTGTCACACCGTCTGAATGGCTGGGATTCTCCACATTGACTTCTGTTGCACCATAAAACATGACAGATTTGATTAAGAATACATTATTATATCATTCATCACAACATCACAATAACCTACTGCTTCTCTTTCTGCAAATAATGCAGTACTCTTTTAACTCCTCACCTTTCTTGTCACTATACTTTTTATACTCTCCAGCCCACGCTCCGCTGAAGCCCTCCCCCTCCTGAGTCACAAACATCATGCTGTTCTCACTGAGAGCTATGTCCGACATGAAAACCTGACGTCCGTACGCCCACCGGCACTGCCTTGCTGAAGTGCCTGACGAACGCCAGCAAAACACCTGACAGAGAAAGGAACAGCACAAGACTGAGAAGAGTCTTAGTCCACATTAAAAATAACTCTGCCTTGGATAATGAAGCTTAAAAACCTTATCCAGAGTAAACTGAACTTTGTAACGTAAGAGAAAAATCAATAATCCATTATCTCCCTGTACTATTATTTAAGAAAAACAAGCTACAAGCAAAATAATTACACGTTTACCGCCTAAAGCATTTTAAAGTGAAAACAAAATACCAGGCAGAAGACTGGAAAGGAGAGAGAAGAAACAGGAGGGACACACTTACCCTGCCTGCTTCATCCAATGCCAGTATGACTGCCTTCTCCCCTCCTCCAGCATTCAGGACTTGTGGATCTACACGGTGGTCCAGACAGCCACCACTCACCACAACCTTCCTGATGTTGAGCAGTCTGGCAAAGAAAATAGAAACAGACACAATATTGGATGTGACAGCTTCAAATCTACAATTATACCGTATTAAATGTATAATTTATTCACCCAAGAAATCAAATACATGACAGAATTTTTTCTCTTTTTTGTTTAAATTTGTAGCTATTGTCACTGTAGACTTTTGTCCACCTTGAAGCAATCTTCTTGCACTGGAAGTCAGCCAGCAAGTAGACATCACCCTTCTCTGTCACCGCTACTGTTGCTGCATCACTAGCTGCCGCCATGGCAATGGTAACATCTTTGTGGTGCAGAGCTGATACCTGCCTGAGGGCCGTCACACACTTCTCACCATTAGGATCCAAGAGGTAACCTGGGGGTTAAAGCCAACGAGGTCATAAAGTCTACAGCATGGAAATGCTTTGTTGTCAACAAAGTATCCTGTTTATGTTAAGGTTTTTTTTTAGTACATTATTTTTTCCAACAACATTGACTGTGGTGAAATCTTTCTAAGTGACACTTGCCCAGCTGGCCTCCATTCAGTCCCACTGTATAGACAGCTTCCCTCGTCCACAGCACTGTGTGGAACCTTCCTGCTGCGACTCCAATCGCAGTCTTTCCTTTGAGCATCCTGGAGAACACCTGCAGAATTAAGGAACATCAATGTTGTCACATATGTACAGAAAAACTTGAGGTAATGTGTTATACATAAATGACTCCTTAAAAAGTAGTTTAAAGTTATACAACACTTCTTTTGTATTTACTATTTTATGTTTATGCTTTATTCTCTCTAAATTGGATTGGAATCTTGAAATCAAAAACTGACATGTTCTTTAGATAATAATTGTAACAAATCAAGGTACTGCCTTATTTAACAGATGAGTTATTAGACAAGTATTTATATTCCATACTTGTAGTCTATTTCTGTTTCTACAGACAACAATATACATTTTATGCTCATTAGATGGGATTCATGATGTAACTATCCTACCTGTTTAGGGACATGTACTGAGACAGGAGGAGGTCCCAGGCCAAGCTGGTAGAAAGTGTTGAGGCCAAATGTAAAGACATATCCTTCCTCAGTAAGAACCACAGTGTGGTCTTTAGCCGCTGCTACCTGGGAGCAGTGGTGGGACATGAGACCCTCCACCAGCCGAGGAACCTGAGGACAGCCGTGTTGAGAACATTTGTAAACAAGGTTTCAGGAACTTACAATGTGTTTTTAAAAGCAGCTGATTTAATAACATTCATCTAATTTCCTTTAATATAACTTGATCTAGATTATATACTTGTGCCTTTCACCCCAAATTGAGAGGTTTTACTGGCCCCCAGAAAAAAATCATAATCATCTTTAAACACTTCTTGTTCATATTCATCACCTGACCCTTCTGTATTTGTGTTCCCGTAGATCTACTTCCTGTCTTCAACTCACTCCCCTCCTATCTCTACCTTGAGGTTCAGGGCTTTCAGCTCCAGACATTTATTTTAAAGGCCAAAAATTAGCATTTCTATTCTGAGTTGCTCATGTGACTGTAGCCAGGGTGGAGTTGAAACATTTATCAGTTGCACATAAATGACTGGTGGAAACTGACTGATAAAGGTCCACTCACAAGCCCTTCTAGCTGTGAGGAGCATAAAAAAAAACATCCAAGGGTCAGTCAAGTCAATATATGTCAAAATGCATGTAAAGTAAAAGCTACTTGTAGAAGTAAATACTGAAGCTAATGTGCTAAAAGGAGCTGGTCTTTGCTAAAAGCATCAGGTCGAATTTTACATCTGAGATGACAATAATGTTAGAGTACATTGTGAACAAATTAAGGTAAAAATATGTTTAAGGAATAATAATCAGAATTTAATTGAGGAGTTGACAATTATATAACAAAACTATGAATGTTTAGTGGCTTTGCATCATGAATGAATGGTAAAAAGCATTGCAGCTGAGAGAAGCCCTGCAGTAGATGGTTCACTGTTGCATCTGTTTTCCAACAGTAGGCTGTACTGAAAAGAGTCTCACCAGATATGTCTGCTCATCTCCATGACCAAGGCGTCCTCCCTGTCCATGTCCACATGTGTACACCTGTCCTTTCTGGGACAGGAACACAGAATGGAACTTACACAGAACCACCTAAAAAGACAGCATGGACAGTGAACATATGTGTGCTACTGTTTACTTCTTCTAAAAACTATTACATTTACTAATGCAGCAATGGTGCTGATCTATTGGTCTGTACTGGCCAAAACTGCCAGAAGCAGACACTGAACTCTTTCCAGGACCTCGTGCCAATCCCTCTTGTAGTGATAGTAAAACACTGTGCCAATAGAGGGCCAGGGCACAAGTGGAAAAGCAAACATCATTACTAATACATTGGTCCCCTCAAGGCTTCAATGGAACACAGGGATGTTCCTCCAAGTATCACATTGATGTGGACATTCACACATATGCATACACACCACTGTAGTTCATTTAATTAAAAACATGTCGTTGTGGAATTAATATTTAACCTCTTGCACCTGCTGGATTAGGCTTTGAAATACAACGGCTGTGCGCCTCATCACTGGATCATTGTGTGGTCGTGAAATCAAATCCACTCCCTCCCTCTCCCCCTCCCCCTCGCTTGGTTTTATGAAATTGCTTAGCATGACAGGTTGTGCAGGTTAGAAAAGAGAAAAAAAAACCACACACACACCTCAAACCAATAATTTCTACAGTAAACAGCAATAAAAGCATGACAAAGGTGTGGATGAATTGGCTCTTAGCAGGTACATAAAGCTGTATTCAACATCATAGGGGCTGACAATAGATTTAACAAATAACCGCAGATCAGACAAGGTAATGACAGCATGTTGAACAGAGTCATTCTGCATTACTCATTTTGCTATAACTTGCACCTGCTCTGGGCGGTGGAAATATAAGACATCGGAATTAGCAGGTACGTATATTAATCACTTTAAGAGCCTCTGAAGGACCAGCCCCTGAAATCGTAGCCTGGCACTGTATGCACAGTTTACAATACAGTTAGCTGTTACCCACTGCTTTGCCTTTAGTTTCAAAAAAATATTTAGTGCCAAAATATCTCGGAACAAAGCATACAGTAAAAAGAACAAAATGTATAGTTTATTTTAGAAAGTTTCTCAAATGGAGGGTTGTGATGAAAAAAGGTCTGGCACGAGCGAGTGGAGTGGCTTGCTACTGTGTTAAAAAATGATGCACCACTCTGCTGAGATCTTCACCAGGATTGTATCCCACTCCAAAATAATCTCCACTGCATATATATATATATACACACACAGTATATATATATAACATTATATATAACATTATATATAACATTCATAATTACTTGTGGTGAGAAAAAATTTTGGGCTGCAGAACACCTTTTACTATTTGTGAATGCTGTTAATTGAAAAAAGTGGGGAAAAGGTAATCTAGAAATGGTTCAGTTGCAATCAGTGAACCTCTAGTACTGTCTAATGCAGTGGTCTTAAAGTGGGGAGGTGGGCCCACCTACAGGGCATGGAGTTTTTGCAGGGGGGAGGGCAGGGGGCAGCAATTGTTGTGTCTCAACTTGGGGGAGGTGGCTACCAATAGCTCTATCCGTGAAAAGGGGGATCTGACACAAAAGGCTTAGTTCTAATGCAACATTCTTGGGTAAAACAACTAAAAGCTGTGTAAAATCTTCACCCATCTCAATGTCAACTTTTATTTTGCAAAGTAGACGTGCACATTTTTCACTTTTTTTACTTTAATACTTAAATAATAATTACATTTGGATAGAAAATATCCATTCGGACAGAGCTAAAGAATTTTATTTTTACATAATTGTTACAATTTAAAAAAAAATAGGTGATTTAAATAAAATAAGCAACATAGCTGAAATATTCACCACTATAGCAGAGCGAGTGTCATAACAAAATTCACTCATGACTCATGGTACAAATATAAAACATTTAATTTAGGTGCAGTAATAAAGTTGAGGATAAAGATTGTTTTAACAGCTGTGGATTTACCATGCATGTGTGAGCCAAGTACTTTAGAAAAGAAGATTCCCAAGAAGCTGTGAAGTTGTGTAATATAGGACTAGGGGGAGTGTCTGTTTTGTTAGTTTACTCAGATGGTCTCCCTTTTTGAGAATTCCCATGTCATTTGACTTTTTTCCACCACAGTTTTACACAAAGAGGCCTGTAGTTGAGTGACGCATATAACTGGAGTTTTGAGGATGGGGAAGACCTGCAGGGAAACACCATTTCTCAGGAGGACAGGTGTTGTTATCCTACCTGCTTTATGTAAACTCCTGTCCTTGCAAACACATCCACAATCTCAGGGTGCTGTCGGCTCTCCTGATTACCATGGCCCAGAGTAAAATTAGCATTATTCCCCCATGTGTAGACTTCAGTTGGATCTGTAGCAAAGAGAAAACACCCAATTACAAAACAAAGAAACAACAATATTTCAACCTGAAGATTAAAGGTGTGATTCATATTACATCATGGAGTCACCTAGTGACCTAGTGAACGTCAACAAAAATGTTATGTGATGCAACGTGTTCTGTAACTGGAGCAAATGATTGCCATGTACTAGTCACTGTAAGTAAAGAACTGATGTGGCTCTTACCAGTGTTTTTGAACACAACATGTGCTGGTCGGTCCTTCATTGTAAGGTCGAGTACAGACAGACCCTCCTTGTCTTGGGTGGAGAGAAGTCCACCATGCTGCAAAATAATTTTGCAAAAGTCATATGACAAAAAAGATAAATTTCCTGAAGAAGCTCTCTTAAAAAAAAAAAAAGCATACCTTGACTAGTGGGATGAGACAATGGATGTGTCCATAGAAGGCGCTGCGATGCAGAGGAGTCCATCCAGATTCCTTGTCTTTCACTGTCAGGTCACCATACTTATTTTCCAGCAGCCACTCCAGCAAGGCTTTTTTACCCAGAGAGGCCACCATATGCAGCGATGTACGGCCAAAGTCATCCCGCAAGATGTTCGAATTATGACAGTATGCAGACAAGAAAGCCCGTAACTGTCCATCAGAGCCATTGGTCAGTGCCGCCACTATGTTCTGTGCATGCTGCAGTGAGCGGCATTTGTGAGTGCAGTCCAGTGGAGTCAGACTCATTCTGACCTCTAAAGACTTTAACACATCAAATGTTTCAAAAACTCCGTTTCCAAAAAAAGAGAAAGAAAACAAAAAAAAACTCCCAAGAACTGTAATTAACAAAAATCAGGTTTTAACAAAAAAGCTCTAACTAGAACTGTACTTTAGCTGCCCACTCACAAGCAAAGATTAAACTAAAAATTAATTTAACAAAAGGTCAAAATGGTTTGGAGTGCTAGAATTGTGCTTGTGTTGAGGTTCCACTGCACCCTAGCGACCCCAGAGCCTTTGTGAGACTTTTTCAGTCAACCATTTTGACAGAAGTTTGAAATATAATTAAGGTGCACCTAACATACATTGGCATCAGTATTTCAATAAATAAATAAAAAAAAATTTTACTAAAACTTACATATCCGTGTTTACAAAAATAGAATTATCTCGGCTACTTTACAAAAGGCAACAATTTGATCAACCCCTGAAAGTGTCATCCAACAGTCCAACCTTTAAACTTGAGGGGAAAGGCTCCCTTTCCCCCCAAAACTCTCAAACTCCTTTTCAGAACTCCATAATTGTAGAGTGAACCTGTGGAAAACAAGTGTGTTAACAAGTAAAAACAGCACAAAACTTTATAATAAGTGCGAGCTTAGTACTGAAATAATTTTGACAACCTTGTGTGAAGTGTTAATAATAAGCAAAATATTTATTTACTCAAATGATTACTTCATTCAAATAAACACTTATTTTGTGCTAGCACTGCAGTGTAGGAAGAGTGAACTACAGCAGTATGTAAATATCTTGGTCACAAAATTGGGGTTTTGTTGCAGAAAAAACAGCGACATTATGCAACACAACACTTTGACAAGATGAAGGTACAACCTTATTTAGCTTCTACCAATGTTTCTATCTAAGGAATTACAGTTTCATAAGTCAAAACAAACGTTTAAAACTCCTACTTTTTCCATTTATGGAAATGTACAGCTCATGGGCCAAAACGTAAAAACAACCGTTCGCTTTAAACGGTAAAAAAAACACTTTAAAACGTAACATTGAAGTCTTCCTTCAACACAGATAAAAATATTAACTACAACGTATAATGTTTTGGAAATATGTACCGATACTATGTATTTAGGAGATTTAAGATTAGCTGTTAGCTTAGCCGACACATCATCGCCGGTAAATGTTAGCTGGAATTGTATCAAATAAACACGACTTTACTCCTTACCTTCCGCTAGATGAAGAAAAAATTGCAAATGGAGAAGCTTGCATCAACGACGAGCAAAGATTGTGACATTTTATCTTCAATGCACACTTTGACCGCTGAAGCAATTTTTGACAAGATCCCAAAACCCTGCAGGTTGGACGGAAAGACCTAGTACTTTCGGGACTTCTGATTGCTCAAGGCCTGTGCATACTTAACGTCTATTGGTTGGATTTAGAGGGCGTTATTTTTTGGTCAGCGAATTATGAATTGGTAATCGCACGGATTTACGCACACGTATGAAGAATTAAGATAACGTCATTGATTACAAATTCTGATTGCTCTTAAGAGCTTTAAAAGAGACAGCGAGAAAACAGATTGTTATACAATATGGAAGTTATCCATCCAGAAATGTAGTTTGTGTGCAGTTAGAGACAACGGTAGGTATTTGTACGTCGGTGTTTCAGGTACTCTGCTATTATGTTTTATGGGATTTAATTCGTGTAAACACCTCTTTTTATTATCCTTATATTGAACCCAAAAAGTCGGCGAATCTCCTGAGCAAAGTGTTTTAAAAGCTAAACATTATTCGCTTAGCAAAATTGTGTCATCTACTGTAGTTTTGCTTCATACACAACATATACCATGTTCGGTGCTGTATCACTTTCAACTGCAATACAGGTGTCATGGAATTACCTAGATGATTGTCACATTGACCTCAGCCAAGAATAGGAGAGGGTCAAGGGAGGGTAAAGCTTAGGTTACACCAGGATCCACACAGGGGCTTCCAAATATGACATATTGATGAGCATGCCGCCTTCCTCCATTTAAGCCTAAATTGATACACACTTTTTTAAGGCAAAATAATACTGCAGAATCACAAGACACACATGGGTCTTCTCACCAAAAAGATATGAAAAGTTTAATGTTTAAGAAAAATACATACATACATACGCACGTACAAACCTGAAAATATCTAATGCATCAGTTCTTAATGCATTATGCAAAAAAATAAAAAATAGAATACAACCTGTGTTGGTTTTGCACTGATAACATTTAAACGAGTTTTATTCTCTATGTAACGAATAGACATGGATAGAACATTTCAGCAAAACAATGAGCATCTTTTTGGTAATCTTTCCTTTTGCATATGGAAAAATGTACTAGACTATGCAGGTGGGTCAATACAGCATTTTCTAGCAAAAGTAATTACTTTTTAGCATCAGTAACTATTAGCAGGGGATATATTGATTTTGTGAAAATAAAGTAATAAGGAGCAAAGCATCAAATAAGACCACAAAACATTGCACATTGCATGTTTTGGCAGTTATGCCAAGTGGAAAATATTGCTTATTGGATGGGGGTGTAAACAAAAAGTAATTGGTTTAATAGAAGCTTCTGAGGTTTTCTTCCACCCCTGTTTTCCTGAAGGATGGTACGCTCCCAGCCGCTCTCTCTTTCTCTCTCTCCATCGCTCTGTCTCGCTCTCTCTCCCTCAGACTCCCTGAGCTTCATTACATTCTGGATCTGCGTATGTAACAGGAGGAAACATTGGAATAAGACAACAGGGGCTCATTGTGTTTGTTTCTGAAACAGTATCCCGAGCAACTTTTCCACCGGTCTTCACTCCTGCATGGGAATCAGCCGTTCATCTCATCTGAGAACCTGAGAAACACGTTTTTCTTTTCTTCTCTGAAAAGACGTAAGGAAGGAAGACCCTGGAAGTTTCAGTCTTTCGCCACTTCCCTAATGTGACTGTGGACATGCAGACTGAAGCCACAATGGTGTGGGGATAAGTTCTGTATGAATGCATGGCTGGAAGGGGAGCGTTTTTCACGAGGATAACGCTGAGTAAATCACTTTGAGTGGTAAAAACTTTCCACAAGGCGGAGACTGAACTGGGGTTTTCCTTGGGCTCGGCACAGACTGATTTTTAAAATTCCAAGATGCGCCTGTTGAGCTCGTCTGACGCCTGTAGGATCGGACTGAGCCGGAGCGGAGCGCTGAAGTCCGGTATGAGCCGTTTACTTGTCCTGCTCCTTACGGTCGCACTCTCCCGTTGCTCGTGTCCGGACAGATGCTTGTGCTCCTCACAAACGGTCAAATGCCAAAACCAGGACTTGAGTGCGATTCCACTGTCCTTACCGCTCAATACCAGGTTCTTGTTTGTAACGGGAAACAACATCTCTGATATAACCGTGGACTCCTTCCCAACCAAACTGGAAATGTTAACTGATCTCTATCTCAGTGGGAACCAGATAGAGTCTGTTGGGGAAAAGGTGTTTGAGAACTTGCCAAACCTTGTCCGACTGGACCTGAGCAACAACAAATTCCAGACTTTCAGCGATAGTGCGCTTCCTGACATTAATAGGCTGGAGGTATTAAACCTCAGTAAGTCTTTCCAAAATCATACCGACATAGACGTGGTCGTCGGCGTGCTGCAGAGTGCGAAGCTTGACAGGCTGAAAGTTCTGGACCTGTCCAACAACGACCTTGTGATTCTCCCAGAAGACACCTTCATGAGCCTTTCAAACCTGGTCAACCTCAGCCTGCAGAACAGCTCTATCATCTCCATCCAGAATGGGACGTTGAAGGTGCCACAACTGCATAACCTTGACCTGAGAGACAACAGCATGAAGTACCTGCCGACCACCACCCTCGCTGAGTTCAGCAGCATGCCTGACCTTCGCATCTGGCTGTCAGGGAACCCCTGGCGCTGTGACTGCTTCATAGAGGACACACTGTTATGGTTGAAAAATTCCACTCAGGTCATTGACATGCAGAATCTGACCTGCAAAGACCCTGAGGCCTTGAGACGACATCTGCTCATGCACGTGGATCCATCCCATCTAAACTGCTCTGGCAACATGGAAGGTGTGTTGGAGACTTCTTATGTTTTTTTGGGTCTGGTTCTGGCACTAATTGGTGTCATTTTCCTGTTGGTGCTGTACCTGAACAGAAAAGGCATAAAACGTTGGATTTATAACTTTCGGGACGCTTGTAGGGACCATATGGAAGGGTACCATTACAGGTACGAGATCAACTCTGACCCACGACTGGCAAACCTGAGCATCAATTCGGATGTGTGATGCAGGATGGGACAAGGTTAGGGAGTCACATTGATCTTAAAGGACTAAAACTTTTTAGACTTGCATGAAATGCTTCCTCCCTTTAACCATTTTTGTCCATGATGCTGTTATGTTACTACATCTGTCATGATTCCAAATCTCATGAACTATTCAGTCACCCTTGCACGTCCTCTACAAATACAAGGAAGCTGAGACATTACCTGTATTCCGCCTGTGCAACAATGCATGGACAATGATTCGTGACCTGTTTTTTGTTTTTATTATTCAAAAGGACATATTAAAGGTGTACACTGACTTATAAGTGAATTGATACCTAGGGAAAAATACATAGTGCTGGTCCATTGCATTAATCTCATTATGCCTCTTTTGAAAAGAAATGCTTTGCTACATTGTTTGTTAGTTTTATTATGTGAATTATCTCGTACATGTCATTTATTTTATGAATGATTATAGTGCACATTGCATAGGATTTAGAATTAACACATGGATGTAATTGAATTTAATTTTTCTGTAAAGATAAAATGTAAAAAAATAAATAAATAAAATGCTTCATAACTGATGGTATCCATCTGGACTAAGGGCAGTAAATCGCTAAACAGAAATCCAGCCATTATTGACACAGTCACTCAGTACTCACTGTAGAGAAAAGGGACGATATGGGGTAGACTGAGTAGTAGACTGAGTGGATCAACTTGTAAATGCAGTAAAGGGGTTAACTTTGAGGCAATCTGTTTTACATCTAAACATGCTCAAAATATCATAACAAGTGCTACGCAAGATGAACTGTTAACTTTGTTACTGTAAAAGAACTGTAAACATTAAGTGTTTTTATAGGCAGTCACATGCCTCAGTTACTCTTAGTCACATTTAATAATGTCAATATCATTCTCAACATCTGTTGAAACGGGCTAAAGAGAGACACAGAGAGGCTGCTAAGAATATTTTCTGACCACAACTTTAACATTGAACCGTAGCATTAAAGTTTGGAACTTTGGAAGTCAAAAAGTACAGAAGGGAAAAAGGTCACACAGTCACACTGTGATTAACCTGCCCATTTGTGTCAGTAAGGGCGAAGGGTTTTGTTGCATAGCACTTGTAATAATATTTTAAGTAGGTCAAGAAGTAACAAGCTCACATTATTAGTCTTACCATTTTGGTTTTCTTTACATTAACGGTGCTAAGTATGCATTTTTAGGATGTCCTAAAAACAGACACATTTTATTAAAGACTGAGAAACTGAATTAGAATGACAGAATAATGTATGTTTAAAAAAAACTCTGGTTGTCAGGAAATTCAACAATGTGTGAAACGTCTTTATGGCCCAAGTATCGTCCAAACTGTCTAAACTGCAGCGGTGCTCAGTGCTGTGAGCATATTTGTGTTCTGCAGGAGGAAGTTAATGAAGATTTACAAGTTTAATAGAGGTTGTGCAGTCTAAATTCAAATGAGCTTCCATCTGCAGGTCTGGAGGTGACGATCATCGCCACTTGGTATTGCTCATCCAATATGTTTCCCGCCGAGGGTCTGATAAACATTCCCCACTACACAGGAAATTAGACCAAAATTATTTAGCTGGTGTGAAGGCATTATCATGGACGAGGAGACTCCAGTGAGTAGTTAAAACACCCTGCTGCACAAAATGGTTTAAGAGGTACATGCTGTTTCATGGCAGATGCAAATGACGGCAAACTGAACCCCGAGATTCTCACGGGGCACATAGAGGTTTTATGGAAATGAGCTGAAGCAGAAGCAGCTTTGCTTTTATTTATTTATTTTTTACAGTGTGTCACCCCGTTTTGGAGGATCCTGCATTCTTATTAAAATCTTCTCTAATGCTGTTTA